>NW_027397069.1:32750670-32792738 GCF_003265705.2 Callorhinus ursinus
GGGTGGCTGGGTGATAGACATTGGGGAGGGTATGTGCTATGGTGAGCGCTGTGAATTGTGCAAGACTGTTGAATCACAGATCTGTACCTCTGAAAAAAATAATGCAATATGTGTTAAAAAAAAAAAAGAAAAAATAGCAGGAGGGGAAGAATGGGGGGGAATCAGAGGGGGAGATGAACCATGAGAGACGATGGACTCTGTAAAACAAACAGGGTTCTAGAGGGGAGGGGGTGGGAGGATGGGTTAACCAGGTGATGGGTATTAAAGAGGGAACACTTTGCATGGAGCACTGGGTGTTATACACAAACAATGAATCATGGAACACTGCATCAAAAACTAATGATGTAATGTATGGTGATTACTATAACAATAAAAAATTAAAAAAATATCCAATTTGAAAAAAACATCAACTTGGGAAGCCTGAGTGGCTCAGTCAGTTAAGCATCCGACTTTTGATTTTGATTCAGGTCGTGATCTCAAGGTCGTGGGATTGAGCCTTGTGTCAGGTTCCATGCTCAGCAAGGAGTCTTCTTGGGGATTCTTTCTCTCCCTCTCCCTCTGCCCCTCCCCTTGCTCTCTCTCTCTCTCTTTCTCAAATAAATAAATAAATCTTAAAAAAAAGAATTACTAAAAAATTAAATCAACTTTCTTCTAAAGAACATAAAAATTCCAGCATGTTTTATAACATTGATAATGCTCAAGATACAATGAAATTTATTTGGCACTGAAAGAAACAAGATTTTCTGTATTCCAAAGAAAAAAAGAGAGTCAATGAGGCAGACTCTGAGATGATCCTTATATTGAACTAGCACTCAAGAATTCTAAATTATTGTAACCATGCTGAATGACACAGAAGCAAAAATGTTCCTAATTGTTTAAAAAAACAGAAGTCTCATCAGAAAAAATAGAAAATACAAAAAAGGACCAACAGGAAATAATCGAACTGAAAAACAAAAGCATTTGACATTTAAGATACACTGAATTGGCTTAATCACAGAATAAAGATGATTGAGCAGAAAAGTCAGTAAACTGGAGGGTACAACAATAGATCAGGAGTCAATCTGAAGAAAAAAATTTACCTACAGTTTGCAATATACATTTACAACTAATCCAAATTTTCTTTCAAATCGCACTATACCACTTTATAAGCAGTGTGAGTAGTTTATGACAAAGTAATCTTAATTCCCCCCTTCCATCCTTTGTGTTAGCGGCGGGTCCCTCTCTGCCTCTGCACAGACCTCAGTTCTTGAGTTTGGCTTAGAAAGAATTCAGAGCCAAACTCTCAAGCAAGCAAGAATTTATTAGAAAGTTTAAAAAAGTGTAAGTACACTCTTAAGATGGGAGAAGGGACAGGCCCAGATGGGGTCCATTGTTTTTTCTTTTATGTTTGAAAAGGTTATAGGTCCTGACTCAGGTTACAGTCAATCATCTAAGGAACCCCTACCTGATAAGAGAGGAGGTTTTTGACCCTATGGTCCTTGTTAGAACTGTCATGGCAACCACCCATCACAAGGGGGGGTGGGGGTCCAAATCACAGTGTTGTTGTATTATAATGAAGCTCTAGATTACTGTGGGGCAGTGGTCATAGGGGAGAGTGCATACATGTCCCAGGGCATCTCTCCTGGCTGTTTGAAACGTGGTTTCCGTCCTTCTTAACAGTCAGAAACACCTGTTCTTAGTGTGCACTGTATCTAGTGAACTGCCAATTCTATCATTTGTATCTATCATTTGTATCATTGCTGTCATTCATTTTACTGATCTATAAGGTTACATAAGTGAATACACTATTGCTATCATTATTCTGAACCAATTGTTATCGGATAGATCAAGTGAGAGTAAGAAAAAGAAGTTTTTGTTTTATCTTCACTTATTCCTTCTTCGATGCACTTCCTTTCTTTAAGTAGATCTTAGTTTCTCACGTATCATTTTCCTTTTCCCTGAAGAACTTCTTTTAATATTTCTCTCAAGGCGGGTCCTACTGCCAATAAATTACCTCAATTTTTGTTTTTTTGAGAAAGTATTTCTCTTTCACCTTTGAAGGATAATTTCTCATGAAGCAAACTTCTAGGTTGGTGGGGTTTTTTTCTGTCAACACTTTGTTTCACTCCACTTTCTTCTTGCTTACATGCTTGCATGTTTTTTGAGGAGAGGTAGGATGTAATGCTTATCTTTTTTCCTCTGTAGGTAAAGTGTTTTTTTTTCCCCCTTCTGGCTTCTTCCAGCATTTTTTCTTTATTTTTGGTCTTCTGTAATTTGAAAATGATGTGCCTAGGCGCAGGGTTTTTTGTTGTTGTTGTTGCTTGTTTGTATTTTTGCTGTCGTTTTTTGTTTTTGCATTTACCCTGCTTGGTATTCTCTGAGCTTCCTGGATCTTTGGTTTGGTCTGACATTAATTTGGGGAAATTCTCTACTTTTTTCAGTGTTTGTTCTCTTTGCTTTTCAGTTTTGGAGGTTTCTATCAATACACCCTCAAGCTCAGCAGTTCTTTCCTCAGCTGTATCAGTCTACTAATAGGATCATCAAAGATATTATTAGTTTTGGTTACAGTGTTTTTTTTTATCTCTAGCATTTTTAAAAATTTTTAGGATTTCCACGTCTTTGCTTATATCGCCCATCTGTTGTTGCATGCTGCTTTTTCCATTAGAGCCCTCAGTTTATTAATCATAGTTGTTTTAAATTCCTGGTTGGATAATTCCAATATCCTGGCCATATCTGGTTCTGATGCTTGCTCTATTTCTTCATATTGTGTTTTCTGCCTTTTGGCCTGCATTTTAATTTTTTCTTGATAGGTAGACTCGAGATACTGAGCCTAAGGAAATAGGTCTGTAATAATATGGTGCTGAGATGTGGGAAGGGGAGGTGTTTTATAAACCTATGATTAGGTCTCAGTCTTTTCAGTGAGTCTCTGAAAACTTTACAAATGTTTCTCAGTTGTTTTTTATCCCCTCTCCCCACTTAGGTGGGACAGGGTGGTTTAGAGTGGGATAGAATTGGATACTTTTCTTCCCTGGGTTACTTAGGCTCTTTTACCCCAGCAAATAAGGCTGTTGTTAGCTAGTTTATCCTGAAGGCAGGAATGTACTCTAGTGCATTTAAAGGTAGTTCCTTACACCTTGAACCCCCTGAGGCATGAAGGGATCTCTCTTATATTTACTGTGAGAATCTGGGGGCCTCTAGATGTAAAACTCATTAAAGTATGGGGAATTCCTCTATGACTGTGGCTCCCTGGATTTTTACCTCTCAGAGTCGTTCACACTGAACCTCCAGCAATTTGTCAATTTCCTTGATTCAGGTTATCCTACCCCAGCACTACTTCCCGTGGAGGTTCTGCTCATGAGTCTTTGCTGAAGTAAGCAGACTCCCTGCATTTGCCTGTCTTTCTTCCTAAGCCTGGGGGCAGGATTTGCTCTGAGTCCTCACCTCTCTTATCCAAGAAGAGTTTTTGATTTTTCAATCTGTTTAGCTTTTTTACTTTTTGTTAGGATGGGACTTCTACTCTCCTTACATGCAGAACCAGAAATTGTCCAGCTAATTTTTCAGACTTCATATGCTTTCTGTTATACTTAATTCTCTAGCCCAATGAATAACAGCTTAAATGCATATATTCAACCAAGCTTCTATGACATGGTATTGTACTAATCATGTATTGTATTTGTTGTGTTATATTTATTCACCAAAATGCATCTTTAGCCAGTCTAAATTGGCTTTCTATGAAATTTGAGAATATGCTTCCACAGGATATTAACAAAGCAGAAAATTGTCCTTTGGCAGTGGTCCAAATCGTATCTAGCTCTGAGTTAATTGTCACAGCCTGAAAATTCTGTCTTATGAAACTGTATAAAGAAAAAAAAAAAGAACGGACTACTGTTATGTTGAATAGGGGTGCTAAATTCATACAAAACACTACAGAGTCCAAACAAAGTCTTATTCCTAACATTATGATATCTTTCATATAAACTAGACTAAAATGTATTCAAGTATAGAGTTCTTGCCCAAAGGCAGTCATGAAAATGTCTTACTTACCACTTCTAGGGAAAAATTTCATAGCAGAGGATCTTTAAAACCAAAAGTCCCCTCAGTCAGTAACTGATCTGAGACTGATCCTAAAATGGATGCCAAGTTTAAATTGAACATCAAAGAATCCATTGTGACAAAAGATCATGGCAAGAAATAAAAGATAAGGAATAGCTTTTCTTTAAAGGACAAATTAAAAATAATTAACTCAAGGCCACATGTTGAATAAGTTACATAACTAAAAATGAATTCCAGACTTTTGTATTGGTTCTCCACTTTAAGCACTAAGCGGAATCTTTTTTTTTTTTTAAATCTAATTTGTATTTTTGGAGTTTAGATTATTTCTGCTACTTGATAATCCTCAACAGTAAAAATAGATGCCTTACTTTTTTTTTCCTGTTAATACATTTTGAGTTTATTTGATGTTCTATTTTCCATTTCTTGTCCTAAATGTGTGGTTCTAAAATTTCCTGAATGATGGAAAATCACTTTTACTAATCTGTTTGAATATTTTCCTTTATTACTTCCTGGAGTTTCTTGAACATCATTTAAAAAAGTATTTACATTCATTTTAAAAACAATATCTAAATAACAGTCTAAGATTCTTGATGGTATTCCTTTGATATAATGAGTCAAGTTGAAATGATATAGATTAATTCACTAAAATGACAGGGACTGTGATTTACTAGATTTTGTAGATTAGTAAGCAAGCAAATCCATGCACAATAAAAAATTAAGGGTAGTGCAGCATAAACTGATTTGTTCATTTATCTTGACAACTCTAGTTTAAATTATTTATAACATGCTTCACAATATGCTAATGAATAGCCTCTAGTATCCTACAAAATAGAATTTTGAAGTTTAGACAACTAAAATCCTGTGCTAATAAATCTTGTCTGAGAGTATGTTAAGATGCTAGGGCTTTGTGAGAAATTAGTTTAAAAAAAAAGTAAAGGAAAGAAAGAAAAAGAACAGAAAACTGCTATATAGGTTGGCTTCCTTAAATAGAATTTATTTTCAAGTGTGATATGTCCCTCTGGCATATCTGATTTCTTTAACATTTCTGTGTCCCAGAAAAGTCTAGTAAGTTTTCTGAACTGCTATTTGATTTTCTTTGCTATATTCCTCTGACAACTTTGCATGATAGAGATATAAAATGTTATCTTAAAAGTTATCAGAGGACTTGGAATTCAAAATTAAAGAATTGATATTATCTCTTTTAAATTCATTTTGTAAGAAGAGACATTTGGAAATGAATTGTTATTTAAAATTATAATCTTATGATTTCCACATTATTTTAAGCAATTAGAATCATACCAGTGGTATGACCCTTCATTTACAGGTTTTGCAAGAAAATCTAAGATGTCAAGATGTATTCTCATTTTTTAGTTGTAAACACATATATACTCCAAAACAGAGAGAGTGCAATGCTTTGATGTCTCACTAAAGTGAAAATTTAATGAAATAATAAACAAACTGACTGATTTTTGAATTAGAGACAGAAGACATACAAACTGTTAATTATTTATTTCATTTTTTCTTTGTTTATGCCTATTAGAAGATGGATTTTTGGCATTTATTCCATGTTACACACTGAGAATGACAGGATTTCTTAATATTTAAGATATTGTATTTTACGTGCAAATACCCACTTATATTTTATTTGGCATTAAAATGTTCCTTACCCAAAGTTATTTTTCTCCTTCCTCAACACCCAGACATGTGCAAACATACTCACTCTAAAACACACACACACAAATAGAAAAAAAACCACAAATATTTTAAGTATACAAAGTATTTTTTTCAATAACTATATCTGAAATTAATTCCATTTAAATATGAATTCAAGCATTAGTTTTGTTTGTTTGTTTCTGTAAACCATACAAAAAATACAATTAGAACATCTATCATGTTGAGGACTGAAGTAGATTGGGGAAGTGTTTTTGTTTTCTAGGGCTGCCATAACAGAGTACCACAGACTAGGTGACTTGAAACAACAGGAATTCATTTCTCAAAATTCTGAAGGTTGGAAGTCCAAGGTCAAGATGTTGGCAGGGTTAGGATAGGACACATCAGTATATACTGGATTAGAGTCCACCTTAAAGAACTCATTTTAACTTAATCACCCCTTTAAAAACCTTATTTTGAATGCAAGTGCTGTTTCTTCTTTTCTGCTTAGCCTCAAATGGTTGGTTTCAAGATGGTCAAGTTCATGAAACCAGGGAAGTTGGTGCTGGTCCTGGCCTGACCCTAGAATCTAGATGCAAAGCAGTCATTGTGAAGAAAATTGATGATGACACTTCAGACCATCCCTACGGCCATGCTCTGGTGGCTGGAATTGACTGCTATCCCCACAAAGTGATAGCTGCCATGGGCGAGAAGAAAATTGCCAAGAGGTCAAAGATCAAGTCTTTTGTGAAAGTTTTTAACTACAATCACCTCATGCCCATAAGGCTACTTTGTGGATATCCCTTTGGACAAAAGTGTTGTCAACAAGGATGTCTTCACAGACACAACACTTAAATGTAAGTCCCGATGAGAGGCCAGGGTCAAGATGCAGGAAAGGTATAAGACCGACAAGAACAAATGGTTCTTCTAGAAGCTGTGGTTTTAGATCTGTTTTGTTTCAGTTGGTAAAAATACTCTACTCCCAAAATAAAAGACCTTATCTCCAAATATTATTACATTTTAAGGTATTGGAGGTTAGGACTTCGATATGTAAACTTCGGGAGGACACAATTCAACCCATAACACTAAATCTGGATTATCCTTAGTTAATCCTATGTAAGAATTTGTAAAATGAAAAGTATTGGAGAAATGCATTTTTTTCTCCTCCAATTTAGGAGTTAAGTTTTAGTGAATGCCCAAGCTCACAGAGGGCAATTACTCCCTCATGTCCTTTGATATTTAACAACCTGGACACATTTAAGTTTCCTTCCTTCCTTCCTTCCATCCTTCCTTCCTTCCTTCCTTCCTTCCTTCCTTCCTTCCTTCCTTCCTTCCTTCCTTCTTTCCTTCCTCTCTCTCTACCTTTCCCTCCCTCCCTTGCTCTCTCTTTCTCTCTTTCTTTCATTTTTGTCTCTGTTTCTGTCTCTCTCTCTATTAAGTGTGGGCTTCCTGACAAACTTCAGTGAACCAGGTCTGTGTTAGATGCTAAAAATAAAAATGTGAAGTCATGAACTACATCCACAGCCTTCATGGAGCTTACACTCTAGGAGTTATGATAGATAATGTGTAATTATACAAATGAAAGACATTATTAGAAGACTGCCAAATGCTAACAAGGAAGTATAGGTACTAGTTAAGTGCCAAAGTGGAAGTTCCCACTTAGTTGAGGTCCCAGGGTAATTATACTTGGAGAAGTTGTGATCTGAAGGATAAATACAAAGAAATGTCATTTCCAAAGTTTCTTAAATAGAATGTTTGGAGAACTGAATAAAGAATAGCTGGAGTTAAGTGTGGTAGATATGGGTCAATAAATCCATGGTTGAATAAACAGCATAAAATATAATTAGGAAGCATAACTTCCAGCATTCTTTACTTTGTGAAATAAGATATTTTATCAATATCATTGCTGCAGTCAAAGGGATTTTATAGGATTACATCTCCATGTCTATGATTTTAGCTGGACATGCAATTGAAAATTTTATCAAAATAATTGGAAGCAAAGGTTTCCAAACATAAAGTGCTATATATAAAGCATAATAGAAATGTGATGCTAATATTTAAATAAAACATGGTAAGAAAATAACACCTGTGATTAAATTTAGTCATTTTTCAGATGATACTTATAGTATTATATATGCATATTTTCTAACTTCTCAGTGTATTAAAATTTATAATATTAAAATATATTCTTTTTAGTACCTACTTAGACATAAGAGTAGATGTTATTGAGTATCATTCGAAGGCCCAAGGAAATGCTATATATGCAATTTCAACAATTTTAAACTTCATTGCAAACTTATCTGAAGACTGTACCTGCTGCTTGTCAACATTTATTCCGGAATCTCTTTCTAGCTATTGTGGAGGATTTGTCCAGCATTAAAACAGAGTAAAGATAAATAAACATTGCTTTGTAAGTTGATTCCAACCTAAATTAAAATGGAATACAATGGGGTGTGCATTATTAAATGGCTTCTTTTAGTATAAAAACTGAGAAGGAAGGAAATAAAGTAGCTGGTCTATGATCCATTTATCTGCAGTTACATGATCAGGCTCTCACAGAGGAAAGGAAATACAAATGGTCCAATCTAATGTCATCGTAAGCAAGATAACCAGACCTTAAGGTAAACCGTATTTGGTAGTGGAGAGTCTTTATCTTTGAAATGCTCTTAATAGTATATTACTAGTTTATGATTGTTTTGTGTAAATATACCTGCAATCTATGGATTTCTGTTGCCTAACTCCACAGCAAATGTCAGGTAAGTAGTTAACTCTCTGTGTTAAAGAGATGGAGATGTTTCATAACATGAATGCTCCCTGCTGTGTAAGGTGATGTAGGACCTCATTCAAGGCCTCATTCACTTATTGTTCTTTACCAGGGAATGTGTGTCCAGTGCAGAAAGGAAGGGGCCATCTCTAATGTGCCAGACATCTCTGCTTTGCCTGTGTCTACTTACTGTTTGCAACTGAAATTTTTACTAAAATTTAATTTGGGTAAGATTGCTGATTCCTGTAGGTATAATTTTGCAAACCAGTCTTTTACCTAGTTGTAGCTCAACACACACACACAAACACATATTGCAAATTCCATATCTATTTAGTTTAAATGGATATGAAATCTTCAATTTGCCTTTGGATCTGTTTCATATTTAATAAGAAATCTGACTGAAGTTTGATTTACGTATATAAAATGATGAGATTTTAAGTGCACAGTTTGGGAAAAGTTTTGACAAACGTGTACAAATTTAGAGCAAAATATAGAAAGTTCTGTTACCAAAGAAAGTCCCCTTCTTCGTTTTTTGAGTCAAAGATTATCCTTTCTTCAACCAATGGCAATTGCTTTTCTTACATTAATCACCATGTATCTCAGTTTTACCTCTTCTTACACAAAGAAATGCTAAGTTTTGTTTGATAGATAAATTACCAGAGAATTATCTTGATTTTGTGGAGGCCTGGCTTTTGGTTTTGTAAAGGAGGTTTGTAGGTATCTGTCCCACAGAAAAACCTTTAGTCCAGAGCTTACTTTAAGATACGCCATTTTGCATTTAACTGAAATGCCAGATTTTTTTTTTTTAAACAAACCACTCTCTCGATGAAGTTTTAGCTTCAAGGTTTTTGTTTGTTTTGTTTTTTCTTTTCCCCAACAGAGTTCGTAGCTAAAAATATTACCTCTAAGCTACTAATTTTTTCTGGATGCCTTGGCTTTTTGTAATTTTCATGAACAGTTAAAGAGTACAACACAGATTGGAAGAAAACTTTATGTAGGTTTTGGCAATCCACTCTACAGTTCCCTTATTGACAAATTTTCCCTTTAATGCCTACTACCTCTGATAGCTTCAAACTTTGACCATTATTCTTGCATCTCAGTAAGATAGTTTTTATTTTCCTTTTTACTCCTTTATTTGGCCCTCTGACCTGGGAAATATTCTTAAAGAAAAATAGCTAAATGTAACACATATCTAGTTTATTTATCTTCTTTCAAGGATAGTGTTACTGTTATTTCTACTTGTGTTGAGTTATTCTTAAATAATTGTTTTTTTTATATTTTATGATCATTGTTTATAATCATTGTTTATAAAATCACTGTTTATAATCATTAGCTCAAGTTATAGCCAATACAATTTATTCTGCTATAACCAGAACCAGAACTCCAAATTATGTTTCTTAGAGGTCAAATAAAATGTTTATTTAAAATATAAAACAATATACATTTTTAGGATGTATCTGCCACACAGCTCTTTTAGATTTATAAACTTTAGAATAACATTATTTGGTTACTCATTCTCCTCTATGAATTTCCAAAAAATGTTAGCTATGTATCCTATGCCCAAAGACTTTACAGTTTGCTTACAATGTAAGATATGTACACACACCAGTGAGGAAGAACTCAATAACAACAACAGCAACATCAACAATAATAATAACAATAATAGTAATAGTAATAGTTGTAATAATAATAATGATAACAATAATAAATTTGTGACTACATTGAAACATGAGAATTATTCCATAAATTTTAGAAGTGACACTCTAACTTAAAGTGTCAAGATATAAAAAGTTATGTGAGAATCGTGGTTTAAGAAACAGAACTCTAGTGTTCCTATAAATATGAATTTCTGTTCAATTCAGTATGTTTATAGTATTTTTCAGCTTCTCATATTTGTCATTTCACTTTTGCCTTTACTTTCTCAGAGTTGGTTATATTATTGCGAGAACTAAGAATATCTATAGACAAGTATTTCATTTTCATAACAATAATAAATGTAATTTTAATTTCCTTTACCTATTCCAGAAGCACATGTATATTTACAGGGACATTAAAATATCTAGTACTTGACAAGGTAAAATTGACAATGTATGGCATACTACCCAAAATTACCAGGCTTGCAATAAAGAAAGAAAAAAAAAATGAAATGAAGCAGGAAAAATAAAAGTCAATGAATGGAAATTGAACCAGAAATGAAACAGGTAATAGAGTAAGTGAATAGAATAGAATAAGTGAAGAAGAACATTAAAAGAGTTATTATGTCAATGTTCTTTTTTTAAGATTTTATTTATTTGAGAGAGAGAAAGAAAGAGTGTGTGTGCACAAGCAATGAGGGAGGACATAGGAAGAAGCAGACTCCTTGCTGAGCAGGGAGCCCTACATGGGGCTCAATCCCAGGACCCTGAGATCAGGACCTGAGCCGAAGGCAGATGCTCAACTGACTGAGCCACCCAGGCATCCCATGTCAATGTTCTTTATAGGCAAGAAGCTTGAGTAAAGCTTGAACAAGTTAAGCAGAGTAATGAAAAACATAAAGAACATCTGAATATATATTCTACAAAAGTAAAATACAAGGCCAGCAAGAAAAAAGCATTATTAGAAATTAATAAAAGATTAGATATTAAAAAAGTAGGGATTAGTGGGCGCTTGGGTGGCTCAGTCATTGAGTGTCTGCCTTTGGCTCGGGTCATGATCCCAGGGTCCTGGGATGGAGCCCCACATCAGGCTCCCAGCTCAGTGGGAAGCCTGCTTCTCCCTCTCCCACTCCCCCTGCTTCTGTTTCCTCTCTTGCTGTCTCTCTCTCTCTGTCAAATAAATAAATAAAATCTTAAAAAAAGTAGGGATTAATAACTGAAAATATAGCAATAAAATATGTATAGGATATTTATACATAAATATTATATATAACATTTATATAAATACCATATATATAGTATTTATGGTATAGGGTATATATATATGGCATATGTTTTATGATATATATTAATATATATAATAATATGTATATATGATATTTCCTCTTATATGTAAGATGGTTATATGTTAATGTCTTAGGAACCATTCATAATTTTGAATATTTGCAAAATTTTTGCAGATATAATCATGGATATCTTTCAGGAATGTTGTTATACAAGCTTTTTGCAAGTTCTGTGCCTAGCCAAAGGTTCTGAATTGTGATATCTTACAAGTACATGCATCTTATAAGGCACAATGCTAAATTTTATAAATTAACATTAGTTTACTAAAATTTATAGCTCAGGCATTAAGTCTTCCAGAAAACAATGTCAGACTAATGCAACAAAAAGTTTCCCAGAGTTGGAGGAATCTTTCTGGTAAGAAATAATCAGCCCTAACAGAGACACCTTACCTCAGTTTTAATTTTAAATGGGGTATTTTGGATATTTATAGAGAATTATATTTAGTTCTCACTAAGATTAAATAGTGAAGATATTTTACTATTGACCATTTTTCTATAGACATTTAGGTTTGTCAGCAAGTACCAGTTGAACTACTTTTTTGGCTTTCTTACACTTACAATTAATATTTTTTTCAGCTTTCAATGTTTTATAAGAGATACCATAATAAAATAAATTCCCAATTATAAATTTAAAAAACAAAAACAACACAGATCCTCAGAGTATATTCTGGATCCATTAGAGTTTCTGGCAATTTTATATGATTGTTTACATCTATAGAGCAGTCTGGTGAACAGTGAGTTTAAAATAATAGGTCCAATTATTACCAGATATACAATATCAGAGAAAAGTGAAATATTATTTGTTGTAATTACATTTTAGGGTAAGATTTAGAGTATTGCATTTCAGAAATGTTGTAAGTAAATGTAACATAAAATGGGAATTTTGATTAATTAGATGGCAATAGTTTATAATCAACATCAGTAAATGTGTATCACACATTTGTATTATATGAATACCTTATTCCTGGTTTGATATCTACAATCATAAAATGTTGGATTTCTTAAGGAATTCAAGAAGATTTAGTGAAATGTTAAATAATAATTGTGTTCATTGTGAAATGTCCCGGCTGAATGTTTTCTTTTTTTCTTAAAGATTTTATTTATTTATTTTTCTTTAAATTTTTATTGTTATGTTAATCACCATACATTACATCATTAGTTTTTGATGTAGTGTTCCATGATTCATTGTTTGTGCATGACACCCAGTGCTACACGCAGAACGTGCCCTCTTTAATACCCATCACCAAGGTAACCCATCCCCCTACCCCCCTCCCCTCTAGAACCCTCAGTTTGTTTTGCAGAGTCCATCGTCTCTCATGGTTCGTCTCCCCCTCCGATTTACCCTCCTTCATTCTTCCCCTCCTGCCATCTTCTTTTTTTTTTTCTTAACATATATTGCATTATTGGTTTCATAGGTACAGATCTGTGATTCAACAGTCTTGCACAATTTACAGCACTCACCATAGCACATACCCTCCCCAATGTCTATCACCCAGCCACCCCATCCCTCCCACCCTCCACCACTCAAGCAACCCTCAGTTTGTTTCCTGAGATTAAGAATTTCTCATATCAGTGAGGTCATATGATACATGTCTTTCTCTGATTGACTTATTTCACTGAGTATAACACCCTCCAGTTCCATCCACTTCATTGATAAAGGGCTAGTATCCAAAATCTATAAAGAATTTATCAAACTCAACACCCAAAGAACAAATAATCCAATCAAGAAATGGGCAGAAGACATGAACAGATTTTATTTATTTATTTGACAGAGAGAGACACAGTGAGAGAGGGAACATAAGCAGGGGAAGTGGAAGAGGGAGAAGCAGGCTCCCAGCTGAGCAGGGAGCCCGATGGAAGGACTCAATCCCAGGACCCTGGGATTATGACCTGAGCTGAGGCAGATGCTTAACTGACTGAGCCACCCAGGTGCCCCTCTTTTCTTATTTTCAATTTAAATGTGTGTGTGTGTGTGTGTGTTTCTTTCTCTTGTCCTTATTATTTGCCTCTTTCTGCTGGCTTTGGATTTATTTTGCTCTTGTTTTTTTCTAATTTCTTGACACAAGAGCTTAAATTATTGATCGAAATATTTTCCTCTTTTTTTTAAAGATTTTATTTATTTATTTGAGAAGGAGAGAATGAGAGATAGAGAGCACGAGAGGGAAGAGGGTCAGAGGCAGAAGCAGACTCCCCGCTGAGCAGGGAGCCCGATGTGGGACTCAATCCCGGGACTCCAGGATCATGACCTGAGCCGAAGGCAGTCGCTTAACCAACTGAGCCACCCAGGCGCCCCAATTTTCCTCTTTCCTAAGGTAAACAGTGTTGGTATATATTTTTATCTCAGCACTGCTTCAGCATGGCCCTACAAATTTTAATATGTTGTATTTTCATTTCATTTAATTCTGTATATTTTTGCCTTCAAAACATAACTTTTGTACACATTATTAAAATATTAAATACAAGGATAAAATAGCATATCCTTGGCTAAGTTTTTTCCATTCTAAACCTTACTTTTATGAAGATTTAATTTCTCTCATGTGCTCAAAAAATACCTTGTACAACTCTCAATGACAGTACTTATCCCATTTAAATATATTAAAATTACAAGTCTCCTTTACCTAAATCTTAGATCCATAAAGCAAACAGCATGCCCTTAATCTTTGAACTACTATAACTATGCAAATTTCCTCCTGTATGGTAGGATATTGATCAGTCTAATTCAACCAGGTTATTAGAATAGGATTCACTTTTGTTTGTATGACTTTGGAAAAGTTACTTAATTTTTCTGAATTGAGTTTCCTCATTTATATATCAATTATGTTAAAATTATAAATATTTTTAAAATTTTCAAGTTTTAATTTAAATTCTAGTTAGTTAACATACAGTGTAATAATAGCTTCAGGTGTAAAATATAGTGATTCCACACTTCCATACATCACCTCGTGCTCTTTACAAGTGCCCTCCTTAACCCCCATCACTTATCTAACACCCCACCCACCCACCTCCCCTATGATAACCATCAGCTTGTTCCCTATAATTAAGAGTCTGTTTCTTTTTTAACTCTTGAATGCTCTGCCTTTGCCCAGCTAATGTAAGAAACATGGTTATATCGTGAAAAGCACAACAGCAGAGCTTATTTAAGAAGCTTACCTGAGAATAGTTAAAAATAAACTTGACACCATATGAATACTCATTTTTGTATGTGCTGCATGGTGTTGTATTGTGTGTAACTATTTTTTAGGTTATTTCCATTAAATTATACAGATTTTCCTCCACTTATGATGAGGCCACATCCCAATAAACCCCTTTGCAAACTGAAAATATCGTAAGTCAAATGCATTTAATACACCTGACTTAACTGAACATCATAGTTTAGCTTAAATGTGCTGAGAATACTTACTCTAGCCCACAGTTAGTTGGGCAGATTCATCTAACATAAACCCTATTTTATAATAAATGTTGAATATCTCATGTAATTTATTGAATACTCTACTGAAAGTGAAAAATAGAATAGTTGTATGGGTGCAGAACAGTTGTAAGTGTATTGGTTGTTTACCCTTGTGACAGCGTGGCTGACTGGGAGCGGCAACTGGCTGAGTACGGCTGCCCAGCATCACCCAGGAGCATCCCATTGCATATAGCTCGCCTAGGAAAAGATCACCATTCCAAATGCGGAGTTCTGTTTCTACTGAATGTGCATTGCCTTTGTGCCGTCATGAAGTCAAAAAATCTTAAGTCGAACCATTGTAAGTCAGGGACTGTCTGTATAAGCAGAATTCTGTGACAAAACCATTTTGTGAATAATCGAGAGCCATAGTGTTTACCAGTAAGATATGGAAGGAGGAATTTCGCTCCATTACAGGACTGCAGGAATGAAAAAAAAGTGCAGTAAATGATTTAAAGAATATTTTATTTATCTTCTGTCTTTTGCTATCTATATGTAAGGTGGTAAATATTAACGAACATGAAATATCGTATGATTGTTTAAGGACATAATTTTCACTTTTATTTATTAACATAGGGACCGGAAATCTGGTCATTTTGGAGCATAGTAATTAGAAAATGAATGGGAAATTTCAAAATAAAAGATATAGGATATTTATGCTAAATTTCATGATGGACAAACTGTAGAATGGGTCAGGTGTAAGAAAAAATTATATGATAAAAATCTGATTTGATTAAAGTTCTAACAATATGGAAATTTTGAAAAATAGGAAAATACTGATTTTATATCATGTAAAACTAATTTCAGTGTTTTAGGAAATGGTTTTCATGAGGCCACTAAGAGAAACATTGCTAAAATGAAATTTTGTTGTGTTTTTCTTTCTTTTTTTTTTTTTGTATTTCACAGAATTGAATCATCAGATCATTTTTCTTCAAAGTTGTATTTTTAAAATGGGGAAACAGGGGGCACCCGGGTGGCTCAGTCAGTTGAGTGTCTGATCTTGATTTTGGCTCAGGTCATGATCTCAGGGTCCTGAGATTGAGGCCCACATTGGGCTCCACGCTCACTGAGGAGTCTGCTTGTCAACCTCACCCACTGCCCCTCCCCCTGCTCATGCTCTCTCTCTCTAAAATAAATAAATCTTTAAAAAATAAAAATAAATAAAGTGGGGAAAGAGAATACAATATAGTAGAAAGTGGAAATGAAAACAAAATACATGGAAAAATATGGAAAATTGCAGTTTTAGAAGGACACATAGATTAAATTAAAAGATTAAAAGTAACAAAGCATCGTGGAGTCAAAACAAGACTTCTATATTGTTGTGAGAACTATTCACATTTTTGTGCTGAATAAAAGTGTGTTTTGCTTGGTACTATTATTTGTATGTGCCAATATTAATTATGTTATAAATAAAGTTGACCAGCAATAGCTGAATTCCTCTATTCATTCTTACTGTACACTACATATGGTACATTACTACATTATTGCTTTGCAAAAACTGACTGTTGAAAGTTCACTAAACTTTTAAGTCAGTTGACATCACAATGGTAGCTTAGCATCAGCAATGGTGATTATCTTGATAACTGGCAAATGTTGCAAATTGTTTTCGTTCCTTCCCTAGGAGTCATTTATTTACTATTATTTACTAGCTCGCAGATGATTATATGTAATTTAAAATAATTTTCCCTCACACACACACCCCCAATCTGCAATTGTGTATATGCATGTAGATATGCATGTACCTATGTGTATATACACACATCTACTATATGAACATATATACATATATATAAATTATATATATATTTCAAAACAAATTTCCATAAAATAGGGATGTTAATATCAATTTTCATATATATATGTAAATAAGTTTAAGTTGAAAAATATGCTCAGGTGTGGGTCAATGTCTAACGTACTGTACAATTATTTACTTTCAAATCTGCACATGTTTTACTCTGTAAAATACATAGATACCATAAAAATTCATGGGTTGCTTTTTACTAAAGGTATTCTGCTTTCATATTCCTATTTTAAATGTTAAAGGTATGATATATTCATTATTTCTCTTTTCAATAATGAGGAGTTACACTCTTTTCTATCTTTGTACAAATAGTCACTGAGATTTATGCAAAGATAAAGTCCTGTAAAAGAGTAAACTCCCAATTAGTTATTAAGAATTTATCTTAATTATTAAAAAACTTTAAATATTTTTCTAAAATAAATTTGGTATTCTTGGTTCCTAGAAATAGTAGCTAACACCATATAGTTTTTGAAAAGTGTATACATAAAATAGTGTGATCTTCTGTGACCAAGTAGTTGAATATATAGTAGTTTCATTCGATAATAGTCACGTGGTTAATATTTGAAACACTGTAATCACAAAATCTCTTTATCAATGATCAGAAACTAATTTATCAAAAGTGAATACTTATTTTTCTGCTATTTAAATCGTAAATGAAACTTAAGTGTCTTTTTTTCCTCAGCAAGTATGTACCATATTTTCATTTTGTTCTTCTGAGTTAGAAGTTGCATCCAAAGATAAACTCAAAGATATTTTGATTATTCTTGATCCATTGCACTTAATAAAATAAACCCCAAATGAATATATGTTATGAATTTTTAAGTATTGTGTTCTTGCATCAACAAATTCTTTTAGCTAGAAAATAAAATATTTACATTTTTTCTAATGTTTAAATAAAAGTCCACGTACATAAGTTATAACACAGCATGATGAAAAGAGAGGAAAAAAAATTCTGCCTGGTAGACCATCTGCTCATAAATTTTACTTCTGTGTGTTTGTGTTTATATTTTAATTTCCCATGGAAAGAAAAGTGGAATAAATATGTCTACTTTCTTGTCCATAAGTCAATTTTTGATATGTAAAAATGTATGGAACCAAATATATTTGGCAGAATTTCTGACCCGGGGAAAAGCACATTTCATTTCTCAAACTCCCATCAATTTTACAGATGTGAGTTCAATGTTCTCTAATATGTTTACCAACTGGTCTGAGATTCACAGGTGTTCAGTTCCATCTTTAAAATATTTCTCCCTTGCAATTCATTCCAATTTTCTTTGGCCCTAATGGTCTCAGTTTCACAGATTTCAGAAATCCACTTTAAACTTCCAGCTTTTTTTTTTTAAACAATACGTTTCTTTCTTCTTTGTTTTTAAGATATTATTTATTTATTTGACAGAGAGACACAGTGAGAGAGGGAACACAAGCAGGGAGAGTAGGAGAGGGAGAAGCAGACTTCCCGCTGAGCAGGGAGCCCGATGCGGGGCTTGATCCCAGGACCCTGAGATCATGACCTGAGCCGAAGGTAGATGCTTAACAACTGAGCCACCCAGGCGCCCCTAAACTTCCAGCTTTTAAATGATGTGCTTGCCAGCATTTAATAGCCAAGTCCATCACTTCCTTGACTTTTTAATTGATGCTTTTAGCAGGTAAGGATTCATTTTGCCCAGCTGATTTCCTGTTTAACACAACTATTAATTGCCACCGGATTCCAAAAGAGCAATAAATGTTACTCCCAAGTATCATAAGGAATTTTATTTTTCTGGAAAAAGAGTGAAAGAGGACTTTACAGGGTAGATTTTCCATTCAGAATGTCTCAGTACCTACTGTGCTGTAGTCAAGTTTTCTCTTAGAGGATGGAGTACAATTAGGAAAATTAAAATTAAAAAAAAGAATGCTCAATATTTATAATTTCTATGTAACAAATAGGCTACTGTCCTATAAGGAATCTGTTTTTACTTAAAAATAAAACAAACTACTACTACAAATTTTATATAAAGACCCATTTTCATATGAATTCATTTGGCTTCTAAAGTTGATGAAACTCACCTCTGATCTAGTGCTTTGCCTCCCTGATCATCACAGTGGCAGTTACTAGGGCAGCCCAGGAAGGGCAAAGGACAAAATCCAGAAGCAGCAGCTGTGTTTGGGGGTTATTCACATCTAAAAAACAAACCTCGGGGCGCCCAGGTGGCTCAGTCGTTAAGCATCTGCCTTTGGCTCAGATCATGTTCCCAGGGTCCTGGGATCAAGCCCCGCATCAGGCTCCCTGCTCAGCGGGGAGCCTGCCTCTCCCTCTCCCACTCCCCCTGCTTATGTTCCTGCTCTCCCTATCTCTCTCTCTCTGTCAAATAAATAAATAAAATCTTAAAAAAACAAACAAAAACCTCATATATCCTACTGTACAATTAGAGGTTGTTAAATAGAATTTAGTAAGTTGATGATATGCAGACAGACGTTTAAGGAAGCATGGCATATACACTGAAACATTTCCAAGTCATAGAAAACATTTTATTATTAGCAATCTTAGATTCACATGATTAAACAAGTATATTGGATAGATATTATATTATATTAGAGAAGAATAATCATACAACTGCCCTTGATTAATTATTTTAAAAATTACTAAAATAAATGTCTTGCGGATAAACTGATGCTTTAGGGAATTTTTATTAAGCTTGTATTTCTGATTTCAGTTACAATAGACAAAAGCCACAATTATATTAGCATCAACACATACTTGGTGCATGGAAAGATTTAATATTCTTAACTGTTACAAGTTATTTGTAGAAATCATTGTTTTCTGAATATAGTAAATTCGTTTTCTCAAAAGTTAGAGCATATGCATGGGACAGTGGTATTAGCAATGACTGTATAGAGAAAGAATGGTCGTTTGGCTAAATATCCCTGTAGAGCAGATATGTCAGCATTTATAGCTGAATCCAAATGTTCAACAGATGGCAAGCTGAATAAGGTGCAGCTGGAGCTAAAATATATATTCTTAGAGGAAAAAGTATATGTTGAATAGAGGTGATAATGCAAAAGAGGAATATTAACAAGATATCTTGAAACAATAGTAAAATAAGGTCAGTTGAAGTCATATTATTAAAGTTTCATGCTGAGAAAAAATAATGGGACCCTGCTGGACTAATTTCAGCTTTAATTTATGACATGACCTTTGGGCCAAAGTATGACATTATAATAAAGATATGTCTTTACTCTAAGCTAGATTTAGTTCTGTAGTAACAGTAATTTGTTTCATCATAAATCTGTATGAATATTTTACTTTAATGCATGCATTTTTATAAGCCCAAGCCATCAAGGCACACATTTCCATTCACTTATTCTGTGATCCTGCTTCATGCAAAATTAGATTCCTAATTTTTTTGAAAACTGATTTGCTACACACTTTAAATACTGCAGCAACTTACAAATATTATCAGAGCTTATGTAAATTATTTGCTGAAGATTAGCACTCTGTTCCCATATTTGTGTTATGACTTTCATTCCTTAGATGGGATTCTTGAGAATGATTTTACATTCCCATTCTTCCAATGTTCATATATCAACCTTTTTTGTTGTTGACATTTTCCAGTTAATAAATTTGTCTCTACTTTTCCAAAAGAATAGGCAACCTCTTTAATATCACCATTACTGTAGCAGGTCAAACTTGAAGCCCAATTATGATAGGCAGCATGATTATGAGTGAAATGGTAAATTGTGTGAACTAGTCTCTGAATATTAACAATCTGTTAGGACTTCATTTCCTTACATTTATTCTGAATTGCCCATAAACATGTGCACACTAACACTAATTTTTAGAATTATGCCCTCAAGTTTAGCAAAAAAAGTAACTTAACAATTTATAGTTAATGGGCCATATTAAAAGAAAACAACAAGAAAATTGATTTATTCATTTATAGAATTCATTTTGCTTTGTATTCATTCATTCATTTGTAGTTTCACAGATATGTGTGTTGTGAAATTAAACATCTATGGAGTTGCAATGACTAAGGCAAAAGATTTTAACAACTGTGATGTTAAGTTTCAGTTAAATAAATTATTGAAGTCACTCTTTTTATTATATTCAGCATTGTGAAAACTATTAATGGCTTTGTTTTAAGTTGATATCATAGTGGTTTAGAGCTCAGTTTCTGGTGGAGGAAAGATTCTCAGACATAACCTCCCTTTACTGCACGGACTTCTGGGAATTCAAAACGAAGGAGGTACCTCAGTTTCTTTCTGTGGGACATACCATCATTTCTATTGTATTCTGGCACGATGTGAAGGGGAACAGAGAACAGGAGCAGGTGAAAATCAGGAAACAGTTCTCAAGGTGGGATATCCGAGAGGATGGCTACAACAGTCTCCTTCTGAAAAGAGCTCCTGTTGGGCTTTGGTTACCAAGGGGTATAATCTCAGAATTTCTCCTTACCTTCCTGATAATTGCTATGCAATTTATCTTAAATTGTTATTACTATTTTGTAGTGTATTCTCTAATATAATCACCTGGCAATAGGAAGACCTTCTCATTTTGCTACCTCATTAAACATATGATAGTGTCAGCTTTCAGTAACATGAGGTTTTTTTAAAATTATTTATTTATTTGAGAGAGAGAGACAGAGAGAGCACAAGTGAGGGGAGGGTCAGAGGGAGAAGCAGACTCCTCACTGAGTGCAGAGCCTGACCCCGGGACCCTGAGATCAAGACCCGAGTAAAAGTCAGACACTTAACCAACTGAGCCACCCAGGCGCCCCTCAATAACGTGAAGTGTTTTATATTTATCATTCCTTACTACAAAAAGTAAAATGCTAACTTCAACTTACATGATGTGACATTTCCATGTTTGTTGTTTCCCATTTTAAGTCCTATTATTCTGCTGACATCATAATTCAGTCCACTTTGATACCCACTTTCATTGTATTTTGAATTTTTCTCAATCTTTCTCTTTTCTTTATTGGAAGCAGTCGAGGAAGTTACATTAAGTGACATTACAAAGATATGGTTCTGGCTGACTTATCAACTTTTCTGCATCAAGGTGGTAACTTTTCTCCGTTTAGTTGACAAGATGTAGGATACCAAGAAAGGAATAAAATTGTTTCAACTGAATTCTGAAATTGTGCCTCAGAGTTTCATCTATGTTTTAAATCTGGGGTAGGCAAACTTCCTCTGTAAAAGGCCAGGTAGTAAATATTTAGGACTTTGCAGGACATGTCATCTGTCATAACCACTCAGCCTTGAAATGAAAAACAGCCACAGATAAACAAAACAAAACAAAACAAAACATGAGTGTGACTCTGTCCCAATGCAAATTAATTAAAAAAAAAAAAGTAGTGAGCAGGATTTGGTGCAGTGGTCCAGTTTGCCGACTCCTGCTTTAGATGCTAACACTTCCATTGACAACTTATTAGATAATTGGCCAAAATCCTGTTGCAAAATATGTTTTAAGTTTTTCCATTTCATTTTGTTTGGTTCCATGAATATAGCACAGTAATATTGGGGAGAACAAAATCACTCATCCATTTATTTATTTCTTCAAATATTTATAGAGAACCTAAAGTGAACTAGGCATTGCTTTCCGTAGTAGGGATTCAACAATTAAAACATTATCTGTTCTCAAGTAGCATACATTCTAACTTGCTCATTCCAAATTGGTGAAAAATGAAGAGGGGCATTATCATAGACAACTAGTCAAAAGTTTGAGGTAAAAATAAATGTTAACTTTAATTATATTGTAATTTAGCAGAAAACAGTATAGTTTGTGTGCTGAAAATATATACTCTCAAGCCTGACCTCCTGTATTAAAATCTCAGTTCTGACATTCACTAGCTTGTAACCTTGGGCAAGTTACACAATGTCCTGTGCTTTCATTTTTTTTTTTTAATTTCTAAAGTACGAGATTAATAGTACCGACACACAGTATTGCACTATGGATTAAATATGTTAATACATATAAATTATTTATCTCAGTTTCAGAAACTTTGTAAGCACTAAATAACATAGCTATGATACTCTTAGAAATCTATGACCATTCAATGCTTTATTTTTTTCCAAGAATGGAATATATATAGTTATAAAATATTTTACTATGTAAATTTTAACTTTTGGTTTTAATAAATATACCTTGAAATATTGTTATTGAAGTCTGAATAGAAATAGGTACACTTATTTTGAATCAGACATCAAAATAATTCACAATAAGATATAGTTCATTTATAGTTTAAAAAATACAACAGAAATAAATCTATATACACAATTTGGGTATCTTTTACTAACTCTCACCAAACTTCAAGTATAGATTATGTTATTTTACATATTAAATGTCTGAAGATATTCTCATATGATAATATTGCACAGAATTTTAATTAGATTAAAATGTATGAGATTTTACTTAGATTAAAAACAAAGTGATTGATGAGCCACCCATAAAATAGGTGTCAGAATCCCACACATATTATGCATACATGTGCACAAACAAAAGTACCTACAGATGGGCAATATAAACTTTCTTTTACTTCAAAGGTAGAAAACAGTGATGCTGCTTTAAGAGACAGATTATTTGAGCAAGCCATTTTGCACTCTGTAAAATACTTTATTTCCTAATGTTAATCTTAAAACACTGAAAGTGTTTTATGATCTGAATAGTTGTGCCATATTTTCTTTTTATATTTTTTCATGATATCCTAGGTTGCATTTACATGAAGTTTTAAAACTCAAAATTTTTTTTTATTTATTTATTTCAGAGAGAGAGAGAGAGAATGAGAGAGATAGAAAGCACGAGGGGGAAGAGGGTCAGAGGGAGAAGCAGGCTCCCCGCTGAGCAGGGAGCCCGATGTGGGACTGGATCCCGGGACTCCAGGATCATGACCTGAGCCGAAGGCAGTCACTTAACCAACTGAGCCACCCAGGCGCCCCCAAGGAAGGATTTTTAAGTGGGTGTATTCAAAAATAGAAGAATTGCAATTCAGGACACACAAGCTATGGCAAACCATATGCAGGTACAGGAAGGACTTTAAGCAGTGGAATGCCACAAGCAGCTTTTCATTTTGAAGCTCAATCCGGCGGTAGTTTTCAGTGGCAGGACTAGAGATGGAAAAATCAGTCAAGAGGCTGTCCCGGTAACGCAAGCGGTCTGAACTGCGGCAGCGGATCTGTTCCAGGGCTTTCCACGTCAGGGTCTTGGGCGGGGCACCCGGCGCTTCCATTTGCCTCCGAATTTTCTGGAACCGGGCGGCTTTTTTCTGTCGTTTCAGGGTGCTGGGGGAGAGAAGCCATGCGTGGGAGCAGACTGGGTGGCTGAAGAGCCTCGGGCTAAATCACAAAGAGCCCAGCCCTCTTCTCTTTGTTTGCAAGGGCAACCAGGCCATGTGTGTTGGCTCAGACCGGCTCCATACACCTCCCCAGAAATCTAATACCTAACACAGCCCGTAAGCATGCCGAACTTTCTAAACGGGTGATGAAATACGCCACTAGTGAAGAAAGCTGTGGTCCCAAAGGAGCCGCACGTCTGCCCCTGCGCCCCTGACAACGGAGAAGAAACAAGGGCTAAGGCGGATAGGGCGGCACTACGCCTGGCTCCAAGGGGGCGCGGCCTGGAGCGCAGGGGCGCGAAGCCCTACTTCAGGCTGAGGGGCCCGGGAAGAAGCCGGTACCTCTCCACCTCCTGCAGCTCCCGCTCCTCGGGCTCCCAGTCAGAATCGGGGTCCAGCTCGGGGCCGAGAGAGCCAGAGTCTGCCACCCCCCGGGTCGCGAACCCACAGCGAGCAACAGCAGCACGTACACGCACACCCAGCAAGCAGCTCAGAGTAACCGTCATGTCGACAACCAAACTCAAAATTGTTTTTAAGTGAATCAGCCAGGTAGAGGTCTGGATCAATTGGCAGAATTTTTTTTTCATCTCCTGGTAAAATGCAATTGCATGAGTCACAAATTTTAATTATTTGGTATTGAACATGCTTTAAACCTAAAGTCTGCTATATATATAGCTGAAGAGTAAGAGTTTGATTTTCCAATATCCCACTATTTCTTTATGTAGAATTTGGGCCTGATAGGGATTAATCTGTAACAAGAAATAGCAAAGGGAGATAAAGCTCTGAATTGTGTTAAGAGGGTAGATTGAAGGAAGCTTAGGTGAGACCTTGATAGTGGATGATTAAGCCATAGAAATACCTACATTTTGATAGTTGCTCCAAATGCTTTTCTCTTAAAAACAAACAACAATAACATGTGGATTTTCCCTAAAATATAAGATCCTGTATAGGTTGAACTGTGTCCCCAAAAACATATGTTGAGTCCTAACCCCTAGTACCTGTAAATATGATCTTATTTGGAAATAGGTTCTTTGCAGGTATAGTTAAGTTATAACAAGAACATACTGGGTTAGTATGGTCCCGAATCCAGTATGACTGGTGGCCTAATAAGAAGAGAAGAGACACAGACAAAAAGAGAATGTCATGTGATGACAGAGACAGAGATTGGAGTCATGCTGCCATGAGTCAAATCATGCCAAGGACTTTTGTCAACCATCAGAAAGGCATTAGACTGATTCTCCCTCTGAGCCTCCAGGAAAAAAAAAATCAACTCTACTTGATACCTCGATTTCAGATTTCTGGCTCCAGAATTATGAATAAATAAATATCTGTAGTTTTAAGCCATCCAGTTTGTGGTAGTTTGTGACAGCAGCCTTAGGAAACAAGTACAGATTTTGGTATTAATAGAAATGGGGTGCTGCTGTAACAGACACCAGAAACTGGGAAGGTGGCTTTGGAATTGGGTAATGGGTAAAGGCTGGAAAAATTTTGAGGAACATGATAGAATAACTCTAGATTGCTCTGAAGCGATGGTTGGTAGATAGATGATGTTAAATGAAATTCTGGTGAGAGATCAGAACTAAGTGAAGAAAATGGCAAAGTTTCCATCTTCTTAGAAAGTACATATATTATCATGAATAGAATCTTAATAGAAATAGAATGTCAAAAATGCTTTTGGTGAGGTCTCAAATGAAAATAAGAACATGTTACTGGAAACTGGAAGAGGGTGATCCTTGTTATAAAGTTTTAATTTATTTATTTGAGAGAAAGAGTAAGAAAGAGTGAGCACAACCAGGTACAGGGGTAGAGGGAGAGGGAGAAATAGACTCCCCGCTGAGCAGGGAGCCCAATGCAGGGCTGGATCCCAGGACCCGGGGATCATGACCTGAGCCAAATGCAGAGGCTTAACCGACAGAGCCACCCAGGCGCCCCGATCCTTGTTAAAAAGTGGCACAAAACTTTGTTGAATTGTGTTCTGCTGTTGGGTGAAAAGCAAACCTTGCACGCAATGAATATGGATTCTTAGCTAAGGATATTTCTAAGCAGAGAGTTGAAGATGTTGCCCTTTTTCCCTTACTGCTTATAGTAATATGTGAGAGAAAATAGAAAAATTGAGGAAGGAACTATTAAAACAAAAGGAACCAGGACTTGATGATTTGGTAAATTCTCAGCCTATCCAAATTGAGGAGGGGGAGGACAAAAGTACTAAAGCTTGCTCTGGAGAGAACATCCGTGTGTGGATGGATAGATTAAGTATGTGATTCAAGGACCCAGTCAACAGTCTGGGCAGAAATATTGCTAGATTGAACTAAAAGGGGAAGAAAAAGGACAAAACAAAGGAAAGTTGTCAGGCTTCTGGGATTCTACAAGTTCAAAATGGTCCAATAGGAGGACTCAGCTTGTGAACATGTGCTGTCCTTCAAGAAAAGAAGAGAATGGCTTGGAGGGTGGTTCAGAGACCATCAGGGTTGCTACTATTGGCAAGCAGGGCAAGCTCACCACGGAGGGCTGAGAAGGTAGGACTGCTGCTCCCTCAGCCCAGAAGACAGAACACTGAGCCACAGAGTTTATTTTCAGAGGAAGAACCTGCTGGATTTCAACTTGCTTTGGACCTGTATCCACCTTTTGCCTTTGAATTCCTCCCTTTTAAATTGGGAATGCCTTATGTATGCTTTTGGTGGAATGATTTGATTTAGATGATTTGGAAGATGAGATTTGGGACTTTTTGAGTTGATTATATGAGACTTTGGACTTAGAGTGGATACTGTAATGGGTTAAAACCTTTGGGGAAACTGGGATGGGGTAAATGTATTTTGCATGTAGTAAAGTCATGGATTTTGGAGAGCCAGAGGGTAGATGAATATGGATTTAACTGTTTCCCCCCCAAATACCTTGAAGTTATACACTCCAGTACATAAGAACGTGATCTTATTTGAAAATAGGGTCTTCTGAAGATGTAATCATGTTATGATGAGGTCATCCTGGGTTAGGGTGGAACCTAATCTGATATACTGGTGTCCTTATGAGAAAAGAAGAGACCTCTATAAAGAGGGATTATACCATGTGACAACAAAGGAAGGATTGGAGTTACTGGCCACTAGCCAAAGAACACCAAGGATTGTCAGCAATTACCAGAGGCTAAGAAAGGTAATAGAACAGATTCTCCCTCTGAGACTCTAAGAAGATACCAACCCTGCCAACATCTTGATTTCACAATTTTGGACTCCAGAATAGTGAGACAATATATTTCTGCTGTTTTAAGCCACCCAGTCTGTGGTACTTTTCAAGGCAGTTTTAGGAAATTAGCACAAATGCACAGAACCTGTTGTTGGTGAATATAAACTCAAGGGGTGATTGCCCATCAAGAGGTCAATTACGATAAACATAAAATCACAATTAGCCCCTGAAATGGAGAATCCCTCAACAGAGCTTCAAGTTCTTTTATGTTAGACTCCAGATAACTAGCACACACTGACTGGTATAATGTAAGGAGGACAAAACTAAACACTTTCCATTTACTTTCAGCTTGTCTGTCTACTTTTTTTTTTTTTTAGCCAGATGGCTAAGTGATGGATGTGATCCATTTGTGGAGGACTGCTCCCTTTTATTCTATAGAAATTGACTAATTCTCCTGCAGAAATTGACAAAATATTTTACATTTACGTGTATAACATAGCAATCAATGAAAAAAATATGTTAGACTTTTAGATTTAATTTCTTGTGTGTAAAACTTCTGCAGAAGATTAGGATCCATAGGATTTTTCAACCCAAAACACATTCCTAAAAATGAGCAACAGTATTTTTCTCCTCTTTTCAAATGTAACGTTTTCATTTAGTATAGTGATTGTGCAGTCACATCTTGATTTTTATTTTATTTTTTTAAAGATTTTTTTAAGATTTTATTTATTTATTTGAGAGAGAGAATGAGAGATAGAAAGCACGAGAGGGAAGAGGGTCAGAGGGAGAAGCAGACTCCCTGCCAAGCAGGGAGCCCGATGCGGGACTCGATCCCGGGACTCCAGGATCATGACCTGAGCCGAAGGCAGTCGCTTAACCAACTGAGCCACCCAGGCGCCCTCACATCTTGATTTTTAAAACAAAGTGCATTCACTATCACCTAGCAAGCAATATGGGTTAAAAAAAATAGTTAAATGTGAAAAAAAATGAAGTTGTTCTAATCCTAAAATAATAGCATCCCATGAATAGGATCTACTGAAGGGAAACCCCACAAATATGTTTCAGTTTATACTCCAACATATACAGAAATTTGCAAAGACTTTTGGTGAAATATAAACTAGGTAACTATGTATAAGAGCCTGAGTATATAATGGCTGACTCAAACCCTGGCTTGATCGTTTGCAAACATTATGCCAAAGTTCATAAGCACTCTGTCCCAAAGTTTTTCCATCTTAAAATGTGAAAATGATAGACTGATGTCATGGGATTTTTATGAACAGTAAATTAGTTACATATGTAAAGCACTTAGGACAAGTACTGATACTTTAGTATAAAAATAATTCCAAAATTTATTAATCCCAAATATCTTTAACTTCCAATATTATTAAAATCACAATTTTAGCAAAGATATTAAATATTATGAAAAATTGTAAATAAAAACAACATAAAAATTACCGCTTAAATAATAATAAAATTATCAGCTGTGGTTTTCTTTCCCAAATATTTCAATTTATTTTTGATGCTGTTAATGATAGCAAAGTAAAGCTAAGTGTTTTTTTTTTTTTACATTCAAAAAGTGCAAAAGGTATTGTATTCAGGTGTAAAACGAAGTATTTGAACTTAATAACTTATAATCATATTATTAGCAATATAGTTAAATTCCATTCCTAGTCTTTATTACAAACTAAGAATAACAGATACTCTTTTTTTTTTTCATTTTTACACTGGTCTACTTTTAAGGACAATCTAGTAACCTCTTAATGTTCTCCCTGTTATCCCATTTTCTATTCATACTGTATGAGCCCGAGTTCTCCAGAGAGACAAAACCCATAGGCAATAGAATATATATCTGCTCCTGTTCCCTATAAAATGGAAGTTAGGAACAAAGGGCCAGTATTTTTCAAATTCCACATGATAATCCTTATTAAAATTGATTTGTCTTTTTTCCCCAAGAAGTCATTGCCTTTATGCAATAAGAGAAGATTATGAATGAAAGTTTAACAATATAAAGCAGCATACTGAGATGCATGTGTAAGGAGTACCAAGGAGTTCAGTGTGATGGAATTTATATTGTCCTTTGTTCTGATGGGAGAGGGGAGAGGAAAGGAGCCAAGAGATAAGACCTCCTATTAGTTAAGAAAAGTTAACAAATCCAGTGTCTAAACTTGTGGTTTAGCATAATATCTATTCTTTGTTCACCCCCTGGGTTTAATTCTGTCTCTGGGTTGGTCATAGATTTCTATTGTCAATGAAAATGTACAAATATTAGATAGGAGAACAAAGGTGCTAAATTTGGCAGTATAAGTGGGGATGGAAGAATAAACAATATTCACAAGTGTTGTGACTTTGTTATATTAACATTTGTTAAGTAGAGCCCTGAGATGTCCAATGGTGAGCCATTGTTCAACAAAAGACTTCAAGGCAGAGTGAAATAGAGAAGTTTGTAACTCACAGGTCCTGGAGGTGGTGTAAGACAAGCCTCCAGGAGCCCTGTAGAGAGATCAAAGCAGGATGCTGGCAGAGTGCTTTGGGGTTCCTGGGCTAAGGCTGGATTGGTCAATTCAAACCAAAAATAGTAGAGTTTTGCTAAGCTCTGCAGGGGTCTTACCTAAGAGGCACACAAACAGAGGGCTATGGGTGGCCGAGGAGAGTGCTGATCATGAGGGCTGTTGGAGTCCTGTTAGGAATTTACGTTTACCTGTGACCCTTACCTGGGGCATGTGCTACTGGCAGAAGGTGCCAGTGTCACTTCAAGTCCCCTTGAGGCTGCTTAGACACATAAAATGGATGTCGAGGCAGCAATATTATGGAGTAGTTTTGCTAAACTCTCAATGACGAGTTACTCAAAATATAGATTTAGCTGAGGTTTCTCAAGAGATGTAGAGGAAGATAGAGGAAAGGCTCAAAAAAAACCTGAGTAAAGAAATAGGGATTCTATAAGAGGATGAGTTAAGTACATTCAGAAACAAGTTGATTGAATTGCATTCCATATGCCCAAGATGTTACAGAAGTGAATGCTGGTTGACAGAAAGATCATGACAGAATGTCCATCAGTATAAGATTTGTTAAAAATTGATTTGGATGTACTTGTGCCTCTGCTGAAATACCGTATACAGACAATTAAATGGATGTTAATGTGTCCTGTTTAATTAATTAGGAGCTCCTATAATTTAGGGACTATGATTTTTGCATCATAATTACCTGAGGGAATAAACACAGGGTCTAATTTTCAGTGAGGGAAGAATTAATAAGGAAATTGGATTGTATAACGTCATAGGGTACTCAAAAGTGGTGCAAAAAAGAAAGTGGTGTCTATGCCTTCAAGTACCATAATTTAGTTAATAAGGGTACAGTCTGCAATACAAAGGACCTGGCTTGACTACTATCCCTACCATTTACTTCCCATGAGAATGTATTAAAATTCCCAAGGCATAGTTTATCACCCAAAAAATGGATATTATGATAAAAGCTGCTTTCACCATTATCTCAAGGACTGAAGTATGTAAGACAATGTATGAAGATGCTCAGTGGCAAAACATAAATGTTCAGCAAATGGATACTAAGGTTTTATACTGGTTTTCCTTTACACCTGGACTTTATGAGATTTTAAATAATTAACCTGCATTTTATAACTTCATATTTTATATGATATAATAAATTATTTTTATTTATCTTATTATATCGGTTTCAAAATTGTAATCCATCAACACTACAAGGAATAAGAAACTATGGCATATTCACTCAATGTTATACCATATGACAATTAGATAAGGGATTAAAACTACAAGTAAATGAGCACATTATGTTCAGTGAAAATAACTAGACACAAGGGGCACCTGGGTGGCTCAGTCATTAAGCGTCTGCCTTCGGCTCAGGTCATGATCCCAGGGTCTGGGGACTGAGCCCTGCATCGGGCTCCCTGCTCAGCGGGAAGCCTGCTTCTCCCTCTCCCTCTGCTCCCCCTGCTTGTGCGTGCTCTCTCTCTCTATCAAATAAATTTAAAAAATCTTTAAAAAAAGACATAAATGAGTATATACTGAATAATCCCATTAATATAAACTATTTTAATATAACATGAAGGTCAAAACCAAAGCAAAATTAATCTATTCAATAGAAGTTAGGATAAAAGTTGCTATTGTGAGCATTAAAGGGCTTTCAGGGTTCGGCTATTTTTTTGTTTCTAGATCTGGATGCTATTCAGACAGGTCTGATCACTTTGTGAAAACTAACTGAACTGCATACTTAAGATTTGTACATATGGCCATAGGTATGTTATGCATTAATAAAAAGTTGACATGAAACATGAACTTTATAAAATCATAGTATTGTTAAAAAAAAAAAAAAACCCGAGTAAAGAAATAGGGATTCTATAAGAGGATGAGTTAAGTACATTCAAAAACAAGTTGTTTGAATTGTATTCAATATGCCTAAGTATAAAAGAGCCCGCACATTTTAGAATGACCATGTCTTTAGCAGCATATTAACTTACATAATGGCATATTTGTCCATTTGTCCTTTTGATTTTTTTGTCAAAAGATTACTGAAAGTCAGAGATTCCCACTATTGAATGATGAGACAATGTGAGTGTCAAAATAAAAATGAGTCCATGCTCTGGTTTCTCTTCAGATCGCATAAATCTTTCACCTTTTACAAAATAAGAATGAGTCCAGCTGATTGAAACACATTCAAATATATAGATATATATTAATTCATATGATATTTAAATATATCTACTGAACATCATTACGTCTGCCATTATTGCATAAACTGTGGTTAACTGAATAGTTTGAGGGAAAGTTCTTGATAATACATTCAAATGGAATGACAGACTTAGAAAATAACCATTTTAAAACTCTGAATAAAGTAATTTAAGCAACAATCAGTAATTGATAATAAAATCACTACTTGAAGCATTTATTAGGCCATTTGTAATAGATCAGGCTGTTAATAACTGAACATAATGATGAATTTTAACATCCTTAATAGTGGGTTTAAAATATATCTGTGCCTTTTGTTGTGGTTCCCAAAAACAGGCTTGCCAGAGTGATCCTAAATCTTTTAGAACTTCTATATTTCTCATTTTTTAAGATATAGTGAAAAAAGTGGGAACGACTAGCTACAACCAGAATGTGGAATTTTCTATAGGAAACATGTTTTTTTCAACAACAAACATTGCCTTAAAAAAAAAAGTTTTGTGTGTGTATGGTGGTGGGGATGATTATAAATTAGACTAAAAATGCATGACAAATGCTTGACAGTTTGAAGGCATTTAGGGAAATTTTATTATGAACAGAGATGATGTTAGGGAATTGCTGTTACATTTATTAGCAGTTTTCATGACATTGCAGTCATGTAAAAAAGTAGTTTTTAAAATTTTGTAACATTACATACTGAAGTATTTATGGGTGAATGAAATGATAAGTTGGATTTGCTTTAAATTGCTAGAGCAAAGCAATGAAGAACTAAATAAACCCGTAGAAGCAAACCTACCTACCTATCAACATGCATACTAAATACTTAACTGTATGGGTGAAATAAGGTTGGATTACAGGTATATTATGCACTTTCTACTTTTGTACTTTTGTGTTATTTGGTAAATTCAACAAATAACCGCATTTACCTTTGTTCAATCTTGAATAACCCAACACCTAGAAAAGTGACTGGCACATAACAGTCACTCAGTAAATATCTATGAATGGGTATTCATGTAATAAAGTACAGGCTTCCAGTTAGACAACACCGAGTTTGGTATTCAGCATCACCAGGTATTATCTAATCTTGAAAAAGTAGTTCCTCACTTAGGAGACTAGTTTTCTTTATGTATCAAAAGCAATAGCAATGCTTAACTTTAAGGGTTGTTAGGGAATTTAAATGAAATAATGCTTAGCAATGTACTTGGTATATAGGTTTGTTCATTCCTCCTTTCATATTCATTATCACTAGCAACATCATTATCTTCCACATTTTACAGTATTATCATAAGGAGTAAACTATTTGTGTGTGTGACAATTAATAACCAATGAGTGAATATCATTTTCAATTTAGTTATAATTCACACTATGGCTTGCTAAGACATTTCTTGTGTGAATGATTCAGCAACTTGAAATTAAGTAATTCCTACCACACTTACTTCATGGAAACTATAACACAAACATAATACAAATATTTACCAGAATTATATTTATGTTTGGTATTTTTCCAAGTGGAGACAGTTTCTATAAGATTTAATTTTATTCATTAGATAAATTACTTTTAGGTACTCTGGTTGTATTTTAAGCCAATGTGCAAGAAAGACTATTGTTCTAAGTCTCCCAGAGAGAAAATTATAATTTTGGTTTATCTGAAGTATTTTTTTTAATTTTATTTATTTATTTGACACACACACACACACGCACACACACACACACACACACACAGCACGAGACAAGCAGGGGTTGCTGCAGGCAGAGGGAGAAGTGGGGCTCGATCCCAGGACCCCAGGATCATGACCCGAGCTAAAGGTAGATGCTTAACCGACTGAGCCACCCAGGCGTCCCAATCTGAAGTATTTTTGAAAAATATAGAAGAAAGTAATAATAGGCTGAAAGATGGAAAGAATGTACATTGGGTCCAGGTTTAATATAACAATTTCTTCTAGAAATTTCAAAGAGACAAGAGGAAGGGAATTTGGTATTCTGAAGATGAAAATGATTGATCCATTTACTGTTAAAAATGAATTTAAGTCTAAATTGTTGGGGAACTTTCACAAAAAATATATATATATATTTTTAAAGATTTTATTTATTTATTTGACAGAGAGAGAGAGAGAGAGAGAGAGAGAGAGTGAGCACAAGCAGGGGAGGTGGCAGGCAGAGGCAGAGGGAGAAGCAGGCTCCCCACAGAGAAGGGGGAGCCCGATGTGGGACTCGATCCCAGGACTCTGGGATCATGACCTGAGCCGAAGGCAGTTGCTTAACCAATTGAGCCACCAGGCACCCCATAAAATATACTTTTAATCAGTGTGAGGCACATGACCCACTATTTCTGTTAACAATAAAACACAAAGGATGTGAAATTCTATCATCATTGTGATAGTTTGAGTTTTTGCATACCACAATTAAAAAGATGTAATTTTACTATATTAGTTTGTTTGGGCTACTACAACAAAGTACCACAGATTTGCTGGATTAAACAACAGACATTTATTTCTTTACAGTTCTGGAGTCTAGAAGTCCAAGATGATAATGCCATCAAGGTTCATGTCTTGTGAGACCTTTCTCCATGGCTTTAAAGGGCTGTCTTCTCCCTTCCCCTCTCCCACAGTCCTAATCTCGCTTATAAGGACATCCATTTTACAGAACTGGGGCCACCTGAATTACCTCATTTAACTTTAACCATCATTTAAAGGCCCTATCTCCAAATACAGTTTACATTTTGAGGCACTGAAAGGACTTCAAAATAGGAATTGTAAAGGGACACAATGTAGCTCATGATAATCACTATTTTCTTGCCACTATATCTTTCTTTCACCTTTAGATTTTTATGATTTATCTTTAATGTGAAAATGCTGATGTATGGTGATATTATCATTCATTATTTTGGGGAATTGTACCATAAAGAATAGTATCTGTGGGGCACCTGGGTGGCTCAGATGGTTAAGCATCTGCCTTTGGCTCAGATCATGATCCCAGGGTCCTGGGATCAAGCCCCACATTGGGCTCCCTGCTCTGTGGGGAGCTTGCTTCTTCCTCTCTGTCGGCCTCTCTCCCTGCTCATGCTCTTCTCCCTCTCTGTATCTCTGTGTCTCACATGAATAAATAAAATTTTAAAAATAAAAAGAACAGTATCTGCATTAATAAGCTCACTCTAGGCAAAGTAATCAGTTGTTATATTTGGTTATTAGTTTGAAAATATCAAAACCCCATGATCTCCATATTTGCATGATCTTTGTTGATAATTTCAGAAGGATTATTTATTAGTGAATATATTTTGTGTTAAAAAATAATTTATTTCTGATTCAGTATTCTAATTTTTCTTGTTCTCTTTCCTGCATTTAATTAAAATAAAAGTGAATTAAATATATTTTCAAATAGTATGCATAATATAACCCTGCTTACTATTCCTAGCTACATGTATTCAATTGTTCATTGAAAATTTAAATCAGTGGTCAAATTTCTCGCTCTTTTAATGATGGTTTTGGTTTATTTTGAATTATCTTGTTTATTTTTGTATGACTTCTTTTGAAACATATGTCATAGAGACGATGGACTCTGAAAAACAAACTGAGGGTTCTAGAGGGGAGGGGGGAGGGGGATGGGTTAGCCTGGTGATGGGTATTAAAGAGGGCACGTTCTGTGTGGAGCACTGGGTGTTATGCACAAACAATGAATCATGGGACACTGCATCAAAAACTAATGATGTAATGTATGGTAATTAACATAACAATAAAACATTTAAAGGAAAAAAATGAAATCTGTAGGCCCATCATTTCTAAAATGAAAAAGAGACAGGAATTCTAATGATTCAATAATTCCTTTCATGAAAAAAATTGTAATTATTGTGCCTTGGACTCCCACTTAAAAAAAGCTTCATGTGACTTCCTTGAGAATAGTGGTGTATTTTTTTTAGCATATTATACTTGCCAAAACTCCAGGAATTATCCTTTATAAACTACAGTATAATCTTTTATAAAACATTTCTAGCACCATTATAAATATACCCAAATTTTTCTAGAGTATAGGAGCCCACGAATATAGGTAGAATCACAGTACTGGTAGAAAAATAAATATCTTGATAACTTTACTGCTTCTCATACTGCACGGGCTCCACCTTTCTTAAAATTTCCTAAACAATTTTTAGTGTTCTCAGGAATTGCTCTTGTGTTCTTGTGAACTTATCTTCTTAGCTCATTTAAGGAGATCCTCAATTTTATTCTTTACCTAATGCGGTCTGTTGAGATGACTCATCTTAACCAACAATTCTGTGCTGAAATATCTAATCTTGTCAAAATATGCTAGTCACTCATTAGCTACTGGGATGTTGCCATAAAACCACCAAAGCATGATGCTCTTCGATGCTTTTTTCTGCTTCAGTTGTAGGCTGATTTACTTTATGCTCATAAAATGCATAATGTTCCTAATGCAGTGTCCTCGCTCCCAGAGCAGTTCTAAAAGGAAATATACCTTTCTTCCTCACTTGCTTCTACTGCACAGTTTAAAAATAAGTGTATGTTATGTCCACAATGTTCTACTGAGATTAAATAAGCAACCCTTTGGTATCACTTGCTTTCCATTGTAATTCCTATTCTCTGAAGTCACATGAAATCATTAGCTGGGCGGGTTCTTCTAATAGGGAGTCCCCATACTGTATCAGTTACTCCAGGCTAGAAGCACTGGTCATATTACTATTGGATAAAATGTGTGTATTAACACTTTCTTCCTTCTTTTAAAAAGATTTATTTATTTATTTGAGACAGAGAGGGAACACATAAGGGGGGGGCAGAGGGAGAGAGAGAATCTTAAGCAGGCTCCACGCCTAGCAAGGGAGCCTGTTGCGGAGCTTGTCTCAGGACTCTGAGATCGTGATCAGAGCCAAAATCAGGAGTTGGAAGCCCAACTGACTGAGCCACCCAGGCATCCCTCTTTCTTCTTTTTTAGTGAGTTCTCTCTCTGGTACCTCAGGTCATACCATTTACAGAATCAATATTTTTTTAAATGTTGATAAACTGAATTAATTATTATCTCAATTATCTTCTCAGACTACTCATTTGTTTGCTTTATTATCTCCTTCTATCTTTAATTTTGGGGGCACCTTTATTATCTATTTTCATATGTGGCAGGTTAGAAATTTATCCTTTTATATAGTCTTCTGGATCAAAATCTTAATCACATCATTACATAATCTATGTATCAGCAACTTATTTAAAGTGTCTATCGCTCAGAAATGGAAGATAAGGGGTGCCTGGGTGGCTGAGTCTTTTAAGCATCTGCCTTCGGCTCAGGTCATGATCCAAGGGTCCTTGGATCCAGCCTCACCTTAGGCTCCCTGCTCAGTAGAGAGCTTGCTTCTCCCTCTTTCTCTACCTGCCGCTCTGCCTACTTGTGCTCTCTCTCCATCTCTCTGTCAAATAAATAAAGTCTTAAAAAAAAAAAAGAAATGGAAGATAAACTAGTGCTGGATTCATTATAGTAAGTGTGATTATAATTTTGATAGTACTAGCAAATTTCTTAGGGCAATGATTAGTATAATAAATACTCGATAAATATTACATAGTATTAGTTTCTTATTTGATTAGCCAATTTGGATTCCCTTCTATGGATAATTTACCTTCTCCCTTAACTCAGCAATAACTATTACCATTACCCTTGGCTCTATTGTGCTTTTCAAAACAGAAGCTTAGACATATATGCGGGAAGTACTGAAAATTAAGCCATCCACAGGAGTTGAGTTTAAGTCTCCACTGCCACCAGAGTGGTATTTGATACAATTCTTTGGGTATACATTAAATCAGTTGAGGAAAGTGATAAGAAATCTCCCTTTCCAGATCCTTCATCCACCTTCTTCACATGTCTTTGCATCATGGGAATATCATAGCTTGGCAGTCTTTCCTGAGTCTCTGTTTTTATGCTTCATTCTTACCATTCTTATATGGTTTTTGCTTCCCAATGAAGCTCTAAATTATTAGCTGAACATTCTTTGCCAGTGCATTGTTCTTAAAATTAGTGTTCAAGTCACAGAAGAGGGGAAAAAATATTTTTTTCAGTAGAAAGAAAAAATATGCAACAATGCCAGGGCAAAATAGTTTCTCAACTTGTATGTGAAAATTTTTTCTATAGTAAAATGATGAGAATATAAGCTATAAAACTTCTAATTTCCAGTTCTTGGTATGTATACCATATGTTTACATTTTCTTTTCTCTATGATTCGATTTCCCTTACTCTATCTAGATGGCTTATTTATGTCAATACTAATGTATGACAAACTTTTGTATTATCACAATTAAGTTTTCACCCTTAGAGACTTTAGACAAAAACCAGGGAGCTTCCAACTCACAATAAATATCTTTGTCAAAGAATATATCTACTTTTTTGAGGCTTATGCCCTATCCCTATTACCCAGAATCTCTCTCATCTGTATACCAAAGAGAAGCAAATTGGGTTGACATCCCTTTATTCATGATCTCATTTGACTAAATATCTAGAGTGCATTTTCCAATAATTTATTGTTGAAAATACATTAAATACAGTAAAATCAAGAACAAGAAACAGCACATTTTGATCAGGATGTAGAGAAAAAGAAGCCTCCTGCACTGTTGGTGGGTATGCAAAGTGGTGAGCCAGTGTGAAAGCAGTATGGAGTTTCCTCAAAAAGTTAAAAATAGAAACACCCTAAGATCTGGTAATAACATGACTGGATATTTGCTTCAAAAATACAAAAACACAAATTCAAAGGAATACATGCACCACTATGTTAATTGCAGCATTATTTACAGTAGCCAAACTATGCAAGTAGCCCAAGTGCCCATTGACAGATGAATGGATAAAGATGTGGTATGTATGTATGTGTGTATATATATAAAGAATGAAATATAAATATAAATATATATATGAATGAAATCTTGCCATTTGCAATAACATGGATAGAACTAGATAAGTCAATCAGAGAAAGACAAATACCATATGATTTCACTCACATGTGGAATTTAAGAAACAAACAAATGAGCAAGGGGAAAAAAGAGAGAGAGAGAGAGAGAGACAAACCAAGAAACAGACTCTTAACTATAGAGAACAAACCCCTCCCTCTAGAGGGGAAGTGGGTGGGGGCTGGGGGAAATAGGGAATGGGGATTAAAGAGTACACTTACCATGGTAAAAAACAGCAATGACAACAAATGGCAATACTAAAAAAAAAAAAAAAAGAAAAGAAAAAAGAAAAAGAAAAGAAAAAAGAAAACATATTAAATATATTATCCATATGTTGAGTGTTATTTAACCCTTAATTTTAAAATAAAATTCCTTTCCAATTTAATTTTTTAAAATTTTTGAGTAACTTCAGATTTAAAGAGGCTGCAAAGATGGTATAGAGAGTTCCTGTACACTTAACACCCAGTTTCTCCTAATCCTTAACATCTTGCATACCATGGTACATTTAAAGCATTAAGAAATCAATACCAGTATATTACTATTAACTAAGTTTCAGACTTTATTCAGATTTCACCAATTTTTCTGCTAATGTTCTCCCCCACCCTTGTTTTTCTCTTTCAGGATCCAATCCAAGTAAACATTGTACTTAGCCAACTTTTTCAAAGAACGCATTTTTCTTCATTTATCTTCCTTAGGGTCTTATAAACTTTATAAAAATGTAATAATCTGATTATATTATAATATATATTATATTAACTAACTTAACGCAAATGTATAGCAGGTATAAAGAGCATTCTTTTAACTCAGGGAAATGCATCCCTGTCAGCAAAATAAATAACATGGAGGACAATCCTGCACTGTTAAAACAAAATGTTTAGTGATTCAGTTTCATAGAATCCTTTTTTAATATTGCCTAGATAGTTGGAATGACTATGAACATTTTATAATACCGATTCCAAAAACATATGAAAATAATGCTCCTCAGTGGGGATAATATCCAGATCATGGTGTCTATGCTGGATTAATGCAAAATGTCAGGAGACATGTTATAAAATAGAAAAAAGCCTGCTGTCAAACTATGTCACTAAGACATAAATGGCCAAGTAATTTTTGCAAGCCTACTGAAATGATAGCTATTTCTTAGTAATGATAGTATTTAATTATATTATATTTTAATATTTAATTGCATGAACTTCATTGGAAAGAGGTACATCTAAATTCACATACCTTACTTTCATTCACGATACTGTTTATCTTAATTTATCATTGCTGTTTACTGCTATGCTTCAGTTATAAGAGAAGGTCAAACAGTCCTCCTCAGGGCATTTCAATCTCTGGCAACAATTTTTATTTGCTGATCATAAATGTACTTTAGATTTCTGCATTGTTATTCTATGTAATAATGTCAAGGACAAACATTCTGAAGCATGTCTAATAACATTGAGATCCATTTTCTTTCCACTACAATTCAGCACTCCATTAAATTTAAAGACAACTGAACAATTCTTTAGCTTGGTAGGGGGTATTAGATTTTCTGCAAAAGATTTTGTTTTTGTTTTCTAATTGTCCTCATTCTTAGTTTGGAGAATATCTGTGCCTAGAATAACATGAAGTATAAGAGAAGAGTCTAGTGAAAGAAAAAAATTCTACTATATTTTCTATGCTATCATTATTCTTAATCCTGCTGAAGCAATAAGGAAGCATAATGATTCTGAATGTAAATGATGCATGAATTAAATGAGAAAAAGTGTAATAATTTAGAATAGGTAACCTGTTAAAAACAAGACAACAGACACAAAATGGAGTCATTTATGCTAAACCCCATGACGCCAAATTGAGACTTAATTACAGTTTTGGCTCTCCTCAAAATGGAATCTTACACTAGTCAGTCAGGTATTGCCTGATCATCATTATCAGTTAGGTAATCTGCCAGAAGGACCCTGCAATCCCCTAAAGGAAAATAACCTTGTAATAACCAACCCACTTTTTTTGCCTACTAAAACTTCCTTCTGCTATAAAAGTGTTTCATTTTGTATAGCTCCTCAGAGCTCCCTTCTATCTGCTAGATTGGTTCATGAATTGTTGAATAAAGCCAATAAGATCTTTAAGACTTACCTAGTTGATTTTGTATTTTTTACACAAAACTATATGCTATATTCTTGTTAAAAACATTTCCTTATGGTGTACACCATTTTTAAGAGGTCACTTAGAAAATGTACAATAAAGGGCTCCTGAGTGGCTTAGACAGTTAAGCATCCAACTCTTTTTTTTTTTTCATGCTTCTTTACTAAGATCTACCCACCTAAGAACCATGAGAACATTCATAAGTGAGGAAACATTTTTCATTTCCCTGCTACACATATTAAAACAAACCCAATTTATAGCCTTGTTTTAAACTTCTTTCCAAAAGCCTAGGAAAGAATATTTTCAAATACCTGGTCCTCCAAGTGGATGTTTAATCGTTTTAATGATTGCTTCTAAATCTGCTTTTATAAATGATGAGTGTGTGTGCATGATAAAAGGAAGCCGATCCTATGGCTCTGTATGTACGTTGGCCAGAGGAAACAATATTTTCCAGATATTTACAACAGGTACAGTCTACACTGAATTACTTTTTCACTTTGTGAGGGAGACACGTTAGCTTTTTCATCAGTGCTGTGCCAAGATTCAAAGAAAATGACTATAGGAAGAACCATTAGCCCTTAGTAGAAGAACAGCACCTCAATATTGTATATTTTGCCTCACGCCTCAAACAGGCAATTCTATAAAGGACATGCCTACCAAATAATTGGTTAGAGGGTGGGAATCTTTTTTTTTTTATTTTTTTATTGTTATGTTAATCACCATGCATTACATCATTAGTTTTTAATGTAGTGTTCCATGATTCATTGTTTGTGCATAACACCCAGTGCTCCATGCAGAACGTGCCCTCTTTAATACCCATCACCAGGTTAAGGCATCCCCCCACTCTCCTCCCCTCTAGAACCCTCAGTTTGTTTTTCAGAGTCCATCATCTCTCATGGTTCGTCTCCCCCACCAACTTACTCCCCTTCATTCTTCCCCTCCTGCTATCTTCTTCTTTTTCTTTTTTCTTAACATATCTTGCATTATTTGTTTCAGAAGTACAGATTTGTGATTAAACAGTCTTGCACAATTCACAGCGCTCACCATAGCACATACCCTCCCCAATGTCTATCACCCAGCCACCCCATCCCTCCCACCCCCACCACTCCAGCAAAACTCAGTTTGTTTCCTAAGATTAAGAATTCCTCATATCAGGGCGCCTGGGTGGCTC
>NW_027397069.1:32792838-32898655 GCF_003265705.2 Callorhinus ursinus
ATTAAGAATTCCTCATATCAGGGCGCCTGGGTGGCTCAGTTGGTTAAAGCGACTGCCTTCGGCTCAGGTCATGATCCTGGAGTCCCCGGATCGAGTCCCACATCGGGCTCCCTGCTCAGCAGGGAGTCTGCTTCTCCCTTTGACCCTCTTCCCTCTTGTGCTCTCTATCTCTCTCATTCTCTGTCTCTCAAATAAATAAATAAAATCTTTAAAAAAAAAAAAAAGAATTCCTCATATCAGTGAGGTCATATGATACATGTCTTTCTCTGATTGACTTATTTCACTCAGCATAACACCCTCCAGTTCCATCCACGTCGTTGCAAATGGCAAGATCTCATTCATTTTGATGGCTGTATAATATTCCATTGTGTATATATAGCACATCTTCTTTATCCATTCATCTGTCGATGGACATCTTGGCTCTTTCCACAGTTTGGCTATTGTGGACATTGCTGCTATAAACATTGGGGTGCATGTACCCCTTCGGATCCCTACATTTGTATCTTTGGGATAATTACCCAGTAGTGCAATTGCTGGATCATATGGTAGCTCTATTTTCAACTGTTTGAGGAATCTCCATACTGTTTTCCAGAGTGGTTGCACCAGCTTGCATTCCCACCAACAGTGTAGGAGGGTTCCCCTTTCTCCACATCCCCCCAACATCTGTCGTTTCCTGACTTGTTAATTTTAGCCATTCTGACTGGTGTGAGGTAAGCGTCCAACTCTTAGCTTCAGCTCAGGTCATGATCTCAGAGTCATGAGATTGAGCCACACATCTGGATAAGCACTCAGCACAAAGTCTGCTTATGCCTCTCCCACTACTCCTCCCCCAACTTGTGCTCTCTCTCTCTCAAAAAAAAAAAACGTTAAAAAAGAGAAAATGTACAATAAATCCCTAAGAGCTGCTCATTTGTACTTAAGCCAAATACATTCACTACTGTGCTTTTTTGTAACAGATCAATAGACTATGTATCTCTCATGATAAAACCTGTGCTTTTACTTGCATCCACATAGCAGTCCTTCAAAAGTTTTTTTTTTTTTTAAGATTTTATTTATTCATTTGAGGCACAGAGATACAGAGAGAGAGAGAGAGAGAGAGCATGAGTAGGGGGAGAAGCAGAGGGAAAGAAAGAAGCGGGCTCCCTGCCGAGCCAGGAGCCCGAGTTGGGGCTCAATCCCAGGACCCTGGGATCATGACCTGAGCCAAAGGCAGACGCTTAACCATCTGAGCCACCCAGGCCTCCCAAAAGGTATTTTCTGAACAAATAATTTAATTAAAGCTCCAATATGGAATCCTTTGGGGGAAATATTTCAACTTTTTTGTGTGTGTTTTATTCTATTTTGAAATATTTTTTAAAACATACAGTGGATATTAACCATTTCTCTCATTCATATCGAAAATACTTTCTTCCTTTCTAAAATTATCTTATTATTTTTTGCGGTATTTATTTTGCCATATAAATTTGCTAAATTTTAACACATTCAAACATTTTAGTCTTATCTTATGGATTTACATTTCCCCATAGTCAACTTATAAAAATTAAAAATTTTTTTAAAGATTTATTTATTATTTATTTTGAGAGAGTGAGAATGAGAGAGAGAGAGTACATGAGAGTGGGGAGGGTCAGAGGGAGAAGCAGACTCCCTGCTGAGCAGGAAGCCCGATGCGGGACTCGATCCCGGGACTCCAGGATCATGACCTGAGCTGAAGGCAGTCGCTTAACCGACTGAGCCACCCAGGCGCCCAAAAATTAAAAATTTTTGATGCATTTTCAAGTATTATTGTTTTTTTTTTAATTTTTTTAAAGATTTTATTTATTTATTTGAGAGAGAGAGAGAATGAGAGATAGAAAGCACGAGAGGGAAGAGGGTCAGAGGGAGAAGCAGACTCCCTGCTGAGCAGGAAGCCTGATGTGGGACTCGATCCCAGGACTCCAGGATCATGACCTGAGCCGAAGGCAGTCGCTTAACCAACTGAGCCACCCAGGCGCCCCAAAATTAAAAATTTTTAATGCGTTTTCAAGCATTATTGTTTAATGTGCAGTCTGAAGTAAGACTTTGGTGTCAGATTTCCCCCCACTTTACTTACTAGTCATATAATCTATTCCTCTGTGTCCTTATCTTCTCATACTTATATTTTTATTATTTGGATATTTGTGTATAATTTAAGATCTCTAAAGTTATGTTTAAAAGACTTTCAATTTCCTTAACACATTTGTTTGAATTATTCATCATTCTACCGAAGATTTAAAAGTTCTCTTTTATCAAAACTGAAATTCCATCTATAAATTGGTTTATTTCTGCATTATATATTTTATTCCATTGATCTGTTTATAGATGTCATTTATGTATAGTTTTAATTACTTTAAGCTAGGAATCTTGATGTCTAGATGTTCAAGTCATTCAACATTCCAAATATCTCCTTCTGCTATCTCTGTCCCTCTCTCCTTCCATTACTAAAATTAGATTAGTTTATTAACAGTTATCTTCTAAATAAAATTTAAAAATAACTTACAAAAATATTGGAACTTCAACAAAATATGATGGAGTTTATAGGCTAATTTAAAAAGAAATGTCAACTCTACTATATTGATTCATTCAAAACCCAAGTATGTCATGTATTTATTGATTCATGTTTTCTTTTGCATATTCTAGTAAAAATGTCATTGCTTTCTTAATATATGGTCTGGTTCATTTAAAAATAAATTTATACTTTTAGTTGCTATTTTAATGGGATATATTAAGATGTTAAATGAATTTCAATAAACTGATCCTTAAAATAAAAGTAAACTTGATGTCTCCATTGACCATCACCCAAAATTCATGCCACCTTCATAGATATAAACACTATCCTCATTGCAGTACACATATGCTCTACACTTGGTATTTTTCAAAGTGTGTGTGATATTATAATGCCATTATCATCTACAACTTACTTTTTTACTCAGCTATCAGACTCATTTATCAGTCTTTGTATAATGTGGATGAGCTTCTCTTTATTTAACTAATTATTAAGAAAATTGATCCTGTTCTGAGTAAATATGCCTACATTTTCTCTTGGCAACTATTCTTCAAATCAAAGTTGGTGTGCTTTACATCTAATTATCTCAGCTAGATCTAGATGTAAGCATATTACGTCAGTCTAGCCATTCAGAGTGTCGTACAGTGTTGATCACAAATATTCAGAACCAATGATGTGCAACAAAGTCTGCTTGAGCCTCTCAGGGCACAGGGAGAAGCGTTTGTCCTTTCCCTTCTGTAATTCAATCCGAGAGGAAGTAGGTAGGGGTTATTAGCAGTCCTTTGCCTACCAATCACTTGATATTTGACAACACATACCGTAGAAAGGAAAGACCTGAGACATGGGTAAAGACAAAAGCTGTAGTATTTTTTAAATTTTATGCTTATGAGAAGAAAAGAACATCCTATTTGTTTACAACACTTTAACCAACCTGTATAAAAATATGAGGACACTGATGCAAGCATGACCAACATAAAGGACAATGGTTTTTGGTTTTTCATGTGCATTCTGAGGTGTCTATTATTTCAGGAATCTTAAAGGAGAAAATCAACAAGATGCTATTGTTAATAAAAGCAGATTTCTGGCCTTAGTCCTATTAGCAAGGAAGATCTAATGGGAAAAAGCAGAAATGACTGAATTTGGGATCCATGTTTTAGTAGATGGTTTTCTAATCTGTATTTTTTGCACCTAATTCTTTTCTTTAAGCCATATAATCATACACATTTGATAAATGAAATCACTTCTAGACTCTGTCTCTAAAGTAAATATAAAATTTCCCCAAATACCCAGATTTATTAAGGTAATGAGATGTATTGACATTTAAAAAGTATTATCAAGGGGCACCTGGGTGGCTCAGTCAGTTAGGCATCTGCCTTCAGCTCAGGTCATGATCTCAGGGTCCTGGGATCAAGTCCTGAGTTGGGCTCTCTGTTCAGCAAGGAACCTGCTTCTCCCTCTGACTCTCCTTCCCTCCCTCTCTCTCTCAAAACAAACAAATAAAAATGTATTGTCAAGGGTAAAACATAATCCTAGGTTTCTAATTCCTACTCTAGTATGATGAAAATACATATTGTATTTTATGAAACTTGATTTCATAAATTAAAGCTCAATCATTAAAACATTATTTTCATTATGGTTTTTGTTACCATTAGTCAAAATTCAGGGAATGTCTTAGGTGATTTTGCTGGAATACAAGGCAAAGTAATGAAAGGCCGCCAGAGGTAATACATGCACTACTGAAAAAGTTTTTATTGTTTCTACTTTCATATTCAAGGCAAACAGTATATGTGTGTGTATGTGTGTGTGTGTGTGTGTATATATATATATATATATATATATATATATAAAGTTAACTGAATATAAAGTTAACTGAAATGAAAATATGAAAACAATGTTAAAGGAAAAATTGCTCCGGACAAATTTAAATAGACAAAAAAAAAAACTTTATTCAAGGTTTTTGCTTTGAAAAAGGGTTGAAAAGCTGATGTAGGGAGGTTGTAGGACATTTCTGTTTGCCAGTTGCCTTTGCACAAAGAAAAAGCAAGCTTTGTCATATCTCTATGACAGGAGTTACTTTTAAAACTGGAGAAAACCAGAAGTTAGGCTTCTGCCCTCCTACAAAAACTGGGAGAGAAAGACATCATCTTCCTTAATGATTACTCTTCAAAAGGGTGGTTCCCAGGACCCCATAAAAGACAGGTGTTCAGGGGTTGTAAACAGGCAACACCTGTTACTCTGGAAAAATTTCTCCTGTTTCTAAATATACCACAGTTTAGGGAGACTTGCAGGAGAACAGGCCTAACTTTTTTTATTAGAAGAGGTTTTATAAATTTATCAGCAAGTACACTAGGCAATTATTACCGTTAAGAGTTTTCACTAATCCTGTTTTGAATTGTAATTCTATTACTTCTCGTTATGCAAGCTTAGGGAAATTTATAGCACATACCTAGACCTTAGTTTCCTTTTTAGTAAAACTACCTAATTTTTAGGGTTCAGGCACGAATTTAAATAGACAATTTGAGCAGTGATTAGTTTACTATGTAGCATACAGTACATTTTCACTATTGATGTTTTTATTTCAAAGAACACTTATGATTCTTTCCGAAATTTGGGGGCTGATAAGAGTGAATAATCTATAATGTCTATGAAAAAAATCACATACCTCAAATTCTAACTATTTCTAACATCGGAAACAAAAGTGACTTCTCTATATTTATCTGGTGAAAATAACTGCACGTTCAGTTTTTCACAACTGAAAGTCCAAATAGTGCCAAGGATGAAACTCACCAGACTGGTTAGCTTCTTCAAAAAGCTTGTTGCCAACAGGGTTTTTTCTCAGAACTTAAAAAGTCCATATATACAATAAAATAAATTTGTTGTTATAGCCTCTGATCTATGTTTTGGTGCCCACCTGGATAAATAAAAAAGTCCCTGCTCACAATAAGCTCTCAGTCTACTGGTTTAATTCATAACCATAGGCACCTATTACAATGACCTGAAAAGTAACTCCCACATCAGAAATGATCAAATCAGAATCTTATAAGAAGGGACACTTGGGTGGCTCAGTTGGTTAAGTGTCTGCCTTCGGTTCAGGTCATAATCCCAGGGTCCTGGGATAGAGTCCCTCATCAGGCTCCCTGCTCTGTGGGGAGCCTGCTTCTCCCTCTGCCTGTCACTCCCCTTGCTTGTGCTCTCTCTCTCTCTGACAAATAAATAATAAAATCTTTTTAAAAAAATCTTATAAGGAAGTGTATGGCATCAGTATTTTGGTATTGTTTAAAAAGATCCTGAGGAAATTTTATTTATTGAGGCTGGGACTAGATGGATGATTTCAGAGACTACAGTTTTAAAAAAACAGGGTGTCTGCTGCATTTACACCAAAAAAATTTATTATTCAATATATCAGGACTAAAGTGCATATTTACAAAACTGGGATTTCTCTTAAAATGTACCTAGTAAAAGAAAGAAACCATGTAAGTAATATTTAGCATTCAAAAGGAGTTGCCAGATTCATTTGAGATTTATAAGGAATGGTACTTCAGAAAATTCTATTTCAGATTTAGACATGCTATATATTTTGAGAATTGGGATAGGAAGTAAATCTGCCTTGTCCTGCTCTTTGATAAAATGCCAAAAAATACATACAGTGATTTCTTTATTAATTGAAGCTTAAATGATCTAATGAGTTGCCTATCCATGGACCATTTGAGAATTGTTCTTCACATTCTTTCATTTAAATTTTTACCCAAACTGTTTAGTTTGATAGATTTTTCCTTAGTTCTAACAATTGCTAGGATGTGTACTACTAGGATGTAGTAGTACATCATAGCTACTGATAACAGATCTGGAATCATAACTGAAGGAATGACTGTTCTATCATCAACAGAAAAAAGTATATAAGCACCTATTGATCATTTTAAATTGGCATCTCAAAGATGAGACATCAATGCCAATCATAAATTGTGAGCATTTTTGAAATTAATCATTCATCTGCTTGTACTCCAGATATTTCCCAGAAATTAATATCTTAAGTAAGTTGATTTAGTAAAAATGTAATGAATACTTGATCCCTTATTCCCGAAACACCTATATTACTGAACATCTCAGAACTGAGACTTATAGAAGTAGTCAACAGATTACATAGTTTAATCTAAGTTAATTTTGTCCATTCTACAAATATATTTAAAGGATAATATTTTTGAAATTATATCTTTGATTTCAGTGAAGTTACTTAGCAAAGTCAGAGGCCATCATGCTGTAAGTTCTTTGTGTCCCTCTTTGAATAATAATATTGTATAACCAAATAAAGTCAGTGAAGTGTATACAATTATATTATCTAATGCTGTTTGTGATGCTTTAACACATGCTTCCTGGGAGCTAAAGAAAAATGTGTCCTCATTGTAGGAGTAATAAACACTGGCAATTATGCATAATTATGGAGATTAAGTTCCAATTAAGGCTCAATTTCAATAGTATCCCTAACCACAAATTTTTTCAAGTTTTTAGTGACATGAAAGAAGATCAAGATACTAATCCTCAAGATACTAATCTCTATTATGGTTAAAGATAAAATAAGTTTGATTAGGGAGTTCTGCATGTATTCCTGTATTCTAGCAGCATGGCTGGTTCAAGAGCATATCTACACTTGTATTAGTGTTTGCACAGTTAGTTCTAGTAGAATTTCAGAGCCCAGAAAGAGTTTTTATATCTCCAAACTACATTTACCACTTGAAAATATGCCAAAGAATCAGTTGTCCTTCTGGTTTACCTGCAAAAGTATGTCAGTTGCAATGTTGCCCAAAAGGCTTAAGAATATTTTCAGCTTAAACCTAATATTATCCTTTCAGAACACCAGTGAATGTCTTTGTATTTTATATTGGTAATAAAAATAACATGATGACACAAAACAACATAAGAAAATGTATGGTACATCATTCCACTAAGGAGAAAGGAAAATAAAGTTATTTCCTTGTTTGCTTAAAAAAACAACAGGAAACCTAAATATGATTGCTATTTTCATGTAAATCATTGCTGGAAATATCAAAATAGTATAATGATTTACATATTGTGATCTAAATTATTTTGTAAGTATTGGCTATCTATTGTACTACACCTTATTTATATAAACACTATTATGGTCATTATAGACATTATATTTTAATAAATTAACTTTTGTATACTTATGTTTTAGGCACTGTGCTAAATTGCTCTGCATATCTCCCTATTAAGTAACTGCTACTATTATCATTTTTTACAAGTGAGGAAACCATGGCATATAGAGTTTAAATAACTTGACCAATACAACACAGCTAGTGAGTGGTATAGCTGGGTTTTAAAGCCATGTAATGGTCTTGCTTGCTTAACAAATTGCCTTATTCAGAGTGAGCAACCATATTGATTTAAATGTAAACATCTATTTAACTTTCTGTTACAATATTCTTTAAGCAGAGAGCGAATAGAAAGGGCTACACTATATGTTCCATAGATGTGCCCAAACTTCACTCAATATTTAGAACTTGTCTAAGGAGAAAATAAATTAATTATAATGAATTGTCTACCTGGGGTTCTATGATCAGAACCACCTTTATAGCAAAAGGTATTTCTTTTTTTTTTTTTAAGATTTTATTTATTTATTTGAGAGAGAGAGAATGAGAGATAGAGAGCACGAGAGGGAAGAGGGTCAGAGGGAGAAGCAGACTCCCTGCTGAGCAGGGAGCCCGATGTGGGACTCGATCCCGGGACTCCAGGATCATGACCTGAGCGGAAGGCAGTCGCTTAACCAACTGAGCCACCCAAGTGCCCCGCAAAAGGTATTTCTTGGTCTGCTTCTAACACCCTTTTCACTCCACTTTCTTACTTTTTTTTAAAGATTTTATTTATTTATTTGACAGAGAGAGAGAAAGAGCACACACAGGGGAAGTGGCAGACAGAGGGAGAGGGAGAAGTAGACTCCCCGCTGAGCAGGGAGCCAGATGTGGGACTCGATCCCAGGGCCCTGGGATCATGACCTGAGATGAAGGCAGATGCTTAACCAACTGAGCCACCAGGTGCCCCTCTACTTTCTTATTGTTTCCTTACACAGATTACTCCCCTTTGCCTATCACATGTACATACACATATCAACATAACACATTATCAACAAAAACATGGTTCGAAGCACAGGATAAATGCAAAAGAAAATGAAAATATTTAAATAAGAGAGTTGGAAGGATTCACAATTCTCTTTTCATAGACCCAGGTTAAGAGAATTATCTTCTGCCATAGTCTGACATTTATTTAATAAAAAAAAGTAAGGTATATTGTTCCTTTTATTAAAACAATTATGTTTTCTCCTTAATGGAAACATACTGGAAAATAGCAAAGGAAATAAAAATTATATCTTCTTTATTTTTCCTGATGAATTTTTAAACTGTGAAGACATGTAAGTATATGCCACTCATAGCATATAGCAGTCAAGATAATTGAACGTTTACACGGTAAAAAATTAATTAATTAACAAATGTTATAACATAGAAACTGACACTTCCTAAACAACATAAAGCCAATTATTCTACAATAGTAGGCATTTTGAAGTGCCTTTCAGGAATAAATTAAGTCTAGGACATAGTAGGATACCAAACAGAATCAATTATCTGGTAGCAATTGAAGTTAACAGATATGTGGAACAGATAGGGTTCATGCTTAATGGTCATCATTTTGTTTCAGTGCATTTTCTAATAATGGAATGAAAATAAAAGAGGGGTGTGTTATGGACTCAATGCTTGTGTCCCCTTTCAATTCACACGTTGATGCCCAAACCCACAATATGAAGATATTCAGAGATGGGACCTTTAGAAGATAATTAAGGTTGGATTAGGTCATGAGGTGAGGCCCTCATGATGAAATTAGTGGTCTTATAAAAAGAGACCAGATGAAAGGCCATGTGAGAATGCAGCAAGGAGGTGGCCACCTACAATCCAGAGAACTCTCACCAGACACTGATCCTGCTCACACATTGATCTTGAACTTCTAAGACCTGTGAGACCTTCTAGAACTACAAGAAAAAAATTTCCATTGTTTAAGCCAACCAGTCTTACATTATTTTGTTATGACAAATTGAGCAAACTAAGACAGGGTGGTACAGTAAAGTTCAAGATTTTATAAAAATGCATTAATTTGGCTCTCACATTGAACTGATAGTAAGGCAGGGTGTAAAATCTTATGTGGGAAAAACATTTCTTTGTGGGAATGTTCCAATGTCTTATAGCTTCCACTGTCACTGGCATGAAGATCCATGGCTTTCTGATTTTTTATTCTTTATGTGAATAAATATTTGTTATGATTATATTTTTCTTACCAGAAGCTCACAGAAATTTTTTTTATTTCATTCTTCTATGCCCAGTGGATGTTCCTTCTTGTAAATCTATTTTAAAAATTGTGTTATTACTCAGTGATGATTTCTTTGAATTTGGAAAATGTACATATTCTGTTGAACTTTACTTAATTATCTATTGGATGACTTATTTTCCTTTTGTTTGCTCTATTCTCTCACTATGGGTTAACTCTTTTTAAAATATTATTACTTCTGAACTCTTTTAATAACTTTATAGCTAATCTTAATAGGCATTAACAAAATTTTAATTTGATCATAATAAAGTAATATAGCATTTTACAGAGTATGTTTTATGAAATGTGAGGACTCAAACTCAAATGTGAGTTTTTAATGGAAATTATACAAAACAAAAGATTCAGAGTCCATGTTAGCTTGGGAAATGTGTGGCTGAACGAAATAATCACATCTCTAACTACAGATACTATCAGAATATTTAGGATACCATGTATTTTTTTGTATGCTATAAAACATATACCTAAACAAACAAACAAAAACATATACCTATGAAAAATGTTTCCTTGAGAGGATATCTCACAAAACTAGTTCTTAATAGTAAAACATGGATCTAATGAGATCACCTTTACTTTTCTATATGCCTTCAGAAAGCTTTCAATATAAAACACCATCAATTTAAAATTAGCTTTAAATATACAAAAAAAGGATATACTTTAAAATAAGAATTAATAACTTATTCAACTCAAAGGAATAATATATTCTGCTTCAGAATAAAAAGAAAAAGGAAAAAACAAATCTGACTGAAATAGCACATGGAGAGACTAACAACTCATTTGTTTAATAAACATTTAGTGGAAAACCAATGGGCTAAGTTATCAGACTCTGGAGAGCAAATATAGTCCACCACCTGAAGGAGTTCATAGTATGCTATCAGGCAAATCCCCAGTGATCATCCTAGTTTATACATGGTGTTTGTGGCACAAATAGTTTTCTGAGCTCATAGAGGCAGACACCAACTTAGACTCGCTAAGTGACTCTGATTAATAATAAGTTTGTTGAGGCGATAATATCTAAATTTTGAACTGTGATTTGGCCTTTGTGTGTGAATGAAGAAGAAGATGGGAATGGAGTATGTAGATCTTTTACTCAGAATGAGAACTCCTTATCACATTAAATTTGGTCTGGAGACTTAGCTAAAATTTACTGTTCTTTTTTCTAGTCTACTTTTATAGCAAATACCCTCATCACTACGGAGAAGAGTTTTTGTTTTTGTTATTTTGTTTGCTTGTTTTGCTTTTTTCCCCCTCAGATAAGCAGTACTCAACATCCTGAAGTAGAACAGAGTTAAATGTAGATGTTCAAGTACCTTACTGGTTCAAAAGCAAACTTACAGCAATTTATGTATGTTGCTATTGAAGCTATTTAGAGTTCATTGGCTAATTGCTTTCATTCTGTACTTGTGGTAATATACTCATTAACTAAAGTTAAAGATTAACAGTTTATTTCCTATATATCAGGAAAAAATAATTAGTCCTGTTTTGTTTTAAAAATAGAAAATTCTTCAAAAAGTCCAAATTAAAAGCCTTATTATCTGTTCAAAGATATTGTAAAAATGTTAATTTACAACACTCCCCATATTCACTTATAGAAGCCTCAGAATGTATCTTTTTCAATATAGATTTTCAACAAAAGGTACAATTCTGTCCTAACCTCTGAAAATGTTTCACTTCAAAGATGTATCAGGTACAGTCTCTCTGCCTGACCATGTTGTTATACTCAGCAGCTGGTTCTGTCAAAGTATAGTGAATTATGAAATTTCCATTTTTTAGTTCCCTTTTCCTGTTCTTTCACTACAGATCAGGGAACATTGGTTTGGAAGTACCAATCAATCACATCAAACACCTTTATTCAATAATTTATTTGTCTTTCCCAACCATGATTTGTTGTTGTTATTTAAATGTCTTCCCTGATAATCACTGTTATGAACTCTACAGATAAACTTTATTTGTAAGAATATGTGAAACATAATAGTTTTATACAAATTAAGAGAAATGATTTTTATGATGTGAAGTGTAGTATTTCTTGGAGGGAAAGGAATATTTGGAGGCATGCTATTGATTTATTGAGGTCATTAGAGTAATGAAATAACCATTGAAGAATCCATTATCTTTATATTTTATGCAGTTATGGGGGTACACAGATTAGCTTTATGACTTGGAAAATGTTTCATAATGCAGCATCAAGAAAATAGACTTATTTAAGACATTTTAATATGTCTTTGATATATCCCTTGCTGTTTAAACCAAGCAAAATTTTGAGTAAGTGAATTACATTTGTAAAGTAAAAAGAAATCTTCATTGGATTAAGATTACTTATTCAGGAAATTACATTTCTCAAGGCATGAGGCATAGCAGGGAGAAAGGTTTTATTTGTTGTAGACTTTCATTACTAGATCAGAATATCTAATGTTGAAAAATATATTCAGTAAATTCAAATTCATTTACATACTCTTTATTCTTAAATATTCCAAAGACAGTCATGTGTCTAGACTAAAGAAGATCTAGTAAAAGTCTCATATAATAATCCTTGAGTCTTTTGCTTTTTCATATTACTATTTACTCCTCATCTTGGGGCTTATTTGAAGCCAGAAGGGCAGAGCAGCATGGTTTCTCAGGCCTATAGTTACTTCTTCTCATTCTGACAAATCAATATAAAATGTGAGCCTTAAACCTGATATTATCAACCACATTTTCTCAGTTTCACAGCAGGAAATAAAGTTATTTCAGAATCCAGGGCATCAAATGCGTAAGTGTTTATAGTAACATAATTTTGCCAGGCAAAATACTGAACTATTATTTTCTCATAATACTGTGGCTTAAAATAGTTGATTAGATGTTTTTGTAAGAATATGCTGTAAAGTATGTATCAGCATGAATATATACTTTTTGTATACATACTAGTCAACAATATCTATTATTTGAATGTAGGTCAGTCTAGTGCAAACTGTAAAAGAAGTAAAAATATGTTTTCAATAGTTTACCTTTAATGGTAATATTGTTTATTCTATTTTTATTCACATCTTTTTTTTAAAGATTTTATTTATTTATTTGAGAGAGAGAGAATGAGAGATAGAGAGCACAAGAGGGAAGAGGGTCAGAGGGAGAAGCAGACTCCCTGCTGAGCAGGGAGCCTGATGTGGGACTCGATCCTGGGACTCCAGGATCATGACCTGAGCCAAAGGCAGTCGCTTAACCAACTGAGCCACCCAGGCGCCCTTATTCACATCTTTTCTGACCCTTAGCATCCAGCGCTATTGTAGACTCTAGCCTATTTGGTATTATTAAAACTCAACTAAGAAATCATTTGTATGAATTTTTAATAAAATGACCTCATTTTTGGTACAATTTCATTAAATTAAGGAGATATTTGATACTGAGTGGTTTTCTTTTATCCATATCACACTACAGCGATCATTATTTATAATGTATGTTCTAATTTGTAAAGCTCAATGTATGATTGTTAAAGTTTAAGGACTAGGTATAATGGTTATGGCAATATTTTAAGCCAAATAATCATCTCTCTAAATCTCTGCTTCTTTGACATTCTGAAAGGAAGCAGGGTGAATAACATCTTGCTGCTCAAATATTACACTGGATTTCAATGTCTTTCCCAGACACATTGTACTGGTGTTTCTCATACTGTGTGAAGGCTTTGGAGTAATCTGGAATCAACTATGCTTGTGAATCTCAAGATCTCTATGACTACAGTGAGCCAGAAATGAGAGTCATTAAAAGAATGAGACATAGTCAAAACAAGAGGGTAAAATACATTTTAAAAATGCTAAATATTTCTCCCAATTCATATTCTCCAGTTGGACTGGAACAGAATGAATCTAGATTTCAAGGTTTGAGAGAAGTCTTGTTTGTTTTGTGAGAGGGTTATTATCACATTATCTAGAGATGAATGCATAATTTTAAATACTATATCCTGTAGCAATTCCCATTTCCTTTTTCCAAAACAGTCTCCAGGAATTTTAAGATGGAAAAGTTTTAGAATTGTGCTGAATGCTATGAATATTTTAGTGTTAAAAGAATTTCAGTGTCTGTAACTTTGGATTATTGATTATTTATTATTTATTTGTATTTACATTGCGATAGCATATAAGATCTGTAATTTCCCCCCCAGCTATCCTGAGGAGTTGCTTCAGTTTATTAATTGGCTAATGTTCATGATATTTTCTTCTTTTAAGCGCAAAAAGCTTCTCCTTTTTAATTGTATGGCAAAAAACAGTACCAAATATATATAAAGGAAATAAATCAATTTGTGAAGATTCTAGGTACTTTATCAGGTAGTACAGGTCCAGATGTTTCAAACATCGTTTGTCATTTCTAAGGAGTGAATGAAAATATATTTAATGAAGAAGGAGGTTCAGTGTAGAGGAAGGAGAAACTTGAAATAGTATAATAGGCCCCAAATAAAGCACATGATTACTTCCTAGGTATTGAACCAAAGTTCATCATTCAACTAGCTCTCAAAGGTTTAACTATTCAGAAGGATGTTTATGTTGTGTGTCAGATTTGAATACATTGGAATCACTTCTTAGGCAAACTAGATTTTAGCCCAGTAAGCACTGGAGTTGATCCAGGTAGCTGGCACAAGGCCCCGAATAAATACACATTGAAGAGTAGTACACGGAAACAGCAACGTTAAATTAAACTTGACATTCTTAAAAAGATTCATTATTTGTATACTTTGGGGAAATCTGATTTGTTCCCATAGTTCTTTTACTTTGGTATTCTCAGCAGCTGGTGTAAAATAAAGTCTGTTTCTGCCACCTTAATTTATTACTCATAATTAATACTTATGAAAATACAAATATTTATAAATCACCATAATTTACTAGTGAAATTATTTAGATCATAATTAGAAGCATAATTTGAAATCACATTATTATGTAGCTATTAGCCATTTGAAAAAAATCCATTAACTTATATTATATTACATTGTGGTTCCCTAGACCATACCCATCTTTACGTAATAATGATGTCAAAATAGCACTAAAATAAAAAAAAAATAGCACTAAAATATTTATTAAATTCACCTCTAGGGGCAATGCTTGCACTTCAGCCTCTTAAATTATTTCTGAATAATGTTTGAGAACCCCCAGAGAGTTATTATTCATGGATTCACATAGTATTCCTTTTTGATGTTCGGTGGTAAATGTCAATTTCCTCATCTAGCATACTAGAATGACAATAACTATAGATACCAACAACAAACAACCAGGTATGTGGATGATGATTTAGTTTCAAGATGTCTGCCTGGATCATTGAGACAAATACTTCCCTCAAGATGAGATGTTTTCTCCCTAGTCAGCTGTACTTCCCATTGCTCTTTTTTCTTAATTTAAATTGTTTGATAGTAATAAGAAAAAGGAAGTGCCTTTTTTCCCTACCAATGGAATTCTCCATTATTTCATACCTACTCTTTACAAGTACACACCATACATCCCTGTATCTACAATGTATATGTGACTGTATATCTCTACCTTAAGTTAATGTATCTATATCATTATTGAAATACATATATATATAAAATGTAAACCAACTTGCTGCTAGACTCATTTTTGATCATTATTTTATACAATCAACATGATTAAAAATCATATATCTTTAATTACCTAGGAATATTTAATTTTTATATATATGAAAAAATATGTATATAAAAGAAAAGAGTAAAATCCTAAAAGGGACAGAAAAAATATGCATATATTATAATAAATAATTTGCTTTTATTCAAGAAAACATCCCTTCACATTACTTTTTAATGAGTCAGTGTATTTGAAAGAGGAGTTAGACTAAAATATGATGTACATTAATTCAGTTGTACAAGTATTCAGTCTTCATATGGAAACTGAAGAATGAAGATAATTAAAGAATATAAATGAGAAACCTAACAAAAGTCTCATAGCAGTATTTTATAGCATAAAATGAATTAAGTTGTTTCTATTTTAAGAGATCAATAGCAATATTTGAAAGAGACAGTCTTACTTAGCTCACAAGATAATCAACTTGCATATTGGTACAAAGGAAGACATTATTAACAATCAATAAGTTTTTTTTAAAGATTTTATTTATTTATTTGACAGAGAGAGACACAGCAAGAGAGGGAACACAAGCAGGGGGAGTGGGAGAAGGAGAAGCAGGCTTCCCGCGGAGCAGGGAGCCCGATGTGGGGCTCGATTCCAGGACCCTGGGATCATGACCTGAGCCAAAGGCAGAGGCTTAATGACTGAGCCACCCAGGCACCCCTACAATCAATAAAATTTTAATGTTTATTTTTAAAAAGAAAGGAGTACAGTGAAAAGAAATTTTCATAATTTCACACTTGTCATAAAATAATATTAATTTGCTGTTGTATGGGAAATAAGGTTCAATCCTCTCATTTTGAAGATGATATAATTTGGTCCCAATGTATTAAATGATTTATCTAGGTTCAGATACTTAACTAGTAATAGATAATTGTTGGTGTTCTGAGCCATGTTTCAAATGTCTTGACTTTTACTCTTAGGACATTTTTATCTATTTTGTTTTACATTAAAATAAACTATGATTTCAATAACTTTTTCTGGCAGTATTAAATTAAAGATAGACAAAGTATAACTAAGCTCACAGCTGAGTGCACACTTTATACTGCAGTGCAACGAAAGGAAAATAATTTTACAAGGAGAATGTTTAATTCTAGACCAAATAGTCATAAGAAAAATTTGTCCATGATAAAGGCACAGTACCAAAATATAAAGGAGTGATGAACTATTAATAAATGAATAAATATAAGTGTCTGAGTTAAGCCATACACAACAGCCCACATAGTTTCTCAAAAAAATGAAAAATAAAAAAAAGTGATAAAGCCATCACTAGGAATTGATAGAACTTATGTGACTTTACATTTTCACTTAATATTAATTAAAATATGTTTTATAAAGTAGTGCAAATAAGTTTTAGAATTAAATGTCAAATTTTTGACAGTTGTTTTTTAAATGGGAACATCTGCTTGCATTCACTTGAGATCACCTTTTTGCAAGCTGCTGAAAAGAAATTGATTTAGAATTGAATTTTAGAGAAAACGTCCAAATAAAACAGTTGTGATACATTTAGGAAAGTCTTTTCAGTCAATAAATACTCCCTAAAGATATCAAGCACTTAGGCAAATCAAATGAACTCTTTTGTGACTTTAGGGAACCAAGAATTAGTTAATATTTTATTCAGTAGCTGACTTTGAGATTTTTAAAAACTCATTTTCATAATATATTTGATTTAGCAAACACATTTGTCTTCTAAGAAGACACTTTTTTCCTTTTTAGGAAAAAAGTGCAGCCAAAAAAAAAGGAAATTAAGATATGATATGTAATATAAATCATTAGTCCACATTTCCCTAAGATTTTACAGTAAAAAATGGAAGTTCAAAGTGGGAAGAGGCTGTCAATGGTAAGCTAGCCTGGTTGGATAAGCTTAATTTTATTTATATTTCTTTATATATTTCAGCAAATAAAGGATTATATTCTAATAAAAGGGATATATTTGAACAAAGTTTACTTTCTGTCTTATTTCATGTAATTTATCAATTCTGAGTTCAGTTTAAGATCAGAATCATGCACACATGTGAAGCAGAAAAGCTTACTAACATAGTCATCTTCATTCTAAAAAGTCATGGCATTTTTGTACATGAGACAAAAAATAACAACAAAATAATAATCCCTCCTTTGTGCAGTTTCTTTCACTGTAGGTTTACTTCCTGGGTTCGAGAACAACAGTAAACAGATTGCTCACTGCCTGTCATGAGCAATTATTTTATTATGCCTTAATAAATTTTATTTCTGTATGTACTAAAAAATGTGATACTATTATTTTCCAAATACTGTGTATAATTCAATTACAAGAGAAATTTGTTTTCTCTGATTTTTATTACCCAGTAGGAGCGGTCTAAAAATTCATTAGAATGAACTTTTTAATTATATTGTCCAAATCACCTAAAGGCTATCCTTTTTATCGTTTTGGTATCTGAATTTCTAAAATTGTGTGTTGCATTTTCTCATTATGGTCATAGCTTAGATTTGTCAATTTATGGTTAAAATTCTGAATTTTTTAGGCCATAGATTGTGAGAAAATATCATTGTACTGAGTTTGGGGATATTTGTATCTTTTGATAAAGTGTTCCTTTTATCTTTTTGTAATAATTTACTATTGATCTAAAATATTTTTGTCCATGAGTTCATTTTTTACTTATGTATATTTTTGTTTACATTTGTAAAAGTCTATGTACATACTCATATATGTATTTCCTTTTTTAACCCCTTTATTGAGATTGATATATAATAAGCTGTTATTACTTGATGCAGAGTTGTAGTACTTAATGAGTTGGAAAATAAGTATACATCTATGAAATCATGACTACAATCTATGCCATAAACATAGCTATCATCTCCAAACAATCCTCCTGCCCTCTTTATCTATTACTATCATTATTATAATTTTGTGACAGGAACACTTAACATAAGATCTACTACCCTCCTAGTACTTTTTAAAATATGCAATACAATATTGTTAACTATAGGCTCCATGGTTTAGAATAGATCTCTAGGACTTACTCATCTTGCAAAACTGAAACTGATACCTTTGATTGATACCTTGTCACTCTCCCCTCCCCTGGACCCCTTACAACTATAACTCTACTCTCTGTTACTATGAGTTTGACTATCTCTGATTTCACATGTAACTGGTATCATGTAATATTTGTCCTTTTGTGTCTGGCTTATTTCACTTAGCATAATATCATTTATGGTCATCCATGTTGTTACAACTGTTGGGTTTCCCTTCCTGTTTAAGGGTAAGATTAAACTGCATGTATGTAAACTACAGACACTACATAAAATTAAAAAAAACTTCTGTGCAGCAAGGAAAAATCAAAAGAATAAAAAACAAACAGCTAATAAATTATTCCTTTCATGTATCATGCCTTTGGTGTTGCATCCAAAAAGTCAATGCCCTGCTTAAGGTCATCTAGGTATTCTCCTATACAATCTTCTACGATTTTATAATTTCACTTTTGACATTTAGGTCTGTGATCTATGTGGGGTTAACTTTTATAAAGGTGTAAGATCTGTGTCTAGATTATTTTTCTTTTTTGCAAGTAGGTGTACAATTGCTCCAGCACCATTTGTTGAAAAGACAATTTTTGTTCCATTACATTGCCTTTGCTTCTTAGCTGAAGGTTAATTATAGTTCTACAGGCCTATTTCTAGTATCTCTAGTCTGTTTCATTGATATATTTGTCTATTCTTTCATCAATATCATCCTGTCTTGATTATTGTTGCTATATACTAAGTCTTGAAGTTGGTCAGGTAATGTCAGTTCTCCAACTTTGTTCTTCTCCATCAATATCAGGTTGGCTATTCCAGGTCTTTTGCCAGCTATCTTTATGTTTTTGATTACTAGTTTAATGCCATTTTGGTCTGACGGCAGGAATTTTATGATTTATATTCTTCTAATTGTTTAAGATGTGTTTTATGGCCCAGAATGTGGTCTTTCTTGGTGAATGTGAGAAAAAAATGTGTATTCTAATGTTGGTGAATGTAGTAATCTACAGTTATCTTTTATATTTACTTGATTGCTAATGTTGAGGAATTCAACTATATTCTTACTGATTTTTTATTGCGGGATCTGTCCATTTCTGAGTTGAAGTCTCCAGCTATGATAATAGATTCATCTATTCCTCTTTGTAGTTTTATTGGTTTTGCCTCACATAGTCTGACACTGTGTTGTTAGGAGCATGCACATTAAGGATTGTTATACTTTCTAGGAGAATTTACCGCCACATCATTATATAATGCTGGAGTTTATCGCTGGTAATGTTCCTTGCTTAGAAGTTTGTTCTGCCTGAAAATAATACAGCTACTCCTGTTTTCTTTGATTAGTGTTAGCACGGTATATTTTTCTCCATCCATTTACTTTTAATCTATATGTATCCTCATATCTAAAGTAGGTTAATTGTAGACAAAATATAGCTGGGTCTTGTTTTTTGATCCACTCTGACAATCTTTTTTAATTGGTACAGTTAGGCCATTGATATTCAAAGTGATTATCAGATGTAGTTAGATTATATCTACCATATTTGTTACTCTTTTCTATTGCCCTTGTTTTTTGTTCATATTTGTCTTCCACTCTTTTTATGCTTTTTGTGATTGAATCAAGCATATTTATATGACTCCCTTTTCTCTTCTTTCTTAGCATACCAGTTATACCTTTTTATCCCCTCAAATTTCTTTAGCGGTTGCACTAGAGTTTGCAATTACACATTTAGAGCTAATTCAATGACACTCCACCACTTCATGGGTAGTATGAGTACTTTATAATAACAAAATAATCCTAATTCTTCCCCCTTGTCCCTTGTATCACTGATGTCCATTGTATATTTGCTTATATATGTATATATAATATAACATGTAATTATTATATATACATATACCATATATAATATATACAAGCATAAATGAATATAATACTTAAACATATATAAGTAAATATATTGTTGATATTATTATTTTGAACTATTGTCTGTAGATCAATAAAGAATAAGAAAAATTAAAGTTTTTATTTTACCTTAATTTAGTCCTTCTATTCTCTTTCTTTTTTGTAGAACTGAGTTTCCAACCTAATTTTTTTCTCTCTAAAGATCTTTTAACACTTCTATAAGGCAGGCCTATTGGAACAAATTCCCTCAATTTTGATTTGTCTGAGAAAGTTTTCATTTCCTCTTCATTTTTGAAGGATGATTTCATAGGATACAAAATTCTAAGTTGGTGGGTTTTTTTGTTTTTGTTTTTGTTTTCCTTGTTTTGTTTTGTCTCAACACTTTATTTTATTTGACTATCTTCTTGTCTGCATGTTTTCTGAGAAGTCAGAAGTAACTCTTGTCTTTTTTCCATTATAAGTCAAGTGATTTGGCTTGGTTTTTGTTTTCTCTGACTTCTTTCTAGTTTTTTTTTTTTTTTTTTTTTTTTTTATATCTTCAACAGTCTGTAGTTTGAAAATGATGTGCTTATCTGTAGTTTTTTGCAGTTATTCTGCTTGGTGTTCTCTGAGCTTCCTGGATCTGTGGTTTGGTACTCGACATTAATTTGGGGAAATTCTCAGTCATTATTATTCCAAATACTTCTTCTATTTCTCTCTTTCTTCTCCTTCTGATATCCCCATTTCACAAATGTTATGCCTTTTGTAGTTGTCCCACTACTCATGGATATTCTATTCTGTTCTTTTTTCAATTTTGTTCTCTTTGCTTTTCAGTTTTAGACATTTCTACGAGATATTCTCTGGTTCAGAGACTCTGCTCAGTCTACCAATAATTTTATCAAAGGCATTCTCCATATCTATTTCTGTGTTTTTGATCTCTAACATCTGTTTTTTGGTTCTTTTGTAGGAATTTCATCTTTCTGCTTACTTTGCTCATCTGTTCTCACATGCTGTATATTTTATACATGAGATCGTATGAATTATAGCTGTTTTAAATTCCTGATAATTCCAACATCCCTGACATATCTGGTTCTGATGCATGCTCTGTCTCTTTGAATTAATTAATTAGTTAATTAATTAATTGCTTTTTGTATGTATGCTTTATAATTTTTTTTCTTGACTGCCAGATATGATGTGCTGGGTAAAAAGAATCACTGTAAACAGAGTTTCAGTAATGTGGTGCTAAGGTGTGGGGGGGAGGAGAAGCAATCTGTGGTCTTGTAATTAGCTCAAGGTCTTTAGGTAAGCCCATGCTTCTGGGCTATTAACTTTACAAGTGTTTCGCAGTATTTCTTTTTCTCCCCCTTCAGATGGGAGAGAACAGCTAGAGTAAGTCAGAGTTGGGTATTTCCCTCTGATAATACAGTAATAGGTTAAGATCTAGTTACCTAGTTTCTCCCAAGGGCAAGCCTTGTTAAGAATAGAGTACCCCAGAATATTCAAAAATGGTTCCTTTAACCCTCTTCCTGTTGAAAGCAAGAGGGAATTTTTCCCTGATATTTACTGTGAGAATCTATTGGAACTCCTTGATGTAAATTTCACAAAATTGTTGATGAACTGCTATGATTGAGTCCTTGTGGAGTTTTTAACTCTCAGAACTGTCCACACTGAGCTTCCAAAATTCCTCAAATACAGCTCAGGTTTTCCTACCTCTGCAGGTTATTCTAGGATGGATCACTCATGAGTCTTTGCTCAACTAAGTATGACTCCAATCCTTGGTTTATCCTGTGACCTCACCTTTCTTATGGATCTTAGAAGAGTTGTTGATTTTTTAGTTTGTTCAGCTTTTTACTTGTTAGGCTAAACTGGCAACATCCAAGCTCTTTATATGCTGAACTGGAAACCAGAAGTTTTTCCTTGCATTTTGCTCTATTCCTTTTAGACCTTTTACTACAATCTTGAAATGATTAGAGTGGACATCTTAGACTAGTTCCCAGTTTAGGGTAGAAGCATTTACTCTTCACCATTAAATATGATGTTATCTCTAGTTTTTTTCAGAGATGCTCTTCATGTGCCAGGTTTGGTAACAGTTATTATCAAGAATGGATGTTAAATTGTACCAGAAATGTTATGGCATATATTTAAAAATATCATATATTTTTCTTTATTTTGTGTTTCTTTTTTAGTCTGATAACATGGAAAATTACACTAACTTATTTTCAAATGTTAAATAAACTTTACAGTCCCATGATAACCCCCAAAAGAACATGTTATATTGTTAAAACAACAAAAAAAAAGAATAAAACTATAAATCTAAAAGCAAAAGACAACAAAACTATTTACAACTGAGCTCAAACATAGAGATAAAAATAAATGAAAATAAAGCCTGGGTGGCTCAGTCGTTGGGCATCTGCCTTCAGCTCAGGCCATGATCCCAGGGTCCTGGGATCGAGCCCCACATCAGGCTCCCTGCTCGGCGGGAAGCCTGCTTCTCCCTCTCCCACTCCCCCTGCTTGTGTTCCCTCTCACTGTCTCGCTCTCTGTCAAATAAATAAAATGTTTTAAAAAATTAAAAAATAAAAAATAAATATATCTATTTAAGAAATATATTAATAATAAAGCACAAATGTACTTTGATGGTTTCTAGAAAAGAACGACATAAAATGGAGTTATTCATAAAGATTAAATTATACATATGAAAAATATAAAGGCAAATAGAAATTAAAGTTTGAATCATGGTTTTAATATCACATAAGGTAATACTCTGGTTTCTCTTCAGATCGCATAATATCACATAAGGTAGATTTTGGACTAAAAATCATTACATGAGACAAAAAGAATACTTCATGGTGCAAGAGACTGATTACCAAAGTTACAACCATTGTTAACATATCTCTGCATCTATAACATAACAACAATTTCTATAAATCAGCTAACTCAGGAAAAGAGAAATATATAAACATAAACCTGTGATAGAATAATTCTATCACATATATCTGAAATCTAGAGAAACACGCCTATTTTCAGGTGTTGAGGACAATATTTGGAATCCAGTTAAAATGTTAGAGTCATCTACAAGTGAACTGCTACACTAGTTGAGAATGCCTTCAATGTAGAGTGTATGTAAAAGACAGTGAAGAAGAAAGTCCTCCCAAAGTATAAGACCTGAGATATATACATATATATCTGGTGTGCATTTTGCCTAAAGAGGAAATGGTCAATTATGTGGATCTATACCACTTGATATGAAGTGGCTAATAATTTGGCTAAATGATCAGGGAACAAGATCAGAGGATTGTACAAATATATGTGAGTGGGTCTGTTAGAAAAGGCACAGCATATAAAAGAGATTTTGTGTTCCGTTTGAATGTTCACTCAATACTGATGAGGTCCTTAATACTTGGGTGGTAAGGATGACTTATTTTATGTAAGTCACTAAGCCTCGGGACACCTGAGTGGCTTAGTCGTTAAGCGTCTGCCTTCAGCTCGGGTCATGACCCCAGGGTCCTGGGATTGAGCCCCATGTTGGGCTCCCTGCTCAGCGGGGAGTCTGCTTCTCCATCTCCTTCTGCCCCTCCCCTTGCTTCTGTGCGCACTTTCTCTGTCTCTCTCTCTCATATAAATAAATAAAATCTTAAAAAAAAGAAAGCCACTCGGCCTCTGTCTTAGCTATCCTAGCTAATGCTCAATAAGCTCTTGAACAAAGTATGATGACAAGTATGGAGGTATTTGCCTAGGTTCAACTAGATGAATTTTTTCTCTCCAAGGCTGAACTGTTTCCAATATCCAAAAGCCAAGATCAACTGAAAGTCCAAAATGATGCCATTTACCAGAGAAGCAGTAGATGGCTTTAATTCCCCCTGAAAAAATACTTCAATTGGACATAAATGTGTATTCTTTGCCAAAATGCTCTGATGGCTATGCTGTCTGTTGATTTAGTGAAAGCTTTGTTTGTATAGTGACCATAGGAAGGAGGCATGGAACAGATTCTCCCTCACTACTCTCAGAAGGAATGAACCAGCCCTAGTGAACCTTCATCTTGGACTTCTGGCCTCCAGGACAGTGAGACAATAAATTCTGTTGTACAAGCCACACAGTTTGTGGTGCTTTTTATAGGAATCCTAGGAAACTAGTACAATAAACAAAAGCATGATGCTGTATCATTTTTCTTTTAAGTTTAATTATGAGTAGAAAGGTATTTAGGAATGCTGAATAGTGGGTTATTGCCCACTGATATTAATCACAATTCCTGCCTTTATAAGCTTCTATTCATACTACAGCTGATGGAAAGTTCTCTGGCCTGAAAGTTTCCACTTTAAATTTTGCCTGTTAAGAGACACTGTGCAAAGATTTGGAAAGTGAAGGAGAAGCCAGGTTTACCCCCTGCAGCAGTGGTAACTAAGCACATTGGCTTTGGCAGATGATAGATGTAAGATTTTGCTGGTAGGTTGTGGGCATCCCTGTCAAGTCCCCCAGCTGGTTGCTGCAGGCAGCTCATCTTATCTGCAGAGGCTCCTGGTGATATCTGCATTTCCTGGTTTCTTACACAGGATTTATGGATTCTTTGACCTTCTCACTTCAACATTTCTGATATTATTTTAGGACTCTAATTCCCTATATTACATTCCTGGTAGTTTGAAATACTTGAAGCTGTCTGTTTTCCTAAACTAAATGCACATTCCCTCAAACTTAATAAAAAAATTAGAAATAGAAATCCTCACATAATCCAAAAATAATGAAAAACTTTATAGAATATTACTATAAAAGCAAAATTGTATGACCTTTAGAATGAAAGACCTGTTTTATTTTCCAAAGACAAATGCTAATTGATGTTCTGCTTATTCTAGCTTCACATTGTACTATAAAATTTTGTGAAATGATACATATCATAATGCATTAATGTGAGTGTCTTGTCAACTACAGGTTGCTGATTCAGAGAACACCATGGATTAAGCTCACTGCCAGGTCTCTATGTCTTCAAAGTGATGCTGACTTATAAATTAGAAAAGTTAAAAGAGATAACTTAGTTGGTTAGAAAATATTTTACATGTTAGATTATTTCATGTGAAACAAACTGAGACTGCTGTCAAACTGATTTTATCTTCTAGAAAATTATGCTACATTTTCTATCACAATACAGGCATTTATTATAGAAGCAAAGTGAATCTAGTGCATAGTTGTCATAAGGTAATAACTACTCTTGGGAATTACAGATACTTAGTTAAGTTTAGTATCTTTTACTGCCTTAGGGATGTGGTTATATTATGACAAACAGCCCTCATCATTTCTTTTTCTTAATATATTATTAGTATAGTATTTTAATACTATTAAATTTTAAGTTTTAATTCCCACATTGGAGGATTCGAGCTGTTAAAACAGTTTAGAATGGCTCCTAAACGCTTTAGTCTTGCTATGCCTTACTGCTATGCCTTTCATAGACTGAGCAGTACAGGGACATTCTGTTAGCCTAAATTCTCAGTCCTGGCTGCTATGTTTTCCATGAACTACATGCTGATAAGGTTCAAATTTGTTTGGGGAGTTATGTTCAAGCTGAATCCCTAAATGGTACATATATTCAGGATTAAAAATAGCTGCTATTAAAAACTCATTTTCCAAATAATTCCAAATTGATAATGCTAGAACATACCTGAGTGAATGATGATGCTGCATTGTTCAGACCTCCATTAAGTCCATATTTTGTCAAAGCAAGTACTCAATTGTCTTCAGGACTTTGTATTAGGTAGGATAAGTCTATGGGTTCGCATATTTATAATTAAGGCTGATTTGTTTTAATCCCCGCCACAGAAAGTCCCATATCAGATGAGTATGTTTAGTGATGTTGTAAAACTAAAATAATTGGGCAGGTTCCTAGTTCCGGAACCTTGAAAGTCAAGCAACCGCAGTACACTCTTTCTCTCCCAGTGAATTCAGCTATAAAACCTAAACAGAGCACATGCGGGGAGTAGGTGAGGACTCCAAAAGGTAAACAGTAGCAGACATATTCAGAAGATCAGAGTTTCAAATGTCATTGAATAATTATTTTGCTCTGCTTTTTCTCACTCTGGTCTCAAGGCAATACAAACACTAGACTTGGACATTAGCACAGTCACAGAGAATGCCAGAAGAAGCTTCTGGTTCAGGCTTAATGTGCAGGAAAGGATTCTTCTGGCAAGGACTGTAGTGACAGTCAGGACTCCTTACAAGGGGAAAATCCTCTTCAATTCAAAAAACTATATTACCAGATATTAGGATAAGCCCCACTGATGTTTCTTTACCTCTGTCTTTCTGCACGTGTTTCAGAATGGAGATGCAGTCAAGAAATTGTACATTGGTGGGGAAAGGGGGTAAACTGAATCCCAGTTTTCTAGCCGAAGGACATAAAAGGGGATCTAGCTAGATGACAGGAAGGTGAGAGACAGGGAGGACCCAGGGAAATTAAACTCTTGGTTCATCCTTAATGAAACATGTATGAATCTAATCCTAAAATAGCATGAAAATATTTTATTATTTTTTTTAAGATTTTATTTATTTATTTGAGAGAGAGAGAATGAGAGATAGAGAGCACGAGAGGGAAGAGGGTCAGAGGGAGAAGCAGACTCCCTGCTGAGCAGGGAGCCCGATGTGGGACTCGATCCCGGGACTCCAGGATCATGACCTGAGCCGAAGGCAGTCGCTTAACCAACTGAGCCACCCAGGCGCCCAATAGCATGAAAATATTTTAAATACTAAGCGAAGAGGTAAATTACTGTTCAGTTCCTAAAAGTGGCTACTGGCTGGTACACATATGGAGCAAGTCAGAATAGCACTGCAAACTCTTTGAAAATTGACATAACATTAAAACCAAAACCCACAGTAGCCTAAAAAGAATGTGTCAGCCAAATGCAGCCACGTTGACTGCCAGCTTAAGAAAAAACGAACAAACAAAACACTTTCCACAGAAATTAAACAAGATTTAATGTGTCATATCACAAAATTAAAAAATGTCTGTGGTATAACCAAAACTTATCACCAAAAGAAAAACCAGGAAAATCCCTACAGATAGGGCGCCTGGGTGGCTCAGTTTGTTAAGCGACTGCCTTCGGCTCAGGTCATGATCCTGGAGTCCCAGGATCGAGTCCCGCATCGGGCTCCCTGCTCAGCGGGGAGTCTGCTTCTCCCTCTGACCCTCCGCCCTCTCATGATCTCTCTCTCTCTACCTCATTCTCTCTCTCAAATAAATAAATAAATAAAATCTTAAAAAAAAAGAAAATCTCTACAAATATCAGAAAAGAGATGATCAAAAGATGCCAATGAAAAGAAAATATTAATGGTGAAATTCTTTGAAAAATAAAAATATTAAATTAAAATAAATTGAATTAAATATAGCTATTTATAAAGTGTCCCAACAGTCATTGAGGAAGACCATTGAAATAAACAAGGTTAAAAAATGCCAACAAAGAAATATATGTATTGAGATGACAAGGCAAGAGTCAATGACATTGAAAGATATTAAAAATAATTTAAGTATATGGGGTGCCTGGGTGGTTCAGTTGGTTAAGTGCCAGACTCTTGATTTTGGCTCAGGTCATGATCTCAGGGTCATGGGATCTAGTCCTGTATCAGGCTTGCACTCGGCATGGAGTTTGCTTGAGAGTCTCACTCCCCCCTCCCTTTGCCCCTAACACCCTCCCTGCTCACACCCACACTTGTGTGAGTTCTCTCTCTCCCCCTCTTAAAATTAATTAATTAGTTAATTAAAAGATCTTAAAAAATAAGAATTATGTCAATATCACATCCTAGGGAGGATGCAGAGCATACAGAACACTACGCTTAGTCTACTGAAATGAAAAATTATACAGTTAATCTGGAAATAGTTTGGCAATTTCTTTTATAAAATTACACATACCATATGAATCAGCAAACCTACTTAACAAGATTTAACCAGAGTAGTGAAAAGTTATACTCACATAAAAACAAGTAAGCAAATGTTGATAGAAATTCTCTTTATAAAATAATAACCTGGAAACAACCCAAATGTACTTCAAATTGTGAATGGAATGGATAAACAAAATGCAGTACATCCATACAGTGGAATAATACTGAGTAATCAAAGGGAATATTTATGTTTAGGTACACAAAGTCGCTTGGCTCCAAACAGTAGGTTTTACTGATATGCACAACTTGTATGAATTTTAAAGACTAAGTGAAAGAAACCAGTCTCAAAAGTCACTTACTGTGTGATTCCAGCTCATGACTTTCTCACAAAGACAAAACCAAATGGCAGATAACGAATCAATGCCTGCAAGAGATTAACAGTGGCGCAAGTGATTGATTACAGAGGGATAACAAGAGGGATACTTTGGAGGTGATGAGACTATTTTGTATCTTGATTATGGTGGTGTTTATATGGATATACATACATGTCTTAAATTCATAAAACTGTACCCAATAATGGAGTAAATTTTACTGCATATTATAAAGTGATGTGATATTAATTATATGTGATGATATCATTTTATTATGAGTAATCTAAAGACTCAATTTCCAAATTAATATTTCAGCTAGGATCTCTTTTCTGAATTTCACTCTTGAGTAGCCAATTATCTGATCTCTCTAAGGTCATGGGACTGGGGTGCTCCAACATTTATTCATATAAAACATATGAACTCTGAATTTTCAAACTACACTCCCCATTTATAAATTTCCTCCATTCTTCTTCAATTCTGAAAAGAACAATATCGCTATGCAAAGTTACATTATAGAAACAGTAAATCCATCTTGGTATCTAGCTCTCATCTCACATTGAATCAAACACCAGATTTCTCTGGTTCCACCTTCATTTTATGCACACACGTGCACACACCAGCATACATGCGCGCGTGCACACACACACACACACACACACACACACTTCTTTTCCATCCCCAGTATTTATTTTAGTCTTAATGACCTATAGCTCTTGCCTAGAGCCCTGTAACAGGTTTTTGTATCTTTTTGCTTAATCTCTCATTCTCTTTAAATCTATTTTTTAACCAACGGGCTAATGAATATTTTAGTAGTTTACTTGGACATCAGCTTGCTATAGTTTAAAGTCTTTCAATAAATTTGTACTTGGATTTATAATATAATACACACACACACACACAAAGTAAGGGAGCTTTGAACTCTTTTTCTTTTATTATTTTTTTATTATGTTATGTTAATCACCATACATTACATCATTAGTTTTTTTTTAATTTTTTATTGTTATGTTAATCACCATATATTACATCATTTGTTTTGGTGTAGTGTTCCATGATTCATTGTTTGTTCATAACACCCAGTGCTCCATGCAGAATGTGCCCTCTTTTATACCCATCACCAGGCTAACCCATCCCTCTAACCCCCCCCACTCCAGCAACCCTCAGTTTGTTTCCTGAGATTAAGAATTACTCATATCAGTGAGGTCATATGATACATGTCTTTCTCTGATTGACTTATTTTGCTCAGCATAACGCCCCCCAGTTCCATCCACATCGTTGCAAATGGCAATACTTCATTCCTTTTGATGGCTGCATAATATTCCATTGTATATATATACTTCTTTTTTAAAAATTTTATTTATTTATTTGAGAGAGTGAGAGCCAGGGCCAGAGGAAAGTGAAGGGCAGAGGGAGAAGCAGACTCCCCGCTGAGCAGGGAACCTGATACGGGGCTCAATCCCAGGACTCCAGGTTCATGCCTTGAGCTGAAGGCAGACGCTTAACTGACTGAGCCACCTAGGCGCCCCAGGAGCTATGAACTCTTATATGACCTTGTTCATGCCAGTTTCTCTGGTCTTGTTTGGTACAACTCTCTTGGTTACTACTAACTAGGCTCTTGAATTTCTTTCTTTTGTTTTCCTGCTTAAGAGGAGCTCTTGCTCTCTATTTGTTAATTTCAAAGCTCTCATCATGTTGGACCCTTTGTCTGTATCACATTCTATACGTCTACTATGTAACTGTTATTCATCACAATTTTGTCTACCAAATAGCATCTTCTGGAAAAAGTCTTGACTCCTACCTCCCAGAGAATTAATTATGCTCTTTCATGCTTATCAGTTACTTCCTTCAGAGCATTATGTCATTGTAGAATTATATACAATCTTGTGGATTTTTAAAATATCTGAAATATTAGTGGCCAGTAAGTTCCAATAAGACAAGAATCACAAATTCTTGTTTTACCATAACTCTAGCCAAAGTATCTGAAATCCTCTGCATTTAATAGGTTTCTAATATTAAAGTTAATTAATAGATGCATTTTAAACTTTTGATTACTTTTGTAACAAATTATCAATATTGTGTTTCTTTGGGAAAGACAATAGTATAGCATATTTTGTCATTTATCTAATGTAATTTTGTTAAATATGAGTTGATATTATAAATAGATTAATACATATGTTTAAATATGCTAAGACCCTTGCCAATAATGGAACTCCTGAGTGTCCATGCATTTTCAATGAATAAATGCTTCTGTGCTGCAGTTTTCTTTAAATAAAATAATCTAGTTTTTATGATATAAAAAGACTCATAAAAGTGAGCAATTAGGCTAAAATACCTCTGTGTTTAGTTCTATATATCCATGTTCTTTTTATTTTGTATATAGCATGTCATAATGACATATGGTATAAAAATGGTCAAAATGTTTTTTAAGTTCAAACTGGAGAATTAAGTTATCATGCCTCAGTCAAGAAGGGCAGTATATTAGTGAGGATATTATGTTTTAAGTAACATAAAACCTAACTCAACGTACATTAAACAAGTAGAGCATTTAATGGCACATGTTACTAGAACATTTAGAATTAAGACCTTCACCTGGAAAGGTAACAACTTTCCAGGCTTCTAGAATTGTGTTGAGTGGTTCAATGCTTTCACCTCCCAGGCTGTTTTTTTCTGCACTTCGCCATTGTTAACTTTAGCAAATAACTGGCCTTTATTTTTCTCAAGGTACTAACCAATGCAGTGGCATTACCTCCTTGCTAATCCAAGAGAGGAAAGATAGAGGGAAAGAGAAGAAGAGGGAGGGAGAGAGGTATAGGGAGAGAAAATGACTCTCTCCAATCAATAACAGTAATATTAATAACAATAATAATAATAATATACTTGGGATTCACTGTGATGGGTCCAAATTAAGACAGGTATCCTTACCTAATCCAATCACATGTTTAAGGGAGAACCTTGGGTTAACTAGGTGACAAGGGTTATGGATTAATATTTAATACCACAGGCTAATGGGGGCCTCTCTTAGACCAGAGAGGGGGGTGAATTTCATTTCAACTGTGTGACTGCTATCCAATGTGGGTGTCACTTCAAAGAAAGAAAATCTAAGGGCTGTAGGAGGGAAGAAGTCAGTATATAAATGCTAAGAAGTCAGCCTGGGTAGATCAAGCTGCTTATAACAAATCACAAATAATCATTTAAATATTTGATAGATTAGCTAATGAAATACTACATGAAAAACCCTTAATTATATTTAATAAAAATGGTTTCAACATGCAGCCATCTATTTTTTTTAAATAAAGCCTTCATTAGGATAGCAACTATTCAAATACATTTAGTTTCAAAACCTATGAGTTTTGACCCTCAAGATGATTGCTTATTACTTATAAAAGTTGGATTTTCTCTTAAAAATTGCATCAATATAAAAATCATATATTTGCTCTATGTTCAAAACTATTATGGATAAGAGTACAAGAAAGTAAACATATTATATTAGGTAAAAATGGCAATAATATTAATATCTTCATCTCCACAAACATATTTCCATTGTACCATTATTATGGTCTATCATGTACAGTTCTACTTCATGTAAAATGAATTACATCACAGACATTCTTGCCTCAATGAATCCTTAGAAAATGATAAAAAGCAAAAAATACCTTAAAATAAAATGTGTAATTACACTTGCTCTAATTTTGCTAGAGTAGGCTTTTTATAAAAGGATCATTGCTTACACAAATAATCCTATCTACTAAATCTAATTAACTCTATAAGAAAGTTTTATTGTACTCTTTTATGTACAAGAAAGACTATCCCTAGCAATGATTTGCATGATGTATATAAACAAAGATGATGGTTCTAAGATTCTCTCCAAAACAATGGGAGATCTGTTCAATACACATTAAAATAGGACCTTTTGTAGAATTAATCATTCAACACTTTGTTTGGATGGCTGTTCTTTCGTTCATGCTAAAGACAGGAGTATGGCGTAGCAGTTGTTTGCCTTAAAAGTTTGTAGATGTTGGCCTCACATGCACTTCAGTTTTGTTGCTATAGCAATCGCTACAGGGAAAAAAAATAAAAGAAAATTAATCTGCTTTACAGTTTAGGTTCCTAGAGTGCACCCACTATGTGGTAAGTGCAATAATTAAATCTTGTTTACTGTTTCTTTTAAAACCTTTGATGTACCTGATGATATCATCACCGCCTGATTGATTTTTTTAGGTAAGGAAAACAACCAAAATTAATTGCCCTAATCTTCACTCAAGGACAATACATACATTTTGTGCTGAAACAAATTGTGTGTGCATGTGTGTGTGTTTTTTAGTTCATTTTTAAACAGCTGGAGATTTTGAATTTCCTTTTCATTTTATTTTCTGTATTATATGAAACACATTCTCAGGGATGGAAAAATTGTTGTAATCCAGAGGTTGAGATTTTGAATGTGAAGCTTGAAATGGGCAAAGGATTTGCTCTTAAATTAACACAATCTCCCTCCTGATACCAAATGACAGTAGGAAAAGAAAATTCTTTTCATCTCAAGAAGCTGTATTTAAAGGAAGATATAGTTTAAGGTAGACCGGATATATTAAATTCTAAGAGGAAATAATTCTAAAAATTGTTTTAAATTTTTTTAAATTTTTTAAATTTATGCAAGAGTTAATACATATATTAATGATCTATAAAGTATTATGCAGGACTATTCCAGAACAACAAAAAGAAAAATAACTTAAAAATGTATTATTAGTCTTTATATGACTTTGTCGCTATTGTCAGTTTAACATGGAGATGAACATTTTCACATATCACATCATAGGCATGAGTTTCTACTGATTAATCAAAGAAAAAAGTCTGTTTTTAAGAAAATAATCAACTTTCAGTAGCTAGCTTTGATGCATGCTAACATTTACTATAATTACCTAAAACCGACATGAGATGTTCTTTCAATCCTCCCATTAATTGTTTTACTCATTCTTAATTGCCAATTTCCTTTTATACCCTTGAACAATTATTCTTATTTTTGCCACTATCCTGTAAAATTTATATCCCTCTCATTTTATAAACAAAATGGAGAATATTACTTATGCAATTTCCTAATATTTGCTATATTACAAATACACAATTTTTATAGCCATGCCCATTTTATGGGTCCTTTCCTCTAGTCACTGGAAGTTCCTGCTGCTTCAGGGCAATCTTTGCACCTATTATTCTTAACTCTCTCTCTCTCTCTCTCTCTCTTTTTTTTTTCCAGAAGGCTATAGATAAATGCAAATCTCTTCTATTACCCCCTCTCAATTTTAATCCTGTCTAACTACAATGTATATTCTTTGTTTTATCATACATATTTCTATTAAGATAACGTTTGCTTCTAAGTCCCTGAAGAAAACTGCATGCCCCAGATTTTTGTGTTTTCCTTAACAATACTAAATATACTCCCCCTTAATACAGAGTAATTTCTGTTCATGCCTTAAGCATTATTTGAAAATCTCTGCAACCATTTATGTACCTCTCCTCAGTTTGACTAGTTATCCAGGTTAATTTAAAGTTTACATAAAATGATTGCTTTTTTTTTCTTTCTTCTGAACTCATCCTTAACTAGAGGTAATTTTTATTTATTATTTTTATTTAACTCTTGCCTCTCCTTCTATAATCTCCATTCTATGCTCATTTATTATAAACCCTTCAGCTAAGGAGAAAGTTTTTAATATCTTGTATTGAAAAAGCCCTTCTCCACTAATATACAAAACGGAATCCGATCTCTGAGAGATCTGAAAAATACTACAATAATCCATAGATTGGCTTCTGAGGCTAACTTCTATTTTTTTCTTATTAAGAAACTGATGATAACAATGAGAACTTATCTTTCAAACCAGCACACTTTTGGAGAGAGACAAATACTCTTAATAATAATGTGAAAGCAACAGATTAACATCAGGAAGTAAGATCATCCTATAATTCTGAGCCTATTTTAATTTTTCTGGGTCTAGATATTCTCTCAGACATTTTTCTTGGTCAATGAGATTTGTGCTGGGATTCCCAGTGCGAACTCACTGTACTTAATACAATTATTTTTTTCTTGCATGTTTTTAAAAATTTAACTTTTAAAATATTTTTAAGTCAGATGTAAAAACAAATTCCAAAAAGCAAAGATACATATATCATGGTGTTTACTACACAACCTCAATAAGCTTGTTTGGAGTATATCATGGAGAAACTGTGCCCCATAGGGTTAATGAGGTTGAGACTAACAAAATTTAAAGCTTGTTTTTCAGAGAACTACTTCCCCCTAATCAGCTATTGTGTCTTTTCAGACCCCACTAACAAATGCATTAGCTGTCTCTGCAGAAGCTTGACTCAAGGTCAACTGATTCAGTTCCAGCCTATAAACTAACAAGGCCCTTCATTCCTTATCCAAGATAACAAGCCCAAGACCTTTTTTAGTTTATACCAGCCCTGGGGTGGGGGCATGCTCATAGGCCCTGATCCTTGTCCTAAAAGAACTTCCTGAGGTGAGGGGCTGAATTTTGCCTTGCTCTGATATTAAGTCTCTACCCCAAAGTGAACATGGGATATTTGTTACATATATGCTCAATGAGCATGCTCCATCTTTCCTTATGACTAGTCATAAATTCCCCCACCCTTTTCATCAATATGTATATAATCTCAATCCCGATGATTATAAAAACTTGTTCTCTCCCCCTTTGGGGAGGTGGATTTGAGGCTTTTTCTTTCCTCTCCTGCTTTGGCTGCCTCTCGAATAAACCCTTTCCTAGCTGCGTAGCTGATGTCTCAGCGATTAGTTTTTGTTGTGCAGAGGCAGATGGGAGTCATTGCATATAACAGTTATTAAAATAACTAAATGAGGAGATCATTAGAGTGAAGTGTCTCTGATACCTTCAAAGCCTAAGTAAGCAAAGTGAAATCTTAACCAGAATAAATAACAAAAACTACCTTGAGGTTATGAAATCCAAACCCAAGAATAACCAATCACAACCAATTAGGCTTTCCCAAATAGGGCAGTCTCTTAAACTACAGTCAATCATATGATGGCCTTGATTTGCTTCTGCTTCTTTATAAAAGAGTTTCCCCTAGTTCCTTTAGTGGAGTGGTCCTAAATACTTTTGGTTTGGTGCCAACCTGTTTGAAATCCATGTTTGCTCAAATAAAGTCTTGAGAATGTGTCTCAGTTCATCTTTCAACACAACATGCCTCATATACAAGATCATATAAAATGGGATGTGATGGCTACTTATAATAGACTGCAATACTCTAAATGGAAGTGAGAAAGAGTACCATTCCAGTGATTTTGCTTTAATTTATTGTTCTCTTTGGGGCACAAATGCCAATGATTTTTTTTTCCTTTATTCAAGGGTTTTCAAACTTTTAGATCCCCCCCAAAAAAAAATTTCCAATATTTATGTATTGTTTTTATGAGTCTTCTGACTGCTTCATAAGTATAACTAGTTAGCTACACATTTGCAAACAACACACACACTCATATATAAGCATATAGAGATATTCTTATGTTTTTACTTATATATGTGTAAACTGATATAAAACAGATCCATATATTAACATCTCTGAATTTATATGACAATGATTCATTTTTTATGTGAGCAAATGTTGCTAAAATAATATTACAAAATAATTAAATTAGGGTGCCTGGGTGGCTCAGTTGGTTAAGCAACTGCCTTCGGCTCAGGTCATGATCCTGGAGTCCCCGGATCGAGTCCCGCATCGGGCTCCCTGCTCAGCAGGGAGTCTGCTTCTCCCTCTGACCCTCCCCCCCTCATGTGCTCTCTCTCTCTCATTCTCTCTGTCTCAAATAAATAAATAAAATCTTTAAAAAAAAAAAAATTAAATTAAATATGCTTGTCCAGTTTCCTAACAAATAAGAGTTAGTTTTTCTTTGTCAAACATACTAATGCTATCATGACAAATCCAAAACTTATATAGAGACAAGCTGTCATGTTTTATTTTTTAATTGGAGAAGAAATAGGGCAATGATATAAAATGTAATAAATTTATCCTTTAATCTATATAGATGGTCTTTCATGATTTAAAACTTTATAAGATTAATGTAACAATATTATATTTTAATCTGTGAGAATTTATGAAAGTATACAGTGCAAATACTAAACGACTTTTTTCCAAATGTTTATGAGATTAATATTTGTTTATCCGATAAAACTACTTATAAGTGTTCAGATACTTTATTAAGTACGAACAATTTTTATATCTCAATTGTAAAACAAAGTAGTATGATGTTCTGTTTTAAGAAGAACCAATTGATATAAAAATAGAATAAAATCACATTAATGTTGAAGAAGTATAGTTAATTACAAGTCGCATATTTAAATACATGGTAGATTAATGTCTACGCTTACTACATTAGTCATAAAATGTTATTTGGAAAAATATACTGGAGTCTAATAAATCTTAAATCAAATAATAAAAATATTGTCATCAGAAGAAATACTTGAACTCCAATGGTCAATCACATATTTATGTAATATCTGAAGTATGCTACCTATTGTATTTAAATTGAAATCAAAGTAAATTTGATAACAAATTCACTGTGTTTTAAAGAAACAATGGAAACAAATATCAGAATTGTGCCTACATGAGCTCAATCTGTGGATTGTGCAGATTGGATGTATCCATGCTGTGGTTAGAATAATATTAACTAATTCCCTTACAAAAATGTATTCATCAGCATCATGAAAGCACTTATTAATTCTCCACACACCTTACGTTAATTCTTAATTAGTAACTAAAAATGTCAAAGCCAAATGGGAAATGCAGTACAAATTAAAAATAAATGAATTATTAGCATTAGTCACCAAAAGAAAACCAGAATTGTTCCTTATTAAATGGTATAGGGTACTGCTAACATTCATAATGACTTTAATTATGTTTGGATTAGTAAATTTATGATAATTTTTCTAATGGTGGATTATAATTATGTATGAGTTGGTGATAAAAATAAGAAAGATGATTTGTTATATGAAAATAGATCAATCTGAGTATCTACATATCCATGTTAATTTTCTAATAAAAACCTTGGAGATTAAGTAAACTTTTGCATACAGAACACCATTTTGAAAAAGAAATAAATGCAAGAAGCATTTAAGGAAGGACTAAGTCTATGTATTTGAATTCAATGCTCCTAAACATTATAAATGTACACTATAGGATGTATTATATTTGCCCACCTGAATAAATGTAATAATTTAACTATTTTAAAGTATTTTATTAGCAGACACAGAGAGGTGAATTGGCTAAAAGCCAATCAGTAAATTATACTAGGCATGAAAAATGGGGAAAAAACAAACAAGGCAAGAAAACTAACAGCAAAGGAATAAATCTTGAACATCTTAATATATCTGTGGTTTCTAAAAACAGTAAACATTAAATGTGCTAAATACAAGTTTATTAGTGCCAGAGAAAAAGAAGTATATTGTATACACTTTCAATCTTGGGCTAGGAAGGCCTTTTGGTACCTGATACACAAAACAGAATTTTTGAAGACAAATACTAATAAAATGGAATGCAAATGAATATTGAAAATGTATGTGGGTAAAAAAATGTATTTAAAAAGGCAATAATCAAAAAAAAAGGCAATAATCATTCTGGGGGGAAATGTTGCAATGAATTGCTCACAAGAATTTACATCATTAACATATAGTTAAGTCATATAAAAACATTTGTATATTTGTTCATATATAATTTACTTCAATAAAAATATTATGTATCTACATATGATATATCTACATATATGCACATATATCTGTCCACATAGAAAAAACAAAATCAGAAGTGCACACAATTAATAAAATAAATATAAAAGCCTAATAAACAATTAAAGATGATAGATTTTCATATATGCATTATTTATTAGATTTTATTTAAATGAGTACATCATGTTAATAGAAGAATCAAGCTCTAGAACATCATGGTAAATATTGATAACATTTACCAAATTCATTATTATATATGCATATGCAGCATCAGGTTTTGCAAGCCGTTGACATGGAGTGGCTATTTATTAAAATCTCATCTAATGAATTTGCAGTTTTCAGTGTACTACTTTGCACTACTTTGATTGAATTTACCGCTAAGTATTTTATTTTACTGATATTGTTGTAATGGCATTACTTTAAAATTTTTAATTTCATTTGTTCCTGGTATACAGAAATATGATTAATTTTTGTATGTCAATCTTGTATCCTGAGACCTTGCTGGTACAAGGGACTTATTAGTTCTAGTAATGAGGCAATTTTACAATTTTAGATATCCAGGGTCATGTTGTTTGTGAATAAAAACAGCTTTATTTCTTTCTTTCTGAATGATTTTTAATTGGTTTCTTGACTTTTTTTTTTTTTTTTCCTCTACTGCACTGGGTAGAACCTCCAATGCAGAGTTGATCAGAAGTGACAGGAGTGAACTCTTTGCCTCATTCCCAATTTCAGAGGAGAAAATCATTCTTTCACCATCTATAGTAATCCTAATTATAGGTTTTTCCATTCCACTTTATCAAAAAACGACAGTTCCCTTCTATTCTTTGTTGCAAATTTTTATTATGAAAAGATTTTAGATTTTGTGAAATGATTTTTGTGCTCCTGTTGAGATGGTCATGCATTTTGTCATTTGTATTATTAATACAATGTATTATATTAATTGATTTTTTAACATTAAAGGTGTCCTCATTCCTGAGATAACATCATTTGATCATTTATATACATGGTCATATATCTAAACAATGTGTATAACCTTTTTATATATTGCTAGATAACATTTGATATTTTCTTTTATATTTTTCATTTATATTAATGATGGAAATTGATCTTTAGCTTTATCTTTTATATTTCTTTATCTGGTATCAGGGTAATACTGGCTTCTTAGAACAAGTTGAGATGCATTCTCTCCTCGTCTATTTACTGAAATAGTATATGAAGGATTTGTATCATTCCTTTTTAAAATATTTGATAGAATTCTCCAATGAAACCTGGCTTTTTTCTTTGTACAAAGGTTTTGTTTTTGTTTTAATGATGCAAACTCTGTTATAGGCCTATTCAGATTTTCTATTTTTTGCCAGTTTTTGTAATTTTTTTCTTTTGTGGAAATTTGGTGATTTCATGTAAGTTGTATAGTTTGTTGACATCAAGTTAATAAACTCTGTTCCTTTATAATCCTTTTTTATTTTTTTAAGATTATTAGTTACATCTCTACCTATATTTCTCACGTTGGTCATTTCTATGTTCTCTCTTTTTCTACATCATCAGACTACCTAATTTGCCAGTTTTTTTTACTCTTACCAAAGATCAGATTTGTATTCACTGTTTTCTCTTTTTTATTTTCTGCTGTTTCATTGATTTCTGCTCTAATTTTTATTATTTTCTTGGCTGTGCTTATTTTGTGGTTACTCTTTTTTTGTAGATTCTAAAATTGGATACTTGGGCTAATGATTTTTATTTCTTTTCTAACACAGACTTTACAGTTATAAATGTCCTTAAAATATTGCTTTAACTACATCCCATAAATTTTGATATGTTGTGTTTTTATTTCATTCATCTCAAAATGCTTTCTAATTCCCTTTGTGACTTCTTCTTTGATACCTTGGTTATTTATGTTTTTTCTTAATTTACAAGTATTTGTAGATACACTTACAAATATAGCCCTTCAGTTGCTGATTTCTAATGCCATAAAGGTCAGACAACATACTGAGTTATTTCAATCTTTTAATATTTGTTGAGACTTGTTTTATGACCCAGTATTATGATTTATCATGGTCAGTATTCCCTGTGCCCTTCAGGAAAATGTTCACTGAGCTGTTGACGTTTGCAGTGTTCTCTTCATATCAGATCAAGTTGGCTAATTGTGCTGCTCAGGTCTCCTACACTCTTGCTAACTTTCTGTCCTGTTCCATCCATTATTGAGACTGTAATATTGAACTCTCCAACTATCACTGCTAGATGGCCTATTTCTCCCTTCAGTTTTGCCAGTATTTGCTTCACGTATTTTGTAGTTCTGTTGTTAGTTGACAACGTGTTTGGAATTGCTATAACTTTCTGATAAATTTGTCATTTTATCATTATAAAGTGTCATTCTTTGACTCTGATAGCTTTTCTCTTGAAATCTATTTTGTCTTATAATATTATAGCCACTGTCATTCCCCTATTGTTTGTTGAGTACTGTACCTTTTTCCATCCTAAAACCTTCAATCTGTTTATGTCTTTGAGTCTGCATTGTGTCTCTTGCAAAACTCAGAGTTGTGTCTGTTTTTTTTTACTTTTTTTTTTTTTTTATTTAGTAGGGTTCCCTCTTCCTCGTGGGTAAGGTATTTATTCCACTCAAGGTTTTAATATGACATGCTGTGCCTCTGTTCTTCCTTTTTTTTTAGTTAAAAAAATAGCTATTAATCCTGTGCCGTGTCCCTATAATGGCTGTGTCAGTTTTCTCTTGACTTACTCAAGATTTTATTTTTGGTTTCAGTTTTCAAAAGTTTGGTTATGCACTATCTAGATGTGAATTACTTTCTATTTATTACACCCATTTTCTTAAGCTTCTTAGATCTGCAGATTAATGTTTTTCATCAAATTTGGGTAGCATTTGGTCATTATTTATTCAAATATTTTTTTATTTTTCCTATCTTTTTTTATTTTCTCATCTAGAGTATCCTGTTATTCACATGTGGACATACTTGATACTTTCTCTCAATTCTCTAATCTCTTTTCATTCATTGTTTTATTCTTCTGTTTTTCAGATAGGACAACTTATCTTGATCCATCATTAAGTTCACTGATTATTTCTTCTGACATCTTTAAATATGATTTTAAATTTTTTCACTTATGGTCCTTTTTAAGTAAATAATTTTCATTGGCTCAGTAATTTCTTTCTTTGAGATTCTCATTTGATTTCTCATTGTCATTGTTTTCTTTAATTTTAACCAGTATATCCTTTATTTCCTTGTACATGTTTATAATAGTTGTTTTAAAGTCTTTTCTAAATGGAATATATGTCTAACCTGCTCCAAGACAAGTTCTGTTAGCTGCTAGTGGCTTTTACGTTGAGTATGTTACAAATCTCTTTTTTCTTTCCATGTCCAGTAATTTTTGTTGAAAAGTAGACATTTTAGGTAATATGTATTAAAACTCTGAATTTTGATCCCCAGCAGGGGTGGCTGTGGTTGCTGTTGTTATTTTGTTTAATTGTTTAGCAGTTTGTATGGACTAATTCCATGATGCCTGTTTACCCTGTGATAGACAGCTGTCCATTTCTTTTTAGTTTTAATTTTCTATTCATGTGTGTGTGTGTGTGTGTGTGTGTGTGTGTGTGTGTGTGTGTGTGTGTTTTAGGCCCCTTCCTTCCTAAGGGTAATTTCTATGTCAGCTTTTTGCTTTTCCCCAGTTCTCTTATGCATCCTTTGCACGTGCATATGACCTCACACTGAAAGCATGTGTGGATTCCCAGGGCACTTTCTGTTCCCTTCAAAGTGTGCATGTAGACAGCCAGAATGTTTATGAGAGTCTCTCAAAATTACTGCAGCTTTTTCATGGACCTCATTTCCCTCCTAACTTGCTGGTTAGTCTGCCAGTCTATTGATTGCCCCGATCAGGATTGCAATCTCAGGTTTGCTGAGATATCAGTCTTCGTATTTCATTCCACACAGAAATTTCAACTGTTTCTGACAAAGCCCAGAGGCATCTGTTGTTTGTTTGTCCCCCCCCCCCCACTCCCTGCTCCAAATCAGGCAACTCCTTACTGTTGGGAGAGCTGCTGGTTTCCATTGCTTGCCCATATCTGCAAGAACTACTAAGCTGACAGAGCTGGGACAATGGGAGCAACCCTCTGTTCTTATTTTCACCATATCATGCATGTATTTCACTGCTCTGGGTTGCAAATTCAACTGAAATCATTTCCTTGAGTGTGACACCAGTGTACTAACATCAGCGTGGGTGTATAGTAGATATTTTATAACTATTAAAGGGAAATAGTTCCAGTCATGATCATATGTATTAGAGTAACATTCTTGGTAAATTTAACACAAGAAAGATTCAAAATTAAAATAGACAATAAAAATGGCATTATTCATTTTTGAATAATTTGAAAAATACTTCCAGTAACTTCAAAAATTGTCCATACTCTAATATTTCACTCATTATAGCCATCTTTCTTTAAACAGTAACAATTCAAAGAAATTTAAATATAGCTTACTGCTAGACTTTATTCACATGAAAACCTTTATAAATATGCATCTTTCATCAGTGCCATAACTGATAGTTAAACCTCATCTTACTTACCTTGAAGATTTTAGATACTCTCTGAATCATTAAAGGAATTTTACATTATAACCAGTAAATGTTATTTTTTAGTGCTTTCTTTTACATATTTATTGAAAATGACAGATTTTATGTTAACACCAAATTAATCATAATATCTGACTAACTAGAATATTTAAATTCTTAAACATGCTGGATACTATGGGTAATTTGATTTGACTATTAAACTAATTTCCTACAAAATTTAGAATTTTCTAACAAGTCAATTTGTGAGCCTAGGTTTTGGTCATTACAATTACAATTTTATACCATACCAAGTGAGTATCTGAATTATTTAGAAAAACACAAGAGGGTAAATCATCTTAGGTATCATATATGAGATTCTCTTCTTGACTAAGAATGAGTTAATAAGTTAGAGTTCAGTTTCATACAATATGCACCTTATAGAATCATGTGTAGAAAAAGACTTCCTCTCTACATTAGGACCTCATTTGATTATAGAATGAGCTCTAGGACATGAGTCAGTAAATGCCTGTATCCATCACTAGAATTGTTGCTACTATTTTTAATCCAACAGTAACAAAATTGACTTTAAGTGGGAAGAATCCTATTTTCCCAGTGCATTAGAGGTTTAACATAGGCAAATTTTGCATAGGGCTTGAGAATAACCAAACTGTTTAGCATAATAGACACAGAAGAATTTGTTCTACCCAGGAAGAAGGGTAAAACGTGGATGCCCAACCAGAGTGGAGATACTGGAGAGAATCCAGGGAAGAGTGGGTCTGGGCAGTGAATGAAAAAAAAAGTAAAAGGTAGTTAAACTCTAAAATCAGATTCTATGGTCATCAAAATTATGGGAGACATTTATTTTGCTATATTTTATTTTGTTTGTTTTGGCTTGTTTGGGTGTTACTTGTGTTACTTTTGCTATGTGCTATGTGATCTTCTCAAATGCCAACCAAAGAATTACTGAGTCAGAATCTTCCTTTAATTGTCATTTAACATGGTTTCCAGGTTATATTTTAATTGTCATTTAACATGGTTTCCAGGTTATATTAAAGTAAATGGTATTTCCAAATAATTAGCATATATGAAGATAGTTCATGTTTTCTTGAAGTGCATTTTCCTACCTTCCTACTTTTGGAATCATTTGGTCCAAGCCTATCATCTGTCTTGGTCTCAAGTTGTCCTAATGTCAATTCCTGGTCAAGGCCTTGAATGAACATAGGTGTTTATTGGCAAATTGAGAGGGGGGTTTCAGTAATTGCTACTCCACTGCACACACATTACCAAATTATATCTGTGTATGAAATTGATTAATTTATAGGAACTTGGAAATAGAAATAAATTGTCTAGTTGTAGTGTGTTTTTCCTGGCTGTGCTTTCTCTCCCATTTCTTTATTTCTCAACAATGTCCTTGATCCTTGTTAACAGATCTGATTTAATTGAACTCCTAATGGATCATAGTTCTTTACTAAGATCTCCTGTGAACACCGTTGGAACATATCTACACTTGCTAAAGAGGATAGACATCTTTTATATTTAACAATTGATGAAGACTTTTCTTACCCAGAGAGATTTATTATCAGTTCTTCTCAAAAGTTTAACATCTGTTTCACAAAGATTTGGTAGGCTCAGCTGTATTTCATTTCAGGCAAGGTAGATCTGTCCAGTTTGAGCAGTGTTATCCAAGAACCAATGAAGAAAGGATCTTAAATTTCACATGACAAACATGTGAGAGATTCTGAGAGATTCTGAAACAAGCAAAAATATGTCAAAAAATTTTCTGTTCGAAGGTTGAAGCATGGGGCATGGAGTGGCCATGCCATGATAATTTATCTTGTGACTTTAAAATTCATTTGTTAGAAAAAGTTTGAATTTTGGAGAAAAAAATGACCTCACACTTAAGATTATTTGATGAATTTAGATTTAAATTATATTATGATATACTTTTTGAGCAAAATTGGCTGTAAGATTACCGCTGATGTATTTCCACTTGCACAAAAAAGCTGAGTTGTAGATTGTGACATTAAATATATAACTGTGATCAGGTTATACAGGGAACTCCTCAGATTCTGCCATTTCTTTGTGATGCTGTTGGTTAGTACCTGTATTACTGTTCAGAAATTTCTATTTCTCCAACTTTCCGCTAGGGAAAACATCTACATTGCATGCTCTATACCATATCAAGAAAATTTAACACAATATCTAATGCAGGATTTTTTTTTTTTTTTGGCAACACAGAAGTTTGCACACTATGATTCTAAAGGGATACGGACTAACTAGAAATGGTAACAAATTATCTAAAGGTCACCTTTATAAAACTCTTCTGCGATCCATCCAATATTACTAAGTTTTTGATGGTAACATTTTGGAATCTCTCTTTGCCAAACACAACTGTTGAATCACATGTAACACTAAACTTCAAGAACACCCGACTTAGAATCACTGAAATAAAGAATTCAATCAGGTTCATACCACCTCACTATCAAGGACAATAATACATATCCCTGACTCAACTTTAACATCATATGTACCTCAAGAAGATACTAAGCTTGGTGCTCTGAGTTAATATAAAGTACTCTAGCAGTACTTCATTAAGTACTAACTGTAATGAATTAGAACATCTTTCTATTATTGGTTCTTTAGAGCACAGGGGAGAAAAAAAGAACTGTGCAATAAAACTTCCCCCCATCTTCTGGATATGATGAACTTACTTTTAAATTAAAGTAATTAAATTACCAAGGTTATGTAGTGTCAATAAACATAATTTTATTTCCACAGAAAATGGACACAATACGTCTTTATCTAATGAAGGTATTTTTCAAGTATGGAACTTAAATTGTATTTTAGTCTAGCACAGTTTCTTTGTCCAGCGTAGTTAGAGAGAATGATAAATCTGAAGAAAAAAAGAAAAGCTATTTTAATTTTAATAAAGAAAGATGATATTGAATAGAAAGGGCATTTATAATTGATTTTTGAATCAATTTCACTTTGTGGATATTTAAAACTGAGTGAACAGGTGCTTTTGTATGGTTTCCATTACTACAGTGTACCAATTAAATGATTTAAGTGATCAAATCCTTTGCGCTATGTGGAGTTTTCTCACATAACTTCCTTGGGGGTTCTAAATGTGGCCTACTTCATAACTGAAATTGAATGAACCTATGTTAGAAGCAATTTTTAAAAAAATACCATTATAGAATAAAATAATATAAATTAACAAATATAACACTACTTTTGTATTATAGAAAAATGCCTTTCTATGAAAACATAATTTTCTTACTATTCCTGGTAGTTAATCAAAATTGAACTATTAGAAAGAATGACTGAATTAAGGTTATATCAATGACTGTGTTCTTTTCTATCTTATGAACAATAAATATACTCTAAGGGTCACTGTGACTGGAAGAATAAAGCTAGACTTTGGATATAACGCAATTCTTGATATAACACAATTCTTGAAGCTTTTCTTGCCGTATAAAACATCACAAAATCCTTCAAACTGTTCCTCTTAAAAACAAGATAAAAGGAAAAAGGAAATCTGAGAAAGCTATTGTAAAATTAAGTTGTGCTCACTAGGAGGGACAGTAATTTCCAGATAACAGAATTTTGCAATAAAACTATTAAGTAGTGGGGGCCATATGTTTGTATTGAAATTTTAGTCTAAATTTATGTCTTTAGAAAATATGCAAAGTAAGGACTACTCTTAAACAAAAACAGATAGTATTGAAAGGAGGTGAGACAAATCCATGAATAATTTCCTGGGTTTCAGCACCACTCTCTCACTCTATTTGTTAGAACAAGTGGGCAGAAAATTAGTAAAGATATGAAAGACTTAAATAACTTGAAAATAACTATTAAACAAATTGACTTTCATTGATATTCAACATTATATTCCACACAATAACAGAATATTTTCTTTTTTTTTTAAGATCTTATTTGTTTGAGAGAGAGAGAGAAAGCACATGCAGGGGGAGGGTCAAATGGAGAGGGAGAAGCAGACTCCCTGCAGAACAGGGAGCCTGAGGCGGGACTCAATCCCAGGATCCCGGGATCATGCCTTGAGCTGAAGGCAGACACTTAATTTACTGAGCCACCCAGGTGCCCCCATAATAGCAGAATACTTTCAAGGTCACATGTAATATTTACTATCATAGGCCATACGTGGGCCATAAAATACATCTTAATAAATTTCAAAATACTCAAGTTCATAACAGAATTAAAAGAGATGAGAATAACAAAAAGGGAAACTGGAAATTCAAATATATGGAAAATACATAACACATACAAAAAACCCATAATAATAATAATCAAAGGAAAATTTTAAAGTATCTTAACCAAATAAAAAATGGAAACAACATTAAAAACTATGTGGGATAAAGCAAAAGCAATATTTAGAGAAAAATTTATATCTCTAGATTCCTGTATGAGAATTGAAGGTCACAAATGACATCAATTTCAAAGTTAATAAACTAAAAAAAAAAAAAAAGAGAGAGAGAGAGAGATTGAGATATCCAAATGAACAGAAGGGAAATAATAAAGTATCTTCACTTTAAGTGAACAGTAGAAAGAAATTACAGATCTTAACAGAAATCAATGAAATAGAAAAATGGAAAACAACAGAGAAAAATTGATGCAAACAAAAAGTGTTTCCTTGAGAAGATAAAAACTGAGAATTTTCTTGTCAGATTTATTAGGAATAAATAGAAAGCAAAAATGATCAGGAATGTAAATTATATCACTACAGTTTCCACAGATGTTGAAAAAATAATGAGGGAATATCAGGGACACATCACATTTATGATAATACTTTTTATAACTTAAAGGAAAAAGATACAAACTACAGAACCATAGCTTAAACTAAAATTAAATATATAAATGGAACAGCTTTGTAGTTCTTTTTTTTTAAAGATTTTATTTATTTATTTGAGAGAGAGAGAGAGAATGAGAGATAGAGAGCACGAGAGGGAAGAGGGTCAGAGGGAGAAGCAGACTCCCTGCTGAGCAGGGAGCCCGATGTGGGACTCGATCCCCGGACTCCAGGATAATGACCTGAGCCGAAGCAGTCGCTTAACCAACTGAGCCACCCAGGCGCCCGACAGCTTTGTAGTTCTTAAAAAATAAATTTTTATTTCAAACAATTCTGTCCAAGTTCTATCAGGATATTGGGGAAAAGTGACTGTTTTACAGCTTTTCCTATGAAGTCAGAATAACACTTATAACAAAAGCAAAAAAACTATTTGCAAGAATAGAAAACCAGAGAATCTCTTGGATGGATGGAGATGTGAACATTTACAACAACAACAACAGCAGCAACAACAAACAAATAGAATCTGACAATAAATAAAATGGTAATTTTTCATGACAATTAGAGTTTTTCCCAGTAATGCAAGGTTGCTTTAATATTGGAAAATCAATATAGTTCACCATATTAACAACTTAAAAAGAAATACATGAAAAAATGTATCTTTCAAAATATAGAGTTAACAGTTGTTAAAAGTCAAGATCCACCAAAGAAATAAACTTTCAGCAAAGTTTGAATAAATGGGTATTTATTTACCTGGTAAAGGGCATCTATGAAACCCTACAGCTGATATTTAACTTAGTTCATAAAAAGGGAATGCTTTCCCTCAAAGACCAAGAACAAAACAAGTATTTGCCCTCTCTTCACTTCTAATTAATATTGTACTGAAAGTTCTAGCCCACTCAATACTGCAAGAAAAAGAAATAATTGGCCTTTGGAGTAGAAATGAAGATGTTACAAACTCTTTTTCCTGAAGATGGTATGATCTTTTACAAAGAATGCCACAGAATCTACAGAGAAACCTCTTGAACTAATAAGTGAGTTTAATAAAATTGCATAGAAGACAAAATCAAAATACATAATTACTTGTATATCATATCAGATACCTGAGGATAATTTTTCGTCCTGAGAATTTCTGGTCTTGTCTTACAGAGGCTACTGAGATAATGGGCACCTGGCTTCATTTTCCCATTTTTAGTAAATCATTCTGTGATATAATGATTTTATCAGAAATATTTGGTCTTCATCCACAGTTCTTGAAAATGCTTCAGGGGCATCTGGGTGGCTCAGTTGGTTAAGTGTCTACCTTAGGCTCAGGTCATGATCCCAGAGTTCTGGGATCAAGTCCCACATAGGTCTCCTTGCTCAGTGGGGATCCTGCTTCTCCCTCTGCCTGCTCTGCCTGCCACTCCCCCTGCTTGTGCTCTCTCTCTACAAATAATAAATAAAATCTTAAAAAAAAACAAGAAAAAGAAAAAGAATATGCTTCAGAGCCATAAAGGTGAAATGGGTGTCTTATTATTAATCAAGGTGACTTTTGGAACTAACCCAAGGGTGGGGTCTGGTTGCCAGGAGGACCAACCATGTGATTAAAGTGTTGGGACTTTCAGTCCCACCCTGGACTTGGTGGGGGGGGGAGCTGGAAATTGAATTCAGCCAATTACCAATGACTTAGTCAATTATGACTATGCAATGAAAACTCTATTAAAAAAGAAAGACAGGGCGCCTGGGTGGCTCAGTTGATTCAGCGACTGCCTTCGGCTCAGGTCATAATCCTGGAGTCCTGGGATCGAGTCCCACATGGGGCTCCCTCCTCGGCAGGGAGTCTACTACTCCCTCTGACCCTCTTCTCTCTCATGCTATCTCTCATTCTCTCTCTCTCAAATAAATAAATAAAATCTTTAAAAAAAAATAAAAAACAAGAAAGAAAGATGACATTCAGAGACCTTCAGAGACCTTCCAGGTTGGAGAATACATGGAGACTGCCTGGAGAGAGTGGTAAGCCTAGAGAATGCATACCAGCTATGCTACCTTTCCCCATATCTCACCCTATGTATCTCTTCTTCTGGCTATTGATTAGTATCATCATATCCTTAGTAAACTGGTAAACTTAAGTATTTTCCTGAGTTCTGTGAGCCAGTCTAGCAAATTTAAAGAACCTAAGGGGGAGACTCTTGTAACCCCCAATTTATAGTTGGTCAGAAGCACAGCTGGGGCACCTGGGTGGCTCAGTCAGTTAACTGTCTGACTTGATTTTGACTCAGGTCATGATCTCATGGGTCCTGAGTTAGAGCTCACCTCAGGCTCTGTGCTCAGGGAGGAGTCTGCTTGAAGATTCTCTCCCTCTGCCCTCACTCCACACGCATGTGCTCTCTCTCTCTCCCTAAAATAAATGAACAAATCTAAAAAAAAACAAAAAAAAAAAAAAGAAGAAGAAGAAGAAGCACAGGCAACAGCCTAAGGCTGGTGACTGGAATCTGAAGTGGGGGTTTAGGGGCAGTCTTGTAGGACTGAACCATTAACCTGTGGAATCTGCTGCTGTGGAGAATGTCAGAATTAGGTTCAACTCTCAAACCCCTTGCTGGTGCCTGAGAATTGCTTGGCGTTTGGCGGGGGAGGAATCTACCTCCCACACTGGAATTGGGTCTGAGAAACCTAGAAGACATATAATGCTTGATCTCACAGCTTTTCTTCCAAATGTGAGCATAATTGTATATGGTTATCAGGTTTAGACTTTAGATAAAATTCTGACATATAAAACTCTAAATAACACACTGACACATAAGGCTCAAAAATGTCTATCAACTTTTCATATTAAATTCTAAAATGCTCCATTTAAACTATATCTAGGCTCATATTATTTACTCAAAAATATATAAAAGTCTAAGCTTGAGCGCGCCTGGGTGGCTCAGTTGGTTAAGCAACTGCCTTCGGCTCAGGTCATGATCCCGGAGTCCCGCTTCGGTCTCCCTGCTCAGCGAGAAGCCTGCTTCTCCCTCTGGCCCTCCCCCCTCTCATGTACTCTCTTTCTCATTCTCACTCTCTCAAATAAATAAATAAATCTTTAAAAAAAAAGTCTAAGCTTGATATATTAAACATAAATTTATCCATGAGGTATTTTCATAATGATGCATGCATTACAACAAGGTGTCTTTTGTAGAAAATATAAACTTTTAGGGCATTTTTAGCATAATCTGATCTAAATTAGTATAAGGTATTAGACATATTTAAAATATAGAGTAGATAAAATAATGGAATTTTGTGATAAAAACCATATCAAATATAAACTATCACACTAGTTTTCAAACTGCACACCTTGAAGACATTTGAAGTTTACTAGCAGTACCATATGTGCCATTTTGGAGGACATGGGTACTTGATAAACACAAGGACCTACAACCATTTAACAAGAGCAATCCCACTTGTATTTATTTTATAAATCAAATTTCTCTAAAATTGTCTTTTAAAAATGGTTTCCATTGATAAAATACTGAAAATCCACTGATCTAATGCTACGACTCATAGCAGTGCTAAGAATCTGAGGAGCTTGGAACAGTTGTCTGGAGTGGTTGTATCATGGCAAACACCTACCAGCCACTTGGTAGCTGACAAGGGAACAGACCCCAGGTTTCTGCTTCATGGTTCTAGGTTCTTTTTTTTTTTTTTTACTTAACATATAATGTATTATTTGTTTCAGTGGTACACGTTTGTGAGCATGATTCTAGGTTCTTTAAACTTCAGTTAAGTGACAAAATATCATTTTGTTAATATTTGAAATAATTACTAAGATTAGCAACATTAATAATTCTATTTTTTTAAAAGATCTTATTTATTTATTTGACAAAGATAGAGAGAGAGAACACAAGTAGGCAGAGCAGCAGGCAGAGTGAGAGAGAGAAGCAGTGTCCCCGCTGAGCAAGGAGCCCGATGTGGGACTCGATCCCAGGACCCTGGGATTATGACCTGAGCCAAAGGCAGCCGCTTAACCAACTGAGCCACCCAGGTGCCCCATAATAATTCTATTTTAAATATTCCTCATCTATTGGATTTTTGTTTCTTCTGGTCTTAGAAAAATAAACCAGACCATTGATGTAGAAATATAAATGACAATTACAACTCTAAGAAATAATTACAGTTCTATTTCTTTGCAGTATATTAAAAAGAGTAAGATCTTTCAAGTATTTAATTATCTTTGAGTCATAGTCAGTGAACCAGATTCTGTAATGATATTTCTTCTCCTCGATCATGAAGTTTTCTATTCAGTAGAGTAATAAAATAGCTTATTAAGAATATCTCCAGCTTGAGGGAAAGATAATAATGAAACTTGCTCCTTAGATACATTATGCACATACACCATTAGACTCTGGAAAATAAATTGCTTCCTTTAGGCTACCAGGTTATTACTTAATAATGCACCTTAAACACTCAAGAATTTATTCAACACATATTTATTGAATGCCTGCCATGTGGTAGACAGAGTGTAAATCACTGGATATACGAAACCAATCCATGCAGGCTCAATGCCTACCACCATCCTCAACCTTTCAGTTTGTGGGAATAGGAAAAATGAACATGTTAACACATAATTGCAATTCAATCTGTTAAGTGGTCTATAAAATAAATGCAATGGTTATCAGCATAGATGGGGTAAGAAGTGGGAATTTCTGGTCAGAAAAACATTCCTAAAGGAAACTGTTAAACTTAGAAATGAAGGAGTCTGCCTTGTTGGGCAGGATGTGTTGAGCCATTCTTCCTAAAACACAAGAAATAGGTAATATCCATCTTTATATCTTACATTTACACATGGCACAGAGAGGTTGAGTAACATGCCCAAGCTCCTAAATGGTAGTCTAGAGTCTGGAGGCTCAACCAGGACAATCTAATTGTGGAGTCCCATTTTTTTTAATTTAATTTTTTTATTATGTTCAGTTAGCCACTGTATAATACATCATTAGTTTTTGATGTAGTGTTTAGTGATTCATTAGTTGCATATAACACCCAGTGCTCATCACAACACGTGCCCTCCTTAATACCCATCACTCCTTAATACATATAACCCCTTTCCTCTCTGAAACCCTCAGATTGTTTCCTGGAGTCCATAGTCTCTCATGATTCATCTCCCTCCTTACTTTACTTTGTCCTACTACCTGGCAAAACACTATAAGAGAATAGTGATGGTGTTTTACAGTTTAATGTAGCTAGACACTCATTGAATTATCATAGATATGTATATGTGTATATAATATTATGATTTCACTGACATTAGCACTAATTACCATTCTTATTACAAATATTCATATTCTATCAAATTACTTTTATCCCTTAGTTATTTTCAACTGATTACAAATAAGTGGATCAAAAGGTATTCATTGTTTCATTAGTCTTGTGTGTATTCCTGTTCAAAAACTTGCTTACCTATATTTAAATTTCCTTATAGGTGTTCATATTTCTCTTACTTCTTCAATAGGAGATTTAAAGTAAGTATGCAAGGATAGCTTATTCTTGATTTAACAGAAGGGAGTTTATAAACTAACAATCATGTAAACTAACTAGCCTTGTGTTCTTCACTTGACATGACTGCCAGAGCCTCTGTTTCCTGTGGTATTTTGACCTCTGCAAAGAACCTCTGAATCCTGAATTTCATATCCACACTGAGAGATTTCCTGTTCAATCTTTTGAAAACTTGAACTATAACTTATGGGATATGATTTTTAACTTTATCAATTATTACTATATTTGCCCTATCATAATAGTTGAGTATCAGCTATGATTTACTAGAAAATCTAATTTAAATTTGTTCTAGAATCTTTCAGCAGTAGTGCAAATTTGTATATATTTTTTGTAAATAGAAGGAGCACCAATGGACTTTTACTCTCTGCTTACTTTCCTGGAATTCAACAGTAAGTCTTCCTTTCTGACTCTCTGAACTCATTCTTACTTTCCCTACTCTCACAAATTGCTTTCTGTGAAGCACTCTTAATTTTTTTTTGTTACAAGTTGAGGCATCTTAGCTCAGGGCATACTGTAATATTGGCCATATACACAGGATGATAAGCCCATACTTATGGGCAAAATTGTGCCTCCACATCACCAAAATTCATATGTTGAAGTTCTGAGGCCCATTACCTCAGAACGTGACACAATTAAGAGATAGGATCTTTAAACAGCTAATTTGTTTAAAATGAGGTCATTAGGATAGGCCCTAATTCAGTATGACTATGTACTATAAACAGAGATTAAGTGACAGTTATATACAGAGGGAAGATCATGCAAAAATAGGAGAAAAATGACCACAAGAAACCAAACATGCCAACACCTTGAACTTGGACTTCTAGCCTCTGGAATTGTAAGAAAATAAATTTCAGTGTTTAAACCACCCAGTATTTGGTACTTACGGCAGAATGAGTACACCAATACATTAAGAGAAGGAGAATACCATGTTCTTTTCAGAGTAATAGCCACTGCTCTGTTCTCTATTAAAATTCCACATTATGAACAATAGCATACATGTTAGTCCTGTAGCCAACAATCATGAATGTGATCAATATCCATGTCAAATTATAAGCCTGGCAGTTCATATTAATGGTTCTTACCAATTTCCTCAAAAAATGAACATGTGAAAAGAGACCAAAGTGGAAATAAAGAAGAATGTGAAATTTTCTCATAATTTTCAAGTGTCAATTTCTTGACCTTATCTCCAACAATTAGTGGAGATAAGGTCATCTAAATCAAAGAAAACAATGCTTTTAAAATGCTAGTCCTTTTGCAATGCAGGAAGATAAAATAGTGGCTTAGGTATATTTTCTCCGATGTGACCACACTTGTTGAGCTTTATGATACCTAGAAAACAAACACAAACTCTTTATATGTAGCTCCTTATGTATGTTGTCTGTGGTGTTCTTTGGCTATTTTTCACAAGTGTCTTGTAAATGTCATAGTCTAGGGAGGTATGCAGGCAGGAAAAGGGAAATGTAGAAAAGAAAATTAGGCCCACAGGGACACTGGTTCTGATATTTCAAATTGAGTCTACAACTTGAAAATTTTATAATCCTTTTGCCATATTGCACTAGGTGAGAAAAGTGGCTGTATACACTGAAGTAATGGAGGAAGAGCATAAAGATCTCAATACTTCAATTAAATGTGTGGTAAGTCTAATTCTTAGTTTGTTTTTTTTTTTTTCTTTCCCATGGAGATGCCATCCATTATCATGATAAATAACAAGTCAATAGTATTATATATCTTAAATCAGATCAGTAATCAAATATGTTATAAAGGGTTCAGGTATTTATGCTAGTCACATTGGTTTTAAAACAAAGAAGTAGAAATAAAACAAAGACAAAGACAGAAATAAAACAAAGACAGAAATAAAACAAAGACAGATGCAGTGCCACAAATTTAAGCAGAATATTTCATGTGTATAATAAAATATTAAACAATAATGGCTGCATTAATAGAACACTAATATAAACAGCTGAATTTTAGGACATTTTGTAAACATACTATTTCAAAAAGAAGGACATTTTGTAAATATGCTGCTTACATATTATTGTAAACATGCTTGTATATTTCAGAAAATGTATGGATTTCAATGATATCGCTAAGGGATATCTGGCTTTAGTAATTATTTGATGCTAGCATATTTGAAATTTCTAATACTATCTATATATTAAATTACTTATGTTTTTTAATGAAAACAGACTGGAAATACATAGTTTTATTATTTCATATAATGATCAGGCAAAAGAATATTATTTTTCTTAAGTTTTTATTTAACTCCAGTTAGTTAACCTACAGTGTAATATTAGTTTCAGGTGTGCAATTTAGTGGTTCAACACTTTCATACAACCCCCGGTGCTCATCACAAGTGCCCTCCTTAATCCCCATCACCTATTTAACTCATCCCCCAACCCACCTCCCTTCTGGTAGTTTATTCTCTATAGTTAAAAGAGTCTGGTTCTTGGTTTGCCTCTGTCTTTTTTCCCCTATGTTTCCCCTATGTTTATCTGTTTTGTTTCTTAAATTCCACATATGAGTGAAATCATAAGGTATTTATCTTTCTCTGACTGACTTATTTCACTTAGCATAATACTCTAGAGCTCTATCCACGTTGTTGCAAATGGCAAGATTTCATTTTTTTGATGGCTGACTAATATTCCATCATATATATATATGTATATATATATATATAAAATATATAAAGAAGAAGTATATACCTCTTCTTTATCCACTCATCAGTCGATAGACTTTTGGGCTCCTTCCATAATTTGGTGGCTGTAGATAATGCTGTTATAAACATCAGGGTGCATGTATCCCTTCGAATTAGTATTTTTGTATTCTTTGGGTAAACACCTAGTAGTGCAATTGTTGGATCATAGAACAGTTCTATTTTTAAATTTTTGAGGAAATCCCACTGTTTTCCAGAGTGGCTGCACCATTTTGCATTCCCATCAACAGTGTAAGAGGGTTCTGCTTTCTTCATATCCTTGCTAACATCAGTTGTTTCCTGTGTTAATTTTAGACATTCTGACAGGTGTGAGGTGGTATCTGATTATAGTATTGATTTGTATTTCCCTTATGATGAGTGATGTTGAGCATCTTTTCATGTGTCTGTTGGCATCTGGATGTCCTAATAAATACAACTTGGTTAAAAGAATCCAGAATTTATGTATGTAAACCAAATGTTAATATTACTGATTATAACTAATGTATCAGAAAAGACAAAATTAATAATAATAATAAATATGTACTGTAAGTTTTAATTCACAAACAATTCACTAGGTACTTATGGAGATTAACTCAATTACTTCTCAGGACAAACACTGAGGTAAGTCATTATTACCATTAGCATCTTTTTAGATGAGGAAACTTAGACACAGATGTCATAGCTTGCCCAATAACACAGAGAAAATAACTGAAATAGGAATAAAACATCACACTTTGCCTTTTTATCATTTATGTTATATTTCCCCTCTAGTATAATAATAGTAATATATATACACAAACATACATATATAAAGAACTATATGTGTATATCTACATACACATGTGTACATACACATATAGATACATACATATGCAACTTTATATATAGAAAAGTGTGTTATATGTGTTATATACAGATCATATGCAATTTTTGCTTCTTCGTAAATTAATGGGCATTTATATTCATGCCTATGAAATTATGGACATACAGGTATATTCATTTGCATATTAAGCTAATTGGACTGAAATGAAAATATGTAAGTGTATTAATAGGGACATATATGTGAATACACATGTATTTATGCATTTTAACTAATAAAAATCTCTCCAATTGATTTTCTACTTAAAAAAGGAAATATTTATACACACTATTACTTTGCTATCACACATTAAATCATTATAGATAATCAGAAAAATTTAATTACCAAAAATATCCCCAAATAATCTTTAATACAGTTTATAGTCAAAGTTTATAGATGTTTATAATAACAATTGGTCTAGATATGAGACTGTTTCTTATTTCTGTTCTTAACAATGGAATATAATTTATATAAAAGGGATTTTTTATTGCTAATACATTTAATATTAAGAGTACAAGCCAATCCTGATATTTGATATTTGTAAAACATATTTTTCTTGTTTTCATACAATTCCTTAGAGCATCTATTACAGGCAGCAAATGTTTCATTAGTTTTTTTTTTAATTCCACTATTTTTTCACAGTTTTTGTACTACAAAAATGATACCCGACAAAATTCCATTCCATCAATGGATTTCTCCTAAAAATGGACTCATGTCTTCTATAATCTTTTCTGATATCAACCTAAATTAGTGGAAGAGTGTCCCTTTGACTATATATCTTTGCAAATTTTCATCAGAAAAAATTAGAGTATATATTTAATGGGGAGACTTTGAATTATTTTATAAAATTTTATTATCTTGTTGGATATCAGAGGCATAAACCTTTGATTAAATATCAGATAAACAATTCCATAAAAAATTGATTAATATATAATATCTGTTAATAATTTAAGAAGTGTTTATCATAAATCTATGTACTATTTGCTAGTTTTTTTGCTAGTTTTTAATAGTATAATTATTTTCCATTTACCATAATAATTATTAAACAATACAGGCCCTGTGAAGTCACCTTTTGTGGCAAAATGACAGTCTTTAACTCCTGTTGCTGTACTGTGGAGTTGGTAAATAATGCCAGATACAAAAATAACCATAGCAAAAATAATAGCTAAGTATTATAGAGAACATTCTCCATGCAGACCTCTGAACAGAGGTCTCTTTTAAAAATAAATCTCTTTTAAAAATAGCATTCACTGCATTAAGCTAAGGACAGCAACAGAGTATAAATATCTTGGATAAGACACATCTTCCTGATTTTCAACATGCTTTCATATTGTAGAATATCATAAATGTTGCAATATTTAAATTAACAACATTGCCTCTAGGTTTTTCCTATATATCTTATTTGTACTTTCTTGAAGTGTTGATGTTCAAGATGCTCTGAAAAATTATGGATTGAATAGTTGTTCTTGGTCAGGTCGGCCTCCATTACTATGGTTAATATCTGAACAGTGTTATTCTTATACATTTAGCTCTCTCATCAGTATGTGTAACCTTCTGTTGTTTCACTCTATTTCTTCAGTTCTCTGATTACACGTCCCTGTCTGAGATGCATTTAGTTTCCACCTTACCTCTTGGTGGGCCCCCTCCCTTTCTTCATCACACTACTCTATCTAAATTCTTTGTAGCTTTATTTCAATTGTAATTAGCTTCATTAATTTATTCATATACTTGATATAAATTCCATAAATGCAGGGACATTATTCCATCTTATTATATGTTGCTATGTCAGCCATCTATCTAAAACTTGAAAAGTATTAGTAGTTCAATTTGATATGTAATTGATTGAATTAATATGTGTGGTGGCTAAGCTAAAATTAATTAATATATTAAAAACTCCACACTTTGAGTCTAAACATTGTCCATTTTTGAGTTCAGATATGAATGGGCATGACAGGCACATGGTGCATCATCAAGAGTGTACTTGATAAAGTTTGAGGAGCGCTAATGCTTTCATTAATTTTGTAAATATTGAGCACAAATACATGTCAAGCAAATGAATAAAGCAACTAAGGTTCTGTCTTCATGAAGTTTACAACCCTGTTATTACAGGCAGAAAATAAGCTATACTTATAGCAAATAAGAAAATTATACTTTGCGGGTGCCTGGGTGGCTCAGTTGGTTAAGCGACTGCCTTCGGCTCAGGTCATGATCCCAGAGTCCTGGGATCGAGTCCCGCATCGGGCTCCCTGCTCAGCAGGGAGTCTGCTTCTCCCTCTGACCCTTCCCCCGTCTCATGCTCTCTCTCTCTCTCATTCTCTCTCTCAAATAAATAAATAAAATCTTTAAAAAAAAGGAAAAAAGTCTTTAAAAAAAAGAAAATTATAATTTGCAACAAAGTGATACTAGTAAAAATAAATCAAAAGAAAACAAAGAAAAGAGCATGGTAAGGGGTAACAGGAGTATAAGACGAGAGGTTGAGGAGGAGAATGTGACATAGATTTTGTGATAAAAATCCGCTCTTTTCACCGTGGGTTCAATCACATTCAACTAACGATAGTGAAATAAGTAATGTTACTTACTTATAATATTTTCTTGTTGGGAGAAGAAAGGAAGAAACTGACATGTTGAGTAAAAATTAGGTTCAAAGATATTATTTAAAGTTGTAGAAGTACCTCATATCAGAAAGATATCTTTCAGTGTAGTTTAAGAAATACTGGTATCTCATATTAAAACATGGGAAATTATTTTTAAAGGAAAAAAACAAAATGAAAATAGGGAAGAAAGTAAAATGAATACTATTTTTGAAAAACTAAATCCTGTATTTTTAATGAGAGACAAGGGATTAATGTAAAATTGCCACATGTTATCACATCTATATGTGGAAAATAAATATTAATATAAATAAGTCTTCCCTCATACAGTACACATTTCTATTTTATGAAAAAGAACATGCCCAACAAGGCAACCGAATTACAAATCATGGCATGCAAACAAAAGAAAGCTTATAGACATACACTGATATTTATTCTAAACTATGCTTTATGAATACATTTTATTTTTATTAATAACATTATAATGAGATGAGCTATAAGCCTACAGCTATGCTGTTGGTGCTTTTGAAAAAAAATTTTTTCATCTTCAAGAAGCATGAATGCTTTGCTGATAGACAATGATATGAAATTGTTCAAATTTCACAATTTTAATTTTTTATTTTTATTTTTTTAAAGATTTATTTATTTGAGAGAGCGAGAATGAGAGAGAGAGAGAGTACATGAGAGGGGGGAGGGTCAGAGGGAGAAGCAGGCTCCTCGCCGAGCAGGGAACCCGATGAGGGACTAGATCCCAGGACTCTGGGTTCATGACCTGAGCCAAAGGCAAATGCTTAACCAACTGAGCCATCCAGGCGCCCAAATTCCACAATTTTAATAAATGCTCTTTTAAGCATCAATAATCTTCCATTTTATTAAATTAATTCTGATATTTTCTCCAAAAGTAAATAAAGTAAGATTGTTAAGCAATCATCCTAAAAATTGGATTAATAGAAATAAAAGTAAAGAATTCTGCTGCTGATTCTATGGGGAGAACTTTTCAGAATGGTTTGGAGAGTTTGAACGTATTAGGAATATATGTTCTTTTGTGTTTTATGATAAAGAAAAGTAAACCAAAATTTTGGTATGAAGAAAAAATAAATTTATATGTTTAAGAAAGGTGCTATACCTTAGAGATCTGAAAAATCAATCAGTGAACACAGTCACTTTGATCTGTTTCTACCTTCTCCATACTCTCAGCATGACAAGGTGAAATAGAAGGAACATTTTTTAATGGTAATTTTAACATTGGTTTTTCCGTGAAAATCCATTTTGGACATCTCAAAAAAAAAGTAGCAACTGAAATACTATACTAGACTACTGAACATTTGTAGTTAATATCATATTTAAAATAAAACTAACATAAATCAAATGTTGAAAAGAATTGACATTCCTCAACAAATAGCACACACGTATGAATTATTATGTACTTTTTACTATTCACTGGCAGATATGACTATTCTAGTCAATAAAACCTTTTTACTGTGAGAAATGATTTGTTAATTTCCATTGATATATTTTTTCCAGGGTACCATTATAAATTCTGAAGATAAAGATCACTGCAACTTTTTATTTTTCTGATGGGTGTATTAATTAACTGTGATGATCATTTCACAATGCATGCAAATATTAAATCATCAGGTTGGACACTTTAAATGTGTATAATTTTATTTGTCAATTATGCTTTAATAAAGCTGGGGAAAAAAGGAAGAAATTTTTCTCTTGTGAGGAGAAGTTTATTATCACAAATTTGACCTGATTCTTTAATCTTTAAAACTATACTATAGTGTCAGGGGCTTTCTACCATGAGCCTTATTTTTCTATATTCCATAAGAGGAAATGAACAATAAAATACTATAATACCATGAAACTTAAAAAAATATTTTTGATCCTCTTTAAAAACTCAAAGTGATCATGGAAAAACAATCTTCCATGTTATGATCTGTAATTCACTTCTAAATAATATATTCTAATATTCTCTTGTTGCCAAATTAAAAGGTATTGGTCAGTAATATTTGTGCATTTAAAAGATAAATTAAAAAGGAATTTTACTTTGATTTGTACATTCCTGAAATTGAGAATCCCTACCAGTACCACTCTCCTTCATTCTATCTTCATCCTCCATTTGGAGCATTACAAAATCTTCCTAACAGATGTACCCATGTCTTTCAATGCACCAGTCCATTTAATTTTACATGGAGCATAGTGCTTTTACAGAACTATGGTCATGTCACTTCCTAGTTTTAACTGAGTTAATTAATTCCCTTTGCTCTTTCATTAAAACCCAAGACCCAACACATTCTATAACGTCATGAATGACTTAGCCCATTGCCTGTCTATCAAGCTTCACCTCCCCCACCTTTGCCTAATTCTTACTGCCCCCATTGGCAGGAGTTATATTAGTTACTTGTGTAAGTGGCACCATTTCCCTCACATTTTTGTATTCTGAGAAGACATCCCAATTACTCTTCAGAACCAAAGAAAAATCAGCATGCCTGCCTATTAGTAGTTACATTTTCTCTCATCTTTGGAAAGAATATGCGAGCATCTGTGAGATGTATATTTTATAGACCACATAATGACAGCTATTTTTCATGGAACTTTCTAACCTAGCAAGGATATCATTGATTTAAAAGGAAACTATGTGAATAATTCCAATTTTCTCAGGGAAAAACTTTAGAATAGAAAATGAGTTAACATAAAAAATACAAAATATGCTAATCTCAGATTTTTAAAAAATATAAATTTTATATTTGCAGGTTGTATTTATTTTTCAAATATTGTTAGAATTTCCCCATAAGATGAATATGAAGGGAAGCCAAAATATGTTTGAGCTTATCTAGACTTTGTTAAATTTACTGAATACAGAAAAACAAGTTTATAAATTATGAATAATAGGTTTATAATCATCTAAAATTTAAGACATCTAAAACATCTAAATGATTTAATAATATTTTCAGATTGAAAATGTTATTTCTTCACATAAGAAAATCTATGGTCTAAATGTTTGTGTCCCCCCAAAATTGATATGTTGAAACTTAATCCTCAGTGTGATGGTATTTGGAAGTGGGGCCTTAGGAAAGTGATCTCTTCACAGCCTTGCTGGTTGTTAATGTCATTTTTGGATTTTGGCATTTCATCTGCACTTCCAATTTGGTTAATATCGCACTCATATTTAAATTGATTTATCACAAGTGTTATTTTAAAATTCATTTGAGGGGGTGGGGGGTGGGCAAAATGGATGAAGTGGAGTGGGAGACACAGGCTTCCATTTATGGTATGACTAAGTCACAGGAACAAAAGGCACAGCATAGGGAATAAAGTCAGTGATACTGTAATAGCGGTGTATGGTGACAGGTGGTAGCTACACTTGTGGTGAGCCTAGCATAATATACACACTTGTCAAATCACTGTGTTGTACACCGAAAACTATTGTAACGTTGTGTGTCAACTATACTCAAATAAATAAAATAAAATTTATGTAAATACCACAAAGGAACTTTGAGGAAATGTTTTCACTTTTTTTGGCAGGAGTGGTCTGTCTTGTCATAGAGGAATATTTTATCACATTGTTTATTTATTTATTTATTTTTAAAGATTTTATTTATTTAGTTGACAGAGAGACAGAGCCAGAGAAGGAACACAAGCAGGGGGAGTGAGAGAGGGAGAAGCAGGCTTCCCGCTGAGCAGGGAGCCCGATGTGGGGCTCGATTCCAGGACCCTGGGATCACGACCAGAGCCGAAGGCAGATGCTTAAGGACTGAGCCACCCAGGCACCCCTATCACACTGTTTAAAATTACCAGTACAGGGTGATAACAAAAAGACTCACTCCTAGTCTTTATCATTATCATTATTTATTATTATTATTATTATTATTTTAAAGTCTTTCTATATAACACATAGAATTATTACTTACACTTGAGAGCAGATTGCTCCTGCCAGCCCAACAATATTACATCCTCCTTACAACTTATTCTGTTCCTTTGTAGTGGCTGGAATTCATTCAATATCAATTTAAATCTTGACAATTTTCAGAATTACTAAATTATGAAAATACACACTTCTGAACCTGTGAAATAGGGTGTGTATAATTAGAGACAAAATTAATGTTAAGATATATGCACATATATATGTGTGTGTATATATATGAGCTATATTAAATGCTCATATATATATACAGGTTGTCAAATTTTGGATATTTGCATAATATAACTTGTATAGTTAAAATATGTTTAAAATTGGTGGATAGGGATGAATTTATAAATAGTATATTGTCCATAATGTTGCAATATTATAAAGCATTTATAATAACATAAAGCATTTAACAATGGGTACTAATGGGAATTAGTAAATTTTGCCGTTGTGTGAGACCTATGGTGTGCATGAGTTAAACAAACATACCAGTCCTTTTGTTCATCATATACTGAATTCTTCCAATTGCATATGATTTTCAAAACCATCTAATTATTTTAGGGTAAGATATGTTTGGATTACAATATAAGACTTCTCTTCAACAAACCATCATCTGCTAGTTATAGCAGCCTAGAACCTATTAAATCAAATTTATTTTAATTTTTATTATTTTATTATCTTAATTTTTGTTGCAATTAAAGCAACTCTAAAAAAACTATATATGAGCTTCCATAGCTCTCTTTTTATTTTTGCTATTTTAAAAAATGAAAATATGCTTAAAGACATTTAATTTCCCCACCTCTGATATAACTTAAAATGGATGCATCATACTCAGAAGTGTTTTTTGTCTGTTTTTAAAATTTTCCTCCTGCAATGTTAAATTTAATTATGGCAGTTCTGCCAGAAACACAAGTGTAAAATCATGGCTTGAGGTACTTTTCAAATAAAAATCTTTGCTGTAATACCTTTTCAAAACTAACTCTGTGGGTTTTGAAGTTGGAACTTTACTAGAAGAGAAATTTTAAGTAGCTAAAGATGAAGCAAGACAGGTTTAAACACTATAGTGCCAGAGAAACTTTAGTTATCCTAACATTCTCTTTCTTTTATTGGCCTGAAGAAAGAGGGCAGAGGAAATTGTCTTTAAAAGTAGAGAACAGCTGAGACTTATCAGGTATATCCTGTATTAAAATGATCTACTATACTGCCAAGAAGCTGGCAGCCTTGAATTGCTGTTCAGATTTGTTGTAGTTAATAATTCTGGGTGTTATAAGGTCATCTTTGAAACATATTAACTCTACTACACTATTAAATGTCTATAGATGAAATGCACGTTATTATGAATGAAGAATATGGGTCTATGAGCATTTAGGGAGTAATTTGGTTTCTTTCGCCATGATTTATGTGTATGCATAGAGATAACTTAATCCACAAGCGATGTGCAAGTAATTTATTTCCAACCATTGAAGTAAAACTGGACAATAATTTATATGACTTTTAATGAGATGCTGCAGCCAAGGCAAATATGACATTGAACGATACAGAACTCTTGTCATTGTACTGTTTATCTTTGGCCTGGGGCACTTGGACATTTTTGTTGCAAAATCAAATTATTCCCTTTCCACACACACACACATACACACACACATACACACACATTGAACACATATTGTCCTGGTTTTGTTTTAAATAGAAACTAGTTAATATTCAGTGTTGGCTGTTTTTACTTAAATTGGATAGCTACCATATTTCAAGGAAAAAATATATTACAACATTATCAGGTACTGAAACAAATAAATATTGGTACACCACCTAATAAACAGATTTCACTTCACAAAAGGTACGATTTTTCCTTTCATTCTGAAGCTGTTGTAGAATTTTACTCAAAACGTTGTAAAATATTTTTTCTTGTGAGTGTTATAGATATTTTCTTCTATAGGAACGATTGTGGATACTCCATTTTATTTTATTATAGTTATTAGTATTTTGAAATATTATAATGAGCAAAAGAAAGCATGGATTTAGTATCTAATGAAATATTTTGGGGAAAAAACAATTCAGTCTTACACACAATTAGTTATACAAAAACAAATCCAAATAGATCTTTGTCTAAATGTCAGAGAATATTATATTTATTATACTATTTTTCTTTGTACTTAAGATAATTTACTGAAATTATAATATATATTCATAATCTAATCTGAAATTATACTAGAAACACTGTTTAGTTTTTTAACCATAGGTAGAATAACTCTTTATTTATCAGCAAACTTGTTTCCTAGAAACCTAGATTGGCCTTCCAATATTGGTTGTGATTTTTTTTCCTTTGAATGATACAAGTTTATTTTTATCAATTAAATAATGCAATGTCAGAATTCTAGTGCTGATAAAAATGAGGTAAATCTACTGGAGTCTCATTTCCCCGCAGATTACAATTGAAAGCACTGGACAGACTACAAAGAACAACTATATCAGGACTGTGAAAAATAAATAAATCCAGGCAGATTGAAAATAAAGTCAAAACTTGAAGAGTCCTGTACAGCAGTGGAGTTTTTTGGTTTTGTTGCCGTTTTCCTCCAGCTTTGACCCAATGATGGGCCCCGGTCATGGAATTGGTCAGCAAGCATGGATAGCAAAACATCCAGGAGTAACCATCTCTGTTTAGAGCAACGGAAAGATTGACTCTTGTCAGCAAGAACGAGGGAAGAGTTTCTTTTAGTGGTTTGATTGGTGTGTATTTGTTTAGTTTTTATATGACAGCTCCAGTCAAGGATCTATACTCCTGGGATGTCAGTAATTGAGAAGTTGCCAAAAACACCAGGAGAAGTCTCACTACTAAGGACAAAGGAAAAGAGGTGCTACTGGTCCAAAAAGAAGGGAGAAATCACCATTTCTCCTTTATTTTATCTCACTGCATTACCACAAGAGAACTACAGCCCAACAGTAAATCGTACACTAAAATATAGTCATAGCATAATACATTTACTACAGTATTTCAAGAATGGAGTATACTAATACTAATAGCAAAAAAGCAATATAGAAAAAATACTAGTTTGTCCCTTTATAGATATTACAATAAAATATGTGAACTTGGATCCACTCTCATTCTCTTCAGCACTATTCCTATTATAATTCTCTGTGTAGTAATAATATTATTACTACATAAATATGACCAATTACTTAGCATCTCAGTTCCTTGAAATTTTTTTCTCCTGTGTTATTGTCTCTTACACTATCTCAGTTATTCATGCCCGTGTTTACATCTTAGATGTTAGCATTCTCTCATAATTTTCATTCTGGTTATTCCAATCTCTGAACACTGTATCCTATGACTCAAACTCACTTATCCTGGTATATCAACCACTAAAATCTAAAACACCATCAGAAACTTTCATATGACCTTAAGTCTCATGGCCCCTTTACTTCATTTTACTATTTTGAGTAAACCAAAATCCAGTCTTAGACTATTACACACCTTAATGCTATATGTAAATATGGCTAGAGTAAAATTCAAAGCCATAGTAATGAACGAAATTTTTAAAGACTTATTTATTTATTTGACAGAGAGAGAAAGAACGAGTTTGAGCAGGGGGAGGGGCAGAGGGAGAGAAGCAGACTCTTTTCTGAGTGCTGAGCCAATACATGTGGGGTTCGATGTGGGGCTTAATCCCGTGACCCTCAGGTCATGACCTGAGCGAAAATCAAAAGTCAGACACTTAACCAACTGACCCACCCAGGTGCTCCTAATGAACAAATTTTAAATTCACAATAACTAACTAAAGTTGGGTCCTAATGTTTTACTGGAATTCCCCAGCCCCTTTACTTTCTTATTTCTCTTTATTATCCCAGTCTCTAGATATTTTTAAGGGATCATCTTCTTTCCTTAGCTCTCTGCTGAGTTTTTACTACTAATGACTTTGCCACCTATTTTACATAGGCATGAAACCCTCAGGAGACATTTGTAAGCCCCATTCGTTACACATATCTATCTGCATCTGAGCCCACAATGACTTCTCTCCTGTTACTATATTTCTCCAAATTAACTCTATCTCTGGAAGAATATTTATCATCACGTGTACCTAAAAATTGCATCTCTTTTATGCAACTCCAAGAATTCATGTTGACAGTTCTCCAGTTTGTCTCCCCCAACATCGCATTATTCACTTTAATGGCACTTCTCACTATTATTTAATAAAAAGTTGTCAATTTTTAAGTTTTTTACTAGTTTTCTTGAGGAATGAATGACAAGTAAAAATTGTATATAATAGGCTGTACAACATGATTTGTTAAGGTATAGAACATGATTTATATACATATACATTGTGAAAATATTACCACAATCAGGATAATTAACACATGGTTATTTTGTGTGTGTATGGTAAGAATACTTAAGATCTACTCTCCTAGCAAATTTCAAGTATACAATGCAGTATTACTAACTATAATCACCATGCTGTACATTAGACCCCAGAACTTAATTTATCTTAAAACTGAATATTTGTACTTTTTTCCCAACATCTCCCCATTTTCCCCACTCCACAGTACCTGGGCAACCACTATTACATTCTCTGGTTATATGAGTTTGACTTTTTCAGATTCCATGTATAAGTGACATCATGCAGTGTTTTTCTTCCTGTGTTTGGCTCATTTCACTTAACATAATGTCCTTCAATTTCACCCATGTTGTCACAAATGGCAAAATTTCCTTCTTTTTCTTTATTGTAAGGCCAAATACTATTCCACTGTGTATATATCTTAAAATTAAAATCACAACAACAATCACAAACCACCCCATGATCAATCCTTGCCATTCTCTGCACTGGCTCAGCTCTCTGCAAACAACAATCCTTCTTATAGATGCTACCAAAACTGATGTCTTCTATTTTTCTCTTATTATTCTATTTTCAACCACTACAAATGAGGCTGGCCCCGTCACTGCATTGATACTGCTTAGTTAGGTCATCAGTGATATCACCACTCTTAAACCAATAGGCAAATCTCAGTTCTCACCATTCTTGATCCATCAGCTGTCTTTTAAGACAGCTGAATGTAAGTTTTGAGACCTCTCTGATAAATGACATGAAATAAATTTGTCATCTTATATTTATTCAACCAGTCTTCTTATCAGCTGCAATACAGTCTCTTTATTTTGGTAAACATTAATAATATGATTCAACAAGGGAAAAAATCAATATTGCTTAAAATATCCTTGAGATAAATGTTAACAGAATTATGTATTGTGAATGCACATAATATCACTGAGTGTGTTGGTTCCTTGTTAATTTTGTACTCAAGGCACATTGTTGATTACTGAATTATTTTGGCAAGAGAAAAGGTGTTAAAGAATGGCTTTTAGTAATTGGAAAAATATTCAATAGTTATCACTTGGATGTCCTTCACTATTAAGTCAATAAAAAGTAAACAAAAAAAATTTTTTTACTACCCTGCTTATGTTCTTGTGTGTATTTAAAGTTCATGTTCTTGCAACCTTGAAAACACAAATGTAATATCACATACCTGAATAGTAGATATTCTGACAAAAAATTAACTATCTCAATTTAAATTCAGCATATTCTCTGAGATTATAGTGAGTATATTAGTGCACTACATGTCTTCATAAAATAAGAATATTACTGGAAAACATCAGTATAGTTTACTTATGGAGCTAATAATCTTTTCTATGGACACTGGATAATAGTTTTATCAGATTGCTTTATAATATCATATTTGTTGATAAAATAAAAAGCCTTTGGAGTTCAGGATTATAAAATCATGGTTTTCAAATATTTATTTTACATTGAACATTGTAAAATATAAGATATCTTTATCCCTATCTATCTGTCTTCTGACACATGTATAGAACATGTGAAAAAATTATGTATACTTCTACAATGGAAATCTCTGAATGGATATTTCACAATATATATTTCCTGATTTTAATGCAAAAGAACTAATAACAAATCATTAATGATTTTAAAATAACCAAGCCACTGGAGAAAACACTACATAAGTCTCATTATCATGGATTGAATGATCTGTCATGTTGCATAAAAGAATTATTGGAATACATCACCAAATACATTCTGAAAGAAGGCATAGCCTTAATTTTAGTTTTTCCTTTTTTAATCTAAATGAATGATACTAAAAAATGTGCAGAACAATAAAGACAAAATATGAGGACAGTAAAGTTAATAAGAGAAAATACGTACATAGGATATTCAAAAAGGCATACATATATAGAACTTATATATAAATACTATTTATGGATAATGCAATTAACAATAGACAAAGCTGTGTAACATAATAAAATACACGTTAATAGATATAAGAAGATGAATATAATGATAAACAAATAAATCTAAAGATCTAGATATGTACAACATGCCTTGCCAGGAATAAGCTTTTTTTTTTTTAAAGATTTTATTTATTTATTTGACAGAGAGAGACACAGTGAGAGAGGGAACACAAGCAGAGGGGGTGGGAGAGGGAGAAGCAGGCTTCCTGCCGAGCAGAGAGCCCCATACATGGTTGGATCCCAGGACACTGGGTTCACGACCTGAGCCGAAGGCAGATGCTTAACGACGGAGCCACCCAGGCGCCCCAGGAATAAGCTTTTGAAAACATAAACAGAAAACGAAGTAAGCAATCCATTTATTAAATTCCCCAACTCTATTAACAAAAAGAGAAATAAATATTCCATACTATAAGTATAATTAGGACTATCATTACACAGTCATAATAAACTAAAAATAATTAGGTATTATACAAAGCATAACATATTGAATTAATAGTTTTCAAAAATATTTTTGAAAAGATGTAGTATGCAGAAAACACACAGCATATTCCTGGATTTAGACATATGAGTGATACATTATTCTTGGGTGCTATCAGTTTAGAGAAAAATTTGTTGGCGCTGTTATTTGTTATTTCTGTCCTCTCATGTTCAGTTCCACTTTTAGAACCACTCTTTCTAAACATCTATGCCTGGAACTACATTGAAATTGCTCTAATCATTGTCACTGAAGGTTTGTAAGATCATCCAGTGGCCATCTTTTTGTTGCATCTCCTTTACTGCTCAGCATAATTATTAGTTTTTCATTAACTTAAAAATATTTCCCAAATACATGCTGTATGGAAATAATACTCTAGTATAGTGAAATAAAATGAAAAATAGGAAAAATAAGTTTCATTAAACATTATCCCAAAGAGAAAAAATATCTTAACAATAAATAATGTATGTAATACGATCTTAGAAAAACCACTGCAAGTCCTTTATATGTATAAACTCAGTTGAATATCTTTTTCTAAATAGTGAAAATTCTATCATGAACTGATATTAGCATTTCTGGACCTTTAATATTATAAACTACTAAATAACTAAAACATTTGTTGATTCAATAATTTGCTTAACAAATATATATCCAGTGTCTCATTGTTTAAATCATTAAAAACAGGAAAAAATAGAAAACTAAAGAAAAAATATATTCCCCATATTCAAAGGCTTTAGTTTCATAAACCACTAGGCCAAATTTATATTAAAGCTCACATTAATCCTTATATTAATTCCTTTCTAGGAATTTGTTCATCACTTTATTATTAAATACATAATTGCAGGCATTAAATATCACATCAACAAGTTACAATTTAATAATATATTTGTGAATCTTTATTAATATACTTTGTTGTTACTTTTAAAGAATGATGTACTCAGATTCATAAACTGACTTATTTAGGGCACATATTGCATGGAGCACTGGGTGTTATACTCAAACAATGAATCATGGAATACTACAACGAAAACTAATGATGTACTGTACAGTGACTAACATAACATAATAATAAAATAAAATAAAATAGGGGCGCCTGGGTGGCTCAGTTGGTTAGGTGGCTGCCTTCGGCTCAGGTCATGATCCTGGAGTCCCGGAATCGAGATACACTGCACACCATTTAGAATAGTCAAAATTCAGAATACTGACAACACCAAATGCTGGTGAGGATGTAGAGTAACAAGAACTCTCATTCATTGCTGGTGGGAATATTTCATTTCAAGAACTCTCATTTCATTGCTGAGAAATGACTGGGAAACAGTCACTTTGCAAAAGAGTTTAAAATTTTCTTATAGAACTAAATATACTCTTACAATCTGATCAAGCAATCACACTCTTTGGTATTACCCGAAGCGTTGAAAACTGTCCACACAAAAACCTGCACATGGATGTGTATGGCAGCTTAATTCATAATTGCCATGCTGTCTGCATGTTCATGCCATGATTTCCATCATCCTCAGATTTGGTAGAACTGTGTTCCTCAGCATGAGAAGTCTTCTGAATATGCTTATAATTTTTAGTAAAACCAACATAGAGCAGATAAAGCAAGTATCACAGATAGTTAGATATCAACATGACCTTCAGTCATGATCTGCCAGTTTTTGACTGTGAAGCACATTTTGTCATGGGTAAGATCCATATTATGGATGTTGCTCAGGCATTTTTTTTCTTGGCCTAAAAATCCTCAAAAATTAGTTTGAATTTTCCAAATGAAATCTCATCATTCTGCAGATCAGTACATCTCATTTCAAAAAACCAAACCAAACAATCCTTTGGGCAATCAGATGCGATTGTTTTCTTGAGTACTCGTGACTATTGTTTTTCCAGTATTTCTTGTATTGAACATAGCTGATTCTTTCACATCATACCAATCTTGAAAAATAATGAATTTCTTTCTTCTTGGCTCCCTTTTTGCCCCTTTTTTTAAGGCACTTGTTCTTATGAACCTGGATATTACTTTTTAAGATTCACATAATAGTAAGTTCACTACAGGACTCTGAATAAAAGATCAGAAAACAATGCTTATTTTTTATGTCCCACTACAATTCAAAAAAGCAGCAATTTCTATTACTTGATAATTTCAAGGCAACTGTGTTGAAAAATATGTACCATGTTCTTTTGTGATCGGTAGTTCTTTAACATAAGACATGATGTTTTTCATGGATTTAATTATTTATCATATTTATCCACTCATGAATAACTTTAAATTTTACTTTTTTCCTAGTATATCTAATTTTGTTTCTTCCCTTTATCTCAATTTTGGGCATTTAAATAATATCCTTTTCCTTTCCATGTTATTCTAATTAGTTCTTTATTTGTATTGTTTATTACACATCTCTGGCTATGGTGTACATTCATCATTTTTCTGTTCTCTAATTAATTTTACCTTTGTTTTATTGTTTTCTTTGATGATAATTAGAATATTTTGACTGAAAATAAACTATGCTTCAAAATTTTTTAGACTCTAAGGAAAATATACTATATCTCTTAAGAATTATAGATAATTAGTAACATTCAAGCTGATTGATTCAGTGACTCAAAGATTTCATCAAGAAATCAAGTTTTTTCCATCCTACCATTATTCAGAATTTTCTGTGGCCCTCTGAAAACAGCAGTCCCTATCCTCATCTTTGGCACACACTATTTCTATCTTTAGGAACTCCAGCATGTTTAATAACACATCCTCTATAATTTTCCTTTATAATATATTTCATACAGTTGGGGACACAGAAAATCCTGAATGTACTACTATACTACTCTGGAGCTTGACAGAACTTAAGCATAATTTGAGAATAAGAAGAGTTTTATCACAACTCACCTAACAATACACCTACCCCCAATTGGTCTAGGTTGCTACACCATGATAACCAGGGAGAATTTGTTAAATTCTTGCTGATTACTTGGGCCTCACCTAAATCAAGGTGCACATTCTCTTTCCCTCAAGGCAATAGGCTGTAGGAGGGCTCCTTAGTGGCCTCTGACTCTCATACTAAGGCCAAATATTAACAGGAACTAGTGCCTACATATTCATATCTTACTGTCATTTTCTCTGAAAACTAATGTAATTCTCCAAAATTTGAGGATATTATTTTGTAACTATGCTAAACACAATATTGTATTGTGCCTTTTTATAAACATGTTTAATCATTTCTGTTTTAAACTTGGATGGTGACTTTTGAAGCTAAAATATGCACCATATTTGTTTGCTGGTCTTTTCTGACAACACTACCCTGGGAAAAACTGCAGTCTCATATCTCACATCTATAATAACTTTGTTCAGAAAGAAGAGTGGAAAAAATAAAGAAGATAAAAAAGATAAAGAAAATATAATTCAACAGCATTCTTCTTTGTGTTAATATAAAATTAAATATCAAAGACCAATGTTTAAGGAGAAATGCTTTTAAAAGTAGATGATAGGGGCATCTGAGTGGCTTAGTTGGGTAAGCATCCGACTCTTGATTTTGACTCAGGTCATGATCTCAGGGTTATGAGATGGAGCCCCACGATGGGCTCCATGCTGGGCATGGAGTCTGCTTAAGATTCTCTCTATCCTCCCTCTAACCCTCCCCTCTCCCTCTCAAAAAAAAAAAAAAAATAGATGATATATCCAGAATTTTTCCTGAGAAAAATTCCCTAAGCTCAAAAAGAAAGTACAGCCCCCAAACTGTTTAGAAAGGGGAAAGATTTTGAAAAAGAAATGAGCATGGGCATAGAGATTAGTGATTCTGTCTGTACCTTGCTCTCACAGTTGAATCCTGTACCTGGATTTTGAGGTGGTAGTAGAATCAGGACCTACTTTTAGGGGTTATTTAATAAGAGAACTAGAAAATCAAAGAAACCTATTTTATGGTAGTATTGAAGGAGACCTAGATTTCTTAGGGTTTCAGAGCAGATATTGCTAGAAAATAAACACAAGCACTGATTATAAAGGATACAGTAATTACAGCACCAATAAGACATTCACACTGTGATGAAGATAGAGAACAGAATCTAACTATATGAAAACCAGGCTTCAGCTAATGTTGAATTGGCAGCATAGGAAGCCTCTCCCACCATAGATAATGTCTGGATAGATGTTATAAGACTTTGAATGATAGTATCTGGTGAATGTGCTCAAGAACTTTGAAGTCCAAAACTAACTGAACCTTTTGGATATATAGACATGGCCCCCTCCATCTTGCCAGAGGCCAGAAGGATCAACTTAATGCCTGAAAATTGTTCAGAATCTTGACTAAATCCATGTCTTAAACCAATACATTACAGTCTCAGGACACCACTTCCTATTGTGGCAAAAAAAAAAAAAATCAATTAACACCAAACTTACATGGCTTGGCTTGGAATGATTGTGCTTTAATATCCTAGCCCATAATTTTCTAAAAAGTTCTTTTTTTCCAAAGTATCTCATAGTTGCCTTCTTGCAGAACCATAAATGAAGCAGTGACTATATTTATCTTGAAGAACTTAAACATTTTTGAGACTAATTATGACATTAAATAGGAAAATGTATCAGAATTCAGTTTTCAGGCTTAATCCTTGAAACATGTCATTTAATCCCAAGACTGAACTTGTCAGATGTAAACCAATAATTCTCAAATCAACTTTATTCTGAAGTCAGCTATTTCCATCCACAGACTCATCATTTCAAGGCATTTTCTTTGATCCCTGGAATGCTCATCTCCCCAACACACACTCACAACTTATCAGTGAGCTGCCTGCTCAGAGGATTTCTCTGACCTACCTTCTCTAAAACAGCTATTACTTCAGCCTTTATTCCTTTGAATCACTTATCTAATTTTTCCTTTTAGCACTTATATCCTACTACTCTTCGTTCTTTTATTGTTTGTTCCCCTCACTTTACTATAACCTCCATGAAAACTATTTTGTATGTTTTCTGTATCTCCAAATCCAACATTCAATGACTAATCCACAAATATTTTTATTTTGTAAATCTCTGCTTGAGACTTCATTTTTTCCTCAAAATAGCAATGTTCTAAAAAAGATCCAAGACCTTTTATGTAAAATGAAAAAAACAATTTTTCTGGTGTTCTTCAATTCCGTAAAAAGCAGTTCCTTCAAGTTGACAATGCCAGAAACTAGTGAATTTATCTCAAAATTTCCAACTTCCTAAATTTATACTCATCCACCAGCTTTTAAAATTTTCTTCCTAAAAAACAAAAACAAAAAAGAAAAGAAAAACGAATTTTTCTTCCTAGTGTCCATCTGCTTGCCCACACTATAGCTAAACAACCTAGTAATTTATAATCCACACAGTAACTAAAAGCAATATTGGGATTTTACCCTCCTCAACTTAAAATCCTTCAGGTAGAGTACAAAATTATTACCATATGTGTTACATGATATGGCCACGGTTATCTAAACTCACTTTGTGAGAATCTTCTTTATCCTATGATTCATTCTTTTTAAAAAGTTTCTTTTGGTCTTTGATATTAATTTTCTCATCCAGTTCTCAACCTCCCCATATTTTATGTGTCTAGAAGGCTTACTCCCTCCTATCTCCACATCTTTGCTCATTCATCCCAGTCATCCTTCTGGTTTCAGCTTAAAAGACACTTCTTTGCACAGTTGCAAACATATGATTAATTGTATGTAATATTTTCTTTAGTGTCTGTTTTTCCCACCTTAATAAGACACAGAACATTTCTGACTAGTTCTCTAATCTTTCCTGAGTATTAATTACAGTGTATAGGAAATGCCCAGTAGTTTTTTTATATTGTTACTAATCAAGAGAAAATGTGTGTTGGGAGTCCTGAATTATTCAACTATGGCAACTGCATTTATTAAAATAAAATTTATTGCTCTCTATAGTCGCCTCAATTTTGGAATTAAGATTTCTTAAATTTATCAGTCATTGTTTTCTAGAATAATGTACTTACAAAGTCATTTGTATTACTTAACATAAAAGTATATTCCAAGGTATAAAATATCTTGGAAAGTAAGTATATGATTTCTTGATATGGGTGATGGGCAATTGAGAGAGCATAAACTATATCTTCTATGCTGCCTGGGGAAAAATTGGAACTTTAACTAGAAATATGAAGCTATGTGAGAAAAAGAAATGTTTACCAGCTGAACAGAGAAAATATCAATATTTGTGTATGTAATATAATATATCCTCAGAGAAAACTGCTTAATATATTTTGGCAGTAATATAAGTATATGAAAGAGTAAGTCTATAAACTAAATTCACACTTAGACATTTGCTCATGAGGATCCTAAAGGAGAGCAGGATTGAGAGATACTTGAAAAAAATTAACACAAAATGAAGTGTTAAATTTTTAGTCATTAAAATTAATATAATTTAGTGATTATGTGACAAACCAAAAATGTCAATAAATATTGATCATGGTCCTTTACCTGCATAAAGCACAGATATGACATACTGATTTATTAATATGGAACTGAGACATAAACAGAGTGACACTGAAAGGTTATAGGGAAACACCTGCGACTTGTAAGGGATTAATTATTGCCATATTTCAGACAATATCACAACTTCAGTTTAGTGTAAAAAATGCTGATTCATGAATAATTTACAGTATTCACAGTGATACAATAGCAGTCTTTCCAGACCACTGTAAATCTAAAGTGAAAGATTTTAAGACCTAATGAGGATAACTTGAAAAGAATATTTATGGTGTGCTGTCATAATTCCATAACTCAGAAAAGAAATATGATCCTTTCAACAGGCATCTTTTTATTTCATCAAATCACATTATATCTTAATCAGTTATGATTTTAGACCATCTGACATGTATTGTGATTAGATGTATATATGTTTTCTGTAAGTAAATTGTGAGCAACTTAAAGAATTGAAATGTATCACTCATTTTTTTATGTCACAGAGTACTTTTTATATGAAGGGGTTCAATATATTTTGTATATTTAAATATGGAAAGAAATAGTGTAGAACTGAGATTCTAAGGTGCACTTAAGTTTTATAAAAATTCTTTCTCTTTTTTCTTTTCTCTCTCTCTCTCTTTTTTTTTTTTTTAAACAAACCCTTGTGTTGAGGATTTTCAATAGATTGGAGTGAGAGAGCTGTTCTGCTATGTACAATACCCAGAAGAAAATTCTGTGTTTAAAATAATGGCATTGAGATAGCATTATCTCCTTTTCTTTGAATCCAGAGAAACTGAGGCGAACATGAAATTCCAATTCCATCTTAATGGAAAATAGGGCAAGCTCTCATGCTAAACATAAGAGTAGGAAGAAAATTTCCAAGTCGATGAAAAAAATGTATTATACAATATGAGATGATGCAGAGTGGATATCTTACACTTTAAAAATAATGAAATGTTGGGGCGCTGGGTGGCTCAGTTGTTAACTGTCTGCCTTCAGCTCAGGTCATGGTCCCAGGGTCCTGGGATCAAGCCCCACATCGGGGTCCTTGCTCCGCAGGAAGCCTGCTTCCTCCAATCCCACTCCCCCTGCTTGTGTTCCCTTTCTCACTATATCTTTGTCAAATGAATAAATAAAATCTTTAAAGAAAATAAAAAATAAAAATAAAGAAAAATAACGAAATGTTGAGTGAGTAGGGAATTTTCCAAAGTAGGTGCACACCTTAAAAAACAAAATGAAGCATCCATTACTTGAACAGAGATAATGGATCTGACCCATGAAATAGCAAGGAGGAGCTGGTGGTAGAGAAAATTGGAGGATTTTCCATTTGACAGGGCAAAGGGATAACTGAATGGTAAATTATCTTGCTGGTATTTGTTATTACCAACAAGTAAAGGCTAAGAACACACACACACACACACACACACACACACACACACATCTGGATATAGTTAGATATAGATGTAGATTAGATATAGATATGGCTACAGATATATATAGAGAGAGATACAGAGACAGAGAGAGATGGAGGGATGAAGACAAAGACAGAGAGACCCACAAACATACTTTCCTTCCTGGAAATCATCTGCATATTTTAAAGCATTCTGCTGGCTCCTCTTTGGAATATAAATAATGATTGGCAGTGAAAAGATATGGAAGTTAAAAAAGATGTAAAAGAAGGAAATTAACTAGAAGCAAATTGATTAAATAACTACTACCATCTTAAAAAATGACCATACTTTCGGTAAAAATGTGGCCAAAAGTTTTTCATGAAAGCAAAGGATCTAATAAGTGACTATTGCATTTTTGAATTTAGATGTTACCTACAATATACAATAGAAGAAAAAAACCACAGCATAAGTTGAAAAATCATCTAGCACTGTAAAGGAAAGAAAGGTATAAGAACAGTAAGGGAATATTGAAAAAAAGGGGAAGACAAAAACATCAAAGAATTCAGGCAGAAATATGTAGACATGCAAAGAAATCTTGGAAAATGTGGGCAAAAAGGCACCTGGGTGGCTCAGTTGGTTAAGCGTCCTCCTTTGGCTCAGGACATGATCCCAGGGTCCCGGGATGGAGTCCTGCATTGGGTTCCCTGCTCACCGCAGAGTCTGCTTCTCCCTCCATCCTTCCCCCCTGCTCATGATCTTTCTCTCTCTCTCAAATAAATGAAAAAAAAAATTTTAAAAAGAATGTGGGTGAAAGTAAATGGAAACAAAGAATTATAACACCATGTATTCATCATGGACTGGCTTACACTTAGCTATGCAGAGTCTTGATTTGGGGATTTAAATGAGTTAAGCACTTAAATCATTTTAACAAACTAAAGAATTTAAATAAGTCAGAAAAATAAAAAAATAAAATTAAACAAACCAGGAGGAAGGTGTTTATAAAAATTACACATACAGCCGTATACACACAATGAATTGGGGGAAAAGAAAATCTGCAGATTTCATAAACAATCTTATAGAAGATATCTGAATAATAATTTAAGAGCAACAACAACTAGATAAACAATTGGTTGCATAATCAGGTTAAAAGAAAATAAAAATAAATCAAGAAATCAAAATGTGTTAATATCAAGATATGTAATAGAATGTTTTTGCTCAGTTTTTTTTAAATAGTTGTAACAAGGGGAAAATCAGGTCATGAATTTTACAATGAACACATAATCCATGTATACAAAATGCTAAATACAAAACAGAGAAAAATTTGACACATGTACATTCTCAGCTAATTTATTCAAATTATAAATTCCATAAATATTTATTTTTATATTTTATTATTTATTTTTCTAGTATAAAAATCTCATTTTTTGTTTTCTTGGACTTTTTACCTTAAAATTTATTTTGTTTTTGTTAGTCATTCTTGATTTTTGTGTGTGTATGTGGAATTGTATTCTAGTTTCTCCCTTTGAATTCTTTTAAATGACTTTAAAAAACTGTACAACTAGGTATAGTCTGAGGAGTATTTTGTACCAAAATTAACCACAGGGCACACTATTTTTATTAAGGTAAATCCAAGGTGACGAAATCATCATGCTGAAACAATTAGACTCCTTATTTATGATTACTCTTGAACATACCAAAATTAAAATTTTAAAGTAATGTGTTCAATTAGTTGTGTTAATTCACTTTCTGAATTACTTTCAGATTTATTACCAAATCTATGAATTAAGAAGGCCATGCTACAGAGTAGAAAGTTAATGGTTGTCCAGTTTAACTGACCTGGCTTTAAATCTTGGATCATTCACTCTCTTCAAAAAGTTGGAAACAACTTTTAAACTGGCTGTGGTCTCAATATTTTATCTTCCTCATTGGCTATTATGGTAATTAAATGACACAGTGCATGTGAATATTATGCTATAGTGAATAATATAAGATGGCTTTAAAATGTATAATTGATTTATTTTTATATTCAGTTTTGAAAAAGTATCCTTTTTTTCTATAATATTCTATTTTAAAGCTATATTGTATTATGGCTCAATACTCCCACAATAAGAAGCAATGGCATAACTCTTTAGCAACCAGTAAAGTTCAGTAACCTATTTAAGAGCTTAGAGTGAGATTTTAGGTTCACTTTGGACCCAGAAGATATTCTTGATATGGCTTATGATTAAATGTGCCTACTGACTAGTCCTCACCTCTGATGAAACAAGGAGAGAGCAGTAGTTCCAGGAGATTAGAGGGTAAAAGTTCTTTGTTCTTTTGATAGTATTAGCAATCCCACAGGAAAGGTGAGGGTCTATCATCCTCTAAAAATGAGTTCACACAAAAGGCATTGGTGGGAAATGTGGTAAGGTTTATTACTGTAGAGTGACCACTCTTTAGAAAAATAGAAGATTTTTATACTAATGTATTTTAACTGAATCCTTTCAGAAATATTAAATTTACACAAAACCATCACTTCATTAAGATAAGGTAAACATCTGTTTATGAAGTTCTTGTTCCAAAGTATTATATTTAATTAAAATCAAATTATAAACAAAAGGAATGGGACAATCCATAAGCTCCATTTTAAGCTGCAATTCTCTGAAATAAGATTTTCAGTATAAATGTACATAGATGGTATAAAGGAGAAAAAATAAATGTTTACTGAGATTATAGTTTCACCCAAAGAAAGTCAGTCTTAGCTGAGTAGTCCTCAATTAATTATAGTTTCATATACTGCAAACAACAACACTTTAAGTTTGATATTGTGATTTATAAGAAAAATATATATTTGGTCATTCAGATGGTATCTATTTGGTCTTCCTATGCAATACCTGGCTCACAGCTCTAAAATCCCTTGGAATTTCCTAAGTTTGGAGAGTGATAAAGTATCTTTTATTATTCTTCTTTTTAAAGATTTATTTATTTATTTGAGAGAGAGAGGTGGGGCAGAGGGGCAGAGGGAGAGGGAGAAAGAGAATCCCAAGCAGAATCTGTGCTGAGTGTAGAACCTGGTGTGGGGCTCAATCTCCTAACTGGTAGATCATGACCTAAGCTGAAACCAAGAATCAGAGGTTTAACCAATTGAGCCACCCTTTTATTATTCTAATGAGGTAACTCTGGGAAAGCCTAAGGGTGGTGACTGGCTGGCTGCCAGTGGAGCCAACCATGTGATTACGGGTTAGAATTTTCAGTTCCATTCTTCAGCCTCCAGGGAGAGGATAAGGGCTTGAGGTTGAGTTCAATCACCAATGGCCAATGACTTAATCAATAATCCCTTTGAGATAAAGCCTCCATAAAACCCCAAAAGGACAGGGTTCAAAGAAATTTCTATTTGGTGAACATATGGAGATTTGGGGAAAGTGGCATGCTGGAGAGAGTGTGGAAGTTCTGTGCCTCTTCCCATGTACCTTGACCTTTGCATGTCTTCTATGTGGCTATTCCTAGGTTATACCCTTTTATGATAAATCAATAATTTAATAAGTAAAGTGTTTCTCTGAGTTCTGTGAGCCACTGTAGGGGAGTCATGGGAACCTCAAATTTATAGCCAGTAAGTTAGAAGTATGGGTGATAGCCTGGACTTGCAATTGACATCCTAAATTGGAATGGGTTGTTGTAACTTCCAGTTTGTAACCATTCTGTCAGAAGCATAGGTAGTGACTAGGGTTTGTGACTAGCTTTAAAGCGGGATGGCAGGGAGCCTTATGAGACAGCTCTTAACCTGAGGAATCTGATGAAAACTCTGGGTGGATAGTATCAGATTGAGCTGAACTGTAGGACAGTCAGCTGGTGTACCAGGATTACTTGTTGTTACTTGTAAGTAAATCCCCCCTTAAACAAATGCATATTGGAATTGGGTCCTAGAACCCCAAATAACAAGAAATTTTCTTTTTTATGGTATGATTAAATAGGACAATTCAGTATCTAAATATGTTTTTAATAAAAATCTTATAAAATAAATAAAAAGAAATCTTTCCTCTACAAAATATATGCCTGATAAAGTCATAGCAGAGAAGAAATCTGACTAGCAACTAGCTGGATAGTAATTTAATGTTTATTTTATCCCTCTTGGGAAGTTTATTCAATTTACACTATTTAAGCTTGTCCCAGGTGTTGAAATTCTACTTAAATCTTTTGTTCTTTGACGTTATCTTCATTAACTTTATACAAAACAGCTAAATGCCCAATGTACATGAAAAATTACTGACAGTCATTCATGGTTTTGAAAGATTAATTCTAATACTTTGCCACACACTGCACAATGAGGAAGTAAAATGAGCTTCATGATTCCTAGACACCATCATGTATACATTAGAAATATTTATATATCTTCCAGGCAATTGAATAAACTTTTTCTAATTTAAATTCAATTAGCCAACATATAGTACATCATTAATTTCAGATGCAGAGTTCAATAATTTATCAGTTGTGTATAACACTCAGTGCTCATCACATCATGTGCCCACATTAATGCCTATCACCCAATTACCCCATTTCTTGACCTGCCTCCACTCTAGCAACCCTCAGTTTGTTTCCTACAGTTAAGGGTCTCTCATGGTTTGCCTCCCTCTCTGATGACTTCCCATTCAGTTTTCCCTCCCTTCCCCTATGATCCTTTGTGCTGTTTCTTATATTCCACATGTGAATGAAACCAAATGATAATTGCCTTTCTCTCATTGATTTATTTCACGCAGCATAATACCCTCCAGTTCCATCCATGTCGATGTAAATAAGTATTCATCCTTTCTGATGACTGAGTAATATTCCATTCCATGGAATACACACACACACACACCACTCTTCTTTATCCATTCATCTGTTGATGGACATCTCGGGTCTTTCCATAGTTTGGCTATTGTGGACATTGCTGCTATAAACATTGGGGTGCATGTGCCCTTCTGGATCATTAGATTTGTATTTTGGGGGTAAATACCTAGTAGTGCAATTGCTGGGTCGTAGTATAGCTCTATTTTTAACTTCTTGAGGAAACTCCATACTGTTTTCCATAGTGGCTATGCCAGCTTGCATTCCCAACAGTGTAAGAGGGTTCCCCTTTCTCCACATCCTCCCCAACATTTGTTTCTTCCTGTCTAGTAAATTTTAGCCATTCTGACTGCTGTGAGGTGGTATCTCATTGTGTTTTTGATTTGTATTTCCCTGCTGCCAAGTTATGTAGAGCATTTTTTCATGTCTGTTGGCCATTTGTATGACTTCTTTGGAGAAATGTCCGTTCATGTCTTCTGCCCATTTCTTGACTGGATTGTTAGATTTTTGGGTGTTGAGTTAGGTAAGTTTTTATAGATCTTGGATACTTCACTTCACGTATCATTTTAAGAAAATGGCAGACAAGCCCGACATGGGGGGAATAGCCAGCTTCAATAAGGCCAAGCTGAAGAAAATGGAGACACAGGAGAAGAACACCCCGCCAACCAAAGAGACCACTGGGCAGAAGAAGCGGAGTGAAATTTCCTAAGAACCTAGAGGATTCCTAAGAACCACCCTGTCATCTTCGAGACACTCCAGTTGTGATGTGGACAAAGAAGAGCCACCTGCAAGATGGAAACAAGCAACAAACTGCACTGTGAGCCCGGGCACTCCCTGCCAATGCCACCAGCCTGCAGGTCTCTCAGCAACCCCCCCCCCCCCACAATAGGACTGCCAAATTCTCCAGTTTGCCCTGGGATATTATAGCAAATTATCTGTGTGATTAATGAAAATAAAACACACATGATAGCAAAAACAAAACAAAACAAAATCGCATTTGGTAGTACAATTTTCCCAACGCCATTTGTTGAAGAGACTTTTTTTCCATTAGATATTCTTTCCTGCTTTGTCAAAAATTAGTTGACCATAGGATTAAGGGTCCATTTCTGGTTCTCTATTCTGTTCCATTGATCTATGTGTCTGTTTTTTTGCCAGTACCATACTGTCTTGACGATTACAGCTTTGTAATAAAGCTTGAGGTCTGTCATTGTGATGCCACCAGCTTTGGTTTTCTTTTCCAACATTTCCTCTGGCTATTCAGGGTCTTTTCTGGTTCCATACAAATTTTAGGATTATTAGTTCCAGCTCTGTGAAAAATGTTGATGGTATTTTGATAGGAATTGCATTGAATGTGTAGATTGCTCTGGGCAGCATAGACTTTTAACAATATTTATTCTTCCAACCCATGAGCATGGAATGTTTTTCCATTTCTTTGTGTCTTCCTCAATTTCTTTCACAAGTGTTCTGTAATTTTTAGAGTATAGATCCTTTACCTCTTTGCTTAGGTTTATTCTTAGGTATCTTATGGTTTGGGGGGCAATAGTAAATGGGATTGATTCTTTAATTTCTCTTTCTTCTGTCTCATTGTTAGTGTACAGAAATGCAAATGATTTCTGTGCATTGATTTTATAACCTGCCATGTTGCTGAATTCCTGTATGAGTTCTAGCAATTTTGGGGTGGAATCTTTTGGGTTTTCCACATAAAGTATCATGTCATTTGCAAAGAGTGAGAGTTTGACTTCTTCTTTGCCAATTTGAATGCTTTTATTTCTTTTTGTTGTCTGATTGCTGAGGCTAGAACTTCTAATACTATGTTGAACAAGACTGGTAACAGTGGACATTGCTGTCATGTTCTTGACCTTAGGGGAAAAACTTGAGAATGATACTTGTTGGCTTTTCGTAGATGGCTTTTATGATATTGAGGTATGGACCCTTTAGCCCTACAATGTGGAGAGTTTTAAGCAAGAAAGGATGCTGTATTTTGTTAAATGCTTTTTCTGCATCTATTGAGAGGATCATATGGTTCTTGTCCTTTCTTTTTTTACTGTGATTGTGATGTGATCACATTGATTAATTTGTGAATGTTGAACAACCCTTGCAGCACAGGAATAGATCCCCCTTGGTCACGGTGAATAATCATTTTAATGTACACTTGGATCCTATTGGTTAGTATCTTGGTGATAATTTTGGCTTCCATGTTCATCAGGGATATTCATCTAAAATTCTCCTTTTTGGTGGGGTCCTTGTCTGGGTTTTGGGATCAAGGTAATTCTGGCCTCATAGGAAGGATTTGGAAGTTTTCCTTCCATTTCTATTTTTTGAAACAGCTTCAGAACAATAGGTATGATTTCCTCTTTAAATATTTGGTAGAATTCCCCTGGGAAGCCATCTAACCCTGGACTCCTGTTTTTTGGGAGATTTTTGATTACTCCTTCAATATCCTTGCTGGTTATGGGTCTGTCCAGGGTTTCTATTTCTTCCTATTTCAGTTTTGGTAGTTTATAAGTTTCCAGGGATGCATCCATTTCTTCCAGATAGCCTAATTTTTTGGCATATAGTTGCACATAATATGTTCTTACAATTGTTTGTATTTTCAGGGTGTTGATCGTGATCTCTCCTCTTTCATTCAAGATTTTATTAATTTGGGTCCTTTCTCTTTCCTTTTTGATAGGTCTGGCTAGGGGTCTATCAATCTTACTAATTCTTTCAAAGAACGAGCTTCTAGTTTCGCTGATCTGTTCTGCTGTTCTTTTGGTTTCTATTTCATTGATTTCTGCTCTTATTTTTATTATTTCTCTTCTCCTGCTCAGTTTAGGCTTTATTTGCTGTTCTTTCTCCAGCTCCTTTAAGTGTAAAGTTAGCTTGTGTATTTGAGACTTTTCTAGTTTCTTGAGAAAGGTTCCTATTTCTATGTACTTCCCTCTTAGGACCACCTTTGCTGCATCCCAAGGGTTTTGAACAGTTGTGTTTTCATTTTAATTTGTTTCCATGATTTTTAAAAATTCTTCTTTAATTTCTGGCTGACCCATTCATTCTTTAGTAGGATGCTCTTTATCCTCCAAATATTTGAGTTCCTTCCAAATTTCCTCTTGTGATTGAGTTGAAGTTTCAAAACATTGTGTTCTGAAAATACACAGGGAATGATCCCAGTCTTTTGTTACCAGTTGAGACCTGATTTGTGACCCAGTATGTGATCTATTCTGGAGAATGTTCCATGTGCACACGAGAAGAATGTGTATTCTGTGGCTTTAGGATGGAATGTTCTGTATATATCTGTGAAGTCCATCTGGTCCAGTGTGTCATTCAAAGCCCTTGTTTCTTGTTGATCTTCTGCTTAGATGATCTGTCCATTGCTGTGAGTGGGGTATTGAAGTCCCTTACTATTATTGTATTATTATAAATGTGTTTCTTTAATTTGATTATTAATTGGTTGATATAATTGGCTGCTCCAAAGTTAGGGGCATAAATATTCATAATTGCTAGATCATCTTGTTGGATAGACCGTTTAGTTATCATATAGAGTCCCTCCACATCCTTACTATAGTCTTTGGTTTAAAATCTAATTTGTCTGATATGAGGATTGCTACCCCAGTTTTCTTTTGAGGTCCATTAACACAATAAATGGTTCTCCCCCTCACTTCCAATCTGTCTTTGGTTTTAAATGAGTCTCTTTCAGACAGCATATGGATTGGTCTTGCTTTTTAATACAATCTAATACCCTGTGTCTTTTGATTGGAACATTTAGCCCATTTACATTCAGAGTAACTATTGAAAGATATGAATTTATTGCCATGTATTATCTATAAAGTCCCTGTTTATGTAGATAGTCTCTGTTTCTTTCTGGTTTATGTCATTTTTGGGCTCTCTCTTTGCTTACAGGGTCTCCTTTAATATTTCTTTCAGAACTGGTTTAGTGATCACAAATTCTTTTAGTTTCTGTTTGTCCTAAGAGCTCTTTATCTCTCCTTATTTTCTGAATGATGGCCTTGCTGGATAAAGTATTCTTGGCTGCATGTTTTTCTCATTTAGTACCCTGAATATATCATGCCAGCCCTTTCTGGCCTGACAAGTCTGTTGCCAGCCTAATGTTTCTACCCTTGAGGTTAAGGAGCTCTTGCCTTAAGATCCTGTCAGGATTTTCTCTTTATCTCTGAAATTTTCAAGCTTCACTATTATATGTTGGGGTGTTGATCTATTTTTATAGATTTTGAGGGGGGGGTTCTTTGTGCACCCTGGGCTTGAATGCCTGTTTCCTTCCCCAGATTATGGAAGTTCTCAGCTAAAATTTGCTCAAATATACCTTCTGTCCCTCTCTTTCTTTTTCTTCTGGCACCCCAATAATTCTAATATTGTTTTGCTTTATCATATCACTGACTTCTCTAAGCCTCCCCTCATGGTCCATTAGTTTTTCTCTTTTTCCTCAGCTCCCTTACTTTCCATCAACTTGTCTTCTATGTCACTTACTCTCTCTTCTGCCTCATTTACCCTAGCTGTTAGAGCATTCAATTTAGATTGCATCTCAGTTAAAACATTTTTAGTTTTGGCCTGATTAGATTTTATTTCTGCACTAAGGGATTCTCTGGTGTCTTTTATGCTTTTTTCCAAGCCCAGCTAGTAACTTTATAATCATTTTCTGAATTCTACATCTGACATTTTACTTATATCCATATTGATTAGTTCTATGGCAGAGAATATTACCTCTGTTTCTTTTTTGTTGTTGTGAATTTCTCCTTCTAGTCATTTTGTCCAGGGAGGAATAGATGAATGAGAGAACAAAATCAAAAATATCAACCACGACTCCAGCAAAATACACACTAGATAACTCTGAAGAGGTCAGAAACAACAACAACAACAACAACAACAACAATAACAACAACAACAGGATAAAAGAGAATATAATCTCACAGGTGGACAAAACTGTGATTCACGCGGTCCTGGGTATATTTTGGTCTGTTTGTTAGGAGACACTAAATCTGAAAATTATAAAGAAAGAAAAACTTATATACATACAAAAATAAAATTGAATACAATGAAAGGGAGCCAAAAATGAACACTATCTATAAAATATAAATGTAAAAATGAAAATTTAAGACAAGACTTAAAAACAAAGAGTTGAGGGATACCTTGGCGGCTCAGTCAGTTAAGCATCTGCCTTTGGCTCAGTTCATGATCCCAGCGTCCTGGGATTCAGCCCTGCATTGGGCTGCCTGGTCAGTGGGTGTCTGCTTCTCCCTCCCCCTGCTCTTGTGCTCTTGTTCTCTCTCTCTCTCCCTTTCAAATAAATAAATAAAGTCTTTAAAAAACAAAACAAAACAAAAAACAAAGAGTTGATAAAATAAGAAACTAGTTGACAAGGAATAAAAAGAAAAGAGAAAACAATTTTAAATGAAAGACTAAAGACTTAGAAAAAAACCCTCAAATTCTGTACACTATTTTCCCCTAGTGTAGTTTTTCAGTTCTGTCTGATCCATAAACTTGGTATTCACCTGATGTTCCTGCTGGTCTTCTTGAGGAGGGGCCTGTTGCACTGATTCTCAGGTGCCTTTGCCTGGGCAGAGTTGCACCACCCCTTGCCAGGGGGCCAGGCTCAGTGTAAGCTGCTTCAGGTTGCTCTATGTGGCTTTTGTTCCCTGAAGCCTTTTTACGCAGCTTATAAAAAGTGGTCACTTTCTATTTGTAGAATTGTAGCAATTTTTAGAGCTCAGGTTGAATTCACAGGCATTCAGAATGATTTGATAGGTATCTAGCCGAATTCAAGGGACCAGATAAAATGTGGGTCCCCTACTCTTCTGCCATCTTCCCTCCTTCCTCCTAATTGCATGATCTTTTAATCACCTTATAGAATCTCAAATCTATGATTTGGTAGTATATTTCAAAGCAACTATGTATTTCTTGCATTATTCTTTAAACAAAATACTATATTTTGAAACAATACTATTTTATTTTAGATATTGAAATTGGATTCTCACTGTATAATTTAATGTTAAAAATAAAAAGTCTGGTTTTACAATAAATTAGTATGCAAAATAGAGTCTATGTCATTATAAGTTTCCTCCACCAATACAAGTAGCAACTGAAACAATGAAAGTAATGGTCGAATAATATTTTTTTAATTTTTAAAAATTTATTTTTTGTAATTGTGGTAAAATACTCACAGAATAAAATTTGTCATCTTAACCATTTTTAAGCGTGCAATTCAGTGCCATTAAGTGCCTACATATTGGTGTGCAAACAACACCACCATCAATCTCCAGAACTTATTTCATCTTGCAGAAATAAGCTTTGTACCCATTAAACAATAGCTCCTTATCCTCTTCTCCTGGCCTGTGGCCACCACCAATCTACCCTCTGTCTCTTTGAATTTGACTACTCTAGGTATCTCATACAAGTGAAATCACACAGTATTTGTCCTTTCATGGATGGCTTATGTCCCTTAGCATAATGTCCTCATGGTTCATCCATGCTGTAGCCTGTGTCAGAATTTGCTTCCTTTTTAAAGTAATACTTTTAAAGTAACACTCCATTGTATGTATATACCATTTTGTTTATCCATTTATCCATCAATGAACCCTTCATTTGTTTCCACCTTTGGGCTATTTTGACTAATGCTGTTATGAACATGAGTGTGCAAACACTTGTTTAAGCCCCTGCTTTCAATTCTTTTGGGAGTATACCCACAGGTAAAATTGTTGAATCATATGTTAACTCTATTATTATTTTTTTTAGGAATTGCCTTACTGTTCTCCATAGCAGCTGCATCAGAAAGTATTTCTAAATTAGATTCATAGAATAAAATGGGTTCTGGAAAGTAAAAGGTGATTTCAAAATCTACTGAAAAAGATAAGTTAATGTCATGTGAAAGAAAGATGGCAAAACAGATAGAACCCAATGGAGAAATAAGTAAAAGGACAAGATACATATGAAATATAAAAGAAATGATAGCAGTAGAAGGTAAGAGGTATAAAGCTGATAGAGATAAAAATCAATTGCATGTTCATTTATACACATTACTACTAACATATGTGTATTCTATAAGGTGGAGTTGCTTAGAAATATTGTGCGATTTTTATGTAATATAAAGTTATTTCCAACATTTTAAAAAGTTTATTAATAAAAATACTTTGCAAAATTTCACTCACATTTGTAGATCTTTTTTTTTTCATTTTTTCTGAATTCCCCATTATCACCTTCTCCAAACGGAACATTAGGTTTCTTTTTTATATTCTTGACAAATGCCATACACACTGCAACTATTTCTGTCATTAATGCTGTGATTATAACATTATATACACATTATTATCACAACAACTATTGAGTTAAGTACTATTATCATTTCCATATTTCAGTTATTACCATTGAATTTTAGAGAATGTTGACAACCTATTCAGGAGTATGTAACTAGTACCTAAATGGAATTAAGAATAAAACTCTTCCCTACTCAAACTCCACTTTTCATCTCTATCTCTGCCTAAGAACAAATTTTAGCCAGTGTGGAAATATTTAAAATTTAAAAATTAAAAAAAAAACATATGTTGACTAAAAATGAAATCAATTTATCATATAAACATCAAACTATTAATTCATGCATTCAATTACATACTGAAGTTATTATATAATTTTGTTAAATTTAATCATATATAAAGAATGCTAAATTTCAATATCCTAAAAGACTTGCATAGTAAGAAAGTCACACTACTTTGTGTTAGAGAGTACTAACAACATTCTTTCCAAAGAAGCAAAGTAACATATACATAGGAGCAATACCACTTTTTGGTGTTGAAAATATAAAAAAAAAAAGAATGACATCCTGGTAGTTACCATAAACAGCAAAATATATTCAATTACCCATACTAAAAGGGAGTTTTATAATCCTTTTTATGAAATACAGATCAATATGATTTCCAACCGAACAATTATGTATTAAGTTAGTTTTTACAGCATATACCATTATAGCAGGTGTATATGCAGGAATGCAGGTACAATGATCTCCCTCCAATCCTCTATTGTTGTGTATTTGCTCCTTTACTTACTTGTAGCCTCACTTCTACAGAGTAAGTTAAGGAACATTAGAGGTTGAGATTTGTGGGGTTCTAAAGCCAGGAAACGTTAGGTTTTCAATCAATAATCAATCAATTAGAGGTAAAAAAAAGTCTATATTTTTCCCTACACTTCTGATGCCTTCCTAATCATGAGAATTTGAATAACAACATAAAAGTACATTTTATTTGGAGGTTCATCAGGTTTTATAAGCACAGTTGTAATTATTTTATGAGTTTGACTATAAATCATACTATGTATGAGTTCACTATTTGTACTTATGGAGCATTGTTATGACAACCTACCAGAAAGTTGATGAGAAAATAGACAGTTATGTCTCTTTTAAGAAATACATTGGATTTCTTTATATTACAGGGGGTGTCTTACACATTATTTTTTTAATCACCTACCTCAAGAACAATGCTTAGTACAACGTTTGCTTAATGTTTACTAGGTAATTAAAAAATACAGAAGAGTTTAGTATATTTCTTTGTAGTTATTAATGCTTGCATGTTACATGTAGTAGTCACTGCTGAGCCTCTTAGGCATGCTAATTTTTCTTTATCATAACATTCTTTATTGATTAATAAAGGAAGGCCCTTTGGGTTCTGTTGGGGAACATAGGCAGATGGTTGGTTTTCTGGTTTTACATAACTAATTTATTCTAACATTCCTACCTATCCCTTAAGTCTCCTATCCCCTTCCTTAATTTCCTGCCAATGGCTTTCTGGCTTCTTCATCTCATTTGCTGTATCCATCAATGTGTCCATGCTTTAAGGATTAATCCCATCAGTGAAGTAAGACCATCCTCACATGTTTTTGAAAAGCCATTAATTCCTGATTAATGACAGAGTGATTCTATGGCCAATAATATCTTGAAATACATAAATTCTGAGACATACTTGAAAAAGATAACTTGGTGATAAAATATAAACAACACATTTGTGAATAAATAAAAAAATAAAAATAAAACACAGGTGGTGAATGCTTAACCCACTTAAATGTATAATTATAATTTATCAACTATTAAAATAAAGGCTACCAAGGAGTATAAAATGTTGCACACTTCTAAACACTGATATTGTGATAATATTGTATAAATGGTTTGATTTTAGAACCAACAGATAGCTCAAAAGGAAAAGGAGTAGGAAGATGCAAGAAAATATAATCTCTTCTGTTTAAATATGACTTCTCTATACTACACACCAGAAAATTAATTTAAAAAAACACTTAACAAGCTTTAAAACTTGTTACATGGTATAAAGTCATATTTTAGGAAATAATTCCTATAATGAAATATTTTTATGAATTTCACAAATTCTTTTAATTCACATAAAGGTATTGATGGTAGTAGAGTTAAACTCATTATTTCTTGGTTTGGTTCAAATTCTTTGGTTCTGTTTTTGTTTTGGACAGGACTACCTAAGGACATTCAGTCCAATCTGTCCTATCTGTCAACACCACCATCCAGGAGGTATTCGTTTGCCCTTCAGAATAAAGGATGATACTGGCGGGAACAGCAGCATCAGGAGTCATCTCTTGCTAGCTCATGGTCGAAATGCCAGACTTGGCAGTCAGCTACAAGCAGCATATTGGGAAGACTGGGATAGCCATACTGGAGTGTTTCCTTTTTGGATGAACACTCCATGGTCAATTCTAAAAGGCAAAGATTTTTTTTGTTTGTTTTTCCCAGCTTTATAGAAATGTTATTGAAGATAGACATTGGGGAGGGTATGTGCTATGGTGAGCACTGTGAATTGTGTAAGACTGATGAATCACAGACCTGCACCTCTGAAACAAAAATACATTATATGTTAAAAAAAAAAGAAGATAGCAGGAAGGGAAGAATGAAGGGCGGGAAATCGGAGGGGGAGACGAACCATGAGAGACCATGGACTCTGAGAAACAAACTGAGGGTTCTAGAGGGGAGGGGGTGGGAGAATGGGTTAGCCTGGTGATGGGTATTAAAGAGGGCACATACTGAATGGATCACTGGGTGTTATATGCAAACAATGAATCATGAAACACTACATAAAAAACTAATGATGTAATGTATGGTGATTAACATAACATAATAACATAAAAAAAAGAAATATAACATATGTAAGTTTAAGTTGTAAACATGATGATTTCATACATGTAAATTTTGCAAACTGATTACTACAATGAAGTAGTTAACACCTCCACCCCCTCCCAAAATTACTTTTTTTTTTGGTATGTGTGATGGTAACATTTCAGATTTGCTCTCAATAACTTTCAGGTATAGTACACAGTATTGTTAATTATAATCACCATGCTATACATTAGATACCCAAACTTACTCATTTATAGCCAGAAGTTTGTAGCCCTTGACCAACAAAGATTATTAAACTGCTCCCTCCCGCATACTTCCCTGGGCCTAAGGTGGTCTCCTCCCCCTGGGTGTCTGGTTGTTGTTCTCCCTCTATATCCACACAATGTGGGCATACCTTTCCAGTAGCTATAATTTCACTTTTTTAAAATGAAATATTTTAGAATGATATTCATTCTCTGCTCAGCAATGTCAAGTGCAAAAAAAGACAAAAGTGTTTTCACAATCAGAATTAAATGTGAATCCCCTCAGCCCTGTTTGGCTAGGCCCAGTGACTGTACCAACAAGGACAGTGTTAACAAACAAACAAATAAATAAATAAATAGCTAAACTACCAACCTTCAAGGCATAGCTGTCATTTAGCCAACACAGGTTTCACAGTAAATATGACAGGGAAATAAGGTGGGAGCATCACTGGGAAGGTTTTAAAGGATTTAAGGGATGGAGAAGATAAAATCCACAACTCAACAGATCATACTTTTCTCATGAATGTTTACTTCCTCCTAATTCAATAGACCCATGCACAAATTTAAACTCACACGTACTAAAAGAAAGAGATATATCAATGCCCAAAATACAATGCTGATATCATTAAATTTGAGTTTGTATTCTTAAAGGCATCTTAGGGGAGGTTATTTTATCCATGGATCCAAATTAGAGCTAACCATGTTATGTTCCCATTACGAAGTGTCAAGGGCATCACCACAGCATTGCCTTTTCTGTGGTGTCAACAAGTGTTAAGAAGAACTGCTGTTATTGCTGGCCTGATACAAAAACTTTTTGTCTAGAGCTTTAGTAACTGAAACAGGCAATAAATGGAATGAGAGGAGACATTCCTCTTCTGAACTTTGTTCATGGTGGATTGTTACTTGTGTGATTAATATACCTTGTTTCCTTTCACAACTGTTCTAAAGTTGAAACCAGCATGTATCAGAGTTTATTTCTTATCCCCATGAGGTTGTTTGTAGACATTAGATTCTCAGTTTTATGTGGTAATCTTCTATCCCATCCCCATGATCAGGCCATAGTTTTATTACATGAGCTGGATGCTAGTGCAATTGTCAAAAGCAACTCCAGTTCTCAAGCACTGAACAGAAATCCTCAGGGCAAAAACTGGTGTTGGTGCTCTCCTGTTTCCAATGATTCATGGTTTCAATTTATTTTTGATATCTGTGACTTCCTTACTTTTATGCAAAATCACCACTGAATTTTAAACGATTCTTTAAAATACTGTATCAAACATTTTGTGATGATCGGAGAGGTCATTTAGTGAACCTAGTCCACTGAACTGACAGAAATGGAAGACAGAAACTCATTTTTATCTTCTAAGTCACTTAAATACCTTTAATCACTTTTATCAATTTTGTTTGCATGAAATTGTAATCAGTACCATTCAGTAGCTCTATTCCATTAGATGCTTCTAGTTTAAGATGTGCTATTTTTCTCTGTGGCTTCTGGACTAGAATGATAGATGAGACATAGTAAGTCTTACAGTAATGCCTGAAATATTTTGGCACATGACTTCTACCTATTACATAAATAGAGCTATTTATTTTAACTTAACTTTTAACTTTTTAAAGATATTAGATGGGTAAGATATTTTAGATGGGTACTACAATTTAAACATATATAAAGTAACACCAGAATTTTCAGACTTATTTTTTAAACAAAATCATTCTAGTAATAAAAAAGCCATATAGAGCTAACACAGTGAGAATCTAGAAGAGCTTCAAGATACGAACATCATCATATAAATCAAGGTTCTCAGTTAGAGGTGAATACCCATCACCACCCCTGAGACATTCAGTAATGTCTGGAGACAGTTTTGCTTGTCCCTTTGGTTTGGAGGTCCTAACGTCTTCTAATGGGTAAAGACAGAGGATGCTGCTAAATACCTTATGATGCACAAGACAATACTTTCTTCACACTTTCATGCACCCCAGAAAGAATTATTAAACCCAAAATGTCAATAATATCAACATTTAGAAAGCCTGGCATAGATTTATATGATTGTACAGACAATGTTAATGATACTGGGAAAAACAGAACAGATAGCCAGACAAGACCTAAGCAACGTGGGATAAACATAAGCTAAGAGGAGATGAAGATGGGCGAAAAAACTAGTGAAACAGGGAAGAAGCGATCTTAGCAGCTCTAAGCAAAGACCTTAAGACACAGGCTGCAAAGAGATAGAAAAAAATAGAGGGAAATCATTTAATCAGCCCCAAAGGTATAGATATATAACACAAATGGTGGAAAATATGATCTGGAAGGATCAGAGGAGATTTTCTCTCTCACTCTGTCCCTCCCCACTGCATGCTCTGTCTCTCTCTCTCTCTCTCAAATAAGTAAATCTTAAAAAAAATATTCCTTCAAAATTGGCTTGAAGTCATATAACAGATTTAGTAAGAATATTTTGGTACGTTGCTTCTTTCTTATAAGCAGCAAATGGTTGGTAGAATTTATAATGATAAGAATAAACTCACCTAGAGCTTATCTGTAACTCTAGTCCCCTCTATCTGAGACTAAAATGTATATTTATAATTCTGTGCTTTGTAAACTGAAGGTTAAACTCCTGTTCAATAAAACATGTACTTTCCAAGCTATATTTATAAATCAATGACTTTAATTCAGTGTAATTCCAGTCTCAGTGATTTTGTAGAAATTAAATTGCTTTCTACTTTAAACTGCTTACTTCTTATATTTGGCATAAATGTCAAATCATGAAAATAGCCTCCTTCATACACAGGAAAGTATTATAAGGGGTCATCCTGATCTAGGGCCAAGAGGAAAAGTAAATTATCCCTGCCATTAATGTTGATGTTATAGTGGTAATTACCACATAACATCTAGTGAAATTATGCTGTGAGAGTAATTTCCTACTGAGTTGATTACCACCTGGATTCACTGTTTTCTAATTGGTTAAATAGTAGCAAGCAATAATTGAAGAAAATAGAAAATAGCTTGTATTCATTTAAGGACGCACAGATGACTCAGTCCTTAAGAAACAAAACCAGAAATGTACTACCATCCTGAAGTTTTACATCATGAAATATATATGAAATATATATATATATGCCATATATATGAATATGAAAGTTATAATTTCAGAATGCACATATTAAACATGTACAAATAATCATTTTAGTAAATGAAATATTTCTAATGATGTTAGGGAAAGAAATAATATAATTTTGAAGGATATTTTTGGCTCGACTAGTTCATTATCTTATAGTACTACTTGAAAAATATTTGCTTTCTTTGTGGGAGTAGTTTTAATTTTAATTCCAGTTAGTTAATATACAGTGGAATATTAGTTTCAGGTATAGAATTTAGTGATTCAACACTTACATACAACACCCTGTGCTCATCACAACAAGTGCACTCCTTAACCCCCATCACCTTATTTAACCCATCCCCACACTCACTTCCCCAGTTTGTTCTGTATAGTTAAGAATCTGTTTCTCAGTTTGCCTCTCTCTTCTTTTTTCCCCCTGCTAGTTTGTTGTATTTCTTAAATTTCACACATGAATGAAATCATATGGTATTTTTCTTTCTCTGACTTATTTCACAAAGTGAATACTCTCTAGTTCCACCCACATCACGGCAAATGGCAAGTTTTCATTCTTTTTTATGCCTAAGTAGTATTCCATTGTGTGTGTGTGTGTGTGTGTGTGTGTGTGTGTGTGTGTGCGCGCGCGCGCGCACCACCTTTTTATCCATTCATCAGTTGATGGACATTTGTGTTCTTTCCATAGTTTGCCTATTATTGATAATGCTGTTATAAACATTGGAGTGCTGGGTGCCTGGGTGGCTCAGATGGTTAAGCATCTGCCTTCAGCTCAGGTCATGATCCCGGGGTCCTGGGATTGAGTCCCGCATCGGGCTCCCTGCTCCTTGGGAGGCTGCTTCTCCCTCTGCCTCTCTCTCTCTCTCTCTCTCTCTCTGTCTCTCATGAATAAATAAAAAAAAATCTTTAAAAATAAAAAAAATAATAAAAAAATATACATTGGAGTGCTTGTATCCCTTCAAATTAGTATTTTTGTATCCTTTGGGTAAATACTTATTAGTCCAGTTGCTGGGTTTTAGGGTAGTTCTGTTTCTAACTTTTTGAGGAACCTCTCTACTGTTTTCCAAAGTGGCTGCACCAGTTTGCATTACCACCAACTGTGCAAGAGGGTTCTCCTTTCTCCGCAGCCTCGCCAACACCTGTTATTTCCTGTGTTGCTAATTTTAGCCATTCTGACAGGTGTGAGGTGATATCTCATTGTAGTTTTAATTTGTATTTCCCTGATGATAAATGATGTTGAGCATCTTTTCATGTCTGTTAAGCATCTGGATGTTTTCTTTGGAAAACTGTCTGTTCATGTCTTCTGCCCATTTCTTAACTGGATTATTTGTTTTTTGGGTGTTGAGTTTTATAAGCTCCTTATAGATTTTGGATAGTAACCCTTTATCAGATATGTCACTTGAAGATATCTTCTTGCATTCTGAAGGTTGTCTTTTAGTTTTGTTGATTGTTTCCTTCATTGTACAGAAGCTTTTTATTTTGATGAAATCCCAATAACTTATTTTTGCTTTTGTTTCCCTTGCTCAGGAGACATGTCTAGAAGGAAGTTGCTATGGCCTACGTCAAATAAACTACTGCCTGTTTTCTCCTTTACAATTTTTATCATTTCAGGTCCCATATTTAGGTCTTTAATTCATTTTTTTAAAGATTTTATTTATTCATTTGAGACTAAGAGATACAGAGAGAGAGAGAGAGAGAGCATGAGCAGGGGGAGAGGCAGAAGGAGAGGGAGAAGCAGGCCCCCGCTAAACCAGGAGCCCGATGTGGGGCTTGATCCCAGGACCCTGGGATCATGACCTGAGCTGAAGGCAGACGCTTAACGACTGAGCCACCCAGGTGCCCCTCTTTAATTCATTTTTATTTTATTTTCGCATGTGGTGTAAGAAAGTGGTTCAGTTTAATTTTATGTAAGTCTTAATTCATTTTCTATTTTATTTAAAGACTATTTCAAAATTGTTTAAGAAATAAATGATGTAATATATGAAATGGAGAGATATTGCATTATGTTTATTATAATATTTTATATGTTAAAGTACTGGAAAAAAACATTGAAACTATTTGTCATCACAGACTTTCAAGAACTACTAATATCATATTAATTACCATGAAAATATTGATCAGGATAGCCCATGCATGTGATTTAAATCTATATCTACACAACACAATATAATTTAAATTACTGATATAACCTTTCCATGCCACCCAATCATGTCTATATCAATCATCTATCTATCTATCTATTATCTATCTATCTATAGTGGAATTACATATATTAAGTGTGAATCTCACTTTATAAACACTCTATAAAGAACACTATATAGGAACACTTTTTGTAAATGATGTTAAGATACAAAATAAATAACTTTAATATAGGTTATTATGTTTTGTGAGAAGCATTTGGTATGAAATATAGTGACTCAGAGGGTAAAGAAATTATTCTAGCATGCTTTTAGCACTTTTTATGTATCATAAATTAAGTTAGATAATCTGTATCTACTAGATCTATCATATAGATCCGAGGAAAGATAACTTTCATGCATTCAATATGTTTCTTAAATATATAAATTATCTTAAATGATAATTCAATTCATATCTTTGTAGATAGTTCATAATGGCTTGATATGAAGTAAAAATAATTTATGCTTTAGTTTTGCATGATATAGTAGAGTCTAGATAAATTTATCATGTCTTTCTACATAATATTCATGTATTAAAATAAAATATATTAAATCCATTCACATTGTTTTGAGTATTTAAAATTTCAAACATTTGGTAAATAGTATTTTGTTTCACCTTTATAGTAAGAAAACATATAGTGCCCAACAATATATTAAGTAAGTTAATAATATGGAAATATATATAAATAATTATAAAATTTTTATATTTTACTATATTTGTCATACACACAGAAGGGTTGTGCAGGGTCAAACTTGGACACCTATGATATCAATAAAACTGTACCGACTGGAAAATAGGTAACAGACATGTGCTTGAATTTAGGTATATCAATTTCTAGCAGTGTGCCTTTGGGGAAGGAAATTAACCACTTTAATCCTTAATTCACCTTCTGTAAATTGGGCCTTTGCTTAACCATTCTTTTTAGAATGAAAACATGCACATAGAACTTGGAACTTACTAAACTCTAAACAATTAGTAGCAAGTATAATAATAGATAGAAAACAAAACAGGAGAGATGATGGACTCTGAAAAACAAACTGAGGTTTCTGGAGGGGAGGAGGGTGGGGGGATGGGTTAGCCTGGTGATGGGTATTGAGGAGGGCACATTCTGCATGGAGCACTGGGTGTTATGAACAAACAATGAATCATGGAACACTACACCAAAACAAATTATGTAATATATGGTGATTAACATAACAATAAAAAATAAAAAAAACAGAACAAAAACAAATAAACATCTCTGTTTTTATAAGTTAAAAAACATGTTTAGATATGGGCTCATAATTACAAGACTTTTGGGCACCTGGGTGGCTCAGTTGGTTAAGCATTTGTCTTCAGCTCAGGTCATGATCCCAGAGTCCTGGGATGGAGCCCCACGTTGGACTCCTTGCTAGTGGGGAGTCTGGTTCTCCCTCTGCCCCTCACCCTGCTCTCATGCTCTCTCTTACTCTCTCTCTCTCAAATATATAAATGAAATCTTTAAAAAAATAATTACAAGACTTTTAATTTATTTGAGTACATCATGAGTATCCATGTTTGAATGTGCTGTTTGTGTTAACTTATATCATTTGTTAAGAAAAGTAATACTAACCCATGACTGGTTTTATAATTTTCTTTCACTTCATGCTAAGGAACAACATTAAAATTCTATTTAATTATAACTTTATTTTTTTTAAGGTTCTAAATGCTAATGCTATGGAGTAGACAACATGGACTTTAGATCATATAATTTTAAATTGAATATGCATTTCTCTAGCAGCTTGCACACATTTTTAGCAACATTGGTCACATTTTAATTATAATAGTTCCTTGATAATAATATAGACTTGTTTCATAGTTCAAATTTTTTAAATGGAATGCACTTAATGATAAATGTGAAAAACTACTTTCTAATTTCCAGGCAGAGGAGTATGTTGAGATAGAATTGTCACTGACTGCTCAAAGAATACCCAACCATACGTGGAAAATTCATCTTCTTATATTTTGGGTTTTTTGATATAGCATACAATGGAGTTTTAATTTAAGTTGAGTCCTAAATTTTGCTTGGTAGTTTAAAAAAAAATGATCTTGGCAATGTTTTGTTAGAACAATTGATTGGTACATACAATAGAAGGCTGACTGTCAATCTAAGAAAATTTAATTGAGAATAGAATAAAGTACAAAATATTTTAACATTGTGTGTGCATCGTTTACATATTGTGGAAGAATATAATTTGGGCACCAAGGGAGCTTCAACATGTCAAAAATTCTGTTTGTTAAATGCCTATGTTTAAATATAAGTTCATTAAATAATTATTTAGGGAAGAGCAATAACAATATTTTAAATACATAAGAATTTAAGATCTATGACAGGCCTCAATATCTTATTGTCCATCTAAAGACTCTAAAGTGATTAAAACTGTGAACTGGATTATAAAAGGCATTTTATAATCCATGTGGATCCTATTTGACTTTGAAAATGTAGTGACATAGAAGGTTAAGAACTCTTCAAATCAAAATATAATTGTGATACTTAAAAAAGACAAAATACATCATCTTTTGGACAAGTGTATGATGATTTTGATTAAAAACAACAAAATAAATGAGAAACAAATAAGATGTATTTTATTTTTTCTGTCATTAAATCAATTGTGAATTTTACAATCAGTATTGCTAAGTAAAAGAAAAAATAGTATTTTTAGTAGGTGTATTTCACTCTATATTGAAAATTACATGAGATAGAGAACATATCAGATTTGATTATTAAAATTAACAATAGTACAATACAGTGTCTGATTATATACATCTTTACTGTAGTTTTTACACTAGCATTAGAAAAGAAAAGAGTGTAATGTAGTCTACAAACTCCTTAAAACTGTTCACTACAACTCTTTGGCACAACCCTAAAATATATTAGAAATTCCAATTTAAGCAGTCATTCCAACCTGCACTTTCTTGGTTTGTCAGTACACATCTGACATTTATGTAAATTATTCTTAGTCCATTTAGTCATGGAGAAAGCACAAGGAGAAAGCACTCACTCCACCACTGGATATTTACATACATATTTTTATCTAGTTACGATCATAGATAATGTAGTTTTATAGTAAATTTTATGTAACAAGTGTACCTTGAGCTTTTGCCCTCATCATTACAAATTTTTCGAAGTATGAACTCAGTAGTCTACTGCATAGCAGTGGCTTTGGGGGTTCTTACTGAGATATAATTAAAATATAACATACTAGTTTCAGATGTAGAACATAATTATTTCATATATATATACATATATATATATGTAGTGAGATGATCACCACAACGTCTAGGCAACACCCATAATTACATTTCTTTCTTAGGGTGAAAACTTTTAAGATCCACTCTTCTGGCAATTTTCAAATATACACTACAGTATTATTAACTACAGTCACCATGCTGTATGTATATTACATCCCCAGACTTATATATAACCTGAAGTTTGTACCTTTTGACCATCTTCACTCATTTTACTTACCCCCCAATATCTGATGCATATATTGACAATTAAGAATGAATATAGATTTGTTTTCCTAAGTGAAAAAAATTGTTAAGTATTTTCAGAAGTCAACGCCATTTTAAGGGCACTTTCAATGCTGTAGGAAGAACTTATGGAGGTGGGGTAACAGAAAAACAGAGATACCTGGGAAGATGTGCCTTTAAGATTCCAGTAATATAACACAATTGAACTAAGGGGATGGAGATAAACATATGAAGAGATGTTGGATTATCCATATATTTTAGATGAATAATCAATACGAAATACTACTGTATCCAGTATAAGAGGAGAGTGAATGAAAGCAGTAATAAGAACGATTTTTGTATTTTTTAATTAAAAAGAATTTAAAATCTGTGTGTATGACCTGACCATTTTATGTGATGGAGATTGGTTAGTAATTTGGAGGATGCAAATTCAAGGAAGAAACAGAGTTCCTATTTGAATATGTCAATTTAGATACAATTTGCAAATGAAGATTTACATTTAGGAATTGATAAAGAAAATTTCATATTTGAAGATGAAATTTCAATTTTCCTAATTTAGGGAGAAGGTATAATAATAGAACAAAATGAGGGCGCCTGGGTGGCTCGGTTGGTTAAGCGACTGCCTTTGGCTCAGGTCATGATCCTGGAGTCCCAGGATCGAGTCCCACATCGGGCTCTGCTTGGCAGGGAGTCTGCTTCTCCCTCTGACCCTCTTCCCTCTCGTGCTATCTCTCATTCTCTCTCTCTCAAATAAATAAATAAAATCTTTTAAAAAAAAGAAAAGTAATAGAACAAAATGCATGTTATACTTTGAAAAAAAATATGCAGTTCAAGTAGAAAAAGAGGTGCTTCAGAAGGATACTGAGAAGAGGTGTCTACCAAGGTGGGATTATTGGTGACTCAGAATTATTAGTGATTCAGAAGTTAGGAAATGAGAGTATTTTAACAAAGACAAAGTAATACCTATTCTAAGTGAGACACAATAAAGAATATATGTAAATGTTACACACACACACACACACACACACACAAAGTTTTGGCTCTGAAGGTAAGAGGAGAGAGCGAGGGGGAAGGCAATGTGGACTTACATTGTCCACATTGTGGACTTTGTTTAAGTTTGCTAATTTTTAACATTAAGAGATATTAAACCATTTGATGATGCTGATGATACTGATGCTGATGTTGATGATGACGATGATGATAAAAATGAGCTAAAAGAAATGGAAAACAGTGTCCCATGTATATATAAAATAGATCTGATTAAATTCTGATGGAAAGACACTTGTTCTTTTTCCAAATTAGACTGTGGTTACCATTGTAGATTTAATCTAGGTAAAATGACACAGAGATTGGTAGTACTCCATTCCTGCATAAAACACTGAAAGATAGATAAAATACCTTTTTATTTAAGGTACTCAAGTTAAATATATATTTATTTAACTCAAAAATTTTATATATAAGAACTGAACATGCAGAACTAAAATCTATTCTAGGAAATTGGGTACTGAAGTTATTAAGTTCAAAGAAAATAGACTAAGAAACACAACACAACAAATCCTCCAATTAAAAAAAAATAGATTTCAAAATATTTCATTCACAAACCATCATCTGCCCTGACATATGAAGACCAATTTAAAGACAGAGTTGCTGGAGGGGAGATGGGTGGGAGGATGGGTTACATGGGTGATGGGTATTAAGGAGGGAACTTGTTGAGATGAGCACTGGGTGTTGTATGTAAGTGATGAATCACTAAATTCTACACCTGACACTAACATTACAATGTATGTTAACTAACTGGAATTTAAATAAAAACAAACAAAAAAAGACAGGAATTGGTAGAATTGTTTTAAAAAAATGCCCCAACAGTATAATGTCCATAATAAATTAATTTCATATATAGTGATATAAACAGATTGAAATTAAAAGAATGGTAATGTATACTGTGTAAAATATAATCAAAAGAAACAAGCGTGTGGATATACTAATATCAGATAAAGTAAATTGCAGACCAAAAAAAAAAAAAATCCCAGGGAAAGAATGGAAAATGAATTACAATAAATAGGTCAACATCCAAAAAGAGAAAACAAACTCAAATTGTGTGCACCAAACAAGATAATATGTGAAACAAAACTGATAGATCTTATAGGAGAAATCTACAATTTTATGTGCAGACTTCAGCATCCATCTCTCAGAAACTGCCAGAACAACTAGGTAAAAATTGGTAAGGTATATAATAACTCATCGAAACCATCAAAAATAGGAACTGACATTTATAGAACACTCCACCCAACAACAGCAGAATACACATTTTTTTAAGTGCCCTGGAACATATATAAAAATAGATGCTATCCTGATTCATAAAACAAACCTTGAAATTTCTAAGAAATGGAATCATACACAGTATGTTTATCTGCTTATAATGTAATCAAAGTGGAAATTAATAATAGAAAGGCAAAAGGAAAGGTCTCAGTTTAGTGAACATGAAGAAATAGCAATAAGATTATATGAAATAAAATACAGAAAGAAATAATACAAAATATAAAAGAACAACAATATCAAAAAAGAACAGAGTATCAGTGAGCTATGAGGCAACTCTAAGCTAAATGGCTTTTTTCCCCCGAAACAGAATCTCTAACTCTATAGATCCAAAAAAATGCACTAACACCCAAGTACAAGAAGTATGGAGTAACTGGAATAACAGCTATAAATAGGTAATCTTAAAAGCAGCCAGAGCTTTTTGCAACAGTGTATCATAAAATCCAAACCCCTCTGCAGTTGTATGACTGCTTTTCTAGGACAAACTGGTACCAGCCACAGCGCAGCAAGACCCTCCCCAGAGGATCAGCGTGGGTCCACACTATGCCAGCTCCTTAAAATTTGGAGTTTTGAAACCCAGCTGCTCACCTGAAATAAAACACAGGAGCTGGGTGGGTGCACCATGGCGAAGCAGACATGGTGAAGGCTGAGATCTAACAGAAGCCTGGGACACAAGAGGGGAGATCGTTGGCTCTTCTGTGAGGGCCTCCTGAATAGTGGCAGGCATGAACTCCCCTTTCCAGGGAAGAGAGAGGGCCAACACCATTTTTCATCCCTCCCATCAATAGATGGACTTCAGTAAGTGAAATGGCACCCGCAGTGGAGGCTTAAATCACTTACACCAAGCTCTACCCATCTGGGCTTTATAGGTGCCTTTTTACTTTTTTAATTTTTTTTAAAGATTTTACTTATTTATTTGAGAGGGAGTGAGCGAGAAAGAGAGCATGAGAGGGTGGAGAGGCAGAGAGAGAAAGAGAAGAGACTCCCCGCTGAGCAGGGAGCCCAATGTGGGGCTTGATCCCAGGACCCTGAGAACACGACCTGAGCTGAAGGCAGATGCTTAACCTACTGAGCCACCCAGGCGTCCCTATAGGTGCCTTTTTTAATAGGTCAAGTGTGATTAAAAGCCAGAAGAGCAGCAGGCCCTGCCCCCAGAATACCAGCACAAACTCCCTGCACGAACCAGGTCTACTGATCGTAGAATGCTCCAAAGCTTTAGCTGTAGTAGAAATAGGACCAGACACGGGCTTTCCTAACACACAAAAGACAGATACCTAGACAAAATGCAAAGATAAAGGAATTAATCCAAAAAAGAAACAACAAGAGGGAGTCACAACCAGGGAGCTAATCAAAATAGATATAAGTAATATGCCTGAACCAGAAATTAAAACAACAATTGTATGGATACTAGCTGGGCTTGAGAAAAACATAGAAAAAAAACAGAGAGACCCTTACCACAGAGATAAAAGACCTAAAAATCACTCAGGCCGAAATAAAAAAATGCTGTAACTGAGATGCAAAACTGACTGATGGAATGACCACAAGGATGGAAGAACCACAGGAACAAATAAGTGATATAGACAATACAATTAGGGGAAATAGTGATGCTGAAAAGAAGAGGGAAAGAAAAATATTAGATCGCCAACATAGACTTAGGGAACTCAGTGACTTCATAAAGCATAATAACAGTCATATCATAAGAGTCCCAGAAGAAGAAGAAAAAGGAGAAGAAGAAGAAGAAGAAGAAGAAGAAGAAGAAGAAGAAGAAGAAG
>NW_027397069.1:32898665-32901721 GCF_003265705.2 Callorhinus ursinus
AAGAAGAAGAAGAAGAAGAAGAAGAAGAAGAAGAAGAAGAAGAAGAAAAGGTTTATTTGAGGAAATTAGAGCTGAAAGCTTCCCTAATTTGGGGAAAGAACCAGACATCCAAATCCAGAAGGCACAGAAAACTCCCATCAAAACTGACAAAAGCTGGCCAACACCAAAATATAAAGTAGTAAATTTTGCAAAATACAGAGATAAGGAAGGACTCCTGAAAAGAGCAAAGGAAAAGAAATCTCTAACCTACAAGGAAAGACAAAAGAGGTTAGCAGCAGATCTCTCCACAGAAACCAGGCAGGCCAGACAAAAGTGCCAAGATATGTTCACATGATATGTGCTGAAGGGGAAAAATATGCAGCCAAGAATATTTTATCCAGCAAGGCTTCCACTCAGAATAGAAGGAGAGCTTGAGTTTCCAAGACAAAACAAAAACACACAAAACAAAAACCAAAACAAAACACTAAAGGAATTTGTGACCACTACACCAGCCCTGCAAGAAATATTAAAGAAGACTCTTTCAGTGGCAAAGCAAGACCAAATGCAGCAAAAACTACAGAGGAACAGAGAAAATATCCAGAAACAACTTTACAGGTAACACAAGGGAAGTAAATTCATATCTATCAATAATCACTCTGAATGTAAATGGACTAAATGCTCCAATCAAAAGACATAGGGCATCGGAATGGATGAAAAAACAAGGCACACTATATATATAAAACAAGAGAATCATTTTAGACCTAAACACACCTGTAGTTTGAAAGTGAGGGAAGGGAGAACTATTTATCATGCTAATGAACATCAAAAGAAAGCCAGGGTACCCATACTTATATCAGACAAACTAGATTTTAAACCAAAGACTGTAATAAGATATGAAGAAGGGCACTACATTATAATAAGGGGTCTATCCAACAAGAAGTTCTAACAATTGTGAATATTTATGCCCCCCAACATGGAAGCACCCAAATATATAAAAACAATTAATAACAGACATAAAGGAACTCTTTAATAATAATACAATAACAGTAGGGGACATTAACAACCCACTTATAGCAATGGACAGATCAACTAAACAGAAAATCAGCAAGGAGACAATGGCTTTGAATGACACACTGGACCAGATAGACTTAACAAATATATTCAGAACATTTCATCCTAAAGCAGCGGAACACACATTCTTTTCAAGTACATGTGGAACATTCTTCAAAATAGATCACATACTGGGTCACAAATCAGGCCTCTGTCAGTACAAAAAGGTTAAGATCATACCATGCATATTTTCAGTCCACAAAACTATGAAACTTGAAGTCAACCACAAGAAAACATTTGGAAAGACTACAAATACATGGAGGTTAAAGAACATCCTACTAACGATTGCATGGCTCAACCAGGAAATTAAAGAAATAAAAAAAATACATGGAAACAAATGAGAATGAAAACATCAGTCCAGAACCTTTGGGATGCAGCAAACATGGTCAGAAGAGGGAAGTACATAGCAATACAGGCCTACCTCAAGAAGCAAGAAAAGTCTCAAATATATAAGCTAACCTTACACCTAAAGGAGCTAGAAAAGGAACAGCAAATAAAGCCTAAAGCCAGCAGAAGGAAAATAATAAAGATTTGAGCAGAAATAAATCATATAGTAACAAACAAAAAAAAAAACAATAGAGCAGATCAAAAGAACTAAGTGCTTGTGCTTTGAAAGAATTAATAAAATTCTTAAACCTCTAGCCAGACTTATCAAAAAGAAAAGAGAAAGGACCCAAATAAATAAAATAATGAATGGGAGAGGAGAGATCACAACCCACACCACAGAAATGCAAACGGTTATAAGAGAATATTATGAAAAATTATATGCCAACAAATTGGGAAATCTGGAAGAAATGGATAAATTTCTAGAAACATATAAACTACCAAAACCAAAACAGGAAGAAATAGAAAATTTGAATAGACCCATAACCAGCAAAGACATTGAATCAATAATCAAAAATCTCCCCACAAACGTAAGTCCAGGGCCTGATGGCTTCCCAGGGGAATCCTACCAGACATTTAAAGAAGAGTTAATACCTATTCTTCTCAAACAGTTCCAAAAGATAGAAATGGAAGGAAAACTCCCAAACTCATTCTATGGTGCTGGGCATTACCTTGATTCCAAAACCAGACAAAAACCCCACCCAAAAGGAGAATTACAGACCAATATCCTTGATGAACATGGATGGAACAATTCTCAAAAAATACTAACAGATCTAATCCAACAGTACATTAAAAGAATCATTCGCCACAATCAAGTGGAACTTATTCCTTTGTTGAAAGGGTAGTTTAGTATTTGCAAATCAATCAATGTGATACACCACCTTAATAAAAGAAAGGATAAGAACCATATGACCATTTCAATAGTTGCAGAAAAAGCATTTGACAAAATACAGCACACATTCTTGATGAAAACCCTCAATAAAGTAAGAATAGAGATAACATACCTCAACAAAATAAGGGCCATATATGAAAGACCTGCAGCTAATATTATCCTCAGTGGGGAAAAACTGAGAGCTTTTCCTCTACAGTCAAGAACAGGACAAGGACACCCACTCTCACCACTGTTATTTAAGATAGTACTAGAAATCCTCACCTCAGCAATCAGGCAACAAAAAGAAATAAAAGGCATCCAAATCAGCAAGGAAGCCAAACTTTCACTTTTCACAGACAACATGATACTCTATGTAGAAAACCCAGAGATTCCAAAAAAAAATTGTTAGAACTGATACATCAATTCAGTAAAGATGCAGGATATAAAATCGACATCGAGAAATCTGTTGCATTTCTATACAGCAATAATGAAGTAGCAGAAAGAGAAATCAAGGAATTTATCCCATTTGCGATTGCACACAAAAAACACAAAACTATAAGATACCTAGGAATACACCTAACCAAAGAGATTAAAAGATCTGTACTTTGGGGGTGCCTGGGCGGCTCAGTCATTAAGTGTCTGCCTTTGGCACAGGTTGAGCCCCGCATTGGGCTCCCTGCTCAGCGGGAAGCCTGCTTCTCCCTCTCCCACT
>NW_027397069.1:32901821-32903516 GCF_003265705.2 Callorhinus ursinus
AAAAAAAAAAAAAAAAAGATCTGTACTCTGAAAACTATACAACACTTACAAAAGAAATTGAAGATGACACAAAGAAATGGAAAAAAAAATTCGGGGCACCTGGGTGGCTCAGTCATTAAGCGTCTGCCTTCGGCTCAGGTCACGATCCCAGGGTCCTGGGATTGAGCCCCGCATCGGGCTCCCTGCTCAGTGGGAAGCCTGCTTCTCCCTCTCCCACTCCCCCTGCTTGTGTTCTCTCTCTCTCTCTCTCACTGTGTCTCTCTCTGTCAAATAAATAAATAAAATCTTAAAAAAAAAGAAATGGAAAAAAAATTCCATACTCACAGACTGGAAGAACAAATATTGTTAACATGTCTATACCACCCAAAGCAATCTACACATGCAATGCAATCCTTATGAAAATATGACCGGCATTTTTCACAGAGCTAGGACTAACAATTCTAACTTGTATGGAACCACAAAAGACCCTGAATAGCCAAAGCAATCTTGAAAAGGAAAAGCAAAGCTAGAGGCATCACGATTCCAGACTTCAAGTTATATTACAAAGCTGTAGTCCTCAAGACAGAATGGTGCTGGCACAGAAACAGACACAGAGATCAATGGAACAGAATAGAAAACCCATAAATGGACCCTCAACTCTATGGTCAACTAATGTTCAACAAAGCAGGAAAGAATATCCATTGAAAAAGAGAGTCTCTTCAACAAATGCTGTTGGGAAAACTGGACAGTAACATGCAGAACAATGAAACTGGACCACTTTCTCACACCATGCACAGATATAAATTCAAAATGAATGAAAGATACAAATGCAAGACAGGAACCCATCAAAATCCTAGAGTAAAACACAAGCAGCAACCTCTTGACCTTCTTGATAAAGAAGTGGTGGTATAAATACAGAATGGCATATCACTCAGCTCTCAAAAAGAATGAAATCTTGCTATTTGCAATGACATGGATAGAGCTAGAGTGTAATATGTTAAGCAAAACAAGTCAGAGAAAGATAAATATCATATGATTTCACTCATATTTGCAATCTAAGGACCAAAATATATGAACATAAGGGTTATGGGAAAAAAAGAGAGGGAAGCAAACCATAAGAGACTCTTAACTATAGAGAACATACTGAGGGTTGATGGAGAGGAGGTGTGTGGGTGATGGGCTAAAAGAGTGATGCATATTAAAGGGGGCACTTGTTGTGTTGAGCACTGGGTGCTATATGTAAGCAATGAATCACTAAATTCTACTCCTGAAACTAATATAATATTATATGTTAACTAACTAGAATTTAAGTAAAAATTTGTAAAAATCATGGCAACATTTTGAAACTTAAAAACAAAAAAAAATAAATAAAAGCAACCAGAGAATAAACTTTACTTGGAGATCAACAAAGATGAATATGACCAATAAGAACACAGATGACCTCATCACACTGCCTTTTTCTCCCTAACATCCTCCAGTACCTTTCATTAGCTCACCCCAGTCCTTAAAATCTCTCCCATCCTTTTGATGCAATGCAGTTGATTTCAAACTCTCTCCCTTATTGAAACGTCTTTAATAAAGTCTTCCTTGCCTGTTTACTCCCATACAAAGCAGATTTTCTCTGACATTACAAAAATATTTTTAAAGCAGAGAAATATCAAACAAAAAGTCATTTTGGACACTTGCCATAAATATATAAATATGATATTAATAAGG
>NW_027397069.1:32903616-33008827 GCF_003265705.2 Callorhinus ursinus
TTTTAATTTTTTTATTATGTTCAATTAGCCAACATATAGTACATCATTAATTTTTGATGTAGTGTTCAACGATTCTTTAGTTGCGTATAACACCTAGTGCTCATCACATCACGTGCCCTCCTCAATACCCATCACCCAGTTACCGCATTCCCCTACCCTCCTCCCTTCTGTAACCCTCAATTTGTTTCCCGGAGTCGAGAGTTTCTATGGTTTGTCTCTCTCTCTGATTTCTTCCCATTCAGTCTTCCTTCCTTTCCTCTATAGTCTTCTGTGCTATTCCTTATATTTCACATATGAGTGAAATCATATGATAATTGTCTTTCTCTGCTTGACTTATTTCACTTAGCATAATATCCTCCGGTCCCATCCATGTTGATGCAAATGGTAGGTATTCATCCTTTCTGATGGCTGACTAATATTCCATTGTATATATGGACCACATCTTCTCTATCCATTCGTCTTTTGAAGTGGGTTTACTTTTTAATGACAGCTTTGAGATATAATTCACATTCTATAAAATTCATCCCTTTAAAGTACACAAATCAGTTTTTTAAGTATCTTCACAAAGTTATGCAAATATTTCAATTTGAAGATATTTTCATCACTCCAAAAGGAAACCCTGGATATTTCATACACATGTATCATACCGTATGTGGTATTTTTGTGACTGGCTTCTTTCACTTAGCATAATATTTTCAAGGTCATGTGTGTAACATGTATCAATTCTTACAAACCTTGTTACCGAAAGATACTTTAATAAAAGATTTTTAAGAGTTCCAGTAGATCTCTATTAAATGCTCCTACATATTACAGACACAAGTCAATCTCAGTCTATTCCTATAGTGGAATGGCACAAAAGGTTTAATTTGTATTTTAAATGGAACAGGAGAAACCAAAGCTTATCATCTAAGAGACTGAAGGAAATAGTTACTATAAAACTCTAGGCCCATGGCTAAATCAAGTTGGAAGAAAAAATAATTCAGTTTCTCTCTATATGCTTTCTGCCTATAAGTCCTTAATAACGATATGTTTAGTCAATTAGACCAAACTAGTATTCACTCTTGAATAAATCTAAGCAGGTAGGAAGAAATTACAGCTCTGGACATATCACCAATATCCAGTGATCCTCACCCTTAGGTGGTTCCTTCACACTTGAAAATACTAGGATTTAAAACAAACAATGGTCTAAAAATTACAGGACACATTTTGAAAATTAATATTTAGTAGCAAGGATGTTTCTACTGTATTATAAACTTCAATGGATACTCTTCCATCTCATATTTTTTTAATTTTTTAATTTTAATTTTTATTTAGTTTCACAATTTTAAATTCCAGTTAGTTAACATACAGTGTAATATTAGTTTCGGATGCAGAATTTAGTGATTCAGCACTTCCATACATCACCTGGTACTTATCACAAGGGTACTCGTTAATCCCCATCACATATTTCACCCACCACCCCCTTCCCCTCCAGCAACCCTCAGGTTGTTCCCTATAGTTAAGAGTCTGTTTTATGGTTTGCCTCTCTCTTTTTTTGTCCCCCTATGTTCATCTGTTATGTCTCTTAAATTCCACATATGAGTGAAATCATATAGTATTTGTCTTTCTCTGACTTATTTTGCTTAGCATAATATTCCCTAGCTCCATCTACATTGTGGCAAATGGCAAGATTTCATTCTTTTTTATGGCTGAGTAATATTCCATTATATATCCATCTCATCTTAATCAACATTTTAAGTAGAACTAGATGACATAGGATGTTGCATTCATCTTGAAATAGTCTTCTGTGTGCAACAGTAATGATCTAATTACTGCACAGTGCTGTTAACAGAGTAATATGCTTCTTCTAGTAAATAGTAATGGTTCCTGTGACTCAGCTTAGTATTGTCAATGTATTAATTTCTACAAATTTCCCAAACCTATACCCCAATTATCCATAGTTTTCTCTTCTGTTGTACCTTGCGAGTGCACAGACAGCTAGGTACCATATCATACCACAAGATACAGCTCTGAGTCTATTTTTTAAAAAGTCCATGTCTCCCTCATTCTCACCCTAGTTTATTGCCAAAAACTGTCTTTCTGTTTTATTTATTTTTTCCTTTTAACAAAGTGACTACATCTTTAAAAATACCAGTGTTCCATCTGGATGTTACTTCTGGTTTCATCTATTGCCTAGGTAACAAAATAAAGTCCAGTATTATTTGATGAGGGCCAACAGAGAAGCTAGTGTAACTGGTAACAAACACACATGCTCACCTACATTAAAGTAGCTTGTATTTCAGAGTAGCATATTCTCAAAAACAACTTTGTTTTAAATTTAACAATGTAGCTAATGGAGTAGATAACTCATTGAAGCAGCAGCTTGAAAACAGTAGCACTTGGCATCAAATCTTAGAGCAGCTTCTAACAACAAAGAGGACAAATAAGTTTTGGAACAGCTGCTTCTATGATTTCTCATAGCAAGGCTGAAATGAAAAGCAACGCCCACCTCCTTGGAAAGCTCTTCTCCCTTGGCTTTGTAACACTGTATTTTCTTTTTTGTCCTTTTCATGATCTTGCTTCTTCTAGTCCTATATATTTTTATATTTCCTAGTCTACTCAGAGATTGCACACCTGGTCTCATGTTCACTGTGCGGCAGCCAGACTAGTCACTCATCCCAAACTCCTTCACTGAAGCTTTTTTTTTTTTTTTTTTTTAATATCTATCTAACACACTGTAGTGTTTCTTGGATTCTGGGAACTCTTGTAGGTGCCTTACATTAGTCCATAATTCTCAGAGCAACTGCATGCAATATGTACTATTGTTATCTCTATTTTACAAATAGGAAAATTGAAGCACAGAATGGTTTAAATAACTTTTCCAAGGTCACCCATTCAGTATGTTCTGAAGTCAAGATTCAATTCAGGCTGTCTGGATGTAGAGTCTGTGGTTTAGACTATGCCACCTATCACTAGGAGAAGTGTCCTTCTTCTTATTTCAAATCCTCAGATTCATTGTTGGAGACACTGCAATCTTGATATTCTCTATACTCGCATCTTGGGGAATATCCATCTTTATTCTATTTTATCAATGCACTCTCATGGCCCATGATAGATTTTCTCACCATTTGGACTGCTCCAAAGCTGACTATAAATTGAATATCCCATGTTTACAGCACATACTCCCATGTTCCATCATTCTCCTTACTTGTATTCATTACATTTTTACTTCATCTCACAGCAACTTGCTTTTTTTCCTGACTTCACTGACTTCTCACTCTAGTTTATATTATATGCTTATGTGGTCCATTACTTCATCTCATCTCTTGCCCATTGTAGCACATTTCCCACAATATTTTTCCATATCAACCATGTGATAAATAGCATCCCAATTCCCTATCTTAACTCTATCTGTATCTGGATTGCTGAAAAGCAGTGGTGAAAAAAAAATCAAATTAATCATAGTAAAAATTCATGTTTACATTTATATACAGGGTTATATTCATGACCTTGGCCTAACATAACCAATTTCTTACTGGATGACTCAAAGGTATCTAAAAAAACCCACATTTTAATTTTAGGTCAGTTTGTTCTATGAAGTCATATGCAGAGATCTTATACAATTGGAAAGTCTAATGTGGTCAAAAACCCATCAGAAATAGAATAAATATACATATAATTAATAAATCTAATTCCTTCTAATTGCTTACTGTGTTTGATGTGAAAACTTGAATCTTTGAGCCCTTTTATGAAAAGGCCTGTTAGGCCATGCATAAGTTAATACCCTTCCTCTCTTTATTTTCTCACCTTTTCCTCTTTCTCTTAATTACTATACTCTGTATGTTTTGGTCTCTCAGTTTATCAAGAACAACTCTTTCCTGCCTTAGAGCATGTGCTCCCTCTTTCTGAAGTATCCTTTCAAGCATGCTCAACTACAACAGCACCTTTCACTTCTCAGCTTAAATATCCCCATAGTAGAAAAGTCTCCTGTCACCATCCTATGGACATCATCTTTATTCTTATCATTATAAATGCTTGTGTCATCACTTTGTTGCTTATTTATTTGTTTGCTTTCTGGTTTGTCTTTCTGGCAGAAAACTATATTACTAAAAGGAAAAAAAATAAAAGTAATTAATCTTTCATTTTAACCAGTAATGTTCAGCATTGTACCTGGCAGAATATACACTCTACAAAATTGGAGTAAACAAGAGTGAGACAAAATGACACTCAAGCAGCCCTTTAGCACTTTCTTAAAAGCCAAACCTATCACTTGTGCAAAATAGAGAGTTGAAAAATCAGTCACTTCCTGATTTTACAGGTATGATTACCTTTCTGTTCCAGGTTTGGGAATGTATCTACCAATTACATTCTGGAAATCTCACCCTATTTGCTCAATATTCTTTTTTGCTCAGTGAGTAAATATGGGCATAAAAGGACCCTACACCTTGTGCCACGAGTATTTTTGTGTGGTAGCACTTATTCTATTCGTACATGCTTGAATTCTTTCCTAAACAAGAGCTCCACGACATCATCATTGTAATCCCTGTACCCAGAACAGTAAGTCATTCACGAGATCACTCTGAAAGTCCTGTTGAATAAATGGCCTTACCTGATTGTCTTTCAAGTTATATATAACATATAGACCAATGCCGTCCCTCTAAAAACAGACTCTTAAAAATCCAGAATGATTTTAGTAACATATTCATGACATATGTATAGACACATATACATGCCACAAAAATGCCAAAAGAATCATATACTACATGCTAAGGAATTTTGGTTATTTTCATTTTACTTGTCTCCAGATTCCCAGGTTTCTTGCCATAATTCCTATCCATATCATTCTTATTTCTAAATGATATCATTTTTATAATTTGATACTTTTTTATAATTTATAAAATTTATAATTTTATCATTTTTATAATTTGATACATTTTCCCCATTAGTAGATTGTCTTAGATGTTGTTATGCTCTATAATATGCTAACTTTACTTGGAGTTTTATTTATCCTTCAATGCTAGGTTTTATTGAAGGCCTTTTTAACATCTATTAATAGGAGCACTTGATTCATTCCCTTAAATTTTAATATGATAGATTGTTTTGATAATTTTTAATGGTAAAACATCAGTAGTAAAAATTCTTGATTAGACTGTATTTTTATCACTGGATTTTTAACAACGATTTTATTTTATTTAGAATTTTGCATCAATATTCATAGCAGACTTTGATTCTGAGTTTGAATTTTATTTTATTTTTTTATTTTTTATTTATTTATTTATTTTTTAAAATATTTTATTTATTTATTTGACATAGAGAGAGAGAGAGACAGAGTGAGCACAAGCAGGGGGAGTGGCAGGCAGAGGCAGAGGGAGAAGCAGGCTCCCCACAGAGAAGGGGGAGTCCGATGCGGGACTCGATCCCGGGACTCCGGGATCATGACCTGAGCCGAAGGCAGTGGCTTAACCAACTGAGCCACCCAGGCGCCCCTGAGTTTGAATTTTATTACACATATAAGGTTTTGGTCATGTACTGTTTTAAGAAATTTCACTAATTTCATCTATTTCTTAGTCTTGGAATAATTTAAATGGTTTTGGTATTATAAGTTCTTTCAAGGTTATATGGCTGTCCCTTGTGAGCCATCTGGTCCTGGTAAATTTTTACATGTACATCTCTAATCAGCTTTCAGTCTGTTTTAATTAGTATCTTCTAGTATCCATTTGATGTCAGTCAATTTATGTAATTCTTTTTTTTTCTAGGAAATCATGAATTACCTATGATAAAGATTATGGTATTTGTGACTGAATACTTAGTCCATTTTTAACTTAATATACTACTAATGTGAATATATATATAAATATACATATATAAATATATTTGAACATGTAATCCTTAAGATACTAATGACGTTTTTATTCATTTCTTCAACTTTAAAAGTGTGTTTTATATCTATTAAACATTTAATATTCTTAGAGATTCAATTAATTGCAATCATAAATGTGGTTTCATCTTTTCTTTTTTAAAAAAGACATCAATTTTTGTCATAAAAACAGATTATTACAAATTGAAACTCTCTTAATATACTTATTAATTCAATGTCAAGTTTAACTCATAATCCATATTGTTCTAATATTATTACTGTCACTACACTTTTTAAAATTTATTTGGCATCAATTTCCACAAATTTTTATGTAAAATTCTTTTTAAAAAAGATTTATTATTTATTCATTTGAGAGAGAGAGAAAGAAAGCAAGAGCACAAGCAGAAGGGAGGGTCAGAGGGAGAGGGAGAAGCAGACTCTTCATGAGCAGGAAGCCTGATGCAGGGCTCAATCCCACGACCCTGGGATCATGGCTGGAGCTGAAGGCAGATGCTTAACAGACTGAGCCACCCAGGTGCCCCTAAAACTTTTTAAGTGAATATTTTATGTGTATATTTTGTTAAATACATATAATTTTTGTATTTTTATTTTTGGACAATTTGGTAGCCTCTATGTTTTAACAACAGTTTTTAATACATGACTGATATGATTGATAATTTAAAAATTATACTATTTTTTCTAATGTTATATTTTTAATCTGTTTTAGTCATTGTTTCCATGGGTCATCATTTCACTTCTTGAAATAGCTTTTCAGTTTTTTTCTCTTTGTTATTTTGGAAAGCTTTAATATAATTTCTCATTTCATTTATGATTACCTTTCTGTTCCAGTTATTCACAGTTGGACACTTTCTATCATCTTTTGGACACTCTCTATCATCTTTACAAACAAGATACCCACTGTTTTCCCCACTATGTCACACTGGTTTTCCCACCAAGACACTGTATCCCACCCCTTACACACCCTCTCAAATCTGACTTTATATAGAACAGACTATTTACAGGGAAAGAATGTTTCTACTCTTCCCATCTTCCATATTTGCTGTAGGATTTTAGACTTGAGAAGCAGTCTATTTCCCACAAAAGTCATGATTTTCTTTCACTGTCTTCTAGGTACTGGTTTTGCAAAAACAACTAAAAACAGATTGCAGTCTGATTGCATTATATTTGAGGTACCTTCATGTTTTCTCTAGAATCTTGTATTTTTCTCATTTTCCTTTGAATTAGAGATTTCTGTCTGTTCTTTTGTGTGTGTGTTTTTGATGAGTCTTCTAGAATTTCAGTGATACTTTTCACCTTCAGATTTGAAACTTTTTCAGTTGAGATAATTTTCTCCTAATTTTTATATAGTCATGTCCTCTCTTCTATTTCTTTTTAAAATTTCTGCTTTTGAAGCTCTTATTATTCTTCTTTGTAATGTAAACCTTGATAATTATTTTTTTTCCTTCTGTAATTCAAGTGCTTGACTGGGGTTTTGATTGCTAAGCATCCATTTCAAAGAGACATCTACATCAAGCTACTACCTTTTTTTGTTTTTTGTTTTCTGTATTCATAATAACTCTGTTCTTTATTACCTTTGAGCTCTCTCTTTTTAGTTTTCTTCCCAGGACAATCTTGTTCAAATTTGGCCCTGAGAATTATGCTTACATGCAGGAGCTCTTGTTAAAGGATTGTTTAGGCAGCTGTTAAATATCCTTCATGTTTTTTTTTTTATTATGTTCAGTTAGCCACTGTATAGTACATCATTAGTTTTTGATATAGTGTTCAATGATTAATTACGTATAACACCCAGTGCTCATCACAGCACGTGCGCTCCTCAATACCCATCCCCGTTACCCCCTCCCCCGAACCCCCTCCTCTCTGAAACCCTCAGATTGTTTCCAGGTTCCATAGCCTCTCATAGTTTGTCTCCCTCTCTGATTTCTCCCCCTTTGGATTTCCCTCTCTCTCCCAGACTGCTGTCTTTAATAAACACATTGCCAGCCACAATATGCGGTAAAGAGCCAGCCTTTCCACAGCTGAGGCACCTTTGCTTTAGAGATTTTGATAATTAACCATCTGGGCCACCATTTGTTCATTTTTTTTTTCCTTCTCCCTGTGCTTGAATTCCCACTCTTATCTTCTAAGTTCACCAATAAGGAGTGAGCCCATGAAAGTAGGCCTCTATCCTCAAAACCAATAAAAGCAGAACCCCAGGTACCTAGGGTCTCTTTCTTTACCCTTAACCTTGCTATATAGCTCCAGGTATGTCATGCAATTTCCATGTCTTATAAATAATAAAAAAATAAAATAAATGTATTTATTTTAAATTCCATATTTAATTATTTGAACATCAGTTGATTCAACAACTATAAATATCATATTCATCTTTCAGAGACAGAAATTATGACTTGTCATTTGTTGAACTATGGAAATAAATAACTATTTTTATTGAGGTATATTTCTAAATATAAATAAATAATGCTATTTTATTATATATTTTTGAATATTTTCCCAGTGTTGAGAAAAATTTTAAAAGAGTCTCTAGCCTTTTGTCATTTTTTTTAGGTTATTAGAAACTCTACATGTCACTTTTTTCCAATTTGTAAAATACTTATGTTTTCTGATATGCAAGATTCTATTTAATTATAAAAGTATGATTTTTTTCATACCTAGATGATTGTTAGAAATGATAATTAAATGTATGACTCTTCTAACCTTTTAAAACAGCTGAAATAGTGTCAGTCTCTAATATTTGCTAGGCATATATAATGTATCATACAAGAATCTCTACGGTAACTTCTGAAGAATTATTTTTAAACTGGATAATAAAATCCTTAAAACAATATGTAATAAATTTATTTTCTGTTCTGTGGAAAAATGAAAAATATGTTATAAAAAGGCACATAAAAATCAACATTTTTAAGTTTAAAAAGCATTAATTAAACAGTGATTATTTTACTTTTATTTACTCAGCTTATGTGATTCTAATGGCAGTTACCTTAGGAACATATTACTAGTAATAGTAGGTTATTAGGGAATTGAATACATGTTGCAGGTCCGCAATGTTGGTTTTTCAATAACTGTAACAAAACTAAAATAGCTAATCACATGTGTGCTATTATAATTTGTTCTCAATTATTTCTGATTTTTTACCAGCTTTACTGAGGTATAACTTCGTGTAAGTTTAAGATGTACAACACGTTCACCTGATACACACATATAATGCAAAATGATTACCACCATTGTGTTAGCTAACACCTCCACCATGTTGTGTAATTATCATTTCTCTTTGTGGTGAGAACATTTAAGATCTGTTCTCTTAGCAACTTTCAAGTATATAATACAGTATTATTAACTATAATACTGTACATTAAATCCCCACAATTTATTCATCTTATTGTTGGAAGTTTGTTCCCTTTTCCATAACCCCAGCCCCTGGTAACCACCACTATATTCTATTTCTATGAGTTCAGCTTTTTTGAATTCTGCATATAAGTGATACCATGCAGTATCGTCTTTTCCTGTCTGCATTATTTCACTTAGCTGAATGCCCTCAATGTCACTGCATGCTGTCTTTTGTGAATAATGTTGCAAATGAATATGGGAGTGCAGATGTCTCTTGGAGATACTGTTTATGTTTCCTTTGGATATATAAGGAGAAGTGGGATTGCTGGATCATATGATAGTTCTATTTTAAATTTTTAAGTAATTTCCATACTGCTTTCCATAGTGGCTGGACCAACTTACATTCCCACCAATAGTGCATGAGGATTCACATTTCTCCACATCTTCATCAACAGCTATTATCTATTTTCATGATGATAGCCAATTTACAATGTGACATAATATCTAATTGTAGTTTTGATTTGTGTTTCCCTGATGGTTAGTGATATTGAGCAACTTTTCTTGTACCTGTTGGTCATTTGTATATCTTTGGAAAAATGTCCCTTCAGATCCTTTGCCCATTTTTTATTTGGATTGTTTGAGGATTTTGTTTTGTTTGCTAATGAACTGTATGAGTTCTTCATATATATTTTGAATATTAGCCCCTTCTCAGATAATATGATTTGCAAATATTTTCTCCTATTCTGTAGGCTGCCTTTTCATTTTGTTGATAGTTTCTTTGCTGTGAAGAAACCTTTTAGTTTGATGCAGTCCAACTTAATTATTTTTGCGTTTGTTGCTTGTGTTCTTGGCATCTTATCCAGAAAATTGCTGCAAGACCAACATTAAGGAGCTTCTTTGTTCCTTCTTTCACATTAGCTCCTTCCCTAGTTTGCTGCAAAAAGTTTTCTGGTTTCAAGTCTCACTTTTAAATCTTGAATCAATTTCAAGTTCATTTTTGTGAGTGGTGTAGGATGTAAGACAGGGGTTCAATTCATATTTATGCAGTGGTTATCCAGTTTTCTCATCAATATTTATGGAGGAGACTATACTTTCTCCATTGAGTATGCTTGGCTCCTCAGTCAAATATTCGTTAACTATATATGTGGGTGCTTATGTCTGGGCTTTCAGTTCTATTTTATTGGCCTATGTGTCTATTTTAATGTTAGCACCATGCTTTTTTAATTACCATAGATTTGTAGCATAGTTTGAAATCAGGGCATGGGATGCCTCTTGCCTTCATTTAATGTCCTCCAAGGGTCTTATCTGCTCCTCTCCCTGCCTTCTCCCACCCCTCAATCATACAGCTCACAATTCTGTACTCCACTTCAGTCTATCCAAACTTATTCTTTGGTTCCAGTGGTGTGCTGGAACTTCTCTTCCGGAAACCTGAACTTCCACAGAGGCTCTTTCTCATCTGTAGGTGATTGTCTGAGTCAATGTTTTCCTGGGGCTCCTCGACCATGACCAAGAGGGGCTGGAGCCAATCGATGGGCCACTTCAAGTTCCACAGCCAGAATCAAAGTGTGATTGCCTATTACCTGATGCATGAATGGTTGACACTCATTCCAGGGCCCTTTGGTGTATGATGTTGGATTCCACAGATCCTTCAATGGTACCTCTGTTTGTGGATGCATGATGAATTTCTGTTGTTGAGGAAGGGATGTTTATGCTGCCATGATGCTGATCTGACTCAGATTACCACTAGTTTTGATGTTCCTTCTATAGACTACCTTGGACTTTAACAACCAAAAGTTACAGAATCAAATGCAATTTTAATTTTTACAAAAGTAATTGTAGAAGCTCACAATTTTATAGCATATTATAGTACATTTTAATTGAATAATTTATAAGTACATGTATTTGAAAACATTTTGCATAATATTTTAGAATGCCGAGCTGTCTTAAAAAATGATTATTTTGATTCATATTAATTGCACAAAGCATTATTAATTCCAAAGTCTACTTTGTTGGAATATATTTAAAATGTGCTTTGACACCCATCAAATAAATAATTGACTTATAATTCTTCTCTTCAAAATGTTCATAATCCCCAGCATAAAATATACTAAGTGATATATTTTCAAGTGGTCATTTTAAATTCTATATATTTATATCTTATTTATGGTATAACTTAGTGTATCAATTAGTAATTTATATTAAAACATGTGCTTTGGCTACTCTGATATTAAACTTTAGAGAACATGATGAATAACAAATACACACTTATTTCATAAATGTAAGCAACTGCCACAGGACTTAGTCTTTAATTTTTTGCTTTAACTACCTGAATTGAAATATCTTCCTATTTTATTTAAGATTTTATGTATTTATTTGACAGAGACAGAGACAGCGAGAACAGGAACACGAGCAGGTGGAGTGGGAGAGGGAGAAGCAGGCTTCCCGCTGAGCAGGGAGCCCGATGTGGGACTCGATTCCAGGACTCTGGGATCATGACCTGAGCCGAAAGAAGCCACTTAACAACTGAGCCACGCAGGCTCCCTGATATCTTCCTATTTTTAACTAACTAATCTGCCCTTAAAAAATGTTTTCATATGTATTTGCTATCAGATAAAATTCAAGGGAGTTTTAACATTTTTGTTATAAATTTTGTTAGATATTGATTCAATAAGTCACTCTCATTAGAGTTACACTGATTTTTTCACTAAGATTATTTTACTAAAAAAACTCTATTTAACTTAATTTATTTAGAACAATGCAATTCCAATACAAGTTTATGTCTTATTTTAAATTCACATTTCATTACTTATTCTCCCCCCACTACCTCCCAATGTGTATATATCCATACACACACACACACACACACACACACACACACACACACACAAACTGGAGAAAGTGTGATGAAAATATTTAAAGAGAGTTTTTGAGATATTATTCCTCAGGATTTAACTGATATTTCAACGTGCTCACTAAGGAAATAAAGAAACCTTATTTGAAGCTACCATTTGGGCTAAGAGTGACTTTCATTAATAGCACTTTACAAAATTATAGGTCTTTCAGAAAGAGCTAAAATATTGTCCCAAGCCAGTAATGGTCCACCTGATTGTGGATTAAAGTTTTTGTACAGTACTCAATAAAGTACAGTATGTTTTATGTCCTGTCTACTCCACTTATTCACTTGCAGTTTTACAAGGAGAATCGTAATTGGATAAAATTATCTGATGGTTTATGCAGGAGGATAAATGCTCAAGAATGTTTTGAAAATGTTCAAAAAGAATAGTGAGAAATGGATTATTTTAGAGTATGGCAGAAGACTTTATACAGCCTCATTGTTTAAAAAAGGTAATGTTGTTTTATGAAATATAGACAAATAAACCAGTAGACAGAATAAAAAAATATCCAGCTGTAGGTCCTAGTGTGCATCAGATTTTAATTTAGAAGTCAAAATTATTTCAGTTCAGATGAAAATCAAGAATGTATACCAAAAATTGTACTACAATGATGAGTAAAGCACATAGAAGAAAGTAAGCTAACACTTTCCTGTTATATCATAAATTAACTAAAATTTTACCCATATTAAAAAAAACAAATGTTAAAATCTAAAACAATGTTAATGCCACAAAAATTATTGGTTACTAGCAGATAATATAGTAAATTAGAATACATGGGTGGGAAAGAAATAGGATAGGAAACTAAGAAGCAATGTATAAAACTTTAGGCTTATTTGACTGCATAAAGTCTACAGTTTTTATTTTTTAATTATTTATTTATTTTTAAGATTTTATTTATTTATTTGACAGAGAGAGACACAACGAGAGAGGGAACACAAGCAGGGGGAGTGGGAGAAGGAGAAGCAGGCTTCCCGCGGAGCAGGGAGCCCAATGCGGGGCTTGATCCCAGGACCCTGGGATCATGACCTGAGCCGAAGGCAGTCACTTAACCAACTGAGCCACCCAGGCGCCCCAAGTCTACAGTTTTTAGAATAATACCCACACATCAAGACTAACTGGTCTTGATGTTTAGGGTTAATAAATTAAAATTATGACAAAAGTTTCAAAAGAAGAATTGAAAAAAAGTAGTTTAAAAAGTGTCAGTAAAGATGGGAAGAATAAAAATTCGGTGTCTTCAGCTAGTTAAGTAACAGAAATTTTGCAAACTCCCTCAATCAGCCGTAATGTCTTCCCCCATTATCTCACATTTCTCCAACTCTTACCTTCTGATTTTATTGTTGACTTTATTTTTGTAGTCATTATTCAAGCATTTATGCATTCATGACTAATACAATTTTATGTTTATTTTTTACTCCATTTTATGCTTTTTATTTCATTAAGGAAAAATCAAACATGCACAAATACAGAGTAGAATAATGAATTCACACAACAGCTTTAACAGCTGTCAAAGCATAGCCAAAACCATAGCGAATCTTATTTCCTTTATATTCCCAATCAATGCCGACACTGAAGAATATTTTGAAGTAAAACCCAGATCTGCTCATTACATCTATACATACTTTATATTTATCTTTAAAGAAATAAAACCTCTTTAAAAATATCATAATCGTAAAAATGTCATCACAGCTAACATAATGAGTAATACCTTAATACTAGCAGTCATCGAGTTAGTTTTCAATTTTTCAACTCTTTCTCCACATATCCCTTTGCCCTTATATCCCTCAAATGTCTTTCACCTTTATGTGAGGAAACTTTCCTGTGGAAAAATATAAAGTGCTTTTATATTCATGCAGTTGGATTCCCAGAAGAAGATCAGAACAGGATTGGAATCAGGGAGAAGTCAGAAAAAAGTATGTGAAGTCATAATGATTGAAAATTCTCCAAATTCAATGAAAAATATAAACATACATTTCTAGAAATTAGAAACACCATATAGCATAACCTATGAATATACATATAAAACTCTTGATTTTACAATAAACAAACCAAAATTTAAAAAATAACGGTGAAATAAATGTATTTCATACATAACAGATCTGATATAATTCATCTGCAGCAGAACTGCACTATAAAAATGTTATTTTAGCAGAAGGACAATAATACAAATGAAAACATGGATCTAACAAAAGAATTTAGATTGTAAGCAATCTTGCTATGGTCATTTCTTAGGTCCAGGAGTGCTTTTCCTAGCTTCTTTGGAATTTTCTACCTAGAAAATCAGGTCATTCATAAGAATAGCCTTATTTCTTTAGGCCTAATCTGCATACCTTCTTCCCTTTATTGTTTTATTTCACCAGCTAGGACTAATTAGTACAATGTGGAAAAAGTGTGCTAAGAAAGGATAAAACTGCCTCATTCTCAATTTAGTGGAAGAATGTTCCATCTCTCACTATTAGGTATGATGTTAGTTGTAGCTTTTTTGATAAGGTTCTCCTTACTTGTGGGATATACTTAATGACTGCCTTCCAAAAAGTGTAGTCTGGAAAGGGTGAAAAAATAATTTTATAATGCAGAAATCTGACACTAACTTAATGTGAGTAAGCATATCATCAATAGTGATAGTTGCTAGTTTGTACTCTGGATATGATGTGATTAAAATGGTGCTTTACTTCTATGGTATTCCTCTCCTAAATTCATAACTCCAGTGTAATCGAGAGAAAATTTTAAAGGTCGGAATTGAGAGGCATTCTGCAAAATATCTGACCAGTATTCTTTAAAACTCTCAGGGTCCTCAAAAACAAAGGAGTGTCTGAGAAATTGTCATAATCTAGAAGAATCTAAAAATTCGTGACAACAAATTATAATATGGGTTCCTGGATGGAATTCTCGTTAATAATAATGCATTGGTATTAATTCATTAATTGTAACAAATGTATAATACTAATATAACTTGTTAATGATAGGGGAACCTGGCGGTGAGGCACATGGGAACTCTCTGTATTATATTTGTGTTTGTTTTGTAAATATAAATTTTCTAAAAAATAAAGTTTGTTTAAAACTTTTCACAAATTATTTTTAGTACCTAAATGAAATAAGCACCTTACTAATATAAAAACTCAATTGTCATTTTTGACAAATAATGCCAAGTTTTAAAATTTTTAATTAAACAAGAAAGGATTTATAGAAAAAAATTATGATAATATTTCTTATAATCAACAAATGTATGTGTTTTTATTTTTGTTGTGTATGGTTTTGTTTATTTGTTGATTTATGCCTTCCCAATTTAATTTCAGCAGTTTTCAAAGAAGTGAATGTTTAAGATACATACATACACACATTATAAAATGTTGTATTTCTAAGATCTTTCATTGAAATATTGGGAATATTATCCTTAAAATGTTTTCATTTTCTGTTAAAACACAACATTATGTTTTTTCAATTTGTTGAGCTTTGTCATTCAACTTTAAGTGTATATTCATTTTATCTAATCACTTAAGTAATATGTTTTTCTAGATACAGTTTTTTGTGAAACTAGAATGTAATATTCAACTATTCCCTGTTGTACATGCAAGTGGAGAAAGTTTTATAATAATAAAAGTGAAGCAGGCATGAATAGGTGATCAGTTGCCACTGGAGACATTCTTCCGAGACCCTAACCACACACTTGAGGACCACTTGTAAAGATGTCACTACTCTGAAATAGTGTGACCTCCTGATATGTTTATAGAACTCTTAGTACAAGGTGATAGCTCTTCACTCTAGAAATGCTGGGTATAATTTGAATTTACACATAGAATGAGCACAGTGTGAAGAATGGGTTAGTCCTAGGCTGGTTTAGAATCCAAGTCATGACTGAAGGTGGACAGAAACTATATTACAAAAAATCCAGTTTTCTGCCCAAGATGGAAAGAAAGGTGGATAAAGGATCAAAGATGGAACAGAAATATTAGGACAGAATCCTTAATGGTGACCCTTTTGCATAAAATAATGTGATTATGGCGTTGAGTAGTTGATAGGGAGGAAGTGAAGAGCTGCCAATTTCTCAACTACAGAAGCTATGGGGGTGAGGTCATGGGAGCATGTGGAATCCAAAAGGAACTAAGGAATACTGAATACAAAGAAATATTTCTAGAGTAATTTAATAAAAAAGACAGTGTGACCTACAGTGAAATAACTAAGAGATTTAGACATGTCCTGGGAAGTATTCCATTTGAGTATTAAAGCCCTTCTTTGTCATCTCACCATCTCTCCTGGAAGACATAAGCCCACTGGGTGCTCAGAAGAGGGCAAAAGATGACTCCCATGATTTTTAGAAATATTGAAATACAAGTATTGACAAGACCTCCCATGGGTCTTGATCGTAATCTGTGTTATAGGACATGCCTATATCTAGGGTGGGCACTTTCCAATTTAAGGATGCCAAGAAAGTTTCCTGGTCTCCTATAATCTTTTTCCCTTTGTACCCAGAGGCATCACGGACCATATATGCTGCAGTACATGTGAATCAGAAAGGGAAAATCCCAGATATTCCTAGGCTTCCCAGACCCATTTATCTGAAAAGAGCCTTTAAGCTGTTCCTTTCATCTGAAAGGAGGCTTTAATCTGTTCCGTGTGCTTAATGGAAACCAATTGTCTCCTCAGGGTGGGGAAATGTTTCTCTCACCTAATATTTCAATTGATAGGAGTATTCTTCAAGGCAAAAATCACTTAAAGTGGGATAACCCTGGAAAACTCTATCGAAAAAATAAAAACAATAAACAAAAAAACATTGCAACCAATGAGACAAGCTTGGCTCCTGATGCTTTTGCCAACTCCATAATACACGTATATTCACCCAGTAGTAAAAGATATGTCCCTGCTAAATTCTTCACTTAAACTTTTTAAAAAAGATTTCATTTATTTATTTGACAGAGAGAAACAGAGAGAGAGAGAGAGGGAACACAAGCAGGGGGAGTGGGAGAAGGAGAAGCAGGCTTCCCGCGGAGCAGGGAGCCCGACGTGGGGCTCCATCCCAGAACCCTGGGATCACGACCAGAGCCAAAAGCAGACTCTTAATGACTGAGCCACCCAGGCGCCCCTCTTCATTTCAACTTAAAGGGGTTCTAACTTAAAGAGGTTCTTACCTACAAGAGTTGCTATCTGAAAAAAAAATAAAGTACCCTTCTTCTTGTTCAAAAGAAATTTCAATAGGGTGCTTTAACACTCCATCAAAATAATAATATAGCATTGTTGGTGTTTTGTTTTGGTTATTTCTATGGAATAAGCTGAATTCTGGCTATAGCATGCCATCCATAGATCAACTAAATTATATATTAATCATAGGCCATTGCCAATGGTGATCCAGTCAGTCTCGGTCAGTCTCAAGGTGACCAAAATAGGATTGTTAAAAGCACTATCATATGGCTCATGCCTTATAAAAGAAAGTGCAATAACCAAATTACAAACTAGAGCTGATATTACATATATATACTCTGAAAACTGGACTATAACATAGAAAATAGCATCTGGAATATATTTGGGATTGCACATGCATGTCATTGATGATGCAAATGTCAATGGACAAAACCAATATGGTTACAAAAGTAACATGAAATTCTTGGATATCCAGAAAAAAAAATTACTGGACACATGGGGATCTAATGACACTTGTAGAGCTTTGCCTTTTGCCATATAGCTCAAGGTGAGTTGGGCATTGTACCAAATAAATCTAGACCAGCTTACAATTTATAGATATATTTTTTCAACCCTCTACCACTGTTATTATGGGATCTATAGAAGGGTTTCAGAATATGAAAGTGCTGTTTTTTTTAAAGATTTTATTTATTTATTTGAGAAAGAGAGTGAGAGATAGAGAGCACAAGAGGGAAGAGGGTCAGAGGGAGAAGCAGACTCCCTGCTGAGCAGGGAGCCCGATGCGGGACTCGATCCCGGGACTCCAGGATCATGACCTGAGCCGAAGGCAGTCACTTAACCAACTGAGCCACCCACACACCCCTGAAAGTGCTGTTTTCTTAGCTGGATGAATATCAAGGCACTGAATGACAACCTCACTATATGCGCTGCATGTGATGTACACAGATTTGATATGATCTAAAAACTGGACTCTCTTCCAAGGTACTGTCAATCCCAACATAGGATTTTCTAAGTACACCATGACAATTACACCCAAAATGGGAAGTATCAGTAAGTACTGAAGTGGTTAATCCAAGGAGCCAAACTTTCCAACAAAAACTTTACAAGATGAATATAGACATAAGCTGCAAGGGCCTCGCTACCTGGTGAAGCTCATAGATAACCAAGAATTTGAGAATGGAAAATAAAAAAGGAAGCCCATTTGATGTAATAGAACTTGGAGTGTCTAAACACCAACAATATTCTCCTTTTTCTTTCTTTCCCACACTGATCCTGGCTAAAATGTGATGCTAGCAAGGTTGACTGGATGGACACAACTTTGGATTTTTCCTTTTTAATTTCACAATATCTGCTGTCCATATATACTGAAAGGATAAATCTGATTATATTAAGTCACCAGTGATTCTACGGTTCTTCCATATACCCCATGATAGATCTCTTCTTTTTTTTTAGGGGTCACCTTTAGTGAGAAAATGGTAAATCCCTTTTCAATTTTTCTAGGTTAAAGCTCATTCTTCTAGGAAAATGATCATCTGGCACCTCTGGGAAGTAGATGACAGATTTAACTAGTGAGATGGAGGGCACTTGTGACCTTGACATACAGTTTCAAGCAGACAACCTCAATAACCTCCTGTGATTGTCCCAGCAGTGGCAGAGAATACCATCATTCTGCCAGATTTGTCTTCATTAAGTGAATACAGTGGTGAAAAACTTCATTATCATCCCACTGCCAGAACTGACTTATGAACTAATATCAACCTGGCAGCAGCTCTGATCATTCCTGGCATAATCTGATGTGTTCAATCTAAAGCATCAGCTCTCCAGTGTTACTGAAGTTATGTATCGGGGATGGGTGCATGCACAGAAGATGGCAATAGTGGCATTGCTTCTGATGAACATGGAATTAAATGATCTTAAAAGAATAATTAAGCTACACGTAAAGTAAATGGTGAAGAACTGCTAATAAGAGCTTGTAACATTTCTTCTATGCATGCAGATCTGACCTGGATAGCAGACAGTTCCCTGTGACCTGTTGGACTTTATTTTCTGTTTGAATGGAAGGCATGTCTTTTTCTTCTTTCATGTCTGCACAATAGAAGCAACTCAGGGAACTGGCTGTAAGTAAATTGATCACTTGCACAGACTCATTCTCTGGCCTTGGGACAAATCCTAAGAATTTCTCAGTTATAATTTTGTATTATTTGGTTATGAAAGCCTACTAAATTGTATAAGGGGTAGGTTCCATAAAACCAAGAAATGCTGCTAGTTATTAGAATAACTGAAGATCCAGCTAGTTTGACTCCTATCCCCACTCTAGTTTCTGTTATGCAACCAAAACAATGTACTTAAGGGTATGGAGACAACTTTCTAAGTTGTCTATCAATTTCTAAGAATTTCCCTGGATTGGCCCATCTAACACAAAATATGGAATCTATAACCTGTCTACTTCTTTAGGAGAGATTGCCAATGAGAACGTCAAGGCTTTTATTTGAAACTACTCTGTTCAGAAAACATATCTTCCGTTGTTACCAAACATTGCTTGAGTCCCTCAGAGTCTACATAATACATGTCCCTCATGAGAAGCTCTAGTGTTCGGGTGTTAGAAGAGACTGAAGTAAGAAAAGTAATCCTGAATAGCTCTTTTACCCTGAGCCCTCGTTATGTCCCTCAAGGAGACTGATGCAACTTTATTAGTGCTTCAAAGTATCCAGTTGAAATTATAATGGGTATGCAATTCACCAGGAGACAGCAAACGAATGGTTGTTATTCCAAGGATAATCTCATTGCAAAGCTTAAAGTCTTGTGAATTCATCAGTGCCACTCCTCAAATATCCTCATTATGTTGGTCAAGCAAAACTAATATGTTTAGGTCTAGTAGAAAAGGGACAGGACTCCCTTCACAGTCTTAGTAGTGTATCAAAATAGGGAAATTAGAAAAGGCTTTAAGGCCCTGGGTGATCTTAAAGTAGATCTTGTGAGGAGAGGCACTGTTTTTGTTTGTTTGTTTCAATAGTATTTTAGTATTTATCTTCAAGTAATACTTCAACACCTAATCATAAAATTTAATTATAAAAGTAGAGATATAATTCAAAATAATGTTCATTTTAAACTTATATCTTGTTCACATAGAGAACCATATGATCTACTATTTTGGAATTAACATTGAGAACATATTTAAGTTAAGCAGCCAATATTTCTACACTAACCTGAATTCTTATAAATACATCAAAGGAAAATAATTTATTCAAATATAATTTACTTTGCACGGTTATTCATACATATCATGTGTGCAAAATGGTATAGTATGGAGTAGGAAAAACATATTAAGTTGCCATTTAAGAGACCAGAATAATTAAATATTCCTCTGTCCATATTATCAACTTCTCTAAAACCACATTTATTCTTCATATTGATTCTTCATGAATGTCACATCTCTAAATCATATTTTAAACTCTTTGAGATCCAAGATGAATAACTTAAAATACATCCTAATTCCAAATCACAAAATTGAACAATGTCAAGGAGTGATTTAAAAATTCCTAACAGATTTAGAAAGACAATGATGGAGATCAATTGCAAATACAGAACCACCTACTTTTTTTAAATTTAAGTTTTTATTTAAATTCTAGTTAGTTAACATGATAGTGTAATATTGACTTCAGGAGTAGAATTTAGTGATACATCACTTTCATATACCACCCAGTGCTCAGCACAATGAGTGCCCTCCTTAACCGCCATCATCCATTTAGCCCACTCCCCACCCTCTTCCCCTCCAGCAACCCTCAGTTTGTTGTCTATAGTTAAGAGTCTCTTATGTTTGCCTTTCTCTCTTCCCCCACTCCCATGGTCATCTGTTTTGTTTCTTAAATTCCACATATGAGTGAAATCATATGGTGTTTTTCTTTCTTTGACTGACTTATTTTACTTAGCATAATACACTCTAGCTCTATTCACGTCTTTATAAATGGCAAGATTTCATTCTTTTTGATGGCTGGAAATATTCCATTTCATATGCACACACACACACACACACATACACACACATATATCCCACATCTTCTTTATCCATTCATCAGTCGATGGACATTTTGGCTCTTTCCACAATTTGGCTATTGTTGATAGTGCTCCTATAAACCTCAGGGTGCATGTATCCCTTTCAGTATTTTTGGTATCCTTTGGGTAAATACCTAGTAGTGCAATTGCTGGGTTGTAGGGTAGTTCTATTTTTAAGTGTTTGAGGAACCCCCATACCGTTTTCCAGAGTGGCTGCACCAATTTGCATTCCCACCAACAGTGTAAGAGTGTTCCCCTTGGATATTCCAGTTTTACTATGTAAAAGGAGGATAATATGATGTTCCCCTGTGTGTTAAATGGAATTTACCATCACACACTGACTTCACAACATGACAAGAAGTGATTCTCAGTGGTAAATCCTGCACTTATGAGGAAGACGGGTTCAATGGTGGCCATCAGAAATATTTCCATAACCAATATAAATCCAGCAGTTTTAAGGCATGGGAAATAATGTGCATTTTTGAAATCATTTATCATCACAACTGTCTTGACCACATAATACTCTTATTTCTTTCCTGAGAAAGAAGAAAATGGGTTCTAAGTCAGTAAAAGAATCAAAATTAAAAAAAAAACAGACTTGGGGTGCCTGGGTGGCTCAGTTGTTAAGCATCTGCCTTCGGCTCAAGTCATGGTCCCAGGGTCCTGGGATTGAGCCCCACATCGGGCTCCCTGCTCCACGGGAAGCCTGCTTCTCCCTCTCCCACTCCCTCTGCTTGTGTTCCCTCTCTCTCTGTGTCTCTCTCTGTCAAATAAATAAATCTTTAAAAAATAAATGAATAAAATTAAAAAAACAGACTTGTCTTATTAAAATGCCTATTTCAAACTTTCTCTCTCTTTCACTTATTAGTCAACATTTGTAGAGCACTTCTTAAGCAGTATTATAGATAATATTGGAGATATAAATTAAAAATACATGCTTCTTCCAAATCCTGATATTGATTCTTTTAGATCATTGCACTACTGTTCACAATAGCCAAAATATGGAAATAACTCAAGTGTTCATCAATAGATGAATGGATAAAGAAAATGTGGTACATACATACAATGAAATATTATTCAACCTTAAGAAAAAAGAAGAAAGAAATCCTGACATTTCTGACAACATGGATGAATCTGGAGGATATTCTGCTAAGTTAAATAAGCCAGTCACAGGACAAATTTTTCATGATTCCAGTTATATGAGGTATCTAAAATAATCAAACTCACAGAAGCAGAGAATACAACAGTGATTCCAAGGAACTGGAGGGTGGGGGGAAATAGAGTTATTCAGTGGGTATAAAGTTCCAGTAATGCTAGATGAATAAGTTCTAGAGATCTGCTGTACAACTTAGTGCCTATAGTTAACAATACAGTATTGCACTCCTCAAAATTTGTTTTTTTTGTTTTTGTTTTTTCAAAATTTGTTAAAAAGGAAGATCTAGGTAGGCCTTTTTTATTAACACATACAAAAAATACAACAAAAAACAAAGATGCATAGGTCAACTCTGGGAGATGTTGGATATGTCTATTACCTTGATTGTGATGATGTATCATGGGTATTTCCATGTTCCCATACTTATCAAAACTCTACACATTAATTATGTGCAGTTATTTATCAATTAGATGTCAATATATCTGTTACAATTAAGAGTACATGTTAAGTCTCTGCCATCCCAGAATAGTCCATAATAGTATACAACCATCTATAATGTAAATCATACAATGTTACCATTAAGTTTATATAAGTGCAATATAAGTGATCTAATATATTGAAGTACATAAAATAAAGATAAAACCACAGGGTGAATTAATTAGAGAAATAATGGGAAAATAAGTAAACTATAGGTAGCTAAATGTTTGTAATAAGAATATCTTAGGGGCACCTGGGTGGCCCAGTTGGTTAAGTGTCTGTCTTCAGCTCGGGTCATGATCCTGGAGTCCTGGGATCAAACCCTGAGTTGGGCTTGGGCTCCCTGTGGGTGTGTGGAGTCTGCTTCTCCCACTCTCTCTCTCTCCCTCCCCTTCCCCCCATGCTCCCTCTTTCTCTCTCTCATAAATAAATAAAAATTTAAAAAAAGAATATCTTAGGAAAATATTATATATGAGCAATAGCATAGTGGCAATTTGGGCCACAAGAGTTAGAGAATGAAAACAAACCAGTTTTACTGAATTAAGCGACAGCACTTGAAATTTTTGAGAAACTCCAATTCTAAAATAAATAGACAGTAGGTGGTAAGTTCTTGATCAAGTATAGAATTTTTTTACAGAAGCATCTATTTATCCTAAAATTAAGAAAATAAGAATCTTAAAGGCTGTGATGAGGACTGGGGAGAGTACACAAAAAGATCTGGTACACCTCCGACAGTGGGCGTGGTCACAGAGTTTAGCAGCAGACATGATCTGATCGAGGTAGTATTCTTAAAAAGTGAATCTGGAGGTGATGACACAGGAGTGATATTTGAGGAACTGGTTTCAAATACCCTCTTTTTGTGACAAAATTGTAGCATTTTTAGCAAAATTATCAAATGAGAGAAAATAAATAGGAACAGAAGATTGGTTCCTTAGCAAAATACTATCCTCTTTTCATGCAAAAGCACCAAAAATATAGAACGGCAGTAGAGGAAATAGAGAACCAGTATGTTATCTCAGCAAATTGTCCATTAGTTACATTTTTCTACTAGTGTTTAATGTGGAACATCAGCAGATTTTTAAGTATCTTGGGATAACTGCCAAAGAATCAGCAAAACCAAAGTTAAAACAAAACAACAAAAAAGTACCAGTTTAAAACTAAGATGAAATGTTTACTACATTACAATGAGCAGTAAAAAAAAGAAAACATTACATTTTGTTTATCACAACATCTTGCCTTCTAAGAATGATTTGTGAAGAGCAAACACCCACTACTCTGTCCATGCTAGAATCTCCATTGTCTGATCAGTCGGGTGATCATAAACTGAGGATACTGTGCTTTATAGCAGAGAAAACACTGCTAGTTTGGCTATTACTTTACTGCAAAGCAGCTGTGATCACAACCTCCTGAGCACTGAAAATACTTCCTCCCAGACTCACGTAAAACTTTCATATGGAAAACTTCCAAAAAAGCTAAATATGCATATTTCATAATTTACTGAGATATATTTGCATCACGCTGTTATATTCTGCAACTCAGCAAGAATAAATATCATATCCTGGGACTTTTCCACTCATAAAGTGTGTAACAACAGTCAAGTACAAGATACAGCTTTTTTTTTATAATCAATATAGTTCATTTGAGCTTAACTGGCAACCCTGGGGAGAAAATAAAAAAGAAAAGCATAGCTAATCAAAGGCTTCCATAAATGTCATCTCCCCATCCCCCATGCAGTTCATATTTTTGTTTTAATTTGCATAGAATTTTCGTAGTCTTAATGAATTTATAAATATTCCCGTAGTTTTATTTTTAACCTGAAATCTTAAGACATTTATATTTGAAATATATCTAAAGGATATTAAGAATATTGAAGCAATATTACGATTTTGGGAACCTAATTTTGGAAATAACTACTACACATAGAGATTGATATATGGTAAAAAAACAAAAAACAAAAAACAAGCTTTATTGTAGTGAATGATAACCACGTATATCTTTCTGAATTTTAAAACTGAGATGTTAGTGAAAAAGGCATTGTCGTCAAAAGAATACTCTCTCTGTTGATAAATAATTGAGCCATGTGCTCTTTTTCAAGTACTTCCTTGGTTTTTAAAAAATGTTCCTAAGTAAATAATAACTCAAAATTATTCATAGATAGCTTAACACGATCTTCGTGTTTCCTCAATGGTACATTTATGGAAATGAGTAGGTCATATTTATGTGTGAAAAAATTTGCACCAAGGTGGATATGGAGGCAGTAAAGTCTCAGCATCAAGGTAATTGAGAATGTTGGTTGTTTCCTTTTCAGAAGACTGCACTTACAAAAATCTCTGTAAATTTAGCATGTATCTGAAGACATTAATAGGTTTAATGGGCCTGAAAATTTTAAGGTGCTTCAAAGATTTAAGTCATTGTTGTAGGCTTCAATACTGATGGCCATTGTATGATAACTCAGGTCAGGACATAAACAGAATCTTTTCACATTGCCCTGCATTCTTAATATTTATCATACATAGGGATGATAAATAAAAACAATCAGAAGCAATTATTGAATCATATAAATTTCATATCATCTCAAAAGCAGGGCATAAAAAACATCCAATATATAATGTGTAATCACCTGATGTTCTGTACCTGAATGTAGCCTCAGGCCTCCTGCCCCTATTATAATAATCACAGTCCCTGAGCCTTTACACTGAGGATATAAGTAGAGTAGAGTCCTTAAGGTCTTTGAAAGGCTTGGAAACTGCCATTTTGACTCAGAAAAACTTCAATAGTCAACTTAGATCCTAGATAAACCAGTCAAATCTCCTTTTTTGTATCTTCATAAAAAAGTTGCAATCCTCCTATATATGCCTTTGATTCCAATCAAGCTTTACACCGTCTAGTATTCTGTCCTTTCATTTGGTGCTGTGTTTAACTCATAATCTGAATCCCCCCTTGCAATCTCCTCTGTTCACATAAAATTATAAAACTTGGGGGCTGGAGGAAATGAATGAAGATAGTCAAAGGGTAACAAACCTCCAGTTATAAGATGAATAAGTTCTGGAGATGTAATGTGCAGTATAATGGCTATAATTAACTGTGCTGAACATGGAAAGTTGCTAAGAGAGATCTTAAAAATTCTCACCCCACATACCCTTATACGTCTCTGTACTTGTTGCCTATGACCATAGTTTTTCTCCTTTTTCTCCGACTGATAGACTTATTCTTCACAGATATGCATAAAGAACACTTAAAGCTTTTATCCCTACTTATCTGGAGATGTGCCTTGACATTAAAACAATTTTTCCTTTGTCCTTCTTTTCGTACTCATTACAATGGATTGCACTTCCTCATCATGCATTTTTCCTGCCAGAGAGATTGAATACATGCCAAGGGCAAAGAGCATGACTTATTCTTCTTTGACTTTTTCTTAATGCCTATCACATTGCTGACATGTAATAGTGTTCCATAAATATCTATTGAATAATTAAACACAATGACTTATTTGACTACCTTGTTATTGTCTAACTATATAGCCATTTTGTAAAGCCTGGAATGGGAAATGAATGAGAAAAGACACATTCAAGATTTTTACTACCCTTTACTACCCTTTTAAAGGTACCAATCCTCTGAATCGCAGACAGATATAAACACTATTCAAATCATGATCCATGACTCTAATGCTCTAGTATGTTTTTTTTTTTAAAGATTTTATTTATTTATTTGAGAGAGAGAGAGAGAATGAGAGAGAGCACGAGAGGGAAGAGGGTCAGAGGGAGAAGCAGACTCCCCGCTGAGCAGGGAGCCCGATGCGGGACTCAATCCCGGCACCCCAGGATCATGACCTGAGCCGAAGGCAGTCCTTAACCAACTGAGCCACCCAGGCGCCCTAATGCTCTAGTATGTTAAATCATCTGACTGAACAGAAAGTGTTAATACAATTGCCAGAAGTTAAATTTAGCATTAAGCATTAGAAGAATCAGATTATGAATAATTTTGAAAATTCTCTCTCTGACTATGATGAAGGTAAATTTACAGTTAGAATATGTTTTATAATATTTAAAAATTCTACTTATTTTTTGCTAAACATGTTAAAAACATAATTTGATAGACTAGCAAAATTTTAACATACTATAATAATGTGAAATGTGAAATATAATAAACATACTGAATTATGCTGTAATGGTTTTATCAAAATATTGAAAGTTGAATATATATAAATAAATTAGATAACAACAAAGCTTGATTATAATGAAATACTGTGAAATAAAAAAAAAACACTTAAAATAGGAGAAAGGTATACGTTAAAAAGTTTTTGAAAAGGAAACAAATTTTAATTCTTTCATTACGATTAAACATATTTAAGAATATTTACTATTTGTCATTTGGACTAAATACTGGTAATAGTTCATTAAAGTCAGAAATAGACTTTGCCCTTGTAAGGTAAAATCTTTATTAAGAAAATAACACTTTATCAAAAATCACTCAAGTATATTTCCATTGGTAATTGTAGATTTTGAATTGTGAAACCCCTCCTTTTATAAAATTTATCAACTGAGGTATAAATGACATACAATATTATATTAGTTTCAGGTGTACAACAGAGTATACATTGAAAAATGGTGACCATAATAAGTCTAGTTACCCTCTACCTTACAAAGTTATGATACTATAGATTATATTTCTCATGCTGTATGCTACATCCCTGTGATTTAATTTATTTCATAATCGGAAGTTTGTACTTCACCGATTTCACACCACCCCCCAATACTCCTCCCCTCTGGCAACCACCAATTTGTTCTCTGTATCGATGAGCATGGGTTTTATTTGGTTTTGTTTTATTCATTTTTTTTGTTTTTCAATTCTACATATAAGTGAAATCATGTAGTGTTTGTCTTTGTCTGATTTATTTCACTTAGCATAATAGCTTCAAAATCCATCCATGTTGTTGCAATTGGTAAGATTTCATTTTTTTATGTCTGAGTAGTATTTCGTTATGGATATATACCACATATTCGTTATCCATTCACTTGCTGATGGACACTTAGGTTGTTTCCATATCTTGGCTATTATAAGTAATGTTGTAGTGAACATGGGAGCGCATATATCTTTTTGAATAAGTATTTTATTCTTCTTCAGAGAGATACACAGTAATAGAATTGCTGGATCTTATGGTAGCTCTTCTAAGGCTGGTTTAGTAGTGATGAACTCCTTTAGCTTTTGCTTTTCTGAAAAACTATCTCTCCTCCAAATCTAAATAATAACCTTGCCAGGTAGAGTATTTGTTGAAAGTTGTTGTTGTTGTTGGTTTTGTTTTGTTTTCCTTTCAGCACTTTGAATAGGTCCTGCCACTCTCTCTGGCCTGCAAAATTTCTGCTGAGAAATCTGCTTGATAGCCTTAGGGGATTTTTCTTGTATTGCAACAATTTGTTTTCCTCTTGCTGCTTTTAAGATCCTCCTCTATCTTTAACTTTTGACATTTTAATTATAATGTATGTTCATGTGACTTTCTTTAGGTTCATTTTATTTGAAACTCTCTGGACTTCCTAGACTGGGATGCCTGCTTCCTGCCCTAGATTAGGGAAGTTTTCAGCCATTATTTCTTCAAATAAGTTTTCTGCCCCTTTCTCTTTCTCCTTCCGGAAACCCAATAATGCAAACGTTATTCTGCTTGATGTTCTCTCAGAGGTCCCTTAAGTTATCTTCACTTTTGTAAAATATTTTTTTCTTTTCTTTGTTCTGAGTTAGTCCATTGCTTTATCTTCCAGCTTTCTGCTCTGTACCCCTACTGTCATCCCATTTGCTGTTGAACACTTCTACTGTATTTTTCAGTTCAATTATTGTATTCTTCACCTCTGTGACTTCCTCTTTTTTCCAGAGTAACTATTTTGTTAATTTTTATTTAAATTCAATTTAGTTAACATATAGTTTGTTACTAATTTAAGAGGTAGAATTTAGTGATTCATCAGTTGCATATAACACCCAGTGCTCATTACATCATGTGCCCTCCTTAGTGCCCATCACCCAGTTACCCCATCCCCCACCCACCTCCCCTCCAGCAACCCTCAGTTTATTTCCTATAGTTAAGAGTTTCTTATGGTTTGCCTCATTCTGTTTTCATCTTATTTTATTTTTCCTCTCTTTCCCTAGGGTCATCTGTTCTGTTTCTTAAATTCCACATATGAGTGAAATAATATGGGATTTGTCTTTCTCTGACTGACTTATTTCGCTCAGCATAATATCCTCTAATTCCATCCACGTAATTGAAATGGCAAGGTTTCATTCTTTTTGATGGCTGAGTAATATTCCATTGTATGTATATGTGTGTGTGGGGGGGTGGGTGGTTGTATACACACACACATCTTCTATATTAAACCGTAATACTCTTGTATCTTCCTTGTTTGTGTGTCACCTGTTGACTAGCGGTCTATTAATACAGTTCTCAAAGTCTTTGGTATGCTAATTAAGATCAGATATATGCACCTGTAGGTCAGGTTGAATTCTGGAGTTCAAAAACAATTTTAAGACATTACTTTCATGAGTTCTGTCATCTCCAAGACTTATATGTTCCCTACAGCTCCCTTTTTTTTTGGCCATCTAGACCAAAACCGAAGTTTATATGTACTTCACTCTTCCATGTCATTTCATGTTGGTAACACATCCATGCTTTAGCACCAGATGGGCAAATAAAGAGAAAAAAATAGATAGCAATAAGGGTTATCTCCACTGTCATGGGATCTCATCTCTGAGAGTTTCCTTCTCTCAAAGTTTTGGCTCCTGTTGGCCTCTTATACTGGTTGCTGCCACTGTGGGATAATTATTACAGAAATGGAATAGGAGAGAATGGAGAAAAGGGACAAAAGAAAAATAAATGTATTTCTGCACTATGAATAAGTATTTTCCTGTTTGTCTCCTAAAGCCACAACTATAGGACTAGAATTTTCTGTGCCACTGAGCTCATTTTAGATTGTAGATTATATTACAGTCATACTGAGTATAGCCATTCCTTCTTTCCTGGAGGGGAAGAAATGGTAAATTCATGGCCAGTTTGGTCATACTTTGGACCTTGATGCTTATTGCTGCTTCACACTGCTATTTACTTTGCACAGTCCTCATATGGTTGCTGCATGTATTCTGTCCCATTTGTACCATTGTTACTAAGTGAGAGAGGCAGTCAGAGTATGCTAAATCCATATTACCCATAAACAGAACTGTAGGCTATTGTTTATTAGGCTAGAGTATCATTTGTAATGCAATTCTCTTAAAATCTTCAGAGGCTGCCAATCCTCTGAATCGCAGACAGATATAAACACTATTCAATGGGCGCCTGGGTGGCTCAGTTGGTTAAGCGACTGCCTTCGGCTCAGGTCATGATCCTGGAGTCCCTGGATCGAGTCCCGCATCGGGCTCCCTGCTCAGCGGGGAGTCTGCTTCTCCCTCTGACCCTCCCCCCTCTCCTGTGCTCTCTTTCTCTCTCATTCTCTCTCTTTCAAATAAATAAATCTTTAAAAAAAAAAAAAACACTATTCAAATCATGGTCCATGACTCTAATCTCTGTTTTTTAAATTCACATTTTATTTAGCAAAATGCTTTAGTGCCTTGCCAAAAGCCACATGTTTCAGCTCTCATCTTAGATTTTGTCCTGAATCAATATACTTGATATAACTGAAGTTGTAAAGTAAATTTTATTCCTCACGAAACCCCATATTTACAATTAACCTAGGTATTTAATGGGAAGAAATTATTTCTTATTTCATGTAGGAAATAAAAGCCAGACCAGAATGCCTTTTGAAAGGCTTAGAGGATCAAAATCCCCTCAAATCTCTATCCACAGCCATTGGTCAAGGTGACTTTATCTTAGGGTAAAAAAATAAAATGATTTATGCAAGTCAGTAAGTCATATGATTAACTAACAATGATGCATTTTGAATTATTCTGGACTAAAAAAAGGCAATAAATTCCATGTTCATACTTTCTGGACTTCAAATACCCTAGCATGTAATTAAATACACCCATCCCTTGCAAGAACAAGAAGTTCCAATCTATTCCAACATCCTGGTAATATTTCTATAAATTCCTGTAAACTTCAGCATCAGTGAAAAATAATCTGAGGCCCAAAATGCTAAAGGTAAAATTTCAGCTTCTTCACTGTGGGTTAAACAGGATTTGTTATATTCAGCCAGGTATTACAGGATCACCATTGCACCCAAACTAACTTATAATCAACTAATACCACATCATTAGATACATGACATGAACAATTTCATTTTCAACTACAATTTAAGTAATGGAAGCCTCATTTATGCATGGCTAACACTAACTTGGGCAATCATAAGTCAGGGCTCTTTTATTCCAGTACCCTTGGAATTTTACCTGGATCAATTTCTTACCCATTCCATCACTCAGTACTTTTAGATTTGATGGGATTCTATGACTATGCAAGTCATCTATCCATCTCTGTGCCACTGGTGATGGGTCCTATGATTTGGAGGCTCACCAGCAACAAGTGTATTGGGGGAGAATCCCTGCACTGAAGGAATTAATTATAGGCAGACAAAACATTTTCTACTCCACATTTCTCTATTTAATCTGCTATTTTGTGCTGAAAGAACATCTGAAGAGTTCTCATGTACTTTCTTGTTTTATTGATGCTTTTTATTTTTTCCCCTATATGTAAGACTATATCCAAGTGCTCATCTATTTTTATTGTTACTAACCAATTTTGTGAATATTTTTAAGTTCTATATTGAATCATTTCTTTATCTCAGAGCTAGGCCTAGTATTCTTTCTATGGTTATACTTCCTAATAACTTTTTTTTTATATTTCTTGAAGTGGATTATCTGTATCACCAGCCTTTTGTCCATTTACTTTGATAAAATAATAAAATAATTCAGTTATTCATGAATCATCTGGAAAATAAAATTAATTATTAGTCTCTTACAAACCAGAATGTAGATAGTCAAAAGTGATGCATATACATGTTGCCATATGGTATATAATATTTTGGTAATTTAGATATTCTAACATATGAGAAAGGGTCTTATCACTTTCTATTGGAATATCAAAGGAGTTAACATTCACAGAAAAGGAGGCATATGGAAGCTCCCTTTCTCTTCCTATGTGGTAAAGGGTAGGTGAAGTTTTAGTAAAAAAAAATCTATTTCAACTTTTTTTGATCGTATTCTTTTAATTATCTTTCCCAAATATCTCATATCTATATTGTGTTAAGAGTGACATTAATCTGATATATCATTGTTTTATCACCCAACTGTGCCACTGAGATTGCTTATTACTCTGCAAGGCTGCTCATCTCAAGTATAAACACAGCATAAATTCTGCTGTGATCTCCTTCCTCAGTTGGCACCCTGAATCCTTGTGTTTCTTGATGATGTTAGATCAATCAAGATATTCTTGCTGATATTCCCATAGACCCTTCTCTTTTTTTTAATCTTTTTTTTAAGATTTTATTTATTTATTTGAGAGAGAGAGAATGAGAGAGAGAGAGCACGAGAGGGAAGAGGGTCAGAGGGAGAAGCAGACTCCCCGCTGAGCAGGGAGCCCGATGTGAGACTCCATCCTGGGACTCCAGGGCCATGATCCGAGCCGAAGGCAGTCGCTTAACCGACTGAGCCACCCAGGCGCCCTCCCATAGACCCTTCTCACTTGGCTTTTAATGACAGAGATATTAGTTCAGTTTGGCTGATGATTTTTCCATTTCCCAGGCCAGCCTTGTCTTCATATTCAAGAAACCAAGAGGTGGGTCTTCCATCCTCATGAATATCTGGGCCTAGTAGTAATTTGATTACATTAAAAAATGTCTATGTCAGGGGGCGCCTGGGTGGCTCAAATGGTTAAGCATCTGCCTTCGGCTCAGGTCATGATCCCAGGGTCCTGGGATCACGTCCCGCATCGGGCTCCCTGCTCCTTGGGAGCCTGCTTCTCCCTCTGCTTCTATCTCTCTCTCTCTCTCCCCCTGTCTCTCATGAATAAATAAATAAAATATTTTTTAAAAAAAGAAAAAAAAGAAATGCCTATGTCAGGAGATTCAGGCATATTCTAATTAGGATGTGTGAACATACTTTTAAACTTTCATTCTCTAGAGAAAAACCATTTTTATTTCATCACATGTTTCCCTCAAGAGAACTTTTCATATCATCCTAGACTGCCTAAACTATTAATGAAAAGGTGACTGTAAAAAATGGTTTCTATTAGTTAACATAAGACATAAAAATGTCTTCATCAATTTTTCATTTTGTTCTGAAACTCCCACAAAACTTTAATTCTTAGACCTCTGTGACAAAACTACAAGTAACCATACTACATTAAAGATAGGGAATGAAACGGGCGCCTGGGTGGCTCAGTTGTTAAGTGTCTGCCTTTGGCTGAGGTCATGATCCCAGAGTCCTGGGATCAAGCCCCACATCAGGCCCTCTGCTCAGCGGGAAACCTGTTTCTCCCTCTCCCTGCTTGTGTTCCCTCTCTCACTGTGTCTCTCTCTGTCAAATAAATAAATAAAATCTTAAAAAAAAGGGGGGGGATGAAAACCCGTCACCCACTCAGGAGACACTGATCCATTGCACAGTAGCTCAGAGGAAATGGTCACCCACTGAGGTGTATAGCTTATCCAGATGTTTTGCACTAGAATGCAGGCATGAAGTCCCTCCTGTAATCTTTAGCCCAGAGCAGCAATAATTTAAAATCAGTTTGATAATATGAGCAAATCCTTCCAGGTTTTGTGCTGTGAGATGACACACAGGAGGATATAGGGGTACCTGGGTGGCTCAGTTAGTTAAGTATCCGGCTCTTGATTTTGGCTCAGACCATAATCACAGGGTCCTGAGATTGAGCCCTCTGTTTCAGGCTTCACACTCAGTGTAGAGCCTGCTTAGGATTCTTTCCCTCTTCCTCTCCTTCCCCTTAACCCCCTAAATAAATAAATAAATTAATTAATTAATTAATTAAATTTATTTAAAAAATAAAAAATGAAGGTTATGTTTGGTTTGATCTAACTTTAAACATAGAATATAGAATGCATAAAAAAATTCATTTTGCAAACTCTGAAAATCACCTTACAAACCTAGGCAGTCTTCACCAAGAAAGGAAATCTAGTTACAATAAAAGATGTATTTGAATGCAAACTAGGAATGATGAGAGTTGCATAAAGATTTCATTGAAAACAAAATAAACAATGATTTTAAATATCAAAGAAACTGAATAGGCTGACACCTAGAATTACAGCCACTGATTTGTGATCAAGTTGATTCCCACCAAGCAATTCTATGTCACATGTTCCAGAGTGAATGTATTCAAACATTTATGTAATTTATAACATTCATGGTTCACTTGAGCAAAGTTAGTACATATTATCTCTGAACAATTAATTAGCCACTTTCAAATAGTCAATAAAATACATAGCACTTGGGGATACTAGAGAAAGAAAATACAGAGTTAATAAAAAGGTGCAAATATGAAATATTCAGAGTAATGAAGTGCCAAAAATGCTGTTAATGCTTCATTATATTTTTCTGATAATGCAAGTTATGCAAATTTTTAAGACTAAAATATATTCTTACTTGGTTTGCTTTAAGGATAATATTTGTATAAGTACAATATAAATAAAGCTCTTTTTCATTTGAGCAGAAATTTTGTACCCATTTTGTACCTCTATAACTAACATCGCACAGGATGTGTCACAAAATATATATAGCTCCAACTTCCCAGAGATGTTATGCTTACTTCCTTGCTTTAATGACTATTTCACTTTCAAATGGATTTATTAACAGAAATAAGCACACTTTAAGCAGATGGTTGTCAGAAATCTGCTTACTTCAATAAAATAATTGAGAGTTAATAAACATTTGCAGCTTGGTGTGGTATAAAGCATCGCTGCATTAAGTTACCATAAGGAATGAGGCACATAGAGCATTTTATAAAGATAACTCATGTTTATGTAGTTTTGATTTCAGTAATATTAAAAACATAAAGTGCATGTGCAAATGACTAACCCAAAACTATAAATAATATTTATTAAACGACACCTATAATCTTTAAAACTTACATAAACTTTGCTGAAACCCCTGTAAAAATAGGATCAGCTCATCCAAAATGGGAGAGATTGATGGTAGTTTTTACCTCAAAAAATAATAAGCCAAATGTCTGAATATTTATGATTGATTTCCCTTAAAACTTTTTCTCCATACCTTCTGTATCATAAAATAAATAACTTTGAGAATATCCAAAATATCTCAACTTCAATAAAAAGTGTCAGATAAAATGCAGTATTAATCTTTCTATACCATATTAAAATTCTGTGTAGCTAGTAGCATGTCATTGCAGCATATGAAGGCAAGATATTATGATTAAAATAAAGCAAAGCTAGACAAACTTAACATTTAATGGGGAAAATGTTTAAAGTTAAAGGTTTTGTTTCAAGTGTTAAAGAAAATTAATGGATAAAGTAAGAAAAATCACATGAAGAAATGATTATTCCCTTCTTCTGAATGCATAATCTTTCTTTTCTAATTGGGAGATATACTGTCTACTCTCTGTGATTCTCTGATTTATTGTAGGTTTTATTTTCCTACCAATTTAGTCTATCGCACAGTGATTAATTAGATAGATGAATACATAGATGTATGTTAAGTATGTATGTATGTATCAATCTAAGTATAGATATGTGTATGTACATACACATCTATATTAACTTATTGTGCTTAGAATTATCAATTTCTTGGCATTATAATTTAATAATTTCAAATTATCCTATTAGACTTCAAGCTACTTAGATTTCAGTATTCAAACTTATTGATACCTAAAAACAAACAAACAAACAAAAAACCTGGGATAAATGAATAAGTCGGGAATATACGGAGAAAAAATTTAAAAATACATATTTGAAACATAACTCATGAAATTTATTTTGCTATAAGGGAAGACTATAAAAATAAATTATTTTACACAAATTACACTCCAGAATTACTTTGTGTTTTATAATTTATAAGATATAAGAAATACAGTCTAAATCCTTACAAACAGTATCTGGTAATTAAATTTCCCTGTTAAAATGGAATTAGTAGTTTCTCATCTCTGTGTTTTAAATGGACAGGTCAAAGGAATACAGTCAATCTGACAGTCTGAAATTTCTGGTGGTAATTGAGTTCAATATTTATTCTAAAATAGCAGTAAAGGACCTAGTTTTGAGAAGGTAGGTTGAGTACCTTGTCAAAAATCAACCTGGTAAGTTTTAGCTGATTTTGTTTAGCAATGTTAGAATTTTTTTTCAAGTTAAGAACTAGTAATTATAAATTCTGATTTTTTTTCTATTTGCTCACCTACCCTCTTGTATCATGCATGGAGGACACCAGATATCAGAGGAACTGGGCAGTCTGCTATAATAATCTTATCTGAGTAGAATGGGTAGAATGGTTTTCTACTTCTGCTGCCAGACACAAGTACAATCCATTTTACCAGTTGAAACTGTGTAGTCAATGGAATGACCATCATTCAGCATTTGCCTAGAATGATAATCACAAGGTTAATGTGATTAAAATAATGACAAAGTACATTCCCTGAAAGATGGTTTAAAAAACCAAATAATAAAAATTCTATCTGGCTGCAAGAAATAAAATTTCTTCCTGTCTTTGTGTTAATTGGTGGGGCCCGCTCGTCTTCCACAGAAGTGTTCTTCTTAGCATCCTCCTGTTTTTTCAACTTCACCGACTGCCTTCGGCTCAGGTCATGATCATGGAGTCCCGGGATCAAGTCCCACATCGGGCTCCCTGCTCAGCAGGGAGTCTGCTTCTCCCTCTGACCCTCTTCCCTCTTGTGTTCTCTATCTCTCATTCTCTCTCTCTCAAATAAATAAATAAAATCTTTAAAAAAAATGAAATTCAATGTAATAAACTTAAGTTATAGTTGCTTCAGAAAAGACATTCTTAGTCCAATTACTCCTCAAAGAACACTATATACGAATGTCACATGCATTATATTAAATCATTTTCCCAGTTAATTATTTTAGTTAAATATTTCATTTCTTAACAAGCTAGGCAACACAAAATAGTGAGAAGGTAATGTTTATGGAGGCAAAAAAGACAAGAAGTCCTGAGTCTCATCAAGTGCTAAAGTCAGATGTCAAACAGAACATGGATTTGGCCAGCAGAAGACAGAGTTTATAGAAAGACTAAAAAGTTAACTAAAAGAGGTCAAAGTTGGCAAAGATATACTGATCATCCACTCCTTCTAAAAATGCTTGAGATTAAATGCTCTAGAAATGAATAATCAGTAATTGAGAGCAATTTCTAATTGGAAGAAAACAATATACTAAACTAAATGTATTAATTCTTTTTTCTTGTTTTTTCTTTTTCTTTTTTTTTTGGCTTGATCTTCTCTAGTGCCATATTGGTGCAATACCCTACAAATTATGACTGTTGGCTATAATTGAGTTTACTGTGTCAGTTTAACAATAGAAATCAAAATGTTTATTTTTCATTGAATGCATGTTCTCTTTTTATTAATAATATTATGCATGCTTATGTTTTTATGAAATATAAGTTTTTAACTTGAAAATGAAGTCACATGTTTTGGTTATGAACAATCTAGTCTGTTTTTGAAGGAAAGGGACAGAAACAGTGTTATAATCCAATATTTATATGGGGCAGGTGTTTAAAATATTCACCACAAATAACTGTAGTAGTTTTCCATTAAAAATATCTTTTCTGGTAAAATTTTAATAGCAGTAGTATGATCTAGCAATGTTATTTTCACAATATAACTGAAACCTGCAATTAGTCTACTTAAGAAATACAAATTTTGCTATTACTATCATCTTTCTTCTCCATTTATGGGTAGTAAAAGTAAATGAAACAAACTTATCCTACTGAAAAATTACTACTTCTGTCATTAGAAGCTTTACACTTTGCCTTCTGTAGATATACTTGGAAATTCAGCACAAGAAAACAAAACCATTACCAAAATGGTTGAACATTTTGAATACTTTGGGAAGCCAGTATATTATAAAATAAAAATATACATATTAAAATGCTGCCTGAGTATTAAAACAATTAAATAAAAATTTTAAAAATACATAATTGTTTAATTTTTTTAAATACCTAAAGGAATTATTTTGGTCATGATAATTGTTTATTCAATTAAATTTTAATATATATCAAATGGTTCCAACTTTCAGTCATTTTGTATTAGTGCCAAGTAGTTTACCTAATTTTCTTTCTTCCTTGTGTATATTGTTTGTATCTGTGTGTGTGTGAGTGTTGTTTTTATTTGACCAAATAGTTGTTTCATATTATACCTCCTTTTTAAAAATTATATTTGTATACATCTGTTTTTAAATAATTTTATTGTTTATTCTAGTGGTTTGACCATATATCTTTAATTTATCACAATTTATGTAATAGTTGAATTAAAGTTTCTATTACTTCTGGGTCATCCTAGAATCTGTTTCAATGATATAGTAGTGGTGTAACAGTCACATTTTCTACTTCTTTACATTTCCAGTATTTTGTCAATTATATGTTAGACATTGTGGATGTTAATTATATTATCTTCTTTTAGGGGTGTTGAATATTGCTATGGCACACAGTCCAACTGCTGGTGGATCCTCTCGATCTTCTCAGGTATGGTTTTATATTTTGTTCTACTGGTATATTTCAGTCTTGTTTTAGTCAGTTTTGTTCAGTTGGGTTCTAGTAATAGGTTGTGGCCTAAAGTCTAGGGTGTGGCTTTTACTTATTTGGCCTTTAGCTTGTCTCACCTGAATACCTGATATATTAAACAAGGTCTTTTCATTCTTCATTTGGGGAATTCCAATGTCCCCAGCACTACATGACCCCTAGTATCATACCTGTTAGCTATCAGCCTCACAGTGTCTTCTTTCTGCTAGTTTGAGCCTTGACTTGAATTTACAAAGCCCAGCTCTCAGTTAAAAACTATAAGGAACTTAGACACAGACTTCCCTCTCCACCCTTCCAGAATCCCTTTTTTTCTGATAATCTGTCCTGCAAATTCCACAGGTTGAGAATCAAGTGGGTTGGCACAAATGTGGTGGCCATCCCACTCTTGAGGGAGCCACAAACAAAAGGCTCTGACAGTTTTATGGACCCCAGGGTCAGGAAGAAACCTAAAGGGAGGGGCGCCTGGGTGGCTCAGTTGGTTAAGCGACTGCCTTCGGCTCAGGTCATGATCCTGGAGTCCCGGGATCGAGTCCCACATCGGGCTTCCTGCTCAGCGGGGAGTCTGCTTCTCCCTCTGACCCTCTTCCCTCTCATGCTCTCTATCTCTCATTCTCTCTCTCTCAAGTAAATAAATAAAAAATCTTAAAAAAAAAAAAAAAAGAAACCTAAAGGGAGGGGTAGGAATGGGAAAATACTGACTAATGAATCAGGGAAGGGGAAAGTGTCCTTAAGGTTTTCTCCTCTTTCTAATCCTGTCCCCAAAAGGAGGCCTCAGCAAATGCACATAAAGATGCCTAGAGAGGGCAGATTTTTCCCATGAGGCTCTCCAGGGAAAGCCTTGGTCATTGCCTATGGTCAGGCCTGAAGAATTACACACAGTTTTAACCAGGAATTGAGCCCCTCGATGTCATACAGGAATAAGTACCAACCAGAAAAAGTTCATTATGTCCAAGCAAAACCACACACACACACACACACATACACACACACACACAAACAAATAAATAAGTAAATAAATAAATAAACCAATAACAGTAGTATTGGACAAACCAAAGAAATAGAAAATCATCATTAGAACACCTCAGCAATAAATGCTGCAGGTAAGCTTCACCAATAAATATTAAAATTAATGGGAAGGATATTTTACACACACACACACACATACACACACACAAAATGGAATACTATTCAGCCATAAAAGGAATAAAATCTTGCCATTTGTAACATGAATGGATCTAGAGGGTGTAATGCTAAGTGAAATAAAACAGTCAGAGAGAGACAAATACAATATGGTTTCACTCATATGTGGAATTTAAGAAACAAAACAAATAAAGAAAAAAAGAGACCAACCAAAAACACTCTTAACTATAGAGAATAAACTGATGGTTACCAGAGGGGAGGTATGTGAGGGGATGGGTAAAATCGGTGAAGGGGACTATGAGGCCACTTATCATGGTGATCACTGAGTAATATACAGAATTGTTGAATGACTATATTGTATACTTGAAATTAACATATGTTAATTATACTGGAATTAAAATTTAAAAATAATAATGGGTGTTTGGATACAGCAACAGGGTGGAGGACTTTAAGATCTACATGGCTTCTAGGGGATAAGAGACTCCTGGCCAACCAGCTCCAGTGATAGCATAAGAGAGAAGTCTTGCCTCAACTCAATCATTTACCACTCTTGAGACTCTACCGTCTTTACCTTCTACCCTAGAACCCTAAAGAAGGAGGGCAGCTTAAAAATCCTACCTTGTTGGTAACATCAATAAAGTATATTATACTCAGACAAAAAATATAAATAATGGGTGAAACTTTAAGAAGAAACAGCATATCTACATAGTCTCTATGGTGTGTCCCAAATAATATTTATTAATCCAGTTTTTGTTTTCACATTTTTAATGTACATTTTAACATTTTTCACCTATGTTCTTTTATATTCCTCTTTCCCAGTGTTGTAACTTAATTTGTCCCCCCTGAAGAGTGACCTAGACACTTCTAATAAATACAGTGGAAAAAAATTATAGATATGGATATTGTACAGAAACGGAAAAACAGTAATCTGTTAGACACAATCTTAATCATGATCAGTGTTAGCATCACTAGTAAAATTCATGTTGACATCATGTCCTCATTTGTATAATGAGAAGGGCACTTCACCTGTGTGAAATTTAAAAAAAATCCATAATCCCTGTCTAATCATGAGAAAATATCAGGCAAACCCAAGAAGAGGGAATTCTACAGACTACTCAACCTACACCATTCAAAAGTATGAGGGTCATGAAAACAATAAAAGACAAAGAAGCTGTCATAGACTGGAGGATACTAAGGTGACATGACAACTAAGTATGACATTATATTCTGGATTGGATACTGGCTTAGAAAAAAATTACACTGAAGGAAATTCTGGTGAAATCCAAATAAAGTCTGTAGTTTAATTAATGGTATTACACCAATGTTAACTTATTAGTTTGGTAATTGTAGCACACTTATGTAACATGCAGGAAGGCTGGTACATGATATGCAGTAATTTATTGCAGCTGTTGGCAACTTTTCATTAAATCTAAAGTTACTACAAAAAAAGTTTAAAATAAAAACATATTGATTTGAAAGAGAGGATGTTCTCTGATTTCATAAAATCCTTTATATTCTTAAGTTAGTGGGGAGTCAAATTGGCACTGGTATATTTTTACTTCCATATCTTCTGAACGTTATTCTTAATTTTTCTGGAAACTTGAACTTATTCAATTGGATTTGAGGTAAAATGTGCCAACCTCACCATTTGATTTTTCAACTGTTTCTACTTGCTCTGATACCCATATAGTGTGCTCCCTAATTATTTAAAGTTACATTCAAACAAAATTTTATATTGTTATCTTAGTTAACAAAGTTGTATTGAGGCTATTTTAGTGTCATTCTCTGGATTTACAAAATAATAGAAACATGCCCATGGCATTAAAAAATTATGAACATAAAGAATTATAAAATTTACAAGAGAATTATGGTTGGTCATGAAGGAGAAAGCACTGGTTCTATTTTGTGAACGGAAAGAAGTTTCAAGAAATTCTTCATGGAGATTCAATGCATATCTATAAAAAATACTGATTCATGGTTTAATAGATTTGTCATTTTTAAAGTTGTTAAATTTTTTGAAGGTAGATTAAAATTGTTTATTTTTGGCTAATTTTTGAAACTAAAATGAAACATACTCATATGTATAAACATATGCAATTACACTTGAATTGATAAATATATATGCAATATAAACTATTTCAGGCATGGATAGTAGGGATATGAATCATATTAATAAAATCTTATATTCTCACATTTTCATATACCGTCTTCTGGACTTGGGAACCTCAATTATAATAACTAAACCACATAATATCAATTTATTTCCATCATGTGCATTTATTCCAGAATGTGGAATATCAAAATCTTGTACTTCAACACCCAAATTATTATTTGCAGAATAGAACTAGATTTCAAATAACAAAATGCTAACACATAGAGAATATAATATTTTACAATATTTGCATTTACCATTTTAATTAAAACACAAAATGTAGATCAGGATTACTCAAATTAAACAATTTTGGAATATCTAATCATTTTCTTATTTTATTTATCTTATTTGATGATATGTGTTCATTTTTTTCCCACATCACTCTGTAGCAGAGATTCAGAATGTCAATGAGAAATGTCTATGCCACAGAAGATAGATATCTAGAAAGATATCACAACTTACAATATTTATGAATCAAGGTAGTGAATAAGCTATTTTTTTAAAGTATATAATCAGTTTGGTATAGTGATTCTGATACCATAGCAATAAAATTTTGGTAGTTCATGATTCCAGACTGACTTTGAACAAACTGTTTATCATTATTTCATACTCATTATCTGAATTCCATCAGCTATCCTACTTGATTCAAAGGTTGTTTTTATATTGCACTCCTGAATTTGCTCCAATTTATAACTATATTTTACTGACCTGAATTTTTTCATAGTTCTATGAATAATTTTTGATGTATACCTTAAGTGAATTTTTATCAATATGATAACATGATCTTAGATATTCTTTGATTTTCATGTTATTTTAATCATGTTTTTGGTGGGGCTTTTGTTGTATTTATGGTAATCTTTTGCATATAAGATTTATTTTTAACTTAAATATATATGTGACATTCTCCATATAAAAACTATCTAGTAAGACTCATTAAATAAAAATAATAAAAATATTTTGTACAAAATTATTAAATACCAGACAGACGTTTCAGCAAGAAAAATACAGGCTTTATCTTACCTGTTTTAGGTGTATATTGTGTTTGCTCTTTTAGGAGTGTGTCCTTTCAGGATTTTAAAATAATCAAATGTCTTTCTGGAAATATATTATCAAAATTCGTCAAGAAATATCATTTTTCTTTAAAGTAGGAAATGTGCACAATTTATATTAAGAATGTGTACTTCTTGAGTAATTACTGGAAGAAAACTGAAATATACTGATAACTAAAAATAATCTACGCTATTGCTTTAAATTAATCCATAAAATGGTACATTTTTATGATTCATTCTTACGGGAAATTTTATTTTCTGTTTTTTACAATATTTGAAAAATCTTATTTCATAAGAATTTGCTTGAAATATGAAGATTTTAAAAGAGAATGCAGGGGCGCCTGGGTGGCTCAGTTGGTTAAGCGACTGCCTTCGGCTCAGGTCATGATGCCGGAGTCCCGGGATCGAGTCCCACATCGGGCTCCCTGGGGGGTCTGCTTCTCCCTCTGACCCTCTTCCCTCTCGTGCTCTCTATCTCTCTCTCTCTCTCAGTTAAATAAATAAAATCTTTAAAAAAAATAAAATAAAAGAGAATGCAGAAGTTAACTATGTATTTACATAATTAGCAACTGTTGTGTTGTATGTTATATTTCAATACATAATCCTGTAACTTATTTGAAAATATAACTAAACACATTTCAGTATTAAGAATAGACATACATTTTTGAAATTTTTATTTACTTTATTTATTTATTTAAATAAATATTTATTTATTTATCTGATGCTTATTTATAAATTATCGGCTTGCTATAAAAATCATTTATCTTAGATAAAACCTCACTTATATTATAAAGGTGGATATATGACTTCTCTAACTAAGAATATAAACATGAAATTTTCTCAGGTAAGCTTCTCCATCTATTGAGGCATAATAATTCTCACTGCCTACCTCAAAAATATGAATTAAAGAACAATAGGAAAATGTAATTCTCTCAGTAACAGAAATTATTCCAAAGAGCAAAAAAACACAGATACTAATCAATGTAGCTAAAACTGATATTTTGGCAAATGTGCATTTTATAAGGGGTTGTTTTGAGCCTAATTATTATATTTATTCATAATATAATTTTAATATGATCTATATTTTCACAAATAAATAACATGGAAAAGAACATTTTGCTAGGTATTAGAAACACCAAGATTCTTAGCCTATTTCCACTGTTAGCAACTATACAAAAATGACTTTTAAAATATCTAAACATACCTCTTTATTTGTAAGTATAAATACTTGCCTTAATAGTTGTTTCAATTAGAAGAGTAAAAATACATATTACCGTGAAGCACAACATAAAAGAACTTTTTTAAAAAATATTTTATTTATTTATTTGACAGAGAGAGAGAGATAGTGAGAGCAGGAACACAAGCAGGGGGAGTGGGAGAGAGAAGCAGGCGTTCCGTGGAGCAGGGAGCCCGATGCGGGGCTTGATCCCAGGTCCCTGGGATCATGACCTGAGCCCAAGGCAGACGCTTAATGACTGAGCCACCCAGGCACCCCAAGAACTTTCTTTTTTAAAGATTTTTATTTTTATTTATTTGAGAGAGAGAGAATGAGAGATAGAGAGCACGAGAGGGAAGAGGGTCAGAGGGAGAAGCAGACTCCCTGCCGAGCAGGGTGCCCGATGCAGGACTCGATCCCGGGACTCCAGGATCATGACCTGAGCCGAAAGCAGTCGCTCAACCAACTGAGCCACCCAAGCGCCCAAGAAATTTTATCCAGAAAAAAAAATATCACTTTTTTTCTTTACCATTTTTAATTATATGTTTTGAAAAGCAAAAGTTTTTAAGTGGAATTTTATATTATATTAAATTGCCATATTCTTTTCTGTTTGGGATCTTGCTTTTGGTATTGTATCCAAGAAATTGTTTCCCTAAGGAAAAGGCACAATAACTTTTTCCTAAGTTTTCCTCCACGAATTTTGGCTTTAACTGACAATAGGGTCTCCTTATTAGTTAACCAGTGTGCTTAAGGTGGAAAGGATGAGGGAGGAGTTAAGATGGAAAAGTAGGAGGACCATAGGCTTGCCTCAGCCCTCCAACACAGCTAGATAAATATCAAATCATTCTGAATACCCAAGAAATAAACTTGAGGACTGATAGAACAAACTGCACAACTAGAGGGAGAGAAGAGCCCACATCGTGGAAGGTAAGAGGTCGGAGATGTGGTCTGATGAAGAAATGGACCATGGGTGTTGTGGAGGGGAGGGAGCCCTAGTCACAGAGACAGAAGAGAGAGGGAGAGGGAGAGAGAGAGAGAAGAGTGTACAAGGGATTGCACAAGGAAAACACCCAAAGCCATTGACTGGGAAAATAAGAGGGGCTGATTTTCATGAATTTTACAACCGGTGGAGGTCAAAGACTAGACTTTTAGAGGTCTCCTGCATAGTCAATGTGGAGCCCTGATGGTGCTGCAGTGCTCCTATAAGAAGGAGGGCAGAGGCCCAAGAGCAGATGGCAGGATCTGAGGGTCCCCTGGGATGCACCGGGAGAGATGGTTCCCCTTTCTCGGAGCACATCTGTGAGAAGTGACACTGCCTCTCCGGGGACAAAAGAGCTGGCAGGTGCCATTACCCTCCCCTGCCTCTCAGCATAGGTATGGAGACTCCAGCTGCGGGTGGCTAACCTGGACACCAGCTTTTGGCTGCACTTTACTCCAAACTCCACATACTAACCATTTGGTGTGATTACCCTTCTGGGACAAACTGCATCAGTCCTAGCATGGTGAGACCCTCCCTCAGAGGACCAGCGTGAGTCTGTGCCCCTCCAGGTCCTTAAAGTTTGGAGTTTTAAAATTCTGCAGGCCTGCCTGGGATAGAACCCAGGTGCACTGCACTGCAGGGCCCCTAGATGGGCCAAACACAGACAGGATGAAGGCAGGGATCTGAGGGACACCTGGGACACATGAGAGGAGATTGTTCACTCTTCTGGGAAGGCTTCCCAGATAGCAGTTGGTGCAAACACCCTTCTCCAGGGATGAGGGAGGGGCTGGTGCCATTTCTTTCTCCCAGCCACTCAGCATAAAATAACTTCAGTACACAGCACAGCACCAACGGTGGCAGCCTAAGCCTCTTACACCAAGTCCTCGCCCCCTGTGAGCTGAAGGTGCTGCTTTTCTTGGACAAGTATGCCTGAGAACCAGAGCAGAGGGCCCCTCACTCAGAAGACCAGGAAAAATTCCCCCCAGGCACCGCATTTACTGATGATAGAGTTCCGTAAAGCTTCAGCTCCAGTGGAAATAGCATAAGGACTCTTTTAACAAACAGACCAGAGTACACTGAGGTAAAAATCACCACAGTCTGGCCAAGGTCCAAACAATCCCCACTGCAAGCAAAGAGAAACTCCGGAGAGGCCTGACCTGAGGGAAACACCAGCCAAAACACAGCAGCAGAGTGCACACAGCAGACAAGAGAGAGAGTTCCTGAAGCACCAGGCCCTGGACAAGATATGACCTTTTTTTTTCATAAAGCCATTACTCTCAGGAGCAGGAAACATAACAGGTTTTTGTAACACACAGAAGACAGTGACCTAGACAAAATACCAAGAAAAAGGAATTCATTCTAAAAGAAAGAACAAGAAAAGGTGATGGCAAGAGATTGAATCAAAACAGATATAAGTAATATGCCTGATTCAGAATTTAAAGCAACAATCATAAGGATACTAGCTGGGCTTGAGAAAAATATAGAGGACACCAGGGAGTCCCTTACCACAGAGATAAAAGACCTAAAAACTAGTCAAGCTGAAATAAAAAAAAATGCTATAATTGAGATGTGACACCAACTGTATATAATGACGACAAGGATGGAAAAAGCAGAGGAATGAATAAGTGATACAGAAGATAAAATGATGGAAAATAATGAAGCTGAAAAGAAGAGGGAAAGAAAAATATTATACCATCAATGTAGACTTAGGGAACTCAGTGACTCCATAAAGTGTAATAACATTCATATCACAGGAGTCCCAAAAGAAAAAGAGAGGCAAAAACGGACAAGAGATTTATATGAGGAAATTAGAACTGAAAACTTCCCTAATCTGGGGAAGGAAACAGACATCCAAATTCAGGAGGCACAGAGAACGTCCATCAAAATCAACAAAAGCAGGCCAACACTAAGACACATAATAGTTAAATTTGCAAAATACAGAGACACAGAAAAAATCCTAACAGCAGCAAGATAAAAGAAGTCCCTAACTTACAAGGCAAGACAAATAAGATTAGCAGCAGATCTTTCCACGAAACTGGACAGGCCAGAAGGGAGTGCCTAGATGTACTCAACATGCTAAACTGGAAAAAAAAATGCAGCCAAAAATGCACTGTCAAGCAAGGCTATCGTTCAAAATAGGAGAGATAAGGAGTCTCCCAGACAAAAAGAAACTAAAGGAGGTCATAACCACTAAACCAGCCCTGCAAAAAATATTAAAGGGGATTCTTCAAGTGGGAGAGAGAGAAAAAGTGACAAAGGCTAGAAGGAAAAAGAGAAAGTCTCTAGAAACAACAACTTAACAAGTAATGCAATGGCACTAAATTCTCAACTATCAATAATCACTCAATGTAAATGGACAAAATGCTCCAATCAAAAGACATAAGGTATCAGAATGGATAAAAAAACAAACAAACAAGAGACATTATATGCTGCTTTACAAGAGACTCATTTTAGATCTAAAGGCACCTGTAGACTGAAAGTGAGAGATGGGGAACCATTTATCAACTAATGGAAGTAAAAAAAAAATAAAGCCAGAGTAGCCATACTTATATTAGACAAACGAGATTTTAAACCAAAGCCTGCAATAAAAGATGAAGAAGGGTACTATATCATAGTAAAGGAGTCTATCCACCAAGATATTCATACAATTGTGAATATTGATGCCTCCAACTTGGGAGCACCAAAATTAATAATTAAATTATTTACAAACATAAAGGAACTCATTGATAATACTATGATAATAGTAAAGGACTTCAACACTCCACTTACAGTCATGGACAGATCATCTAAGCAGAAGATCAACAAGGAAACAATGGCTTTGAATGACACACTGGACCTGATGGACTTATCAGATATATTCAGAACATTTCATCCTAAAGCAGCAGAATACACATTATTTTCAAGTTCACATGGGACATTCGCCAGAAAACATCACATATGAGGTCACAAATCAGGCCTCAAAAAGTACAAAAAGACTGAGAGCATACCATGCATATTCTCAGACCACAAGGCTATGAAACTTGAAGTCAACCACAAGAAAAAACTGGGAAAGATCACAAATACATGGAGGCTAAAGAACATCCTATTAAAGAATGAACATGTCAACCAGAAAATTAAGGAGAAATAACAACAACAAATAAATACTTGGGAAAAAATGAAATGAGCACATGAAGGTCCAAAACTTTTGGGACGCAGCAAAGGCAGTGATAAGAGGGAAGGGATAGCAATACAGGCCTACCTCAAGAAGCAAGAAAAATTTCAAAGTTGCAACCTAACCTTCTTACACCTAAAGGAGTTAGAAAAGGAACGGCAAATAAAGCCTAAAGCCAGCAGAAGAAGGAAAATAATAAAGGTTAGAGCAGAAATAAATGATACAGAAACAAAAAACCCCAGTAGAAGAGATCAGTGACACCAGGAGTTTTGAAAGAAGTAATAACACTGATAAACCCCTAACCAGACTTATTAAAAAGAAAAGAGAAAGGACCCAATCAATAAAATCATGAATGAAAGAGAAGAGATCATAGCCAACACCACAGAAACACAAACAATTATAAGAGAATATTATGAAAAATTATATACCACTAAATTGGGCAACCTGGAAGAAATAGATAATTCCTAGAAACATACAAACTACCAAAACTGAAACAGGAAGAAATAGCAAATTTGAACAGACCCATAACCATCCAAGACATTGAATCAGTAATCAAAAATCTCCCCACACACAAAAGTCCAGGGCTAGATGACTTCCCAGGGGAATTCTCTCAGACATTTAAAGAGGAGTTAATACCTATTCTCCTCAAACTGTTCCAAGAAATAGAAATGGAAGGAAAACTTCCAAACTCATTTTACAAGGCCAACATTAACTTGATTCCAAAACCAGACAAAGACCTCACTAAAAAAGAGAATTACAGGCCAATATCCCTGATGAACGTGGATGCAAAAATTCTCAACAAAATACTAGCAAATAAATCCAACAATACAATAAAAGAATCATTCACCATGATCAAGTGGGATTTCTTTCTGAGTTGAGAGTATGGTTTAATATTTGCAAATCAATCAACATGATACACCACATAACAAAAGAAAGGATAAGAATGATATGACCTTCTCAATAGTGCGGAAGGTATAGATTCCATTCTTGATAAAAACCCTCAACAAAGTAGGGATAGAAGGAACATATCTCCACATCATAAAGGCCTTCTATGAAAGAACCACAGCTAGTATCATCCTCAATGACAGTTGTTCCTCCATGGTCAGAAACAAGACAGGGATGTTCACTCTCATCACTGTTACTTAACATAGTATTGGAAGTCCTTGCCTCAGCAATCAGACAACAAAAAGAAATTAAAGGTATGCAAATCAACAAGGAAGAATTCAAACTTTCACTTTTCACTGACAACATGATACGCTATGTCAAAAACCCAAAGGACTCCACCAAAAATTTGCTAGAACTGATACACAAATTCAGTAAAGTTGCATGATACAAAATCAACATACAGAAATCTATTGCATTTCTATACACAAATAACTGATACACAAATTCAGTAAAGTTGCATGATACAAAATCAACATGCAGAAATCTATTACATTTCTATACACAAATAATGAGTTAGCAGAGAGAGAAATCAAGGAATTGATCCCATTTACAACTGCACCAAAAACCTAAGAATAAATCCAACCAAAAAGTTACAAGATCTGTACTCTGAAAGCTATAGAATGCCTTGAAAGAAATTGAAGATGACACAAAGAAATGGAAAAACATCCCATGCTCATGGATTGGAAGAAAAAATATTGTTACCATGTCTATACTACCTGAAGCAATCTACATATTTAATGTAATCCCTGTCAAAATACCACCAGCATTTTTCACAGAGCTAGGACAAACAATCCAAAGATTTGTATGAAACCACAAAAGACCTGGAATAACGAAAGCAATCTTGAAAAAGAAAAGCAAAGCTGGAAGCATCACATTTCCGGACTTCAAGTTATACTACAAAGCTACAGTGATCAAGACAGTATGGTACTGGCACAAAAACAAACACATAGATCAATGGAACAGCATGAACACCCAGAAATGGACCCACAACTATATGGTCAACTAATCTTCAACAATGCAGGAAAGAATATCCAATGGAAAAAAGTCTCTTCAATAAATGGCATTGGGAAAAGTGGACAGCAACACGCAAAAGAATGAAAGTAGACCACTTTCTTACACCATGCACAAACATAAATTCATAATGATTGAAAGATCTAAATGTGAGATAGGAACCCATCAAATTCCTAGAGGAGAACACAGGCTGCAACCTCTTGTCTCTGGAGGCAAGAAAAACAAAAGTTAAAATCAAGGTAAAAAGGTTCTGCACAATGAAGAAAACAATCAACAAAACTAAAAGGCAGGGCGCCTGGGTGGTTCAGATGGTTAAGCGTCTGCCTTCGGCTCAGGTCATGATCCCAGAGTCCTGGGATGGAGTCCCGCATCGGGCTCCCTGCTCAGTGGGGAGCCTGCTTCTCCCTCTGCTTCTCTCTCTCTGTCTCTGTCTCTCATGAATAAATAAATAAAATCTTAAAAAAAACCTAAAAGGCAACCTTTGGAAAGGGAGAAGATATTTGCAAATGACATATATGATAAAGGGTTATTATCCAAAATCTATAAAGAACTTATCAAACTCAACACCCAAAAACCAAATAATCCAGTTAAGAAACGGGCAGAAGGCATGAATAGACATTTTTCCAAAGAAGACATTCAAATAGCTAACGTACACATGAAAGTATGCTCAACATCATTCATCAACAGGAAATACAAATTGAAATTACAATGAGATATCACCTCACACCTGTCAGAATGGCTAAAATTAACACAGAAAACAGATGTTGGCAAGGATACAGAGAAAGGGGAACCGTCCTGCACTCTTGGTGGGAATGTAAACTGATGCAGCCACTCAGTAAAACAGTAAGAAGTTTCCTCAGAAAGTTAAAAATAGAACTTCCCTATGATCCAGTAATTGCACTACTAGGTATTTACCCAAACGATACAAAAACATTGATTGGAAGGGGCACATGCACCCTGATGTTTATATGTTTATAGCAGCATTATCAACAATAGCCAAATTATGGAAAGAGCTGAAATGTCCATTGACTGATGAATGAATAAAGAAGAAGTGGAATATATATACACAATGGAATATTACCCTGCCATCAAAAGAATGAAATCTTGTCATTTATAATTACAATTACATTGTTGAAACTATAGAGTATTTTGCTAAGTGAAGTCAGTCAGTCAGAGAAAGACAAATACCATATGATCTCACTCATATGTGGAATTTAAGAAAGAAATTGATGAACAAAGGGGGAAAAAAGGCAGAGGCAAACCATAAAAGAGACTCTTAACGATAGAGAACAAACTTAGGGTTGCTGGAGGGCAGGTTGGAGGGGGGATGGGTTAAATAGGTGATGGGTATAAAGGAGGGCAATTGTGATGAGCACTCGGTGTGGTATGTAAGCGATAGATCAGTAAATTCTACTCCTGAAACTAATATTATACTATATGTTAACTAACTGGAATTTAAATAAAAACTTGAAATAAAAATAATTGTAATAAATAAATAAGCAAAATTGTACTGTCAACCAAATCCACATATTCTACCATTTCTATTAAATGTACTTGTTATCAGAGCCAAATATATTTACTTTGCTTTACTTTGAAAACAAAAAGATGAAAAGAAGGGAAAGCAGGCAAAATTGATCTAAAATTGATTCTTGACAGGGCTTTTAGCTATTGTTACTCTAATTTTACTGGTGAGGAAATCAGTAAGTTAAGAGGTCAATTTTCTGGGAGAATGGAGACAGATAATCTTCTTAACTCCATTCTTAGACTCATTGGAACAGAATGCATGCATCATTCTTTTTCTATACTCCCACAGTGCCAGTGCCATGTTCAAGGTAAAACTGTGAAATGAATGGAGAGGTGCTGGAAGAGTACCCCACTGTTAACACAGTCACTGGAGGGAAAGCTTAGGACAGATTCTTGACTTGGCTCTGTAAGGGCAATTATAATAATACTATATCTTATTTCAAATAAAACAACCAAAAGTTGCTTAATGTTAAAATTTGAAAACTGATCCTTTAGTTACTCCTCATTTCCTCTTTGTAAACACGTCTGCACTTAGATATACATTCATAACCTTTAATTCCCCAAAGGATGACATTTCATATCCCAAACAGCGCTATCCTATATATTTTAGAGTAATGCTGATTGATATGTCCTTCTTGATATTTCCTTTAAACATAAATCAGGTTTAACAAATACCCAAATCCTTTTGCACTTGTCCCTGGTTTTAGAGCCACATTTTAAAAACTTAACCCCTAACGTACCCTGAGCATTCCATATTTCCAGTGTACTTTTACAAATTAAAACATAAAACTGACTCTGAGTTTCACATATAAAAAAAACATATTTCACTATCAGACTACAGTTCCTGGCTGGCAGAGAATAAGTATGCCGAACTTCAGTACAAGGTATTGCAAAGAACATCCTGCTTGTTAATTTAAGCAGTCCGATAAACTGGCCTGTCTCCTGCAAGGTGAAGCCCGCTTCAGAAACCTTAATGAACGTCTTTCTGAATAGTGGTTACAAGCTTAGCCGCTCACCATGGAAGACTGATTAAGTTAGGGAGGATATTACCTTTTTATCCAGTCTATCCTCTCACACACTTTGCCACTGAGATTGAACTAGCTAGTGTCTGTGGTGCAAAGATAGCATTTCTCAAAGCATATGTGTCCTGTAAATCCACAGGCAGAATCATTTATCCTGGAAGCTCTTTATCAAAGTTCTAGCCGATGATTATGTAGTTGTCCCATACGGAAAAGTAAGTATTACAACATATGTTCGATGGAAAAAGTGGTGAAAATTATTCTTGGATAAAATTCTATATCAAAAGAAAACAATGATTGTTGTATTTCAATGCATTCGAGTGTAAAGTATAATGTCTCATTAGGTAAATCAAGATCTCATTACATTTAGGGAGAGAAATTCAATTGTCCCTACTAGATTTATTTACATTTCAAAGTTTTAGCACTTAGTAGTGTTTGATGGATACAATTTTAAACAATCTAATGCCAAGTAAAAGAAAATCACAAAAATAATAAAAGCCACATTATAAATTAAAATATATGCCCTATATATAGAACAATAGAGATTTAAGTATTATCTGAGCTGATCTCTTTTATAGGGTATGTTCATTATTATCAAACAACCTTTAATAACGTATTTATATTTGCCTACCGTGGGTAAAACTGAACCAGGTTCATCTTTCTGGTAATTGTATAACCCCAAGGTAATTATAATCAAACAAGTAATAATTTTCCATAAATAAGCTTTTAAAATAGAACAGTGCTGGTACAGGAATAACTGAGGCCCTCATATTCTCCTTTCCAAGAAAGTATCCCTTTCATATCAAGGAAAACAATATCTAGCATCTCATGCCAATAATTACCTTATTTTTATGGTGTTTACATATATTAAAATAAGTAAAAAATATATGGCTTGGTCTTCAAGTTTTTCCATGTTCTTTTTTTTTTTTTTTTTTTTTAAAGATTTTATTTATTCATTTGAGACACAGAGATACAGAGAGAGAAAGCATGAGCAGGGAAAGAGACAGAGGGAGAAGCAGGCTCCTCGCTGAGCCAGGAGCCCGATGTGGGGCTCGATCCCAGGACCCTGGGATCATGACCTGAGCCGAAGGCAGATGCTTAACCGACTGAGCCACCCAGGAGCCCCTCCATGTTCTTTTTCTCATTATAATGGAACTATACTGGTAATATTCAATGGACTTTGGGTACTTTCAGATTTTAATATTTACTTATACAACAAATAGTAAGTACTAATCATGTTCTAGGCCCCATTCATGGCTTAGAGAATATGTCAATTCAAAAAATAAATAGAAGTCCATGTCCTCGTGAGACTAGCATTCTATTGAGAGAACAATGATGATTTAAAAGACAAACTATTAAAAATATAGTGGACTAGATGGAAAGAAATCCTAAGAAAAAACAGCAAAAAAGAGAGACAGAGAGGTCTGGAATGCATTTTATTTCAGGTACAGTGAACAGTGAAGGTCTTACTTAGAGCAAAGGCCATGAAGTAGCAGCATGCTAGACCTGTTTGAGAATCTGTCAAGACCTGAGTATATTACCGATTGTTGCCTGTGAGGTTCTTTGCAAGCAGAGGCTGAAAGGGTAACTGAAGCAAAGGCATACATTAGTAATAAACACCCATGAAATGATAGGAGAAGTAGCACTGAGCAGAGGAAGACGACACACTGCAATTCAGGTCTGACTGAGCCTCCACCCACATGATGGGAACTCTGACTCTCCCGTCAGAATATCCCACATCTTTTTGAAATTTCCAAGTTTTTCTTTGCCACTAGTTGTGAGCTGACTCTGGAAGGGACAAGGAGGTACTCTGCAGTGACACTAAGGGCTAGAGGCTGCCTGACTGACTGCACTATCCTCATAGCCAGGCAGAGTCCTTCCTTGAAGGAGATGTGGCTAGTCCTCACGTGTCCCCCACCAATTTGGCACCACTGTAAACTACATGTTTGCTTGAGGAATTTTTTCTCACATAAGCAATGAGCAATCTGATCCTCAGCATAGTTACATGACTTCCCTATCTGGATTTCATCTAGAATTTTGCTAAGAACAGAAGCTTTATAACTGGATCTTTATACTGCCCTGCATTTTACAATCTCTTGGTAAATCTTTGCTTAATTTAATAACATGGCAATTCTTCCGCTCACTGCTTTTTTCCCCCCAACCCTCTGTTACTATAAATCTACAGATGTTTCAGTAATATCTCCAATTTTAAGCTGAAGAGCCTTTTTAAATCCTTAGGATTTCAATTATGTGAAGTCATTTTTTAGGACTTGGAATTTTAGCATTTGGTTTTACTTTCTCCTTATATGAATATGGGCAAATAACTATTGGAAGTTTTAGCATTCTTTAACATCTTGAAATGCTTATTTGGAATTCCTATTAGTGAGTTTGCCTATTTCTTTGTTTTCTTTTTGTTTCTAATATGCAGCCACTGCATTTTTTTTCTTACCCTCGTAGTGTGCTTCCATATATCTATGTTTGTGATTTGACTTACAATATTATACCAGAATGAATATGGTGCTCATTTATACAATTGTTTGAGTAACACTTTGCATGCTATTCTTTTTTTTTATTTTAAGTACACATTCACCCTTATCTTTAATATAAGCAATGATTGTTTTGATATTTATTGAAAAACCTTTGAAGATTACCTATAAAATAACACTACTCTGACATAAATGTAATAAATCAAGTGATTTTTCTTGATTAATAATATATTATAGGTCTCCTTAAGATTATGAGAGATTGGAAGAAACCATAGACCCTTAAAAATTCCCAAATTTTCCCCATCTTTTCCCAATAAAAAAGATTTCTCTCTTTCTCAAAATCCAATTAAAACAAGACAAACTATTTCATGGTTTATCTTCAATGGTAACAGAGGAATAGTTAAATGAAGAAATGTGCTATACTTCAGTGGGACCAACTTTCCTTTAGATCCTATCAACTCTAGAATACATATTTTTGTTGTTGTTGAAAAAGAAGTGAATACATTCTCTCAAATACATCTGATTCAACATATTATTTACACATAATTTTCTGACACTTATATCTATTTGATCTTCTTTAGTGTTTCCTATTTGGGTTATTATTAACATCTATTCAATTAATCTGAAAGTTACTTCTTTAATTTTACATATCCAATGAGACACAAAAAGTGGGAAAGTTATTAATTGTTTTCATAAGATGACATTAGTATTCGTGGTTTTGTGCTTCTGCAAGTGTTGATATCTTCTTGCACCAGGTAGCCCTTCCTAATATTTTCTGCTGGGGAAATCCTACTCATTCATATACATTAAACATTCACATTTACAACAATGTTTTCATCTTCTCCTCTGTTATATTCTTTGTGTTAAACATGTGTTAGCATTTATTAAATTGTTTCATGATGTTTGTCTACCCCACTAGATAATTTACCTTCTTGAGAACAAAAGATCCTGCCTTATTCAGGTTTGGATGCCCATGGTTTAATTCAGTGCTTGTACTACAGCAACAGTAAAGCAAGTATTTCTCATATTGCTGAATGTTGTCAATTGCTTTATGCACATCCTAGCCTCTCCATGTTACTAAGAATTTGAAATGTGTACAAAAATTATCTACCAATTTTACCAGTACTTTTTATGCTCAAGAACCAGATGTGGTCTTAAGAGATATAAATGTGTAGCTATAATAATAAATGAAACATGGAGGTGGTTGCAGGAAAAGAAAGACCTAAAATGAGATAAAGTGATGAACATAGTGGGGGAAAAGAGAGAGGCAAACCAAAAAACAGACTCTTAATGATAGAGAACAAACTGAGAGTTGCTGGAGGGTAAGTGGGTGGGGGATGGGCTAAATGGGTGATGGGTATAAAGGAGGGCATTTTTGATAAGCACCGGCTGTTATATATTAAGTGATGAATCACTAAATTCTACTCCTAAAACTAATACTACACTCTACGTTAACTAACTGGAATTAAATAAAAATCTGAAGTTACCAAAAAAAATGAGATGAAGTGGAGCTGCACGACTTAAAAAGTAAGAATGCATGTTTGAGGAAAAATATTTCCCGAAAGAAAAGTATAATGACTTGTTTAGAGTTTATCAATAAAAGTCATATTCTGTGAGATTAAATGATTGGTGAACTATTCACCTAAGAGTTATTTAATGTCATAACTCATCACTTTTTGAACATTATTCAGTATTGTGTCATGCGGTATATGAACAACAACCGACACATAGCAAATGTCCTTACCTCTTATAAAACATGAAAATAGAAGATAGCAACCTCCCACAAGAGAACCCCCAAAACTACTGGTCCTAACAAACATTGAATCATTCTGTGTCTCTGTGAGACAAGTTTAGCCCTTATATCTAAAGCTAACACCACTAAAAGGAGCAACTCTGTTCTACCTTGTTTGGAAACTGCTTCCTCACATTTGTATTGTCATACATGTATTCTCTGTTTCTTCTGATCAACATTAACATAATGACTGCCCCTTAATAGCACTCTTCTAACGTCAATATAGTTGAATAGAGCAAGACAGAAACAAAGTCCATATTCTCATGAAACCTATATTTAAGCTAAAAAAAGAGATAAAATATAAACAATTTTACACACGTATGCACTACACTAAAGATTCAAATAGGTTGGGAGGGTAGTGTATGCGTGGAGGTCCTGAGTAAAAGGATGATATTTAGACATGAATATTTTGCTGTTAAAAGCCAACAAGAAAATGAGTCAGTAGATACAGCGAGTAGAGTTCTTCAGAAGTGTTCATTGTTTGGTGATAAAGAACACTAAACATGTTAGGTAGAGAGGAAAGAAAAGAATTGAGATACAAATTCTAATTGGAAGAATGTTACTTGTACCCAAGTATCCTCCCTTATTGGGACATTTCCATCCTCTACTAACCTTTATTACCTTAGAATCTTAAAAATCATCTCAATATCCGGTAGTATTTTCATTAGCATTTTGTAAATAGTAAATACCCCTTAAAGTGAAAATTAACTCTTTCAATTTTATTTAAAATATTAGTTTGTTGCCTCAAAATTATTTTAGTATCATGGATTAAAGAAAATAGTCTCCAATGAGAACAACTTGAATTAATTGAAATGTTTTAAATGGAATTATACACAGTCTTACAAAATCATAAACTAAAAGTTACAAAAATTTAAAATGTATGAGTGCCTAATTGTTAAATAAATGTTCAAACCATATTATTAGATAAACCATGAAAAGCAGAGTCATACAAACCCTAAATATTTTAGGTACAATATCAGTAATTATGTTCCAGTTTTTAAATGTTTATTTATAATGTTTCATCAATATAGAAAGAATAAAGCATAAGACTCCTAGTAAAATTACTATACAAATACTTTACAGAAATTTATATTAACCAGCCATTTGAAAAAATACAAAAGATACTAAACACCAAAAATGAAACTAAGATTTATGGTAAATAAATACTGTATTCATAACAAAATTGGTCTCAGCTTTCCAAGGTATTGGGTGATGATAACTTATAAAAACTACTTCAATGCTGAACAAAGACATAAACAGCCTTTCAAGTTATTTGATGAAAATCATGTAACAAAACTAATTTTCAGACAATTACATTTAGAAATGTATATATGAATAACAGATATAAAATCTTTCCTATATCCTACAAAATTCCATAGATTAGTTCACTGTTGAATGTCCAATAATGTAATGTGACTTAGATATATCAACAGCTGAAATAATCACCATGCAATGCAGGTTTTCAAATAATGCAATCATGTTCACACATTGCCATCAAACACACACACACACACACACACACACACAGACCTTCAATACATAAAAGCTCATAAACATTAATTTGCACTCCTCTCCAAACCATCTGTAAAGTATTGATATATAATAGCCACTAAGCAGAAGAATGCTCATGCCACACGGTTCTTTACAGAATAGGAAAACTAAAGCATTGCTTGAATAATTTGGGGAAGATAACACAGTAGCAATCTCATCTCTAGCCCAGAGGTGCCAAGGTTTCCCCAAGGTCTTTGATGTTTCTCAAAATTAAGAATGGTGATGCTTCCAGGGTGAGAATGTATCATTTAGGTTGGTGGTTTGGGGCGGGAGTTTCTCTTCTTAAGAGAGATAGCCCTTCCTCATTTTGAATGTGTTCTTCTCTAAAAGGGTGAATAAAGATTCTTAACTCTATACACATGAGATAATCTGACTCAAATCCAGGTAATAACTTGGCATTATTAGATTGTTGTCATGTGGACATGAAAGACTGGGATCTCTCCAAGGTAATAAAAATATATTTTGGCCCAATTTTTAATGAGAAAAACCAAGCTAAGAACAAATCAAAAGAGAAAAAGTTAAAAATCTCAGGGGTGGATAAGAACATATCATTTATAGCCAAACAATTTAAGTCTATTATTAATTCTGGACTTCATTCCTTAATAACCATAAGATTTTGCACAAATTTTATAATCTCTGTAACTCATTTTCATTACATGTAAATGGGGGTAAGTATATTTATATGATATTTTTAGTGTGAGGATAAAATAAGATAGTGCAAATAAAGAATAGTGACTGGGATGGTAAATTCTCAAAAACTGACCCCGGATATTATTACTTATTATTATTCCTACCACCAGTAGTATTTGTCAGATTTATATTCTAATGAAGATAATTTCCATTTATGCTTATTAGTATAAAAACTTTAAGGTAGATATGCTCTTTATGGGTAACTTCAGCTATGATGTTCAATAAATATTTGATAGAGTGGTTTTATTCAATGAGCTTCTAGTATACAGTCTTCTTAATACATATTTAAGCATTAAATCTAGTTATTTTAAAATAACTATTAAAAATCCTAATGCCTCGGGATGTCTAGGTGGCTCAGTAGGTTAAGCGTCTGCCTTCAGCTCAGGTCCTGATCCCAGGGTCCTGGGACTGAGTCCCGCATCGGGCTCCTTGCTCAGTGGGGAGCCTGCTTCTCCCTCCCTCTGCCTGCTGATCCCCCTGCTTGTGCTTTCTCTCTCTCTGACAAATAAAATAAAATATTTCAAAAAAATCCTAATGCCTCTTAGTATAAAAATACTAATAAACAACTAATATATGAGAAATTATAAAAACAAACTTGAAATTTTTTCTGACTTTGAGGTACATAAGAAATTATAAATTAAAATACAGCATTTTCAATATTAAGCCAAAAATAAAAAAAATATTGTAACATATTTCTAATCAGTTTACCAATACTATGTCATTTGATTTAATAATCACAACAAGCTTGAGTTTGGCATTATTATCCGCATTTTATAGATTATTATATACTCCGAGATTAATGGATGTCCCACCTGATTCCAATCCAGTAAGTGGTGGAACTAACATTTGAATGAAGGTATCTGACTTTAAAACTTGGGCTCAAGGTAAGGTTACTAAATATTTAAAAAAAAAGTTTATTGTGAAGTCTTAAGAAACACATCACTTACATAAAAAGAAACATGAATTTTCCAAAATGTGATGTAGATGTGACCTGATTAATTGCCTCTGTGGAAGACAATTATATCCTTTTAAAAGTAAACTGAAGAAGATATTCTAGGTGAATTTTACTGAGAATTGAAAGGTACTTTGCTCTTAAGAAAGGACTGAATAGTTTATCATACTGGTAAGAAATCAACAGCAGAACTAATTTAAAACCTCTCTGAACAATCAATGACAACTGACTTTAGTAAACACAGAGCTGAAATCTAACCAATCAGTGGTAGCTCCCCCATCACACACACTTTTTTGAAAATTAGCTAGTTTGGCAGAAGATGCATGAATTAGTTTGTAAGGCTGATATCAACTCACTCCTGTCTCCTTGACTCTGTAACTAAAACAACCTCAAAAGGAATGCTTTCCAAAAATTCAACGGAAGACTAGAAGTTTGCTCTGCTTAATGAAACCATACCTGCCCAGGCTATCTCCCTTACATAAGTGAAGACTATAATTCAATTTTATTTTAGATATTAAGTAATGGTTTCATTCTCAGTACTACTAATACCCACATCATATGGAGGACGATAGTTGAATCTGGGCTGACCTGTGTGGGGGTGGGGATATGGGGAAGGCAGGAGACAAAATAAAGATATCTCCAATACAGATCCTTTAGGCAAGGTAACAGGATGGGGAACTCAGTTTGGTACTTACACCTAAATCACAACACAGATGAGCACACCAGATGATGGACATGGACACCAGTAGAGTTTAATAAATAGTCTTTGCTGCAAAACACACAAAGTGATGATACAACCTAGTGGCTAGGAGTCTTACTGCAGGGTCAAAGACGAATGAGAAGGCTGCTCTCCTGTTTACAAATGCTATCATCTTGCACAAATCATTTATGCTCTTGAGGATCCTCCTTAGGCCTTATTATCTTGAAGTATAAAATGAGAATAATACTAACTTTTCAAGGGGATATTAATCATGGTTGAGTATATTAGAATCACTAGGCATTATTTTTCAAGGATGCTATTCCCCAGAAATTCTCATTTGATTGTCTAAGAGGCAGCACAGGCATTGGTATTCTCCCTGGGGAATTCTAATGCGCAAGCAGTGTTGAGACCACTGGATTAGAATTAAAGTGTTTATGCTTGGAGGGTACTAAGAAGAATGTCTTTGTATAATAAATGCTTACTACATGATATTTTTGTTGCTACTGTAGCAGCATTAATAGTACCATTAGTTATCAGCATAGTGGAGGTTGTTATGGGGATGTTCGAAGTAGCTATGAAAATTCCTGCTGCCTGATTGTGTCAAGCCCTGCATCCCTCCTTAGCATGGGGGCGGATGGCTCCATCTGAAAATTTAAACTATAATAAATCCAAACGTATATTCTCCACTATTCTGGAACAAAAATATCTGGAGACATACAGAATATCAGAGAGAATCCATTTTCCATCCCACACCAGACAAGTACAGATATCCTTCTAAAAATATAAACCAATAGATAAAATCACAAATGAAAAAAGATTATGGCTGAAATAATGTCTGTTGTAATAATGTAGTTTATAAAAAAGGTCCATAATGTCTATAATAATGTATAATACCCATAATTATAAAATGATACCTAATAATAATAAATCAATGTCTGCTAATAAACAGAGATATTGAAAAATAGGAAAGGTCTAATTTTAGTTTTCAACAAGAGTACACCTATAAAATTAGACAAAAATTGTTCTAAGTACAGCAATCATCCAAGTAAATAAAGATGACTATTATTAAGTTAAAAATGGCCATGCAAGTGGAGAAGAATTACATCATTAAGTATAATGTTACCATATTAAGTTTTTTGCTTTCATGATATTGTGTGCATTTTTGAGCTAAGAAGGAAAAATAAAGCTATTTCCCACTTAAAAAATTCTCAATATTCTCTTTCTAAAATTTTACTTTTACATTCAAAATTTTAAATAATCTGGAGCCATTTTCTATATGTGGTTTGAGACTAAGCCTTGACTTCACTTTACTATTCCCAAACATTATTTATCTCAGCATCATTTATTACCACGTTAGATTCATGTTACAAACCCTGTGCCACCATTTTAATATATTAAAGACTTTACCTATATTAAATCAAAATATATTCATTTGTGTTCTGTGCCACTGAACTGCTCAGTTGTTTCTAAACTACTACTTTAATATTTTTGGATTTCTGGGATTGCACTGGGATTCCAAGTTCTACTCTGAAACCATTAGTCTTTCAAGATATTCTACTTTGTTACATAATTATTCTACAATTACATTAATGTAATTTACACACACAACACCATACAGACACACACACATACTTATGCATATTTGCTTGCATGATTAAAGTTCCACTATTGATCATTTTTTAAAAAGATATTTTAAAGACAAATAGTAACCTCCATATAAATCTATATACAATATTAATCTTGGTTCAAAAAAGAAATAAAATGGATTATAACAAAAAAATATCAAAATAGTGGCTATAGCCAAGATAGATGCTTGTTTTTCTAGATTGGAAAGTAAGTTCTGGACTTGAGCACACCTGTACTATCATGAAATATGATCACATTCTTGAGATTTTCTAATTTTCCACTATACTTCTTGGTGATCCTCATACTTATAATTATAAAAAAGTTTAGAGATCCAGCCAACATATCAGAATTCCAAGCAGGAACTGATAAAAATAAACAAAGAACATAAGGATACACAGCAAAAAATCAGCCCTTTGTTATAAGTGCTTCACCAGAAATCCCCCCCACCAGTATAGAATTAGGTTCGCCAGATGTTTACAATAAGACCCTTCTTAGCTATAAGGGGAAATGGTCAATACTAGGTGATAGTTGGGCACCATACTGGTCCACAGGGACACAGAATTATCTAAGAGGGAATGAGGAAATCAGTCTCTGTCATAAACACCATGTATTTATTTCTGTGACTAGTAGAACATCCAGATCACCTGTAGTGTGGAAATGTTAGTGGGTAATCTCATATGCAGATAAAAATACATTTTAATATTTTTAACATGAAAGTGACAAATATTTATATTCATACTGCAAAAGAAAAAAGAATACACTGAAAAAGTTTTCAGAATAGTTTACTTAAAGAATATAAATGGCAGGATTTTTTTTTTTTGAAGTTAAGAACCAATTCAAATCTATACACATGAAGAAAGAAAAACTCAAAAATTATAGCAATGAAAGACAAGAATTTTGAAGTTTGTGAACACCACCTGACATTTTCAGAGTTCGGTATTTTTATTTTTAGGTAACTAAATTAAACATAAGTGATAAAAATAATAGATTTTAAGTTTACTATAAATAATGATTTTTCTATGTTTCTAGAAGTTTCTTATGTTTCCTTCTCTGTCAGGTAAAACTATCACTCTCATTAAGACTGGACACCTAAATTTATTAAGAGAATTTAAAGTGAGAAATACCATTTATCAAGTGATTGTGGCTTTGTGAATATATTTGAAAGATATGAAGTGTAGTATCTTTTGATACTGTTGACGGCGGCTCATTTTGTACACGTTTCAATTGAATGCTCACAAAAATCATGCCATAGTTTATTTGAAATGAAAAGATGAGACCATCTGGCAAGTACTGTGATTGTATTTATGAAATGGTAAGATTTTTAATCACTTAAACAGAACTGTTTTTGGCAATAATATACATAAATATGGCTTAATAAAGTAAATCTATAAAATTTGTAAAAGCAGATAACCCAAAATGAAAATATCTGAAAATCATCTAAACAAATATATTTGAAGTAATGAACAAAAGCATGATCAGTTAACTTAAAAATACATACTTAAATTTGATTAATAGAGTCCAGAGAATTGAAAAGAAAAGTTTCATTCTACCTTATCTACTTGTCCTGTTTTTCTATTTTCTATCTATTCATCCTTTGATATGAGGAAGTTTCTCATGATTTATATATATAGAAAAGAAAAATAAAAGAAAATTTATGATGAAATCTGTCTCATTCCAGCAACAAATCCAAAAAAATTGTGAGTTTTTAAAAAAGATTTCATTGATTTATTTGAGAGAGAGAGCACATGTGTGAGGAAGAGAGAGAGAGCAGGAGCAGAGTGGAAGGGCAGAAGCAGACTCTCCGCTGGGCAGGGAGCCTGACATGGGGCTGGATCCCAGGACCCTGAGACCGCGACCTGAGCTGAAGGTAAACGCTTATTGACTGAGCCACCTGAGTGCTCCATGAATTTTTAACTAATTGAAAAAGACAGTCATTTAAGAGAAATTCTTTTTAAGACATTAACATTTATATTTAATTATCATCAAAAATTTAATCTATTTTTTTCATTTCCTTTAATGTTGCTCTGTTTGAATGTTTGCTTCGTAAACATGAATATCTGCCTATAAATTTTTTATTCATCCTTTCTTCAACACTGTATTTGACATTTTTACCTTATGCTATATAAACTTAATAAAATGAGCAATTTCAAAAATACCGTTATTTTGTTTAAGATCATATAATCTGTATTATGAAGGGAGAGAGAACAATCCTTTTGTAAACCCACATCTAGTTAGGCTTCACATGAATGGACCAGGTTATTCTCTTTATTAAAAAACAATCTCTTTTTTAAAAAAACACACCATATGATTTATGTATTTTGCTATTATGAAATTGAACCTTTTAGTGTTCCATGCTCTATAACATTTTATTGCATTTTTATAAGAAAATTCAGTTTTTGTATGTTTACATGTACATGGCATTCTTCCATATAAATTTCTTGCAAAGTATAACTTGTTTCAATTTTATTTCCTTATTAAAAGTGATTATAAATATTGTCTTCTTTAGATTTTGTCTTCTCTTACTGCACTATTAAAACCCCCAAGTTTTCAATGTATCTTATAAGAAATTATGGGAAAATCTATTATTTCACTGTGAATTTCACTGATGTTTAATTTCAGATAGTTTCTACTTATCCCCTTAAATAAACAATATTTTATTTTACATTCATTAATATTTTTTCATAAGAAGTTAATTTTAGGGATGCCTGTGTGGCTCAGTCGGTTAAGCATCTGCCTTGGGTTCAGGGCATGATCCCAGGGTCCTGGGATTGAGCCTTAAATCAGGCTCCCTGCTCAGCGGGGATTCTGCTTCTCCCTCTCCCTCTGCCATTTCCCCTGCTTGTCCTCTTTCTCTCTCTGTCAAATAAATTAAAGTCTTTTTTCAAAATGTTAATTTTAGAAATATATAATATATTCTTACTAGATTTAATCTGTATTTTTCTCAGTTGACCTCACAGTGTGATAAATTTTGATAGTAGGCTTCTGAAGGTGGAGCAGTTCTTGTATACTGTGAAATTCAACATATATAACTCATTGCTATAATTTTCTAGACTAAAAATATATATATTTTTATATTAAATGAGTCATTTTGTTCTTTTTTAGGTTTTGGCATGAAGTTAATCTAGTTGTACAAGATAATTTGGCAAAATCCTTTTTTTTTTCTATTCTCTAATAGCATTTTTACATAGGAGTAATTATATATTAATAATGCTTTGGGGCTCTGTGCCAGGTCTAAAAGGCTAATTCTGTGAGGTTTTTTTCTCCTTTATGACATTAAGTATTTTTTTATTGAGGTTTTCTGTGTCATCTTGGTTCCACTTCTGACAATTTATAAAATTACCTGCAGTCAATAATTTTAAATGTATTGACATTAGTACCTGTAACGTTTTATCACTTTTATCTCTGCTTCAAGTTCCCCTTTATAATTCTTTGTGCTGCCTGTTTGTACTTTATTAACTTTGTCATTGTTCATTTCCAAAAAATGAGATCTTGAATTATATAGCTAAACCACTTTTTTGTTTTATATCTTCTAAATAACTAATATCTGCTCCTAATTTTACCTCCTCTGTTTTTATTTTTCATACCTTAATAGAAAATTTGTTCAGGGGCGCCTGGGTGGCTCAGTTGGTTAAGCAACTGCCTTCGGCTCGGGTCATGATCCTGGAGTCCCGGGATCGAGTCCCACATCGGGCTCCCTGCTCGGCAGGGAGTCTGCTTCTCCCTCTGACCCTCTTCCCTCTCGTGCTCTCTATCTCTCATTCTCTCTCTCTCAAATAAATAAATAAAATCTTAAAAAAAATAGAAAATTTGTTCATTTATTTTTATTGAATTCTTATAAATGACATTTACAAATTTGTATCCTTGCATCCAATTAAATTCAACATTTCCTAATGTCCATGAGGTTTTGTAAATCTTTTATTAAAGCACACTATACATAGGGAAAAGTACACAAATCATAAGCATACACCCTGATGAATATTCACAAAATGAACACATCTGATAGGCACCATTCTGATCAGAAAAATAGAACATTAAGAACACCTTAAAAGCCTCCTTGGGCTCCTCCCAGCTAATGTTCGTTCTCCAAAGTTAATCATTATTATGATTTTGTTATCACAGAGTATTTTTGTTTATTTCTGGATTCTACACACAAAGAATATATGGTATGCCTTCTTTTGCTTGCCTTCATTTGCTCAATATATTTGTGATATTTGTATTGTCGCATGCAATAGCTATTCATTCATTTCACTGATATGATACAGTATTCTATTGCATGAATGTACCACAATTTAGTTAACAATTTTATGATTGATTGATATCATTTCCAATTTTTGTTGTTCTCAGTTTGGTACTAATACTAAGAACATTACGCAAACATTCTTAACCATGTACTTGAGTAGACTTACAATTATATTTCTGTGAGTTATATACCCTATAATAGAATTGAGGATTCATAAAATATCCCTATTTTCAATATGTAAATTCTGTCAAATTATTTTCCAATGTAGTTATATGCATTTACAATATCACCAGCAGTGAATAAAAATTCTAACAGCTCCACAATTGCTAACTCTTAATAATTTCTCTCTTTTAGGTTTTACTAAAGGCTAGTATATCTATGAAGGTATCCTATTGTGGTTTTAATTTGTGTTTGAGAAATAAGGTTCAGGGACACCTGGGTGGCTCAGTCAGTTAACCGTCAGGCTTTGGCTCAGGTCATGATCCCAGAGTCCTGGGACTGAGTCTCACATCAGGCTCCCTGTTCAGTGAACCTGTTTCTCCTTCTGCCTGCCACTCCCCCTGATTGTGCTCTCTCTCTCACAAATAAATAAATAAAACCTTTAAAAAAAGAGAAATAAGGTTGAAAACTTCATTACTATATTGACCATTTAGACATTACTTTTTTTAAAATTGTCTGGTCAAGTTTTTGCCCATTTTTATTTTTTCATTTTTAAATTTAAATTCAATTACCCAAAATATGGTAGGTATATCATTAGTTTCAGATACAGTGTTCAATAATTTATTAGTTGTGTATAACACCCAGTGCTCATCACATCATGTGCCCTCAATGCCCATCACCCAGTTACCTCATCCCTCCAACCACCTCCCCTCCAGCAACCCTCAGTTTTTTTTTCCTGTAATTAAGAGCCTCTCATGGTTTTTTCCCTGACTTGAGATTTATCTATAAAGAATTTATCAACACCCAAAACCCAAATAATCCAGTTAAGAAATGGGCAGAAGACGTGAACAAACATTTCTCCAAAGAAGACATCCAGACAGCTAACAGACACATGAAAAATGCTAAACATCACTCATCATGAGAGAATGCAAATCAAAACCACAATGAGATATCACCACACATGTGTCAGAATACCTAAAACAAAAAAGACAAGAAATAACAAGTACTGACTTATCAGAAAAAGCTCTAGGGATGGTGGAGTAGTAGGAAAACCCTAGGTTCGCCTCACCCCTCAAACAGCCAGATAAATGCCAAATCATTCTCAATACCCAAGAAATCAATCTGAAGACTACTACAACAAACTGCACAAGCAGAGGGAGAAAAGAGGCCACACTATGGAAGGTAGGGGGTGTGGAAATGTGGTTTGCAGGAGAAATGGAACGTGGGTGCAGGGGTGGGGGGGGGAGTCCTGGCACAAAGGTAAGTAAGAGAGAGAGGCAAGAGAAAGAGAGACAGAGAGTGAGAGACAAAGAGAGAGAGACAGATTGAGAGAAGGAGGGGTACACGGGATTCCAAGGAAAACACATCCCCATTGACTGGGAAAACAAGATGGGCTGATTTTCATGAGTTTTGACAAACAAGAGGGCTCAGATACTGGAATTACAGAGGTCCATGGTACCCAGTATGGAGCCCTGAGGGCACTGCAGTATTCCTGTGGAGAAGGAGGGCAATAACCTGGAGTAGATTGTGTGATCTGAGAATGCCCTGGGATGCACTGGGAGAGACGTTTCCCCCTTCCTGGAGCATATCTGGGAGAGGTGGCATTGCCTCTGCAGGAACAAAAGAACCACTGGGAGTTATTTCTCTCTGCCACCTCTCAGGATAAACTAACTTCACTAAGCAGCACAGCACCAACTCTGGTCACCTAAATCACTTATACCAAGAAACCCACCCCCAGATACCACTCCCAATACCCCTATTGGTATTGATTTTGTTCTACAAGCCTGCCTGAGAACCAGAGCAGAAGGTCCCTCCCTAGGAAACCAGCACAAACACCGCACATGCACCACATCTACTGAACATAGAGTTCTGCAAAGCTTCAGCTCTAGTGGAAATAGCATCAGGTCTCCTTTAACAAAGAGACCAGAGCACACCCAGTTAAAAATCGCCACAGTCTGGCCAAGTCCAAACACTCTCCACTGCAAGCAAAGAGAAACTCTGCAGAGGCCTGACCTGAGGAAAAGACCAGCCAAAATACAGCAGCAGAGTGCACACAGCATACATGAGAGAGAGTTCCTGAAGCGCCAGGCTCTCAACAGAATATGACCTCTTCTTCATAAAGCCATTGCTCTCAGGAGTAGGAAATATAACAGGCTTTCCTAATAGGGAGATGAAGACCTAAACAAAACCCAAGATGGAGGAATTTATCCCAAAAGAAAGAACAAGACAAGTCATAGCGAGGGATTGAATCAAAACAGATATAAGTAATATGCCTGACTCAGAATTTAAAGCAACGACCCATAAGTATACTAGCTCGGCTTGAAACAAAATAAATAAATAAATAAAAGGCACCAGGGAGTCCCTCACCACAGTGAAAAAAGACCTAAAAACTAGTCAGGCTGAAATAAAAAAAATGCTATAACCAAGATGTAAAATCAACTAGATATACTGACAACAAGGCTGGAGGAAGTAAAGGAACAAATAAGTGATATAGAAGATAAAATGATGAAAAATAATGAAACTAGAAAAGAAGAAGGCAAGAAAAAATATTGTATCATGAATGTAGACTCAGGGAACTCAGTGACTCTATCAAGTGTAAGAACTTTTGAATCATAGGAGTCCCAGAAGAAGAAGAGAGGGAAAACGGGGCAGAAGGTTTACCTGAGAAAATTATACCTGAAAACTTCCTTAATCTGGGGAAGGAAACAGACATCCAAATCCAGAAGGCAGAGAGCACTCCCATCAAAATTAACAAAAGGAGGCCAACACCAAGAAATATCATAGTTAAATTTTTAAAATACAGAGATAAAGAAAAAATCCTAACACCAGCAAGATAAAAGAAGTCCCTAACTTACAAGGCAAGACAAATAAGGTTAGCAGCAGATTTCTCCACAGAAACATGGCAGGTAAGAATGGACTGGCATGATATATTCAATGTGCTGATGGTAAAAATATGCAGCCAAGTATAGTCTTTCTAGAAAGGCTGTCATTCAGAATAGAAGAAGAGATAGAGTTTCCCAGAAAAACAGAAACTAAAGGAGGTATGACCACTAAACCAGCCCTGCAAGAAATATTAAAGGGGGTTATTTAAGTGGGAGAAAAAGACCAAAAGTGACAAAGACTAGAAGGGAAAAGAGAAAATCTCCAGAGACAACAACTTAACAAGTAATGCAATTGCAATAAATATTTATCTATCAATAATCACTCTGGATGTAAGTGAACCAAATGCTCAAATCAAAAGATATAGGGTATCAGAATTGGAAAAAACAAAACAAAACAAAACAAAAAAACAAAAAACAGGACACATCTATATGCTGCCTACAAAAGACTCATTTTAGACCTGAAGACACCTGTATATTGAAAATGAGAGATGGGGAAGCATTTATCAGCTAATGGGAGTCAAAAAGAGCCAGAATAGCCATACTTATACCAGTCAAACTAGGTTTTAAACCAAAGACTGTAATAAGAGATGAAGAAGAGCACTATATCATAGTAAAGGAGTCTATCCACCAAGATGATCATAACAATTGTAAATATTTCTGCCTCCAGCTTGGGAGCACCAAAATTAATAATTAATTAAATTAATAACAAACATAAGGGAACTCATTGATAATAATATTATAATAGTAAGGGATTTCAACCCTCCACTTACAGTCATGGACAGATCATCTAAGAAGAAGATCAACAAGGAAACAATGGCTTTGAATGACACACTGGACCCGATGGACTTAACAGATATATTCAGAACATTTCATCCTAAAGCAGCAGAATACACATTATTTTCAAGTTCACATGGGTCAATCTCCAGAAAACATCACATATGAGGACACAAATCAGGCCTCAAAAAGTACAAAAAGACTGAGAGCATACCATGCATATTCTCAGACCACAAGGCTATGAAACTTGAAGTCAACCACAAGAAAAAACTGGGAAAGATCACAAATACATGGAGGCTAAAGAACATCCTACTAAAGAATGAACATGTCAACCAGGAAATTAAGAAGAAATAACAACAACAAAAAAAAAAATCCTTGGGAAAAAATGAAATGAGCGCATGAAGGTCCAAAACTTTTGGGACGCAGCAAAGGCAGTGATAAGAGGGAAGGGATAGCAATACAGGCCTACCTCAAGAAGCAAGAAAAATTTCAAAGTTGCAACCTAACCTTCTTACACCTAAAGGAGTTAGAAAAGGAACGGCAAATAAAGCCTAAAGCCAGCAGAAGAAGGAAAATAATAAAGGTTAGAGCAGAAATAAATGATACAGAAACAAAAAACCCCAGTAGAAGAGATCAGTGACACCAGGAGTTTTGAAAGAAGTAATAACATTGATAAACCCCTAACCAGACTTATTAAAAAGAAAAGAGAAAGGACCCAATCAATAAAATCATGAATGAAAGAGAAGAGATCATAGCCAACACCACAGAAACACAAACAATTATAAGAGAATATTATGAAAAATTATATACCACTAAATTGGGCAACCTGGAAGAAATAGATAAATTCCTAGAAACATACAAACTACCAAAACTGAAACAGGAAGAAATAGCAAATTTGAACAGACCCATAACCAGCCAAGACATTGAATCAGTAATCAAATACCTCCCCACACACAAAAGTCCAGGGCTAGATGACTTCCCAGGGGAATTCTATCAGACATTTAAAGAGGAGTTAATACCTATTCTCCTCAAACTGTTCCAAGAAATAGAAATGGAAGGAAAACTTCCAAACTCATTTTACAAGGCCAACATTAACTTGATTCCAAAACCAGACAAAGACCTCACTAAAAAAGAGAATTACAGGCCAATATCCCTGATGAACATGGATGCAAAAATTCTCAACCAAATACTAGCAAATAAAATCCAATAATACAATAAATGAATCATTCACCATGATCAAGTGGGATTTCTTTCTGAGTTGAGAGTGTGGTTTAATATTTGCAAATTAATCAACATGATACAATACATAATAAAAGAAAGGATAAGAACCATATGACCCTCGAATAATGCAGAAAAATCATTTGACAAAGTATAGCATGCATTTTTAATCAAAACCCTCAACAAAGTAGGGATAGAGGGACATATCTCTACATCATAAAGGCCTTCTATGAAAGAACAACAGCCAATATCATCCTCAATGAGAGCTGTTCCTCAATGGTGAAGAACAAGACAGGAATGTTCACTCTCACCACTGTTACTTAACATAGTATTGGAAGTCTCTACCTCAGGAATCAGACAACAAAAAGAAATAAAAGATATGCAAATCAACAAGGAAGAAGTCAAATTTTCACTATTCACTGATGACTTGATACTCTGTAGAAAACCCAAAAGATTCCACCAAAAAATTGCTAGAACTGATACACAAATTCAGTAAAGTTGCATGATACAAAATCAACATACAGAAATCTGCTACATTTCTATACACAAATAATGAATTAGCAGAAAGAGAAATCAAGGAATTAATCCCATTTACAATTGTGCCAAAAACCATAAGATTAACCTAGGAATAAACCTAACCAAAAAGTTATAAGATCTGTACTCTGAAAACTACAGAATAGTTATGAAAGAAATTGAAGATAACACAAAGAAATGGAAAAACATCCCATGCTCATGGATTGGAAGAAAATATATTGTTAACATGTCTACATTACTCAAAATATGTCTACACATTTAATGCAATCCCTTTTCAAAATACCAATAGCATTTTTCACAGAGCCAGAACAAAGAATCCAAAAATTTGCATGGAAGAACAGAAGACCCTGAATAGCCAAATCAATCTTAAAAAAGAAAAGCAAAGCTGGAGACATCACATTTCTGAACTTCAAGATATATTACAAAGCTGTATTGATCAAGACAGTATGGTACTGGCATAAAAACAGACATACAGATCAATGGAACAGAACAGAACACGCAGAAGTAGATCTATAATTATATGGTCAACTAATCTTCAATAAATCAGGAAAGAATATCCAACAGAAAAAAGACAGTCTCTTCAACAAACGGTGTTGGGAAAACTAGACAGCAACATGCAGAACAATGAAACTGGATCACTTTCTTACATAATACACAAAAGTAAATTCAAAATAGATGACAGACCTAAATGTGAGACAGAACACCACCAAATTTCTAGAGAACACAGGCAGCAAACTCTTTGAACTCGGCTGAAAGCAACTTCTTACTAAACATGTTGCCAGAGGCAAGGAAAACAAAAGTGAAAACTATAGGGTTCATCAAGATAACAACAAGGGAAACAATCAACAAAATTAAAGGCAACCTTCAGAGTGGTAGAAGATATTTGCAAATGACATATGTGATAAAGGGTTACTATCCAAAATCTATAAATAACTTACCAATCTCAACACCCAAAAAACAAACAACCCAAATAAGAAATGGGCAGAAGACATGAATAGATATTTTTTCAAAGAAGGTATCCAGATGGTACCAGACACATGAAATGATGCTCAACATCCCTATCATCAGAGAAATACAAATAAAAACTACAATGAGATATCACCTCACACCTGTCAGAATAGCTAAAATTAACACAGAAAACAGCAGATGTTGGGGAGGCTGTGGAGAATGGAGAACCCTCTTGCACTGTTGGTGGGAATGCAGTCTGTTGCAGCCACTTTGGAATGCAGGATGGAGGTTCCTCAAAAAGTTAAAAATGGAAATGCCCAATGGTCTAGCAATAGTACTACTAGGTTTTTACCAAAGGATATAAAAATACCGATTCAAAGGGATACGGGCACCCCGATGTTTATATCATGAATAGCCAAACTATAAAAAGAACTCAAATGTCCTTCAATTGATGAATGGATAAAGAGCAGGTGGTGTATAAATACAATGCAATATTACTCATCCATAAAAAAGAATGAAATCTGGCCATTTGCAATGACACGCATCAAGCTAGAGAGTATTATGCTAAGTGAAGTAAGTCAGTCAGAGAAAGACGAATACCCTATGATTGCATTAATATTTGGAATTTAAGAAACAAAACAGGTGAACATAGTGGAAGAAAAGAGAGAGATAGTCAAACCAAGAAATAGTCTCTTAACTATAGAGAACAAACTGAGGGTTGCTGGAGGGGATGGGTTAAATGGGTGATGGGTATTAAAGAGGGCATTTGTGATGAGCACTTGATGTTGTATGTAAGTGATGGATCATTAAATTCTACTCCTGAAACTAATATTACATTATATGTTAACTAACTGGAATTTAAATATTTAAATAAAAATGTGAAACTAAAAAAAAAAAAGAAAAGAAAAAAAGAAACAAGTGCTATTGAGGAAGTGGAGAAAAAGGAACACTTGTGCACTCTTGGTGTGAATGCAAATTGGTATAGCCACTGTGGAAAACACTATGGAGGTTCCTCAAAAAAATAAAAATAGAAATGGAATATGATCTAATAATTCCACTATTGGGTACTTACTCAAAGAAAATGACAACACTAAGTTGAAAAGATATATGCACCTCTATGTTTATCACAGCATTATTTACAATAGCCAAGATATGAAAGCAAACTAAGTGCCTATCAATAGATGAATGCATAAAGAAGATGTAAGACACACACACACACATGCGCGCACGAGTCAAATAAAAAGTCAGTCTTATAACATTATCTTTCAACACAGAGGTTAACATCTAAATATGTACTGATTGTTGTTAAGGCACATTTCATCATTAATGTCTTTACAATCAGTTTTCTCCACAGTGGTTTCTTTCTTTCTTTTTTTTTAAAGGTTTTATTTATTTATTTGACAGAGAGAGACACAGTGAGAGAGGGAACACAAGCAGGGGGAGTGGGAGAGGGCCCTGGGATTATGACCTGAGCCGAAGGCAGACGCTTAAGGACTGAGCCACCCAGGCACCCTCCACAGTGGTTTCTATTAACATCTTATCAATACCAAAGAAGTAACACTTTAAAAAATTAAGCACATTGTAAATAATGTTAAAAAACGAGTGTTTAATCACCTAGATTGCACTCTATGTAAATACAGCAGAATAACTCAGGTCACATTTATTGAAAGTCATGAGACATTGAGTGATTTAATATAGAAATTGATGTAGCTTTACATCTCTACAGTCTTTACATAGTCTACAGTTTCTTTTTAGGAAGCTTTATCAGTATAATTAGAGACAAAGAAAATACCATACAAATTATTTTCAATATGTGAACTGTTTTGCTAATATATAAATATACATTTTAAATTAAAACAGTCCACTTAGTGACTTCCAAGTTTCTATAATATCATATATTAGTTACTGATAACAATTGTACTTTTGATTAAAAGAAAACCAGAATGTCAATAAATTTGAGTAAGCTACAACATATTCTTAAAATGAGGCAGTACACTGACTGGCATTAGCTTTTTTTTTTTTTAATAAAGATTTTATTTATTTATTTGACAGAGAGAGAGACAGTGAGAGCAGGAACACAAGCAGGGGGAGTGGGAGAGGGAGAAGCAGGCTTCCAGCAGAGCAGGGAGCCCGATGTGGGACTCGATCCCAGGACCCTGGGATCATGACCCGAGCCGAAGGCAGACGCTTAACGACTGAGCCACCCAGGCGCCCTGGCATTAGCTTTATATGTAGGTGACTCATTGGGACAAATGTGTATTTAAAGATCCTCATTAAACATTGTTTATAAATATTCATGTAAAACATTCTTATTTGCACATGCTGAGGAATATTAATAGATAGGCTAACTAATATGAAAGCAAAAAGACTATGATAAAATATCTACAATATTTAGGACAGTACATTACATATAGTAGTGGTTAAATATGTATTTCTTAATGAAATTATGGTTTTAAGCTATACCAACTCTTTTATGTGAATAAACTATTTTTAAAAATCAAATCTTTTTAAGAAACGTTTTATACTAAAGTTGTATTTCTATGTGGTTAACATATAATACTAAAATTTAAGGGCTTGAAATTTTGAGGCACACATTTTAAAGGATTTGTCTCAAATTTAATAGAATTATTTTGTTTATTTAGGTGATTAGTGTGATGCTACGACTGTTTTATCTTTGTAATTCTCATGTTTGTCAGAACATAGAATCAATTTGTAATAAGTGCTTTGAAGGCAATATTTTTTATTTATTTTATCTATGCATATCCTGGTTTGTTCCATAAATGATTCAATACATTTGGTTCTTTATTTTATCAGCATGTATATCAGATTTAATGTACTACAACTGCCCTATCATAACAGAAGATTTTAACATTAAAAGTGCCTATATATAATGTGGCGACTGATAATACAGCAAACGTCTCCTAGATGTGCCTAAGGATGATATTTTTTTTCCAATAAATATACATCAAATTCATGAATATATTTTATAGCTAATACCTTCATACTAAGAAAGAATAAAAAGACCACATTTATATGAAAAAATATTAATAAAAGCACTGGAGTTGTTGACCCATGCCACAACTAATTAGAATCAATTCATGCCAGGAGGAATGATTTGTTGCAAATAAGCTTCAAAGGCACTAGTCGAGACTTGTTTTTCCCCTTTAAATCTCTAATCTGGAGTAGTACTACAGTGATAAATGTATTTGAGTGATATTTTGTTATATTCATTTAATCTTTCCTTGGAAAAGTAGTTTTATTTTTTCAATTTTCTGACATTTCAAAGAACAAAAGTAATTAATATTTTAGTAAAAATATTTTCTATACTTTACTATTTTTCCCCAGAATATTGCATTCTTGAAATAATAAGTCCAACAAGTTAGTAAATTTAGTTGAGGTACATTTTTTTTGGAATAAATAAATATGCTGAATGAAAATAGGTATATAAGTCTTTGTATCTGTTTTTCTTAAATTATCACTTCCATTATCTCTATCTCTATCTCTCTCTACACATACATAAGAAATAATTTCATTTCTGAATCCAGTACTAATATCAATGCATTATGTATGACTTCTGTTAAAAAATGCAGTAGAATTAATTTTGATCAATGTATTTTTATGTCTTTATATATTTGTCTTATTTGGAGGACACTAACACTTCACTTACGAGAAATGTGATATAACAGATAATTTTAGTGCCTTTAATGCTAGACTTTGTGTTGACTGAATATACAAGATAAGAACATATAGTTAGTCTTTTAGAAGCTTATGCTAAACAGGAACCCAAGGGACAATGGTTTAACCACAAATCAACCATTTTTTTTTTACAAGGATGTAGAGAGGGTGCTAAAGAAATTGAGCAAATAGGTTCATTTCTGAAAGTTAGAGAGATTTTTCTAGAGTATTAAACATTGCACTAAGATTTGAGGAATGGCAATAAATTCTGCATATGAGAAATCAGCGATGCAAAGGTATAATAGTCAAAGGAAGCAAGATCTATTCAGTCAGTTATTAAGAAAGTATTGAGCATGTTACCATACTACCAGAGGTGGGGATATATTGGGATAGATGATAGATAATAGATGATAGAGGTAAACAGAAGTATAGAACTGCACATGCATTGCCCGTGGGGAGAATCATTGTGAATATGTTAAGCATGCTTATTTATGTTGAGTACCAGTGCCCCCCCTTTCCCCTTACAACATACACATTGGTGGCCAATCACAGGTACAAAAAATGCATATGTCTCATATTATGAGCTTGTTTACATATCTGCAATTAAAAACTTTCCCTTTCTTAATATTATAAATTAATCAAATACATATATGCAAATGTACCAACAGATTTCCCAATAGGAGATAGCTAATTTCATATTCAGCTATACAATTCAAAGCAATGTCAGGAGCCATTACACACTACATTCCAAGAGCTCCAGCTGATACCATTTTTCTCAATTTCTGATGTACTTTTTCATGTATGTATCTTTCAGGCTAAAAAAAATATACAATGGTGAAGGAAAATTACATAATACTGGAAAAGTTCACTTAATTTTTTTTTAAATTGACAAGCATTAAATAACAGACACTGAGCCAATCTGTGGTAATGTAGACTATAGGAGAAGTATAGAGGTGCTTCATTGGTAGTGGAGTACAATCTCTGGACTGCAAATCTGACTGACCCTGATTATGCTCGCAAGAGATTTCCCTGTTTATAGCTATCCGTGGTGACACCTGAGACTAGGGACTATAGGAGAACTTTGTAAAGTCGCTATGCTTTACAACATTTCAGAAATTACTTTAGCAGTATAAAAATCACTAGCTCATTGAGATATTTCCAGCAACACAGTTGTCTTAATACATTTAGTTGTTCTTTCATTTCAGAAATGAGGACTTCACTAGTACCGATTTCAGAATCTTATTTATTAGGATCTTTTTTTTTTCCTTTGACTAATGACCTGATCCTTGAAAATAATTTTCATTATTCTCAGCTGTGAGAACTTTACTACAGTTATACTCTCTCTCATTTTATGTCCTTCTGTCTTACAGCTTTATAGATATCTAATTTTGGCCTCAGGTTATGTCCTATATGATTTTTCTTTATGATGAATAACATCAGGAAAGGATGCCAAACAGGGACCTGGATAGGCACAAAAATCTCCTCCATTTTTCTGTTTATTTTAGACTATGCCCATTACTTGTTTGTATAATCCCTTCAGCAAGGGACAGAAATTTTCCTTTTGTAAAGTGGGACAGCACTTGGTTTCTTAAATTTCGTTAGTTTTGGATCAAGGTTATATTAAGAAAAGTCCTCTCCTAACAAAATTATATCCTTTCTTTATACCAAGGGGCCAAGTTCAAAATATATATGCATTATTTATTATATATATAATATATATTAGTATTATATCTTAAATGCTGTAAGAAGTAGTCAACATCTTTCTGTGTCTATAAACTTTTCTGTTGTAAGAATGTGGTCAAAATCCTAAGGTAATGGGCAATAATTCAAAGTGTGCTTTACTGTGACCTAACAGGATAGGCTTACTTGGACTGCTGTGGAGAGATCCTTCACTATTCCTATCCTACCTTGAGTCAGGCAGTATCATATTTTAGTTCTATTTTTCACAATGCTGCACTCCAGACACAAGCATCTCTATCAAGATTTTTCCCAAAAGTTGGAAATGCAAGTTAACCAAACAAAATGAAAAGTAGTGCTAATTTATAGTACATGTAATAATCCTGCCCTACACATTGGGAGAGGAACAATGTCACTGGCTTCTGAATGATTTGAATCAAAGTCTCAAGTACCATCTTTATTTTTCTTCTCTGCTTCTATCTGCCTTTGGCTTAATTTTTTCAAATCAGGTGGAAATAAATGTAACTGCTGGAATCTTCAAGTTTACATAAAACATACCTTCTTTTTTTTTTAAGATTTTATTTATTTGACAGAGAGAGAGACACAGCGAGAGATGGAACACAAGCAGGGAGAGCAGGGGAGGGAGAAGCAGGCTTCCCGCCGAGCAGGGAGCCCAATGCGGGGCTCGAACCCAGGACCCTGGGACCATGACCTGAGCCGAAGGCAGACACTTAATGACTGAGCACCCAGGCGCCCCACAACATACCTTCTTTGAGACAAGAAGGAAATAAGGAAGAAGTTAAAAAGAAAATAATTTTGCATTTCTGATTCAGAAAATCTCAGGAAATATTTAAGGTTGTTAAAACTTTAGTCACTAACACATTCCTTATTTTAGTCACTAAGTCAGAGTATTAAGAAGTTATGATTGGCCTAGTTTAGGTCAAGGGTCATGACCCCAGTTTGGGGGTATTGAAAGTGTTATGAGAAGGAAAGAATAGCAGTCACATCGCCACAAAACTTATAGTTGCCCTTTTTTTTCAATTTTACTGAAGTACAACTGATAAAGTTGTAACATATATAAAGTGTAAAACATGGTGTTTCAGTATATGTATATATATGTGTGTCAACAGATTCCATAACTGAGTTATTCAATGCATCCATCAAATCACATATTTAACCTTTATTTTGTAATAACATTTTAGTTCTATTCTCTTAGCAAACTTAAACTATATAATAAAGTGTTATCAGCTATAGTCACTATGCTATACATTACATCCTCAGACCTTATATATCTTATAACTAAAAGTTTGTACCCTTTTACCAACCTTCCCCATTTTCCCTCCCCATGTCCCAGTCCCTGGCAATCTGGCGATCACCATTCTACTCTCTTTTTCTTTGAATATGACTTTTTTTTTTTTTAATTTCACAAATACAATGCAGTATTTGTCTTTTCCTCTCTGGTTGATTTCACTTAGCTTAATGTCCTCCAGATTCATCCATATTGTCACAATGGGAGGATTTTCTTCCTTTTTAAAGCTGAATAATATTGTTTTATTGATTTATCATCTATCTATCTATCATCTATCTTTTTTATTTTATGTTATGTTAGTCACCATACATTACATCATTAGTTTTTGGTGTAGTGTTCCATGATTCATTGTTTGCAAATAACACCCACTGCTCCATTCAGTACATGCCCTCCTTAATACCCATCACCAGGCTAACCCATCCCCCCACCCACGTTCCCTCTAAAACCCTCAGTTTGTTTCTCAGAGTACATAGTCTCTCATGGTTCATCTCCCCTTCTGATTCCCCCCCTTCATTTTTCCCTTCCTACTAACTTCTTTTTTTTTAACATATAATGTATTATTTGTTTCAGAGGTGCAGGTCTGTGATTCATCAGTCTTACACAATTCACAGTGCTCACCATAGCACACACCTTTCCCAATGTCTATCACCCAGCCACCCAATCCCTCCCACCCCCACCACTCCAGCAACCCTCAGTTTGTTTCCTGAGATTAAGAATTACTCATATCAGGTTGGAGCAAGATGGCGGAGGAGTAGGAGACCTGGATTTCGTCTGGTCTAAGGAATTCAGCTGAATAGGGATCAAACCATTCGGAACACCTACAAACTCAACAGGAGATCGAAGACGAGAGTAGCAACAACTCTCTGAACAGAGAAGTGACCACTTACTGGAAGGTAGGACGTGCGGAGAAGTGAATCCAAGGTGATATTCGGGAGGATAGATGGCAGGGGAGGGGGCCTCCGTCGGCTGCTTCTGGCAAGTGATAGAGCCGCGGAGCACAAAATCGGAACTTTTAGAAGTTGGCTCCGTGGAGGGACATCGCTCCAGTGGCTAAGTGGGGGGTGTAACCCTCGTGGGACAGTGTGGACTCAGGACCCTTGGGGTCACAGAAAGACTGGGGGTGCCTGAGTGCGGCAGAGCTCCCAGGTACCAGAGCGGGGAAGCCGGCTGCAGAGACAGAGCCGAGGCGCGGGCTCTCAGCTCGGGGTTGCCATAAACTGTGATCCGCAGCCCAGTCGGGCCACTGCTCCTCCAGCAGGGACTCAACAAGTGGCAGAGCCGGGGAGACTCCCCTTCCTCCCCCGGGAGGAGCGGCGCGGGAACGCACCGCAGGGATCTGCTGGGTTTGGAGACTCCACACGGGGTCGGGTGCCAGAGATAGAAACACTCGGTCACAGGCCGGGTGAGCACGGAGTGCGGCTGGAGACCAGGGAGACGGGAGTAACTGCTTTTCTCTGGGGGTGCACTGAGGAGCGGGGCCCCGAGTTTTCGGCTCCTCCGGGTGGAGATTCGAGGCGACCATTTTCACCCTGGTCCTCCAAAGCTGTACCGAGAGCTTGCAGGGAACAAAAGCTCCTGAGAGCAAACCCGAGCAGCTTCCCTAACCGGGACCGACAAGGGCGGGGCAATTCAGCCTCCGGCAAAGACATTTGGGAACCACAGCAACAGGCCCCTCCCCCAGAAGATCAGCAGGAACAGCCAGCAAGCCAAGACCAAGTTTACCGATCAAGGAGAACGGGAGAACTCCAGCGCTAGGGGAATACTGCACATAGAAATCATGGCTATTTTTTACTATGATTCATTAGTTCATCAAAGTTAATTTTTGTTAACTCTTTTTTTTTATTTTTCTTTTTCCCTTTTTCAACCAACATCTTATTAATCCCTTTAAAAAAAAAACATTTTTTATTTTTCATTTTTAGAGTCATATTTTATCCCTTCATAGTAGTTACCCTTATTTTTGGCATATATATATGTTGTTCTCTCTTTCAAATTTTGAGATACAGTTTCTTCTAACAGATCAAAATATACCCTAAATCACTAGTGTATGGCTTTGTTCTAGTCTCCTGCCTGATCACATTCTCTCCCTTTTTCCTTTTTTTTTTTTTTCATAAATCTTCTTTCTTTTTTCAAACGACTTCTTATCTTATCAAGTCCTTTTATAAAATCTTTATAATTTTCATCTTTACAGTCATCTTCCATCCCTTCATTGTATCAACCCTTATTTTGTACATATATGTCTTTCTTCCTTTAAAATTTTAGGAGGGACTTTTTTCTAACAGACCAAAATACGCCCAAAATCTAGTGTGTGGCACTAATCTATGCACTAGCCTGATCATATTTGATCATATTCTGCTTTTTTTGTATTGTTCTGTTTTTGTTTTTATCTTTTTTCTTTTTTTGTCTCTTTCATTTTTCTTTCTTTCCCTTTCTTTTCCCCTGGTCTTTACTGATTTGTATACAGTATATTTGCTGGGGACGTTGTAAACCTGTTAGCATTTGGTTCTCTCATTCATCTATTCTCCTCTGGACAAAATGACAAGACAAAAAAAATCACCTCAGCAAAAAGAACAAGAGGTAGAACCGTCAGCCAGGGACCTACTCAATACGGACATTAGTACGATGTCGGACCTAGAGTTCAGAATCATGACTTTAAAGATACTAGCTGGGCTTGAAAAAAGCGTAGAAGTTATTAGAGAAAACCTTTCTGGAGAAATAAAAGAACTAAAATCTAACCAGTCGAAATCAAAAAGGCTATTGATGAGATGCAATAAAAAATGGGGGCACTAAATGCTAGGATAAATGAGGCAGAAGAGAGAATCAGTGAAATAGAAGACCAAATGATGGAAAATAAAGAGGCTGAGAAAAAGAGAGAAACAACTACAGGATCACGAGGGCAGAATTCGAGAGATAAGTGATACGATAAGATGAAACAACATTAGAATAATTGGGATCCCAGAAGAAGAAGAGAGAGAAGGGCAGAAGGTATATTGGAGCAAATAATAGCAGAGAACTTCCCTAATGTGAGGAAGGAAACAGGCATCAAAATCCAGGAGGCACAGAGAACCCCTCTCAAAATCAATAATAATAGCTCAACACACCGACATCTAATAGTAAAACTTACGAGTCTCAGAGACAAAGAGAAAATCCTGAAAGCAGCTCAGGAGAAGAGATATGTAACCTACAATGGTAGAAACATTAGATTGGCAACAGACCTATCCACAGAGACCTGGCAGGCCAGAAAGGACTGGCAAGATATCTTCAGAGCACTAAACGAGAAAAATATGCAGCCAAGAATACTATATCCAGCTAGGCTGTCATTGAAAATAGAAGGAGAGGTAAAAAGCTTCCAGAACAAACAAAAACTAAAGGAATTTGCAAACACGAAACCAGCCCTCCAAGAAATATTTAAAGGGGTCCTCTAAGCAAAGAGAGAGCCTAAAAGCAGCAAAGATCAGAAAGGAACACAGACAACATACAGTTAACAGTCATCTTACAGGCAATACAATGGCACTAAATTCATACCTTTCAATAGTTACCCTGAATGTAAATGGGCTAAATACCCCAATCAAAAGACACAGGCTATCAGATTGGATTAAAAAAACAAGACCCATCAATATGCTGTCTGCAAGAGACTCATTTTAGACCCAAAGACACCCCCACATTGAAAGTGAGGGGGTGGAAAACCATGCTAATGGACACCAAAAGAAAGCTGGGGTGGCAATCCTTATATCAGACAAACTAGATTTTAAAACAAAGACTGTAATAAGAGATGAGGAAGGACACTATATCCTACTTAAAGGGTCTATCCAACAAGAAGATCTAACAATTGTAAATATCTATGCCCCAAACATGGGAGCAGCCAATTATATAAGGCAATTAATAACAAAAGCAAAGAAACACATTGACAATAATACAATAATAGTGGGGGACTTTAACACCCCCCTCACTGAAATGGACAGGTTTTCTAAGCAAAAGATCAACAAGGAAATAAAGACTTTAAATGACACACTGGACCAAATGGACTTCACAGACATATTCAGAACATTCCATCCCAAAGCAACGGAATACACATTCTTCTCTAGTGCCCATGGAACATTCTCCAGAATTGATCACATCCTAGGTAACAAATCAGGTCTCAACCAGTACCAAAAGATTGGGATCATTCCCTGCATATTTTCAGACCACAATGCTTTGAAACTAGAACTCAGTCACAAGAGGAAAGTCGGAAAGAACTCAAATACATGGAGGCTAAAGAGCATCCTACTAAAGAATGAATGGGTCAACAAGGAAATTAAAGAAGAATTGAAAAAATTCATGGAAACCAATGAAAATGAAAACACAACAGTTCAAAATCTTTGGGATGCAGCAAAGGCAGTCCTGAGAGGAAAGTATATAGCAATACAAGCCTTTCTCAAGAAACAAGAAAGGTCTCAAATACACAACCTAACCCTACACCTAAAGGAGCTGGAGAAAGAACAGCAAACAAAGCCTAAACCCAGCAGGAGAAGAGAAATAATAAAGATCAGAGCAGAAATCAATGAAATAGAAACCAAAAGAACAGTAGAACAGATCAACGAAACTAGGAGCTGGTTCTTTGAAAGAATTAACAAGATTGATAAACCCCTGGCCAGACTGATCAAAAAGAAAAGAGAAATGACCCAAATCAACAAAATCATGAATGAAAGAGGAGAGATCACAACCAACACCAAAGAAATACAAACAATTATAAGAACATATTATGAGCAACTCTATGCCAGCAAATTAGAGAACCTGGAAGAAATGGGTGCATTCCTAGAGATGTATCAACTACCAAAATTGAACCAGGAAGAAATAGAAAACCTGAACAGACCTATAACCACTAAGGAAATTGAAACAGTCATCAAAAATCTCCCAACAAACAAAAGCCCAGGGCCAGATGGCTTCCCAGGGGAATTCTATCAGACATTTCAAGAAGAATTAATACCTATTCTCCTGAAACTGTTCCAAAAAATAGAAATGGAATGGAAACTTCCAAACTCATTTTATGAGGCCAGCATTACCTTGATCCCAAAACCAGACAAAGACCCCATCAAAAAAGAGAATTACAGACCAATATCCTTGATGAACATGGATGCAAAAATTCTCACCAAAATACTAGCCAATAGGATCCAACAGTACATTAAAAGGATTATTCACCATGACCAAGTGGGATTTATCCCTGGGCTGCAGGGCTGGTTCAACATCCGCAAATCAATCAACGTGATACAATACATTAACAAAAGAAAGAACAAGAATCATATGATCCTCTCAATAGATGCAGAAAAAGCATTTGACAAAGTACAGCATCCTTTCTTGATCAAAACTCTTCAGAGTATAAGGTTAGAGGGTACATACCTCAATATCATAAAAGCCTTCTATGAAAAATCTACAGCGATTATCATTCTCAATGGGGAAAGGCTGAGAGCTTTTCCCCTAAGGTCAGGAACGTGGCAGGGATGTCCACTCTCACCACTGCTATTCAACATAGTATTAGAAGTCCTAGCCACAGCAATCAGAAAACAAAAAGAAATCAAAGGCATCCAAATCGGGAAAGAGGAAGTAACTCTCACTCTTTGCAGATGATATGATACTGTATGTGGAAAACCCAAAGACTCCACCCCAAAACTGCTAGAACTCATACAGGAATTCAGTAAAGTAGCAGGATATAAAATCAATGCACAGAAATCAGTGGCATTCCTATACACCAACAACAAGACAGAAGAGAGACAAATCAAGGAGTCTATCCCATTTACAATTGCACCCAAAACCATTAGATACCTAGGAATAAATCTAACCAAAGAGGCAAAGGATCTGTACTCAGAAAACTATAAAATACTCATGAAAGAAATTGAAGAAGACACAAAGAAATGGAAAAACGTTCCATGCTCATGGATTGGGAGAATCAACATTGTGAAGATGTCAATGCTACCTAGAGCAATCTACACATTCAATGCAATCCCCATCAAAATACCATCCACTTTTTTCAAAGAAATGGAACAAATAATCCTAAAATTTGTATGGAACCAGAAGAGACCCCGCATAGCCAGAGGAATACTGAAAAAGAAAAGCAAAGCTGGCAGCATCACAATTCCGGACTTCCAGCTCTATTACAAAGCTGTCATCATCAAGACAGTATGGTACTGGCACAAAAACAGACGCATAGATCAATGGAACAGAATCGAGAGCCCAGAAATGGACCCTCAACTCTATGGTCAACTTATTTTTGACAAAGCAGGAAAGAATGTCCAATGGCAAAAAGACAGTCTCTTCAACAAATGGTGTTGGGAAAATTGGACAGCCACATGCAGAAGAATGAAACTGGACCATTTCCTTACACCACACACAAAAATAGACTCCAAATAGTTGAAAGACCTAAACGTGAGGCAGGAGTCCGTCAAAATCCTCAAGGAGAACACAGGTAGAAACCTCTTCGACCTCAGCCGCAGGAACTTCTTCCTAGAAACATCGCCAAAGGCACGGGAAGCCAGGGTAAAAATGAACTATTGGGATTTCATCAAGATAAAAAGCTTTTTCACAGCAAAAGAAACAGTCCACAAAACCAACAGACAACCGACAGAATGGGAGAAAATATTTGCAAATGACAGATCAGATAAAGGGCTAGTATCCAAAATCTATAAAGAACTTACCAAACTCAACACCCAAAGAACAAATAATCCAATCAAGAAATGGGCGGAAGACATGAACAGACCTTTTTCCAAAGAAAACATCCAAATGCCCAACAGGCACATGAAAAAGTGCTCAACATCACTCAGCATCAGGGAAATCCAAATCAAAACCTCAATGAGATCCCACCTCACACCCATCAGAATGGCTAAAATTAACAAGTCAGGGAACGACAGATGTTGGTGGGGATGTGGAGAAAGGGGAACCCTCCTACACTGTTGGTGGGAATGCAAGCTGGTGCAACCCCTCTGGAAAACAGTATGGAGGTTCCTCAAACAGTTGAAATTAGAGCTACCATTCGATCCAGCAATTGCACTACTGGGTATTTATCACAAAGATACAAATGTAGGGACCCGAAGGGGTACGTGAACCCCAGTGTTTATAGCAGCAATGTCCACAATAGCCAAACTGTGGAAAGAGCCAAGATGTCCATCGACAGATGAATGGCTAAAGAAGAGGTGGTATATATACACAATGGAATATTATGCAGCCATCAAAAGGAATGAGATCTTGCCATTTGCAACGACATGGATGGAACTGGAGGGTCTTATGCTTAGTGAAATAAGTCAATCAGAGAAAGACATGTATCATATGACCTCACTGATATGAGGAATTCTTAATCTCAGGAAACAAACTGAGTGTTATTGGAGTGGTTGGAGGTGAGAGGGATGGGGTGGCTGGGTGATGGACATTGGGGAGGGTATGTGCTACGGTGAGCGCTGTGAATTGTGCAAGACTGTTGAATCACAGATCTGTACTTTTGAAACAAATAACGCAACATATTTTAAGAAAAAAGAAAAAGAAGATAACAGGAGAGGAAGAATGAAGGGGAGTAAGTCAGAGAGGGAGACGAAACATGAGAGATGATGGACTCTGAAAAACAAACTGAAGGTTCTAGAGGGGAGGAGGGTAGGGGGATGGGTTAGCCTGGTGATGGGTATTAAAGAGGGCACATTCTGCATGGAGCACTGGGTGTTATGCACAAACAATGAATCATGGAACACTACATCAAAAACTAATGATGTAATGCATGGTGATTAACATAATAAAAAATTTAAAAAAAAGAATTACTCATATCAGTGAGATCATATGATACTGGTCTTTCTTTGATTGACTTATTTCGCTTAGCATAATACCCTCTAGTTCCATCCATGTGTTTGCAAATGGCAAGATTTCATTTTTTTGATGGCTGCATAATATTCCATTGTGTGTGTGTATATATATATACCACTTCTACTTTATCTATTCATCTGTCCATGGACATCTTCGCTCTTTCCAAAATTTGGCTATTATGCTAGAAACATTGGGGTGCACATACCCCTTTGGATCACTACGTTTGTATCTTTGGGGTAAATACCCAGTACGCAATCGCTGGATTGTAGGGTCGCTCTATTTTCAACTTTTTGAGGAACCTCCATATTGTTTTCCAGAGTTTTCCGGCTGCACCAGCTTGCATTCCCACCAACAGTGTAGAAGAGTTCCCCTTTCTCCGGATCGCCGCCAACTTCTGTTGTTTCCTGACTTGTTAATTTTAGCCATTTTGACTTGTGTGAGGTGATATCTCATTTTGGTTTTGATTTGGATTTCCCTGATCCTGAGCGATGTTGAGCACTTTTTCATGTGTCTGTTGGCCATTTGGATGTCTTCTTTGGAAATATGTCTGTTCATGTCTTCTGCCCAATTCTTGATTGGATTATTTGTTCTTTGGATGTTGAGTTTGATAAGTTCTTTATAGATTTTGATACTAGCCCTTTATCTGAAGTGTCATTTACAAATATCTTCTCATTCTGTTGGTTGTCTTTTGGTTTTTTGACTGTTTCCTTTGCTGTGTAAAAGCTTTTTATCTTAATGAAGTCCCAACAGTTCATTTTTGCCCTTGCTTCCCTTGCCATTGGCAATGTTTCTTGGAAGAAGTTGCTGCGGCTGAGGTTGAAGAGGTTGCTGCCTGTATTCTCCTCTAGGACTTTGATGGACTCTTGTCTCACATTTAGGTCTTTCATTCATTTTGAGTCTATTTTTGTGTGTGGTGTAAGGAAATGGTCCAGTTTCATTCTTCTGCATCTGGCTGTCCAATTTTCCCAACACCATTTGTTGAAGAGACTGTCTTTTTTCCATTGGACATTCTTTCCTGCTTTGTTGAAGATGAGTTGACCATAGCGTTGAGGGTCCATTTCTGGGCTCTCTATTCTGTTCCATTGATCTATGTGTGTGTTTTTGTCCCAGTACCATACTGTCTTGATGATGACAGCTTTGTAATAGAGCTTAAGGACTGGAATCGTGATGCCACCAGCTTTGCTTTTCTTTTTTCAACATTCCTCTGGCTATGCGGGGTCTCTTCTGGTTCCATACAAATTTTAGGATTATTTGTTCCAATTTCTTGAAAAAAGTGGATGGTATTTTCATAGGGATTGCATTAAATGTGTAGATTGCTCTAGGTAGCATTGACATTTTCACAATATTTTTTCTTCCAATCCATTAGCCTGGCGTGTTTTTCCATTTCTTTGTGTCTTCCTCAATTTCTTTCATGAGTATTTTATAGTTCTCTGAGTACAGATTCTTTGCCTCTTTGGTTAGATTTATTCCTAGGTATCTTATGGTTTTGGGTGCAATTGTAAACGGGATCAACTCCTTAATTTCTCTTTCTTCTGTCTTGTTGGTGTATAGGAATGCCACTGATTTCTGACATTGATTTTGTATCCTGCCACTTTACTGAATTCCTGTATGAGTGCCAGCAGTTTTGGGGTGGAGTCTTTTGGGTTTTCCACATTAAGTATCATATCATCTGCAAAGAGTGAGAGTTTGACTTCTTCTTTGCCGATTCGGATGCCTTTGATTTCTTTTTGTTGTCTGATTGCTGTGGCTAGGACTTCTAGTACTATGTTGAATAGCAGTGGTGATAGTGGACATCCCTGCCATGTTCCTGACCTTAGGGGAAAAGCTCTCAGGTTTTCCCCGTTGAGAATGATATTAGCTGTGGGTTTTTTCATCGATAGCTTTTATATTATTGAGGTATGTACCATCTATCCCTACACTTTGAAGAGTTTTAATCAAGAAAGAATGCTGTACTTTGTCAAATACTTTTTCTGCATCTATTGAGAGGATCTTATGGTTCTTGTTCTTTCTTTTATTAACATATTGTACACATTGATTGATTTGTGGATGTTGAACCAACCTTGCAGCCCAGAAATAAATCCCACTTGGTTGTGGTAAATAATCCTTTTAATGTACTATTGGATTTATTGACTATTATTTTGGTGAGAATTCTTGCATTCATATTCATCAGGGATATTGGTCTGTAATTCAGCCAATGAGTTAATTAGTGTTATCAAAAAACTCCACATTAAGCAGACTGGTTTTTTTATAAATAAATGATCTCAAAACTTAAACTTAAATTGACTATCAGATGTATTCTATCAACTAAATCTAACCTCTATTTTTCACATTTGGGCAAGATAACTTTATACCTACTTTCCTTAAACCTCTAAAATTTTAGAGAGTATTATTTAACATTTATAAATTTATTAAAAAGTTAGTATTGACAGGCCATTCTCATTTTGTTTCTAATAAGCTTAAGAGCCCACTGCCTATACTTCTGTCTTGTCTGCCCTATTTCAAGGGAGGAAGTTATCTCTTTCCCTGACAAGGGAAAGAACATAGCCAGTAGTTGTACTCAGGAACTTACCCTCTCAGTTTCTGAAGGACTTTTTTTTTTTTTAAGATTTTATTTATTTACTTGACAGAGAAAGACACGGCAAGAGAGAGAACACAAGCAGGGGGAGTGGGAGAAGGGGAAGCAGGCTTCCCGCGGAGCAGGGAGCCCGATTCAGGGCTCGATCCCAGGACCCTGGGACCATGACCTGAGCCCAAGGCAGACGCTTAACAACTGAGCCACCCAGGTGCCCCTCAGTCTCTGAAGGACTTTGCTCTGTTAGTTTTTCTATGCTCTGTATCATACATTTTCCTCTTCTATTGTATCATCCTCACTGGTATAGTGATAAAGGTAAACAAAACAAATTCTCTTAAAACTTAGTTCTACATCTCCGCATAGCTATAACTTTTTTTTTGTAGTTCATTCTGTAATAATTTGTTATACCTTTTCTTTTTCTAAACGCCAACTCATCTTACAAAACAATATAACCTGGCTTTGTACCAACTAAACCACTAAAGCTCTTTTTATCAATGTCACCAACAATCTCCAGGTTTTAAAATCAATGGGACTTCTCTGTCATCTTTTACTCATACTGTCAGTGTTACTTAATATGGTTCATCACACCATCTTTTATGAACCACTTCATTTCTTGGCAACTCTGACAATACTCTCTTATGTGCGATTTGTTGTTTGCTTTCCATACATAAACAGTCCAGCCTTCTCAGGATACTTCAGTTGTGCCTCCTTCATTACCTAATCTGTAAAGGTTGGTACTCCTCAGGGCTCAGTACTTTAAGTTCATACTTTTTCTCTCTACACTTCCTACTGATGTAAATACCACCTGTGATCTGATGCCTCTTAAATATATACAACTAAGTCACATAATATTCACATAAAATTAGAGAAAGCATTCACATGCACTAAAATAAAATAATCAAAAAGAAGAAAAAAAATGTTAACCTTTCCTCAGAAAATTATAAAGTAAAATTTCTCCTAATAGCAATTTCTATTTTAGTGCTTGGTGTTTGGCTTGAGAATGTAATATAACTGCCTGTACTATTATATTTTTAATCTATCAATGGCGAAAATTAGAAGTGATTTAATACTGATTATATTAAATTACTTATCTTGATATTAAAATATGTCATTTAGAATCTAAATTATCTTAACCAGTTACAAAACATAGTTAATTGTCATTCTGAATAAAATAAGTACAATTTTCATTTTGAAAAATTCCTAGAAATATATCTATTTCCCAAATTGAGTATCTATTCCTTTCCCATCATCTGAAATATTGGATTTATAACTAACCAAACTTCTAAACTAAAAGCACTGTCATAGTTAATTAGTGAGAAAATATTAAATGCATAGCCAGTTTGATTTTATTTTGTTATTTCTCTATACATGCAATAATACTAAATATTTCAACTAATAACTTCTGAAAGGAATAATGGAAATTCAATAAATTCTCATTTTCTTTGACTTGAAAATGTTTAGACTTTCTCACAAATGAAATCTTACATCATTTTTATTGTTAATTATCTTTAAATTAGTACCATCTAGGGGAAAATTATTTCATTTGAAATCCATACTGTTATCAAAACTGGTTGTGAAATGCTATAACACAGTTAATCGTGTGTACTCTGAATGTTTCTGTACTTTTAAATAGAGGCAAAGTGAAGAATGACAGAGCAGTTATAAAAGTCTATAATTTTAGTTTAGGCAGTTGCAAACAGTAGCAAGCACTTACATCACTTACTATATACTGGACATGACTCTCAGTGCTTTTATGCCAGTTATCATGGAAACACTTCAGAAATTCTCCAATGTCTTCATTACCTTGGGAACCTGAACTTATTGGACTGTACCCATGAGCTTACTTATATTTGGTTTCCAGTGGGTTTTAGGCAATGAGAAACTATGGCACAATATAAAAAGGAGTGAAGAGAGTAAAGGGAGAATATTTATTTCAGTAGCTTTGTCCCAGTATGATCACTTTGGACTGGCTGGGTCCTCTAATTCACAGATCCTCTTAAGTCTGCTTGTCCATACAACTCTCTCTATAGAAGTTACTATAGTAACTGCACCTTCCCTGGTCCTTTCATATTTGGAGTGGCATCTCTGCTATCACTGGTCCTAAGGATCTATACTATCCTTTGTGAGTTTCTTTCATCCTTCTCATAGATTTGAATAGTTGTATAAACTTGAGTATATAAAACATCCCCCCCCAATTGGGGTAGCCATAGGAAACTTAACACCTTAATCTCTACCAAAAATCACTGAGATGGGAAGATTTTTATCTCCATTTTGCAGATGAGAGAACTGAGGCAGAGCAGGTTTAGGTCACAGGTCTGTTATGTGGTGGAACTGAGATTCAAATCAGTTAATCTAAAACTAAATAAATTTATTCAACAGACACACAGATGCAACACATAATGCAACACTTAAACATACAACTGAAATATTATAGTCATGTCAAGATTATAGGAACATTTTAATAACTTTCTATGATAAAAATAGCAGAGGAATAGACCATTTGCATTGATCATTCTAATCCTTCTAATAATATTATTTGGGAAATATGTTTAAGTGAGGACACAAACTCATGGAAATGACCAAATTTGGTCAAGGGCATATATTGACTAAGGTTTTCTAGGGAGGTTTAAATAAGCTGACAAACTCACAATAAAGAGTATGATTACATTAGTCCTTTGTTAACCACAGCAGATACTAGTGTAAAGAATTTGAATGTTGTGGGAAGAAAAGAACAGACTGTCTCACCAGAAGTGTTCAGAGCTGTGGAATTCTGCTAGTAAGTGTCTCCAGCGTAGCAGAGGATCCTTCTGACTCTGAGCACATGGGACACTGGACTCCTGCTTATGGCAGTCTTTGAGAAGTTATTATCAAGACACAGGGATCCTTCTGGACTTCTAAATAATTAAAAAGATATGACTAATGAAAAAAAGAGCATAAATCCACTTGGATACCATGCATAACTAAAAGTTGTTTTCTATATTGAAGAAAAGCAAAGTGCTGCAAAAAAATCTGATTTCTCATGACCAATAATTAATGAAATTGAACTCACAATGTCAATTAATCAGTCATCTGCTTACTTGTGGCTAGCAATCCTGACAAAAATCATTCTTTCTTGGGCACATTTGTCTCTCCCTGGTGACTGACCCTCCTACCATAACTCTGGGTTTCTCTGTAAGGGCACAATCCTTCCCCTGATGTCTCTGATTGCATTCCTTACTATGAGACTTATTGAGTGTTTCCTGAAAATGGCAAGAAAATGTAATACAGCTGACAATTTTAACCCCTGCACAAGACTTTGCATCATGTACAGTCCAACTTCTTGATGTCTCCACATGTCTATACATTTGTATTACACACACACAACAATCCCAGAGAACAAATTAATTGTTTTCTGGTCCCAAGATAAGACTGAATCCTTGATATTAACATTTCCTGTCATAGGAGTGAGTCATCATTTATCAAATGCCTTTTCCTTTTCTTGCTTTATATTCTCTCCTTAGGTATCATAAACCATGCCTAGAGAAAATATATTTCTAGTCTAAATGTCCAAAATCCCTTCAGTGAGTTTCATATTTGTATATACAATTCTATACCTGATTGCTTCACTCAAGGTCCCAAATTTATCTTGCATCAAACTTTTTAAATACAACAACATAGTCTCCTAATACTTAAAAATGTTGTCCTCAGAGCACGTGGGTGGCTCAGTCAGTTAAGTGTCTGACTCTTGGTTTTGGCTCATGTCGTGATTTCAGGATTGTGAAATCAAGCCCCATGTAGGGCTCCACACTCAGCGTGGAGTCTGTTTAAGATTCTCTCCCTCTTCCTGTACCCCTGAGCCACCCCCCCCGCCAGGTACTTTCTCTCTCTCCCTCTCTCTTTCTCTAAAAATAAATAAATCTTTAAAAAAAATGTTGTCCTCTTCTAGGATAACAGTTAAGGAAAACTCTATCCAAGAAGCAGTGATTTTAGCTGGGTTATCAGCCACAAGTAGGCAGAGAAGTGATGAAATGATGCTTTTATTTTTTTTTAATGGTACCAGTATCTTGCCTGTTATCAAAAGCAATAACAAAAGAATCATCCTTGATATCATAGCTTCCCATACTGAAGCTGTCCCCAAATTCAGACCTCCTTCTATATAACTTCTTTTGAAGCTGTCAACATATTCTTACTCCTTGACATTACTTACCTAAATTACCATCATCCCTCAGACCACTGCAATTGCCTATTAACTGGTTTTATTTCATCTTCTCGACATTCCCCCTAAATATAGTCACCTACATATGCAACTCATCTTTAAAAACAATTGGTTCTGCCATCCCAGATCAAAATGAATCAAGAAAAGTCAATTGTTCTTAAGATGGAGACCAGATCCCGCACAACCTAACCTCCTTCTCCTTTACTTATGTAGCACTATATGTCCATACTCTCCAGGTACTCTAATTTCCTTCTCCATGTAAAAATTACTGGTGATAAAAGGAGGGAAATGAATTTAGTGATGTCCACTATGTTAAAACAAAAATAAAAACAACTATGATAAAGTTTTGCTTAGGTGGAGGCACCCTTTATTTTAAGATTTTATTTATTTATTTGTCAGAGAGAGAGAGCAAGCACAAGCAGGGGTAGTGGCAGGCAAAGGCAGAAGCAGGCTCTCTGCTGAGCAAGGAGCCTGATGCAGGACTCATCCCAGGACCCTGGGATCATAACCTGAGCTACAAGCAGATGCTTAACCAACTGAGCCACCCAGGCATCCCTGGATGGAGGCAATCTTGACATTATCTTGGGTATCTAACAAATATAACTTTCTTACCTTTACACTTTTATTTATTTATTTTTTTAAATTTTTTTTTTTATTTTTTATACTTTTTTTAAAAAAGTTTTTATTTAAATTCTAGTTGGTTAACATACAGTATACTATTAGTTTCAGGTGTACAATATAGTGATTCAACACTTCCGTACAACATCTGGTGCTCCTCACAGCAAGTGTACACCTTAATCCCTATCACCTATTTCACCCATCCCTCACCCACCTCCCATCCAGTAACTCATCAGTTTATTCTCTATAGTTGAGTCTATTTCTTGGTTTGCCTCTCTCTTTCTTTTCCCCTTTGTTCATCTGTTTTGTTTCTTAAATTCCACATATGAGTGAAATCATATGGTACTTGTCTTTCTCTGACTGATTTATTTCACTTAGCATAATACTCTCCAGCTCCACCCATGTCATTGCAAATGGCAAGATTCCATTCTTTTTATAGCTGAGTAATATCCCATTGTGTGTATATATACCATATCTTCTTTAACCATTTATCAATCATGGACACTTGGTCTGTTTCCATATTTTGGCTATTATAGATAACACTGCTATAACCATCGGGATGCATGTATCTATTTGAATTATTATTTGTGTATACTTTGGGTAAATACCTAGAAGTGCAATTGCTGGTAGTTCTATTTTTAACTTTTTAAGGAAACTTCAAACTGTTTTCTAGAGTGGCTGCACCAGTTTGCATTCCCACCAACAGTGCAAGAAGTTTCCCTTTTCTCCGCATTCTCGCCAACACCTGTTGTTTCTTGTGTTGTTGCTTTTAGCCATTCTGACAGGTGTGGGGTGATATCTCATTGAAGTTTTTATTTGTATTTCCCTGATGATCAGTGATGTTTAGCATCTTTTCATCCTTTACGCTACTGACTAATCCCTTGATACACAAATGTTCATCTAATACATAAAATGAACAATGTGAATTTATGAAGGTGATACTAACAGAGAATGAACAAGAGGCAAAGAGAAAAGTGAAAGAAGGAGAGAAAGAAATGGAGAGAAAAGAAGAAAACACAACTCCAACAATGAAATGCCTGGAGAATAATTTGTATTTCAACAGACAGTCTCTCCATAGAACATTCTTTCATTGTGTATCTAATCACAGAGACTTTCAACAAAAATTCTGTTCTCACAGCTCCTGCCTTGTGGAATTCCAGAGTGAAGAAGTTACTTAAAACTCTCACTTGGTAAAGGCCTTGCAAGTATTCTCAGTTGCCAGTGTTCTTCGATGGACCTCCAGCTATTCCCACTGATCTGAATTACTCTCTTCCATAAATAACTATTCTTGTATCAAGTAAATAGGAAAGAGGCATTCCTTTTTTTATTATTATGTTATGTTAATCACCATACATTACATCGTTAGTTTTTGATGTAGTGTTCCATGATTCATTTTTTGCGTATAACACCCAGTGCTCCATGTGGAAAGAGGCATTCCTAATAAGATAGTTGCACATAGATGATTAACTGAAAATCATGAAACTTTTCTATCTACTGAGCTATTGTCAGAAAAATAATATTCAGCTTATTCTTTAGGGAACTCTAAGTCTAAAGAGTCTATTACTATTTGAAATATTTTGCAATGATATGAATGATATGCCTTTTTTGCATAAAGCAAACCACAACCAAGTTAGCAGTTATTATTTCTGAAATCCCAACAATTTTTGACTTTGTACTCTACTCCATGAAATTCATTTTTCCCTATATTCACATATTTACAGTAGGAGATAAACTATTATATGCCTTTTATCCTACTTTTAAACAAAGCTGTTATATAATATTTCAAAATAAAATGTAAACAATCTGATAATTTATAATACAAAGGCTTACTGAAGGGATTTGACATTTACTTAACATTATGCCCTTTAAGAAAGTTATAGTTACATAGTTTCCAGCATTGCATTTGTGATTAAAAAGGGATATGTGATTTTTTATGTAAAGACATCTATTCAAAACACAATATTATTTAGAGCATTGTCTTTTTTAAAATTTGAACTTTCCAAATAAATGATTTTATACTTGTGTTTACAGATATTTAGATTTCAGTCACTGTTAAATAACAATTGTTAAGAGCATGTGCTTCAAGTTCAGAGAAACCTGCTTCCAGTTTCAAATAAACCATTTGCTAACTGTGAGGCTTCTGTTAAATTACTTAACACTTCAACACTTCAGCTTCCTCACATTTAATAGTTGGGAGGATTAAGTGACATAAGGCATGCACATAAAGTGCTTAGCCCACATTGCATAGCATATTACATATTCAATGATATTTGAAGGCACCGTTATTATTACTGTAAGTGTAAATTGCTGGCACATGATGAATATTGCTACAAATGCATTTTTTCTTCTACTAAAAGCAACAGAGGGTTCTTGGACAATTGAATCCCAACAGTTTTAAAGAAACTGAATTACAGAACCAATTTCAGTAATATTTTCCAGATATATATACATATAGCCTATAATATAGTAATATTTTCCAGATATACATATATATATATATATATAGCCTGAAACTTTATTTCATGCTGTTGAACTATGATATGAAATCCCTTTCAGTATAAGAAACTAGCTTCACATTTCCTCTCTCTACCAAGTCAGTTTGAAATGAATCTTTGGTGAAACAAAATAAACACAAACTTTGAAGAAATATGTGGAGAATATATATATTCTATAATTACAGCTTATATTGTTTTTCTTTCTCTTTTTAAAAATTGATGGATATTTGGAGATCCTGGCAAAGTAGCATTTGAAGAAAATTAAATCCAGAGAATGTTGAAGGTGTGAAAGCCTAAAATATTTACCCTAGTGTGAAAACCTTAAAGGCTTTCTCTATCACCCATTTTTTTTTCTTCAGAATATTTTCTGTAGCTGAGTAGTTATTTTAAGCATTCCTCTTTATTGGTTATGTCCTACAGTGAGTTACTGGGAAAACTGTTGTGCTTGATCAGGTTAGCTGACATTTTCTTCATTGAATTCTATCATTTTTTTCTAAGGTACGGAAAAGATCTATTCCTTATCATTTATTGCTCTTAGGACACTAATAATACCCCATCAGTGATTTATGAGTTATAACTTGAAATATGTAGTCTAATTTCTACCAGGTATGACATCTGTATAAACAAAGCAGTCGAACTAGGAAAGTGTTATGACACTTTTCAAGCAAGCACTCACCAAAAAATTATTCAAATCTAACTTGAAAGTCAAATTCTTTTTTTCCCCACAGCCTCTCTCTTGCTCCCTCTCTCCAGCTATCTCTTTCTGTCTCTCAATCTGTATTTCTTTCTGTCTCTCTCTCTCTCTCTCACACACACACACATGCAAAAAAGCAGGACTGTCTCAAATATGTTGATGCAAATGATCGCATTCTATAAAGTATTCAAAGCCTTCAATCTCATCCACTGTGGTTCTAATTATGTCCCTGAGACTGATAATAAAGTACTAGTATGACGCTAGATTTTCAGTATACAAGTGTCAAAAAAATTTTCAAAGTCAAATGAACTATAAGGCAAATTCATGTTTAGATAAATACAGAGAATGTTAACAGTCCATCATGCAGAAATGCAATTAATTGCGTTGCATGAGTAAAGAAGAAGGTCAAAGACAAGCTGTTTGCTTTAGTCAGCATTTTGAAAACGCTAAAAATTCCACACAACCTAAAATAACCCAGGCCTATTTCCTTATGATATTACTAAATTCACACTACCTATTGCACCATAATTTCTTATAATACACCGGCCAATATTGATAAGACTTTATCTGTTCATAAGAAAAATATATTTTCCAAAATCATTGGAATTACATAAGCTAGAAAAGTGTAGAGCTTTTCTAAAAATATAGAATTATTGTTTTATCATTTCTTAAAAATTTTGATTTCTTTCCCTTAAATATTATTTTAAGCCTGATCACTTTGCCCTTAAATTCCTTTAAGTATATCATTCTGAAACTAATATATGTAGTATTCAATAAATAAGTGATATACATCGTTATCTGATTTTCTGGAAATGATTATCTGTTGTTGAACAATTCTACTTAATCTGTGAATAAATCTATTTATGTTTCACATCTCAAACAGAAAATTAGAAAATCAGTCCTTAATAAAAGCAAACATAGATGCATGTTTGACTTGGAATTGTACATTTTACATATCTATACATTTGTTGATGATATATATTTCATATATATATCATAATACTTATATAATACTAATGTTTAATGCTATATTTACTGTACTTATTCACCTCCTCCAAGAAATTGAGATTTCCTGTGTATCACTTGCTAACCTATTTGGTTAGCAATAACTTGAAGATAAGGGCTAAAACAGAAGGGATTAATGTGACATCCCGAGTTCATTTAAAGATATACACTATAATCTAGGCTAAAATTCTCACTGACCCATCATCTCCTTATACACATCAAGGAGCAGGCAAGAATATTTGGTACTTTAATGCTTATTTTTTGGATGCCCTCATCTTTATGATCAATAAACTTTAATATTTCTTGGAGACATGACTAAAACTTTACTTTTGGATATCCCAAATTGCCTAATTTATACATGGCAAGAAGAAGTTTAACTCCTATTAGAGATGTAAAGGATATCAGTAAAAGAAAGTGAAGAACAAAGATTACTTTAAAAGATAAGCTATATAATGTCAAGATACACAAATAAAATCTGCATACAGACTAAGGAATATTGAATACTTCTAGGCAACTGTTAAGACTATGAATTCATTCTAAGTACAATGTCTTTGGCTGAATGTCATATTTCTAACAATAGATGGGGAGCAGAAGAGACTTCTACAATGCTTCTGTGTTCTTGTATTATTTATTTATTCTTTTTCTTTTTAAATATTTAATACTGTGAAATATATCACATAAAAGAATGCTTAAATCACAGATATTGAAATCAATAGTTATGAAGCATATTTTTCTATACTAAGTCTCTATCTTTTCTTGATTATCATAAATAAAATTTTGCATAATTTATCATTACATAAGCATATTAATAAATAGACTGATGTACACTCATGTAACACTATGACTTTCTTGTAAGCACTATGACTTTCTTATTTTGTTATTTGAATGCCCTTTTAAATAAGAAAGAATTTTTATATCCTAAAATAAAACCCAAACAATCATAAATCATTTTGACTTCCATGAATTTTAAAGAGAAAGAGACATATAAATTGCTATTGGATAAGAACATATAATTTGAGAGCTTTTAATCAAGGACTTTTATAAATCATACAGAATAATATAGTATTTATAAATCTTAAAGGACAAAGTTTATGTGACTAAATCTTACAAGATTATTTTTCAGTAATTTTAAAAATCATTTGAATCCATTAGACAATTATATAGAATTGTTTGCTTTTTCCTTTTTTATTAATAGTACATTTCTAAATCTAATCTTTTGTCTGAAAGGGTAAATCTCTGAGCCTTCTCGTAATGTTTATTTGATTTTTTTTTTATAACCTTGGTAGCACACCATACATTCAAGCTTTCATATTCTATAAGTTGCAGACTAAAACCAAATTATAGCCTTAAAGTAGCTGAAACATTAATAATGTCTGTGAGTTAAACTGAATTAAATTAATGTGAATTAAATGAAATTAAATTTACTTTTATAAGATACATACCATGAGTATGCATGCTTTAGAAAACACAACTTTGAATAGTAGTAATCAAGGGAAATTGCATCAAAATATTATTCGAGTATCAATATAATATGCCTGCATTTTGAATACTGAAAAATCCACATTTTGGTACAAAAACTGTAAATGTATTTTCAAAACTTGTTTATTTGGGAAATACTATGTATTTAAAACATTGTATATAAAACATTATTTCATCAAGATGTGGCCTTCTTGGGGCGCCTGGGTGGCTCAGTTGGTTAAGTGACCGCCTTTGGCTCAGGTCATGATCCTGGAGTCCCGGGATCGAGTCCCGCATCGGGCTCCCTGCTCAGCGGGGAGTCTGCTTCTCCCTCTGACCCTCTTCCCTCTCGTGCTCTCTATCTCTCATTCTCTCTCTCTCAAATAAATAAAAATAAAATCTTAAAATAAAAAAGATGTGGCCTTCTACCTAAAATGTCACTGAAATAGCCTAAAGAATATAAATATGGGGAAAAAAACCTACCAGAAGTTGGACACGATGGTTTTCATTGAACAATTCATAGTTTAATAGAAGAATATGGACATTCAGCTTATAAGTAAGTTTTCTTGCTATCCTGAATTGAGTCATGTAAATTTTGGTTGCTCAGGGCAGCAGGAGTAATGACTGACTTTGTGAAGGGTATCATACACTTGGAACTGTGTTTTCTCATAAATGATCACAAAAAGGGAATCCTTCCAATTATAGAAGGGGCAAGTAACATATGTATTTTGTCAAACCAACGGAAAACATACTTTTCACAACACTGGATTATAAAGGAGTGTAAAGTGAAGTGTGAAAAGTGAATTGTCAAGTATTTCCTTTTCTCTTCATCACCAACAATTCAAGATCTGACTTAAAACAGATAAAGCTGACAAGAAAGTAATATGAAGGACACAGGGGAATTTGTAGAGGGCCAAATTAAAACTTAGGAAGAGATTTAAGAAATTTAATAACCAGAATTCACAGGTGGAACTTCTAAATAAAATTGTCTAAAATTCTTGAACTTCCTTGCAAATGACTACAATTCCCTTAAAATATACCTTACTTCAATCACCTACTTGGAACCATGACCTAACAAAATAAAGTTAAATAATATCATTATTTTACTAAGACAAATTAGATGTAATACATAAAATGTTGCTATACATATATACATTCATATACATGAATAATTGACTAGGAAAAGAGTGGAATAATAACCTACACAAATCTCTGACAAAACCCACCAATCTACCTACAATTCTAATTCAGGGAAGAGACTTACTGCACTAAAGAAGAAAACAAGACTTAGTTGATATTCTCGTGTGCCACCAAGATAGATCACCTTAATGACCAAAGAATTTATTTTCCAAAGTTCTAAGAAGTTTGACCACTTATGGCTTGCAACTACATCTTTTTTCTGGGAGTTACTGTCTACCACAGGAGCTGCTTCCCCTAAGACCATGGCCAATATCCAGGGCCGACTAATATCCAGGGCCACCCTATATCCAGTGACTTACTGATGAGCAGCTATAATAGTAGCCCTATCCACTTTCTCCAATTCAGGATATTTTTTTAAACACTATCTTAGCTTAAAAGCACCATTTAGGGAAGCATCTACCTAAATTATTGGGAATGCGACTGCTGGATCATATGATGTTTCTATGTTTAACTTGGTAAGAAATTACCAAACTGCCTTCCAATGTGGCTGTCCCAATGTACATTCTTACATACAATAAACAAGAGTTCCTGTTGTTATACACCCTCACCAACATTCGATATTTTCAGTGCTTAGGGTTTTACTCATTCCTGTTGTTATACACCCTCACCAACATTCGATATTTTCAGTGCTTAGGGTTTTAGTCATTCTAACAGGTAAGTAGTGGGAGTTTCTTAATTTTCTTTTTAGCATTTCCTTAAGGAAAATTATGTTGACCAACTTTCTGTGAACCTTTTCCATACTGATTCTTAAATATTTTCTTCAATGTAGGGCCTGTTCAGACTTTTTGTTTTGTTTTTTGTTTGGGCTGATTTTTTAAAAGATCTATTTCTATACTTTGGTACTACTTATTTTTATTTCTTTGTGTTTTAGGGAAAAAAAGGAGAAGGGATTAGAAGAGTAAAGATAGAACAAAAAGTAAATACTATATTCTACTTTTAAAAATGTCTTAAATACCTCAAATAAATAAACACTTCCAAAATTCCCTAATACTTTATAGTAGAAGTTCTTAAAATGTATATCTAAAAAGATATAGTTATTATTTGTCAAATGTTATCTATCTTTAAAATGCCAAATAATATAAAATTGCCAAATTGCAGTAAGCATAGATGGCAAAAGCAGACAAAATACTTCATTTTTTCTCTCATTTTTCATATTTGCCTAGTTTTTTCTTTCTTCTGAAAACATCCTGCTATTAGTATTCTCATTTTATTTTTTTCTGCATCTATCATGTATCTAAGGTAGAACAGCAATTATTCTTTCTCTCAGTACTAAGAAAACTGAATTTGTAAAAAAATTTGTTAGCATCCTAAATCAGGCCTTCTTCCATTTTCTACTATAATCCTAACCACCCCATTTTAGTATGTCCTACTACCCCAACTCCCTTCTTCAGTCTAGCTACCACTACATTTCAGACTATTGTGATAACAGCACATAACATGAAATCTATCCAGTATTGCTAATGATAAGCACAATATTATACAGAAATTCTAGAACTTTTATTCTTTAATGACTGAAATTTTATACTCACTGAACAGCAACTCCCATTTATCCTCCCCCCAGCTACTGGCAACCAACATTCTATTTTCTGCTTCAATGATTTTGAGTATCTTAGATTAACTCATATAAGTGGAATTATGCATATTCACACTTTTGTGACTGGCTTATTCACTTAGCAGAATGTCCTAAAAATTCACCCATGTTGTAGCATATAATAGGATTTTGTTATGGCTGAATCATATTCCATTATATGTATAGTCCACCTTTTCTTTTTCTAATCATCTGTCAATAGAAATCTGAGTTGTTTCTACTTCTTGGCTATTGTGAATAATGGTGCAATGAACATGGGAAAGCAAATATCTCTTCAAGATCATGACTTCATTTCTTTTGGATAAATACCCAGAAGTAGGGTTGATAGATCACATGGTAGTTCTAATTCCAATTTTTTGAGGATACTCCAGACTATTTTCCACAGTGGTTATACCAGTTTACATTCCCACCAACAATGTACAGGGTTCTAATTTTTCCACATGGTTGCCAACACTTATTTTATTTTTTATTTGTTTGTTTAATAATGGCAATCTCGTCAGGTAAAGGTGATATCTAGTGGTGCTTTTGATTTGCATTTCTCTGATGACTAGTGAAGCTGAACATCTTTTTATATACTTGTTAGCCATTTGTATGTGTTCTTTGGAGAAATGTCTTTATTCAAGCCATTTTACCATTTTTAATTAGGTCTTTTGTTTACTTTGCTATTGAATTATGTGAGTTCTCTATATAAACTGTGTATTAACTTTTTATCACAGATATGGTTTGAAATATTTTCTCCCATTTAATTCTGTTGATTTTTCCATTTTGCTTTTTATTCTGTTGATTTTTCCTTTGCCACACAGAAGCTCTCTGTTTGATATAGTCTGACTTATCTATTTATGCTTTTGTTGTCTGTGCTTCTGATGTCATATCCAAGAAATCAGTGCCAAGACCAATGTCATGAAGATTTTCCTCTTAATGTCTTTATTTTGACTTGATAACTCTGTATGGTATAAAATGAGTGTCCAGTTTCATTCTATTGCATGTGTTTGCAGTTTTCCCAGAATCATTGTTGAAGAGACTATCTTTTCCCCACTGTATGCTCCCTATAGTGGCAATCTTGTCAAAAATCATTCGAAGACCACATATGTGTGAAATTATTTCTGAGTGCTCTATTTTGTCCCACTGGTCTACACATCTGTAATTGTCCAATACCATATTGTTTTAATTACTGAAGCTCTGTTGTATGTTTTAAAATCAGGAAGTGTGTGTCCTCTAGCTTTGTTCTTGTTTGTCAAGATTGTTTTGGCTATTTGGGGTCCTTTTTAGTTCTATATGAATTTTAGGATTATTTTTTCCTTTTTGTGAAAAATGGAAATCATGATAAAAATTACATTTGAATCTGTACACTGTTTTGGGTAATATAGACATTTTAACAATAGTAAGTCTTCCAATTCATGAATACAAGATACCTTTCCATTTATTTGTGTCTTTTAAAAATTCTTTTCAGCATATTTTGTAGTTTTCAATGTGCATACCTTTTGCCTCCTTGGTTAAGTTTATTCCTAAATATTTTATTCTTTTTGATGCTATCATAAATGGGAATGCTTCCTTCCTTCCTTTTTCTTTCTTTCTTTCTTTCTTTCTTTCTTTCTTTCTTTCTTTCTTT
>NW_027397069.1:33008837-33070038 GCF_003265705.2 Callorhinus ursinus
TTTCTTTCTTTCTTTCTTTCTTTCTTTCTTTCTTTCTTTCTTTCTTTCTTTCTTTCTTTCTTTCTTTCTTTCTTTCTCTCTCTCTCTCTTTCTCTTTTCTTTCTTTCTTCTTTCTTTCTTTCTTTCTTTCTTTCTTTCTTTCTTTCTTTCTTTCTTTCTTTCTTTCTTTCTTTCTTTCTTTTTTTGGAAACTTGTTCAACAGTTATGAGTTGGTCCCTTGGTTTTCAAACTCAAGTGTCTCACTGTCAAATGAAGGCAGCAGTGTTGCAGGAATAGTCATAATCTCAGAATTGTCAATTACTAAAATCTTACAAATCATTTCCAAAAAGGTAAAAGTTCTTCCAATATTTTTGTTGTTGTCATTATTGTTAAAAAGGAATCTTTTATCTCCCTCACACAGAACAATTTGGCTTGTCCTTCTTCCTGGCTACATCATGGTAGGGGTCTCTGAAGATACCGTGTCCAGGAGTTGCCAGTGACATTCCATCAGTGCATCCTACAGCTCTTTTCTTTGCTCCATGAACTCCTCGTTGGCTTCAATCACATCTATCTGTGGCATGGGGTCTTCCAATGTGTTATCCCTAACTTCTTCATATCTCTACATGGTGCTCTGGGTATAACCATGCAGGGGATGGCTGAAGCTGTAGCTGCCTGTGTTCTGGTCTCACTGGGCATAGTAGTTCTGGTACTACTGGTAATAGTGGTTGTAGCTGTAATTGTACATCTAACTTGACTATACTCCACTGACATCGTTCAGCTTGCTTTGAGGATTGCCACATTCAGCTGCACTGGTTTAGGCCCCAGGCTGACTGCTCCTTGGCAGTCAGTCAGGGCTCACTTCTGTTCAGTTCATCTGTGATTTTCACAAAACCATAGTTGTTAGACACACCTGTTTAGTCCAAAATCACCTTGCCTCCCTAATAGGAAGGGTAGACTTTGACGAAGAATTCATACAGCATGTCGTCATCCACATCAGGGGTCAGGTCCCCCACAAAGAGGAAATACTCAGGGTTGTTATCTGGTTGTTTCCCAGAAGTGGCATAATTCAGTTTAAAACGTTTTGCCTTGGCCAAAGCATCTTCTTTTCTCTAAGCCACAACTTTTTCTCCTGTATAAAATGAAGGGTTGCACAGATGACCACTAAGGGCACTGCCAGCTCCATGGTTCTATGAGCCCAGGTGTGTCAGGTTGGTGCAGCTATAACCTAAGTAAAAGTGTGGGTCCTGGAAGGGGTTTCCCATTAATTTTGTGCAAACATCTCTTGGCTATGGCCAAATCTCAAATTCTACAAAACAGTAGCCAGCTGAGATTCCAGTGAGGTGGTTTTGGATAATTTTGATGCTCATCACAGTGTCCTCCATGGTGGCAGAGGCTCTGGAGATGAAATTCTCATTCATGCAGGGTTCCAGCTCATTCATGCACAGGATGGCCACAATGTTTGGAGCCTGAGTGGGATTTTGCAGGCTGAGAAGGCCTGCATGGGCTTCAGACTGTGAGGCAAGAAATGGGATTGTTTTCTTAATTTGTTTTGTTAAACAATTCATTATGTAGAAGTATGCAAATTATTTCTGTATCATGATTTTTATATCATTTGACCTTCCTTAAAAGATTTATTAGTTCAAACAGTTCCTTTTGTGGACGCTTTGTAGTTTTCTTTTCTTTTTTTTTAAAGATTTTATTTATTTATTTGAGAGAGAGAAAGAGAGAGAGAGACAGCGAGGGTGGGAACACAAGAAGGGGGAGCAGGAGAGGGAGAAGCAGGCTTCCCATGGAGCAGGGAGCCTGATGCGGGGCTCGATTCCAGGGCCCTGGGATCATGAGCTGAGCCAAAGGCAGACGCTTAATGATTGAGCCACCCAGGCGCCCCTGTAGTTTTCTATATATTAGTTAATGACATCTGTGAACAGAGATCATTCTCTTCTTCCTTTCTGATTTGGATGCCTTTTATTTTCCTAGCCTAACTGCTCTGGCTAGGATTTCCAGTGCTACATGTTTTGTTTTATTTTAGTTTAGTTTTTTAAATTTCCATTTTATTTTTCACCATGACAAGTATACTCTTCAATCCCCATATGCCTTAGCTATTCTATCCTCCCACCCACCTACCCTCTGGTAACCATCAGTTTGTTCTCTATAGTTGAGAGTCTATTTCTTGGTTTGCCTTTCTTTTCTTTTCCTTTACTCTTCTGTTTTGTTTCGTAAATACTGCATACCAGTGAGAGAATATGGTGTTTGTCTTTCGCTGACTGACCTTATTTACCTAAGCATTATACTCTCTATTTCTATCCATGTTGCTGTAAATGCCAAGATTTCATTCATTTTATGGCTGAATTATATTCCTACACACACACACACACACACACACACACACACACACACACACACCACCATTTAGCGATTCATCAATAGATGGACACAGGCTGCTTTCATAGTTTGGCTATTGTAAATAATGCTGCAATCAACATAGGGGTGCATGTATCCCTTTAAAATAGTGTTTTTATATTTTTTGGGTAAATGCCCATTAGTGTCATTCCTGGTTCAAAGGGTAGTTCTATTTTTAATTTTTTGAGGTACTTCCATACTCTTTTCCACAATGGCTGTACCAATTTGCATTCCCACCAACAGTGCATGAGAGTCCCTTTTTCTCCACATTCTTGCCAACATTTATTGTTTATGTTTTTTATTTTAGCCATTCTGATAGGTGTGAGGTGATATCTCATTGAGGTTTTGATTTGCATTTCCCTGATGATGTGTGATGTTGAGTATCTTTTCATGTGTCTGTTGGTCACCTCGATATCTTCTTTGGAGAAATGTCTGTTTGTGTCTTCTGCCCAACTTTTAATTGGATTATTGGTTTTTTGGGTATTGAGTTGTATCAGTTCCTTGTATACCATGGATACTAACCCTTTATCAGATTTGTCATTCGCAAATAACTTTTCCCATTCCGTAGGTCGCCTTTTAGTTTTGTTGATTGTTTCCTTTGCTGTGCAGAATTTTTTTTTATTTTCATGTAGTCCCAATAGCTTATTTTTGCTTTTGTTTCCCTTGCACTGGGGGACATATCTAGAAAAATGTTGCTATGGCCAATGTCAGAGAGATTACTGCCTATGCTCTCTTCTAGGATTTTTATGGTTTCAGGTCTCATATTTAAGTCTTTAATCCAGGTTGAGTTTATTTTTATGTATGGTAAAAGAAAGTGGTCCAGTGTCATTCTTTTGCATGCAGCTGCCAGTTTTCCCAGCACCATTTGTTGAAGAGAATTTTCCCCACTGCATATTCATTCTTCTTTTGTGAAAGATTAATTGACCATATAATTGTCAGTTTATTTCTAGATTTTCTCTTTTATTTTATTGATGTATATGTCTATTTTTATGTCAGTACCATATTGTTTTAATTAATGCGTCTTTATAACTTGAAATCTGGGATTATGATACCTCCAGTTTTGCTTTCTTTTTCAACATTAGTTTTACTACTCAAGGTCTATTGTGGTTCCCTACAAATTTTAGGATTATTTATTCTGGTTCTGTGATATCATTTTATAGCATTTGACTTTACTGAATAGATTTATTTTGGTAGGAATTGCATTAAATCTGTAGATTGCTTTAGGTAATATAGATATTGTAACAATATCTGTTCTTCCAACCTATGAGTATGGAATGTCTTTCCATTTGTGTTGTCTCGAATTTCTGTCATCAGTGTTTTATAGTTTTCGGAGCACAGGTCTTTTACCTTTTTGGTTAAGCTTATTCCTAGATATTTTATTGTTTTGGTGCAATTGTAAATGGGATTGTTTTCTTAATTTCACTTTCTGCTTCCTTATTAATAGTGTATAGGAATGCAACAGATTTCTGTATATTGATTTTGTATCCTTTGACTTTATTGAATTTAGTAGCTTTTTTGGTGGAATCTTTAGTGTTTTCTATTAATAGTATCATGTCATCTGTAAATAGTGATAGTTTTACCAATTTGGATGTCTTTTATTTCTTTGGTTGTCTGATTGCTGTGGCTAGGACTTCCAGTACTATGTTGAATAAAAGTGGTGAGAGTGGACATCCTTGTCTTATTCCTGACCTTAGGGGAAAAGCTCTCCATTTTTTACCATTGAGTATGATGTTGGCTGTGGCTTTTTGATATATGGCCTTTATTATATTGAGATATATTCCCTTTAGACCTACTTTGTGAGGAATTTTCATGAATGGATGTTGTACTTTGTCAAATGCTTCTTCTACATCTGTTGAAATGGTCATATGGTTTTTATCCTTTCTCTTCTTGATGTGATGTATCACAATGATTGTTGGGCGAATATTAAACCACGCTTGCATCTTGGGAATAAAACCCATTTGGCTGCGGTGTATGATTTTATTAATATATTGTTGGATTCAGTTTGCTAATATTTTCTTGAGGACTTTTGAATTTATATTCATTAGAAACATTGGCCTGTAGTTCTCTTTTTTTGTAGTATCTTTAACCTGGTTTTGGTATCAGGGCAATACTGGTCACATAAAATGAATTTTCAAGTTTTCCTTCCTCTTGTAATTTTTGGGATCATTTAAGAATAATTAATTCTTCTTTAATTATTTGGTAGAATTTGCCTATGAAGCCATCTGATACTGGACTTTTGTTCATTGGTAGTTTTTGATTACCAATTCAGGTTCATTGCTGGTGATTGGTCTTTTCAAATGTTCTATTTTTCCTTCTTTAGTTTTGGTAGGTTTTATTTTTATAGGAATTTATCCATTTCTTCTAAGCTGTCCAATTTGTTGGCATATAGGTTTTCATAATATTCTGTTAAAATTATTTGTATTTCCCCTGTGTGGTGTTGGTTGTTATTTCTTCTCCTTCATTAGTAACTTTGTTTATTTGGGTTCTCTCTTTCTCTTTTAGTGAGTCTTGCTAGAGGTTTATCAATTTTGTTGATAGGCACCTTGGTGACTCAGTAAGTTAAGCGTCTGCCTTCAGCTCAGGTCATGATCTCAGGGTCCTGGGATTGAGTCCCGCATAGGGCTCCTTGCTTGGTGGGGAGCCTGCTTCTCCCTCTGCCTGCTGCTCTCCCTGCTCATTCTCTCTCTCTCTCTGACAAATAAAAAATCTTAAAAAAACTTTTTGAATTTTTCAAAGAATCAGATCCTGATGTCATATGTCATCTATTCTGGAAACTGTTCTGTGTGCACTTGAAAAGAATGTGTATTCTGCTGTTTTAGGATGAAATGTTCTGAATATATCTGTTAAATCCATGTGGTCCAATGTGCCATTCTAAGCCATGATTTCCTTATTTTTCTGTTTGGATGATCTGTTCATTGATGTAAGTGGGGTGTTAAGGTCATCTACTATTATTGTATTATTATCAATAATTTCTTTTATGTTTGTTATTAACTTTTTATGTATTTGGGTGTTCCCATATTGGGTGCATACATATTTACAATTGTTATAACTCCTTATTTGATTTTCCCCTTTATTATTATATAGTGTCCTTCTTTGTCTCTTGTTACAGTCTTTGTTTTAAAGTCTATTTTGTCCAATATAACTATTGCTACCCCAGCTTTCTTTTGGCATACATTTGCATGATAAATATTTCCCCATCACCTCACTTTTAATCTGCATGAGTCTTTTGGTCTGAAATGAGTCTCTTGCAGCATGTAAATGGGTCTTGTTTTTGTTTTTGTTTTTTATCCACTCTGTCACCCTATGTCTTTTGATTGGAGCATGTAGTCCATTTACATTCAAAGTAATTATGATATATATGTATTTATTCCCATTTTATTATTTGTTTTGTGGTTTCTTCTATAGATTTTCTCTGATCCTTTCTTCTCTTGCTCTCTTTAATGGTTTGTTGGCTTTCTTCAGTGATATACTTGGATTCCTTTCTCTTTATGCTTTGCATATCTGTTACTGGTTTTTGATTTGTGGTTACCATTAGGTTTGTACATAATGTCTTCTGCACATAGCAGTCTATATTAAGTTGATGGTGGCTTAAGTTTAGACCCTTTCTTTACTCCCCTCCCTCCCACATTTTAGATGTATAGTGTCATATTTTACATCCTTTTATTATATGAATCCTTTGATTAATTTTTACAGAAATATTTATTTTACTGCTTTTGTGTTTTTTTACTTTTTATACTCTTACTTATGGTCTTCCTTTCCACTAAGGTCCCCTCTAAAATTTCTTGTAGGTCTGGTTTGGTGATCATGAACTCTTTTAGTTTTTGTTTGTCTGAGAAACTATTTATCTCTCCTTCTATTCTGAATGATAGCCTTGCTGGGAGGAATATTATTGCCTGAAGATTTTTCCCTTTCAGTACTTTGAATATATCATGCCACATTTTTCTGGCCTGCAAAATTTCTGCTGAAAAATCTGCTGATAGCCTTATGGGACTTCCCTTGTATGTAACTGTCTTCTTTTGCTGCTTTTAATTTTTTTCTTTATTATTGTTTTTTGCCATTTTAATTATTATGTGTTGCAGTGTGGACTTCCTTGGGTTGAATTTCCAGGGGCAGGGAGGTGGGAATCTCTGTGTCCCCTAGATATGTATCTCTGTTTCTTTTCTCAAATTGGGGAAGCTTTCACTATTATTTTTTTCAAATAAATTTTCTGGCCCTTCACCTTTCTCTTCTTCTTCTGAGATCCCTATAATGCGAATATTTTTACCCATGACAGAGTCATTTAGTTCCCTAAGACTATTCTCAATTTGCTTAATTTTCTTTCTTCTCCTTTGGTCATTACTCTGTCTTTCACGTTGTTAATTTGTCCTTCTGCTTTATCTAGCCTGCTATTTATTCCATCAAGTGAATTTTTAATTTAATTTATTGTGTTATTGATCTCTGATTGGTTCTTTTCATCTCTGTGTTAAGGGTCTCACTGATGTCCTCCACTCTTTTCTCTAGTCCAGTATCTTTTTTATCATTTCTTTAAATTCTCTATTAAGCATATTACTTCTGTCCATTTCACTTGGTCTCTTGCTGTGGTTTGGGCCTGTTCTTTCATTTGGAAGATGTTTCTGTCTCTTCATTTTGTCTGACTTTGTCTGTCTCTTTGTGTTATGAAAGTCAGCTACTTTTTTGGTCTTAACAGTAAGTCATATGAAGAAGAGGTCCTGTAATGTCCTGCAGTGTGCTGTCCCCTGTTGCCCAAGACCTGGCACTTCTGGGAGTGTCTCCCATGTGTGGTGTGGTGTAGTGTGTACTCTTCTTTAGAGTGTTGGCCTCTTTTTCCTTCAGTCCAGTTGTCTGCTGAGTTTCTTTGCATATTGTGGATAGCAAGGTGTTCAGTGGTCTGCTTGCAAAGAGAGACCTACACCTACCACTTTCAGAACTGTGGTCCCACAAAATGCGTGGATCAGGAGATGTGGTGTTGGCAGGGTTTGTGCTGCGCTTCTGGAGGAGGGGCCTGCAGTGCTGGGACTCAGGTACCCGTGACTGGGAAGGGTGGATCCACCAAAGCATAGGGGTGCTGGGCTTGGTGCAAGCAATTTAAGTAAGGAGTATGGGCCCCATTTTAGTTCCAAGTGGCTGCAGGGTGGGGGAAGGAAATGGCACTGGCTAGCTCCTTTGTTCCTGGAGGGGTTTCCCCTGATCCCCATTTCTCTATGCTATGCTCTGAGGTGAGCAAGTCATTCTCCTTCCCATCTGCCCCCAGGGTTTTTCAAACTGCTGGTTCTATGCTGTATCTACATGGGCTGTTTGTTGTCTGTCTCTTAAAGAGCAGGAACTTCACTTCCTAATGCTCTCAGGGCTCTTGCAGAGACCAACTCACTGATTTCTAAAATTCCAGGCTCTAAAGCCTGCTGGTTTTAAGAACTCATAAAATCCAGCCCCTCTCACCTTCCAAGGCAAATATTACAGAGATTCGTCCTCCCCGTTCATGGACTCTCTGGTGTGAAAGTCTTTTTTCTGCCCTTCTCCACACCTCTGGTTCCTTCCCCACTGTGGATAGCCACTGTCTGTTTTCCTCACAGACAGTGTTTTTGCCCTTCTACCTTCTTCAATGTGGCCTCTTCCTTACCTTTCATTGTGGAGTTTGTTCTGCCAATCTTCAAGTTATTTCCTGGGTTATTTATGCTGATATAGTTATTATCTAGTTGTATCCATGGGATGAGGGAACTTAGGGTCTTCCTACTCCACCATCTTCCTAGTTGACCTCTTCCAGTGCTATGTTTAATGAAAGTGGTAGAAGTGGGCATTCTCACCTCACTTCTGTTATCTGAGGAAAAGCTCTCAGTTTTTGTGGGCTTGTTATATGAAGCCTTTATAGGTTAAGATCATTTCCTTTTATTCTAGTTTGCTGAGTACTTTTATTATGAAAGAGTCTTGAATTTTGTCAAATGCTTTGTTTGCATCTGTGAGGAGATCATGAGATTTTTATCTTTTGTTATACTGATGTGGTATATCATATTAATTGATTTTGGTATGTTGAATCATTCTTGTATCCCAGGTATAAATCCCACTTAGTCAAGGCGCATGATCCTTTTAATGTGCTTTTGAATTCAGTTTGCTAGCATTTTGCTAATAATTTTGCATGTATGTTTAGCAGGGACACTGCCTTGTAGTTTTCTTTTCTTATAATGTCTTTGGCTGGTTCTTAATCAGTGTTATTTCTGGCTTTATAAAATGAGAACAGAAAGAACAGAAATGTTCCCCTTTCTTAATTTTCTGGAAGCATTTGATGCTTCCACTGATGCTAATTCCTCTTTAAATGTTTGGTAGAATTCACTAGTGAAGCCATCTGCCCTTGGGCTCTTTGTTGGGGGATTTTGGATTACTGATTCAATCTCCTTACTAGTTCCAGAAACTTACTAGTTCTTTTTTATATTTTCTATCTCTTTGCTGAAATTCTCATTTCATTTATTCATTGGTTTCACAGGCTTGTTGAGTATCTTTGTGATGGTTATTTTGAATTCTTTTTCAGATAACAAATACATATATATATATATATTTAAAGATTTTATTTATTTATTTGACAGAGAGAGTCACAGCAAGAGAGGGAACACAAGCAGGGAGAGTGGGAGAGGGAGAAGCAGGCTTCCCACAGAGCAGGGAGTCCGATGCAGGGCTGAACCCAGGACCCTGGGATCATGACCTGAGCCGAAGGCAGACGCTTAATGACTGAGCCACCCAAGGCATCCCTATAACTATTTTTTAAGGATTGGTTTCTGGAAATTTATATTGTACCTTTGACAGGGCCATTTCACCCCCCCTTTTTTTTTCACATGCCTTATAACTTTTGTTGGTATCTATGTATTTGAAAAAATAGCCACTACCTTGGTACAAGGAAAGACCTTCACTAGTAAGCTTACCTAAGGATTCTGGGGGCCTCTCAAACTGTGGATATGTCTCCTCTGGACTTATGCATGTAGATTCTTGATTAGAAGGATTGGCTGGCTTCTTTCTTTCTTTCTTTCTTTCTTTCTTTCTTTCTTTCTTTCTTTCTTCTCTCTCTCTCTCTCTTTCTCTCTCTCTCTCTCTCTTTTTTTTCCAGAAGCCTGTAATCTCTTGCTCCCTCTAATGTTTGTCTAATGTACTATGGATACTCTGAAGCAGCAGCACACTACCCAGATCATTTTTGTTCTCAGTAGCTCCCAAGCATCTAGATTACATTGAATCCCATCAATGCCAAAGTCAGGCTAGCCAAAAACTACTACCTTAGGCAATCTCCTGAAAAGCTAGAACATTGGATATATGTTCCATTCTTCTCTTTCCCTCTGGGAGGAGAGGCCCTCAAGCTTTATCTGCTTATATGCTCTACTGCAGGTTTGCTGGAGGAGTAATATGCTGCTCAGCTTTTCTTTTCTTCTCAATGATCCCCAGGCATTTAGAGTATGCTAGGTCCCATTCACACTCTCCAACAGGTGAAACAGAAAACAGTCCCTCAGGCAGCTCCCCGAAACGTCAGAATATTGTATGGTCTAGCATTCTCTTTTCCACCCCAGAGTTAGACTGGGAGGTAGAAGTTTCTTCCTGATCACATGGCACTATGATGTGTGGGAGGGACTATGGTGAGAAGGTGCCATGAATTTTCTTACAATGAAACTGGTTTTGCACTTACCTGAATTATTGAAGCCCCTTAATTAGTTTCTGAATTATTTTTTTCACAAAAAGAACTAGTCTGTGTTTTGTTTCCATGGGAGGAAAGAGGGTCTGAGACTTCCTATTTGCCATCTTGGTAATGTCCCAGATTAATATTAAAAAAAAAAATCATGGGGGCACCTGGGTGGCTCAGTCGTTAAGCGTCTGCCTTCGGCTCAGGTCATGATCCCAGGGTCTTGGGATCGAGCCCCACATCGGGCTCCCTGCTCTGCGGGAAGACTGCTTCTCCCTCTCCCACTCCTCCTGCTTGTGTTCCCTCTCTCACTGTGTCTCTCTCTGTCAAATAAATAAATAAAATATTTAAAAAATAATAATAATAATTAAAAAAAATCATGTATTCATGTCTTTCTTGGTAGACTACATAAATCATTCTCTAATTCTTAATTATAAAGTTTAGTAAATTTTATAAATTAATTATATAAAATTTAATGATTTGATATAACATTTAAAATTTAATATTAGTTTATATCAATTTATTAATAATCTGGCATTCCACTTTCCCCAAAGCTTCATATCATATAATTGTTCAGATATAATCCTCATACTGCCCTTCCTATAACCAAGTACGTCTATAAACCATGGAAACAATGCAAGAGGCAGCCAAAGGAGTATTCTGAAAAGTAGTAGGAGAAAGAAAGATTGGTCAGGAACCCAGGACTGGAGGAAAAATATTCAGGCAAGGCCTCTTATAACCTATCATTCAAAAGTTGAAGGGTCAATATCTCTTGAGTCCTAACCTTGCAACAGAAGTTGGCTAATTCCACCATAAGGTTGAATTAGATGTTCTTGCAAGCCCAGGGGTACCACCAAGAAACATCAGCTAAGAAGCCAAGCTGACAAAAAGCAGCCACAGTTCAAATTCAGCAACGTATGTAGATTTAACATAAAAGAATAAAAATGATATTCCATGAAAACATTAATTGCAAAGGGAAAACATGAGTGATTATATTAATACCAGATAAAGTAGGCTTTAGAGCAAAGAAAATTACTATAAGCAAAAAGGGACATTACACAATAACAAAAGGATCAATGTACCAGGAACACATAATAATCTGGAATAAGAAAATAGCAAACAACAGAGCCTCAAAATATATGAAGCAAAACTGACAAAGTTGAAAGAAGCAATACACAAATCCACAATTATAGTGCAGGCTTACAACTTCTACTCTCAGCAGCTGATATAATTCTGAGACCAAAAATCAGCAAAAATATAGAAAATCTGAACAATATTATCAACCATGAACATGATTTAACTGACATATATAGAACACTCTACCCAAGAATAGAATACATTTTCCAAAAGAATGTTAAAATACTCCATATCCTTAGAAATAATATAAACCTCAACAAATTTTAAAGAAATAGAATAGTACATTTTTATCCTTTATGGAACCAACTAGAAATCAACAAAAGAAAGACATCAGTAAAATCTCTAATATTTGGCAATTAAAAACAATACTTCTAAATAATCTATCAATCAAAGATGAAGTTTGAAAGGAAACAAAACATTCATAAAATTAAATAGTGGAAATGTAATATGTCAAAAATATATGTGATGTGATTTAAAGCAACGCTGAGGAATATTTATATTAAATTCTTACATTAAAAAAGAGGAGAGTTCTCAAATCAATAATTAAACTTCCAACTTCAACAAACAATAAAAGGAAGAACAAAAAAACAGCAAAACAAGTAAAATGAAAGAAAAAGGATAAGATTTTAAAAATCAATGGAATCATAAACATAAAAATAATAAGGGAAAATCAATAAAACAAAATACTGATTTTGAAAAAAGTCAACCTCAGAAGTTAATAGTTTCTTTCTATAACATTTTGAAATGAAATTATAGAGATGGAGACCACAGTAGTTGTTCACAGGATTAAGGAAGAAGGAGGGAGGTGGATATGACTATAAGAGGGTATCTTATGAGATCCTTGTGATAGAGCTGTTGTGTATGTTTACTACAGTGATAGGTTCATGAATGTACACATGTGACAAAACTATGTAGAAATATATGCATACAAACAAACACACACACAAAACAACTGAGTTGATGTAAAACCTGTGATATGTGAATAAGGTTGGTAGACAATATCAATATTAATTTCCAGAACCACAGTTATGTAAGATGTTACTATTGGAAGTAACTGGGTGAAAGTTACATAAAATATCTACTATTTTTTACAGCTTCATGTGAATTTACAATTATCTCAAAACAAAAAGTTTTTAAAAAGCACCATAAGCGAAACTAAAATACAAGTGAAAATGAATAAAACAACAAAATCAGCACAATATTTTCATCAAAATGAGCAAAAAATATTGGCACACAGTTTCCAGATTAAAAAAATCCTACAGATCAATAAAAACAAAATAAATCAATAGTGAAAATGGTAAAGTATATGATTAGATAATTCATGGAAGAGGAAATGGATAATAAATACATACAAAAGTCAACCACACACTCATAAAATAATCACCAGTTTCAACTCTTTGCCACCATCAAAAGGGATAAAAAGAGAGCCTTAAATATGACAGAGGAAGCCCTATGACTGCTATATGACCAGTGCCTGGAACAATGACTGGCATATTGTACAGACTATATAGGTGTTCATTAAATAAATAAATTCTCTATCAGTAGTAATCAAAATTAAGTTGACACAGGCTAGCAAAAGTTTAAGTGACAATATCAACTGTTGGTGAGTATGTTACATAAGGGGTACACACTGTAAGAAAATACATATATTAGAGCAAATTTAAATCTGGTAATATTCATACATCTGGATTCAGCATTCAAATTTCTTGTTTTGATCCTAAATAAAAACTAGAACATATATACAAAGGGACAAAAAGAAGGAATTTTTATATGCTTTTGTTTGTAGAGAAACATAGTTAAAAGTGACTAGAATACCCACTAAAAGGGAAAAGTCAGATATAAACCTATTCAATAAATAAGAACTATTATAGCAATATCCATATATTTATATATTTATTTAACAATTACTTAAGTGGTATCTAATATTTGTTAGAGACTGTTCTCAGTGATTTATGATTATTAACTTATATGATATTGATAATCTTGTGAGGTAGGCACAGCTTTATCTTCACCTAAAGATGAGGAAACTTCAGCAAAAAAAACATTTATAAAATGTGTCCAGGGTCACAGAGCTAGTAAAAGGTGGAACTGAAATCCAAACCCAGGCAGTCAGGTCTTAATTGCTCTCAACCATTATGCATGTTCACACACACACACACACACACACACACACACACACACACACACACATTGTTGAATAACATTAGTAAGAGGAGGAATGGTCTTCACAAAATGTCAATTATAGATATTTTATAGTATTATACAAAAATATTATAAAGAGAGACACATATTCCTGCATATTTTATTTACTTATATTAATTTTTATGTATTTATTTATATTTATATGTATGTATGTATGTATATATGTATGTATTTTTAGTGGTCATGACAGAACCAAACTCGCATTTGTAATTATCTCTAAAAAACTGAAGAGGGAGCTGAGATTTGGGGATAAAGCTAATCACAGCTAAAGTTAAGGAGGTTAATCATTTTAACTTAAGGAAAAGACGTCCATATAATGTCAGCCAATGACCTTGCTTACTACCTAACTGAGGCTGAGCGGGAGGAGCCAATTAAATTCTACAGACTCTTTCCATAATGTTGATCCACCTAACCAGAATATGCACTCACACACAGTTTTCCAGCCTATCTACCCTGGCTGAATTATCCATACTTTTATTAGAGCTACTACCACCAGGTATTCACCAAACCACAATCCTTTCATCTGTAAAAGACTATAAGCTAGTGATTCTTCTATATTTATTACTTTATCATCGTGTTTAAATATCTAGTGGTGGGGGTTGTTTTGCTTTATATACTTGATATTTCTCCTATTCTAAGCAAATTTTTAAAAATAATAAAAACTTTCCATGATTTTGTTTCTTCACCCAGCTGCTACTACCATGCATCTATTCCACTTTTTTTCCCACAGAAATAAAAGAATTGTCTTAATAGAATTTTTAAAAATATATTTATATTTCTATTTCTTCAAGCCCTGCCAGTGAAAATATAAATGAGTATAAAAAATTTAAAATAACCTTCGGAAAAATTGATTTATCTAATAAAGTTGAAAATTCTAAACCAGGAATTTACTCCAAGGTATATATTTTACAGCATATCTTCTACATGTTCACCTCTAAACATATAAAAGCAAACATACAAAACATGCACTGTATGTGAGAGAGAGAGAAAAAAGAGGTACAACCCAAATTTCTACCAATGTTCATTGATAATCAATGGATTGATAAATTAGAGTATAGTCATAATATAGTAGAGTCATAATGTAGTACTTCATACAAGTAAAAACTTAATCATTGTTTCATGCAGTTACATAACTGAATCTTGGTAATACCATGTGTAAACAACAAAAGGTATTAAAAAACATGTATAGTGCATTCCATTTTCAAAATGCAAAACCATGTTAAAGTACATGCATTTAGGGATACAAACTTAGGTTATAAAACTGTCAAGAGTAGCATGGGAATTTCACAAAATTCTGGGTAGTAAATACTTTTGAGGGTAGAAAGACTGTAATAGTATCTAAAGGAGTGTATAGGGACTTCAAAGATGTTGGTAATGTTGTTTTGCTTAAGCTGGAGTTTAAGTATGCCAGAATATCACTGTTGAATTTTATTGAATTGTTTCAAGAATATATAAAAGATTCACTGGGATCAGAAAGTTTTTATAAGCATAAAATTATAGTAAGAACTCATAATTAGCAATGCAGATATTTCTATGAAAATGTTTTAAATTATTATATTTGTCAAACAAAATAAATACAAGGCAATACTATCTGGTAAGATATGATAGGGAAAACGTTATTTATACTTTTCTTTAAGTCAAATAGATACAAAGAAAAAATAATGTAAAATTAGACAAATAGCATGAGTAAGGAAAAATAAATTCCTTCACAGTGAAGTTATCTTGATGGTATCCGATACAGACACGTAAAGACCTCAAGGTCATGCAAACACTAAGTACAGTGAGGAATCAAATGCAGGTCTGCCTGAGTCTAAAGTCCATGCTCTAAATAACAACACTACAGAATTTTATCTGGCTCAAGGGGAAAATCCATATATTTATCTCAAGAGTTTCTAAAATATTTTTAAATATTTAGTCTTTTAATGAAAAAGCAATCTTGTATTTTAAGAAGACTAAAAATTTTCAGATATCTAGTAAACAATACCTAAATTTTTCTGTGGTATTGATAAGCCTTGTTTAAAAATACTGAGAAGTTTAAGGGCAAATTGTGCTTACTGCTTAAATTATCCTTTTTATTATCTTGTATATTCAATATTTCCTTCCTATCATACCCTTTTCATTGATTATTAAACATGTTCAAGTTTCCTATTAAGGAAAAAATGTAGTCATTTGCTAGCACATTCCACTGCATTTAATGTCTGGCTCTTTCTTCCCCTTACAGTAACCCCCCCTTTTTTTTTTTTCTTTTTTTTTTTTTTGAGAGAGAGCACATGAATGGAGGGAGGGGCAGAAGGAGAGGGAGAGAGAGTATCTTTTTTTTTAGGATTTATTTATTTATTTGACAGAGACACAGCAAGAGAGGGAACATAAGCAGGGGAATGCGAGAGGGAGAAGCAGGCTTCCTGTGGAGCAGGGAGCCTGATACAGGGCTGGATCCCAGGACTCTGGGATCATGACCTGAACTGAAGGCAGACGTTTAACGCCTGAGCCGCCCAGGCACCGAGAGAGAGAGAGAGAGAGAGAGAGAGAGAGAGAGAGAGAGAGAATCTTAAACAGTTTCCATGCTCAGCATGGAGCCTGATGCAGGGTTTGGTCTGACAACCCCAAGATCATGACTTGAGCAGAAACCAAGAGTCAGACCTTAACTGACTGAGCCACCCAGGCGCCCCTACAGTAACACCTTTTAAGAGAATTTTCTACATTGACTGTCTCCATCTTCTCATCTCCATTAACTTCTTAACAAATCTACCCAATGACTAGTAACAACATTTGTCCAAATGAGCACTCACAAATGTGCCAATAAAGTTCACATTCCTATACACACAGCAGATATTTTTCAACTATCTTACTTGACCTCTCAGTAGGATGAACACAACAGTATTCTTTTCCTCCTTGACACCATCACATTCTCTCAGTTCAGGGACAAAATAGTATTCTGTTTTTCTGTTGCTGTTTAAGCACCGCTTCCATTTCCCCTTTATTTAATTCACCTTCTAAGCGCATTTAAAAGTTGGACTCATCCAAGACTTCTCTTTCCTCACTTTGAACATTTCCTTTGGGCATTCTGTCTATTGACTATAATTGGTGATTACTAAAAAAATGTACATCTTCATTCCAGGCTTCTCCTTTCCATTCCAGGTTCCCATATCCACTTTTCTATTTACATCCTGTTATGGTTTTCAGATGATAAGTAAAAAAATAAAACTCTTGTATCCATTAAGTGATGAACCGATTAACAAAATAGATAAAAAATTCAGGTAAATGGAAATCGAAGAGTCATCTTTATTGCTGACCAACCTAGGTTGTAAGAAATAGATTGGATATACAGGCAAATAACATTGAGTTTTGCAATGAATGAATCTATTTCTCTGGCAAGTATGTCTGAAATCTAGATCTTAAATTATACTCTCCTGTGGAAGAGTAAGTTAGGAGGTTTATAGGGCCAGGAGTGCTATTTTAACAGGGATTCCGTTACTTGGAAGCAAGAGAAATAAAAAAAAATCATGTTTCCCTTTAAACATTTCCTAGCTGTGTCTTTGTTGTTATTATTGTTACTGTTTTTTGTTTGTTTTGTTTTGTTTTGTTGACCATTTGGACCTCGCCCTTAAGCCTATGCCATCCAATCATATAACTAACCATCACAAGTACTTCTTGATGTCTTGAGCATCCTTTATTCCTGGAGACAGAGTATTTTTGGCACAGGCATTTAAAACCTCATACTTTTTGGAGTTTATAAAGTTAATATATCCAAAGCCAAATGAGAGTTAATATAAAGAGATGCCCCTAGGGGCGCCTGGGTGGCTCAGTTGGTTAAGCGACTGCCTTTGGCTCAGGTCATGATCCTGGAGTCCAGGGATCGAGTCCCACATCAGGCTCCCTGCTCAGCAGGGAGTCTGCTTCTCCCTCCGACCCTCTTCCCTCTCGTGCTCTCTGTCTCTCATTCTCTCTCTCTCAAATAAATAAATAAAATCTTTTTTAAAAAAAGAGAGATGCCCTTAGAGAACTTAATCCTTCCAGATCCTTCTTGACTTTGCAATTATTGAAATTGGTGTGGAAACTTTTGCATTGTCTACCTAAGCCTGTAAACAAGAACTGAAATTAAAACCCCACACATTAGGGCTTTATGGTTCGCATGGAACTTAACTCACTTTGCACTGCAAAGTCTGTTTTGGTCTGCAGATCCTGCTGTAAACAAAGTAAACTATCAAGCACTGTTCTGTACACCTATTCCTATTCAAAACTGATTCTTGGTGTAGACTTTCTTGAAATGCTAGGCCAAAATGCATGTAATCCAGCTTAATACTGAGGTATAGCAGCTCTCATCATCTTTTGAGTTTACTAAGGCCCTCTCCTGGCAAAAACCATTCTGTCTTTATAGGTAGGGAGGGGTAGGAGGAAGAACTGCCTACCAGAAGTTGAAGTAGAGAAAAAAAGTCAAAATACCACATATTCCATAATGATTAGTGCCTAAACCAAATGAAGATCACATAAGAAATGTCAAACTTTGTTTATTTTGCTGGCAATGTTCTTATGTTCTTATATTTCCTTTCTTCTCTTTTGTTTTTACTTGTTTTTTGATATGGTAAGATACATATATTAATAAAGTGCATAAAGTGAGCTGAGTGATAAAGTGTAAAAGAATGTTATCACAGTGTAAGCAGGTATATCTATTAAATTTTTAGACAAATGCAAGGTTTATTTGTTTCCTGTCCCAGTCAATATCTGCCTTCCTCAATGTAACCACTATTATATCACTTTTGATTTGTTTTACCTGTTCTAAAATTTCATACAAATGGAATCCTAGTGCATGTACTCTTGTGGAATTAGCTTCTTTTCTTGAAATTAGGTCTTTATGATTTTTATCATATATTGTATTTATCAGTAGTTTGCTTTCATTTTTCTATGTAGTATTTTATTTAACAAATAAGATGTTTATTCATTGTCTTGTTGATGGATAATTTTGCTGTAATGGTTTTGAGCAATTACAAATAAAGTTCTAATTTCCATTTTTATGTATATCTTTTTTTGTGGCCACATATGCTCATTTCTCTTCGTAGGTACCTGTAATCAAAATGTTGGGGTCAGGGGCTGGGCCTATGTTTTACTTTCAAAGATACTGACAGTTTTCCAAAGTGTCTGCCAATTTATACTTCCTTCAGCTTTGACTGACAGTTCCAGTTGCTTTCCATCTTTGTAACACTTTATATTGGCAGGCTTTTTAAGTTTAACGTTTCAATGTGTATGAAGTGATATCTCCTTATTTTAATTTGCATTTCCCTGAGGAATAATGGGATTAAGCACCTTTTCTTATACTTGTTAGACATAGGCATATCCTCTGCTATAAAGTGCCTTGTGTAGTTTTTGATCATTTGTAAAACTCAGATTGTCTTTTTCTTACCTTTTTGTGGGAATTATTTTTATATGCTGGATATAACAATATATCTTTTGTCAGTTATACATTTTGTGAATATCTTTCTATAATCTGTGGTTTGGCTTTTCACTCTCTTAATGTTGTCCTTTCATGTACAAAAGCTTTTAATTTTAATAAAGTTCAAATAATTATTTTTTAATTTTATTTATTTATTTGAGAGAGAGAGAGTGAGCACCAGGTGGGGAAAGGTAGAGGGATCACCGTACTCCCCACTGAGCAGGGAGCCTGATGTGGGGCTCAATCCCAGGACCCTGGGATCATGACCTGAGCCAAAGGCAGATGCTTAACTGACTGAGTCACCCAGACATCCTCAAATAATTATTTTATGATCAATACTTTAATGGTCTATTTCAGAAGTCTTTGCTTACCCAAATTTATAAAGATATCCTTCCAATCTTTTTCTTCCAATGTTTGTTTATATTTAACTTTCATTTGAATTCACTCCTAAGATGTGAAGTATAGGTCAGATTATTTTATTTTTCCATAGAAGTATGTAATTGTTCAAACAACATTTATTGAAAGGGGCAGCCATTTTTGAATGATTTGCAGTGGTATTTTTGTCAAATATTAAGTGACCATATGTATATCCATTTTTGTACTCTGTTTCATTATTTTATTTTTGCATTTCTTTTTGCCAATAAAACAATAATCTATATTGTTTTCTTAAAACAAGTCTTGATTTCTCATAGTCTAAGTCCTCCAAGCTTATTTTTCAAGATAGCACTGGCATTCTAGATCTTTCTCTTTCTATGTAAATTTTCGAATGTTTGTCATTTGACAGATACACATACAATTTTACTGGGATTGCATTGAATTTATAAGCTAATTTTAAGAAAACTGATATCTTAAAAATACTGAGTCTTCCAAAGCATAAATATGGTATTGCTCCCCATTCTTTCAGGTCTCCTGTCATTTTCCTCAGCAATATTTTGTAGTTTTCAGTGTAGTGGTTTTCCACATTCTTCATTAGGTTTATTCCTAGGTATTTAATATTTGTCCTATTGTAAATGGCATTGTATTTCAATGTAAAATCCCAAATGCTGGATGCATGTATATAAAAATAGAATTGATAATTGTTTACTATCTGGCAGCCTTCATAAATTCACTTATTAATTTTAATTATGTTTGGAAATTGTTTTGGTTTTTCTATGTATACATCATGACATCAGCTAGTAATGACAGTCTTGATCATACTTTCATATTTTTATATCTGTAGTTCTTTCTTCTTGCCAAATAGGAGTATAATAGTGAATATATTAGTTTTGTCCTTAATTTCATGGGAAAGTATTCAATATTTCTCCTTTAAGATGTATCCTGAAGGTATTCTGAAAATAATGTTTCAGCATGAGAAAGTTTCTTTCTATTCTTGATTTGCTGAGAGGTTGTTGAATTTTGTCAAATAATTTTCTACATCTATTTAAATAATTATATGTATATTTTTTCTTTTTTTCCCCCTTCAAAATTCGACTAACATAGACAACTAAATTTTGGGTGTTTCTAATATTAAACCACCTTTGCATTTGTTGAATCTAGATAATAGGCATATGAGCATTCTTAATATACTTCTTTCAACTTTTCTGCATGTTTGAAATATTTCAAAATAAAAAGATGAAAATCAAGTATGGGGTACATGGGCAAGTAGAGTTACTCATTTTTAATTAGTGTACAACACACACTGAAACATTAAACACATTTAAATGACTATATAAGAAAACCATATAGTACATCACAGAGGGATTGGCCCTTGACAGTATGCTGAGAAAGCAGACTAGAATCCATCTTCTCTGTAGGCAGATATATACAAAAGAGGATATGCAATGTTTGGAAACATCCATACATTTTATTTTTCTCCCACACATAAATCAGCTTTAATGATACCTCCTCTTCTAAAGAGAAGTGAAAGAAGAGATGAATGGAATCCTGAGGTAATGTGTTTTTGAAATTCTTTCATATGGAAACAAGATGAAAGAGAATACATGTGCTCCCATAATAAGGTAATCTTACATGCTTCAACAGCATCTTAATATATGTTAAATACATAATCTCTCTAAACTTGGTCTTCAACTCTACCATTGAGATTAGAAGTCAAGAAATCATCCTTGAAATATTTGTTTAATTTGAACCTATATCTAATTCAACATTAAATGTTGGTGCTAATTTTACCTGCCAAAGCATGTTTCAGCAATGCTATTTTGTAATTGCTCACAAGATTTTGTAATGAGTAAAGCTCTGTAAAAATACAAAATTCAATTTTAACAACATAAAGATGTCCAAATTTAGAATAGTGAGGTCCCTCCCACTATGAGTGTTCCAGAGGTAGTATTGAATTCCCTTTCATAGTAGATTTGAGTAAAAAATAAATGGTAATATTCTTAAGTAAAACTCCTATATCTGGACCATTTTCAATTATCAGCAAATGGTAGTAATTTTTCATGATATTTTTCATTCCTTTACTTTTCTTCACATATACTACTTATAATTCACCTCTGAACAACCTATCAGTCTCCTATGAAGATAGCCTCTTGACTAGTCTACACTAGTCTGCTCTACTGTTCTCTCTGGTGCCCATTCTCTTTACTGTGGTTGAAGGATCTCTTGAAATGCAAGTCAAAGTACTTTGCTCTCCCAGCTTAAAGCCATCAAGGCATCTCATTGCTCTTAATATAGAGACAGAATGCATTATAGTAAACTGAAGTTTTTAACCCTTAACATATTCTGTAACTGGGCAGTAAGGAGGGCACATGATGTAATGAGCACTGGGTGTTATATATAACTGATGAATCACTGAACTCTACCTCTGAAACTAATAATATACTATATGTTAATTAATTGAATTTAAATAAAAAATTAAAATTAAACAAACCCCACATTCTGTTACTAGTCTTATTTCCAGCTTACCCAGCACTGTACACTAATTCTGTACCTCTGCTCAGTCCCTCACCCTAACAGGCTCATTGCTCAGAGACAGGAGAGTGGGGCAACATACAAATGGAAGGAGGAGATTGAGGAAGAAGAGGAAGGGCAAGGGAGAGGAGGAAAAGAAGAAACAAATGTAATCATGGGTGGTGAATACAATATTTGAGGTATGAAGAAAGGTCTATGTAAGAGCAAATGCAAAAAAAAAAAAAAAAAAAAAAAAAAAAAAAACAGGCCAACACATATTTTGAACACTTAAAGAAAGGCTAATGTCTCTAACTTAAAACTCAAGAGAGACCTGCTCAAATCCACCTGATATAAAATCAAATTTATGTGAAGAAATCTGATATATCAGGAAAAAATATGTCGGTGATACAATGAACGGTAGATATCCTTATTGCAGTGGCTCCAAGCAATTCTTGTTGGCATCATTATAAGTACCCAGATTTTCCAATAAACTGAGCATTTAGCATCTTGCCTGAATCCTAAGTATGTCCATTTGCATTCCAAATTAGCTCTCTAATCCTTCAATCCTTTTTTATGGTAAAATGCATCACACACACACACACACACACACACACACACACACACACACACAATCCCACTTTTATTCCAGAATTCATAGCAGGTTCTTTGTTGAAAAATCAAAAGAAAGACATTTAAGCATGTATCTTCCAAAGAATGTGCTCAAGATCTCTTTGAAATGTGCTAGGGAGGTAAATACTTCCTATCCCAAATAGGGCACTGCTACCTTTTTCTGAATCCATCCTTTTTTTTTTCTTTTTAATCTTTTTAATCTTGTCTTTTTTCAAAGACTAGAGGTTAATGACTCTTACTCCAAGGCTATTTTCTCAAAGAAGTATTGTATAAAGCCATAACTCTTTCATTTTTATGGTCATCTTTAAAATTATGAAAGAAAAAATAAATAGAGAAAAGGAAAAATGAAATGTAAAAAAAGAAAAGAAAATTTGATGGATGTTCCAAAACTTTCTTCATTTATTTTCACAGGATGCCAAATAGAGCACAGAAACACATTTGTAATTTTAGTTGTCTAAATGGCATTAGAAATTCTTGGTTGCATATAAAAGATAAACAAAGCTCAAATAGTGGCCTTGGTTCACATATGTAGGTTTAATTTCCTAAACTGAAAAATAAAGAATATAAACTATTCACCTTTTTTTCACCATCAAGTTGGAAAATAATCACCATATAATTTTTCTCATTATGTAAGAGACACTGTAGTGAGTTATTTTTCTTTGTGATCCTTAATTGAAATCCAGAGCTCTTTAACTTCTATATTTATATTCTTGGCCACTATTCATGAAAGTTTGGCCAATAGGCTTATGAAAGATGCCAATGTAAATATCAAAATATGTGCTGATAATTAATTTTAATTTTTATCCAGGTAACTATTAGTTTTTCCAGGTTTTTTTATGGAACAAATCATTCATATTCAAAGCTAAAACTTTAAAAAGAATATCTGAGGAAGAAATTCAGAAATCATCTAGAAAATGCAAGGAAAAAAATTCTGCCTTTAAGAAAAAGTAAATTTGAGGAGGATGAATTTTTACTCATATGGCTCAATTTTTCATAAATTTGCTCAACTTTCCATATAACTGAGCAAGTGTTACCTGAATTTTTAAAAAAACATCTTTTGCAAAAATTGTATTTGTCTAAAATATATATGGGGAGAACAATGTATCAAACAGACACACATTTTCCCAGAGCCACTTACAGCAAGTAAAAATTCATTATGATAGATAAAAGAGCCCTATACTTTTGGAAATGCTGCATAACTTTCATAAATACATATATGACTTCATCTTAAGGTGTTTATGCAATGATTCCTTGCTACATTCAGAATTAAATATGCACATTAGAAGAAAAATGAAAAAAATAGTATCCATTTTCTTAGATAACCTCTTGCCTTTCAAGTAAATCCAGCAATTAGTTTATTGTGTTAAATCTAATATACTGTGAATAAAGAATCATAGCAAATCTGAATTACAGACCTCTTTAAAAGACAGACCCTAGAACAATCTCAGGAATAATCTTGTAAATGGATATATTTTAAATCTGTATCATACACAGTCCCTAAACTAGTTTGCATGGAAATTTAAAAAGCAGTTTGCTGAGTTTCTACTCCTAGAATGTGCAATAAAATCCTGGGTAAAAATCAGTAAGAGTGGTAAAGATACTATTTTCTCCCTTTTTTGGGAAGTTGAAGTAGACTTGATCAGTACACTTTCAGTTCTGACCTAATGCTTTGAATTTCAGGACGATTGTGCAGTACATTTGCATTGTGAAATGTTTAAAATGTTTTTAAAAAGTTGAAAAAAATGAACATACCATCAGGAAAACTTATAGAATAGTATCAACAGAGTATCAAATTATATAAAATTGTCTCCCACATTCCCTCAGGTCAAAGTTATACCGTATCCCTAACTGCCACTGACCTTCACCTAAACCTTCCAAACAGGGAAAAAAAAAAAAGTATGATTAAGTAAAAACATAAAAACAAAAGATCACTTACATGACAATGATAAAGAAACTACCACAATTATATTTTACACAAGCCTTTCTACCTGAATAATTCTCTTTGAAACATGAGCATAATGAATCAGGAAATTACAAATTGTGTGATATATTTATTTTTATAAAGATAATCAAATAGAATTAAAGTGGTTAGAAATTATTCTCTATAGACTGGGAAGACAACCTGATACACCTTCCTTCCTTTCCTATAGCAAGTTGTGCATTTGTTGAAAAAGAGATTTTCCTGACCCCATTTTCACTGGGCTACTTTCTCTACAAATAGCCAAGTTTTAGTTATTATTAGCAGTGCCCAATAGACCTACAGGTGAAAGGATTATTGGATATGGCATACATTTTGTTACAAAAAGGCATCAGAAAGAAAAATACAGCTGCAAGTTTATTATAAAAAATGTGCTTTTGCTTAAAGGGAAATTGCAAAAAAAGTTTTCTTCTCTATTTTAATTGGGTAATCCCAGGCATATTTTATGTGCAGAATACTTCAAATGGTGAGGAAAACAAGTGTAATTTAGCAACTAATAGTTTTTAAAATAGCCTTTTAAGATATTTTTTGTGGGTCTCTTGAAGTTCTACCAGCTGGTTTGCAATTACAGAAATACTATCAAATGTATCACTCTGGGACAGAGGAATTCCTCGAAACCTTAGTGGAGTAGGATCAAAGGCTGACAAGGGGCTCTACTTAGAAGATAAAGAAAGTACAATAGGGTTGTGAAAAGTTTTATTTGAGATCATTTCCTTATTTCTCGAAGACTGAATAAAACTTGTGAAACATCAGCAATCCACTTTCCTCTGACCTGAACTTCTATAAGCCAACTGCTGTAGTTTAATAGTTTGATTTGTTGGGGAAAAAAAAGGAAGAAGAAGAAGAAGAAGAAGAAGAAGAAGAAGAAGAAGAAGAAGAAGAAGAAGAAGAAGAAGAAGAAGAAGAAAAGAGAAATAAGCTGGTTTTGTTGTATCACATATGTAGTCATGTCAGGAGACGGAGTGCTTTGTTTATTCAAGTGTGATTTTAATTATAGAATACCTATATCACATACATCATATATGTATAATAATAATACAAATAGAATTTATATTAATAAAAGTATTAATGCAAATAAAACATATTAAGATAATATAAATTATTTCTATAGATAGAAATTGACTAAAATAAGATATGATATATTATATAACCTTTAATCTAGTCAGTCAGAACATAAGATTTTTTGACATTTTTTTACCGATAAATTAGAAAACATCTGGTGGACCTCCCCTGCCTTTCCTCTCTGACTTATTTTCCAAGCACCTACTGAAAGGTATCAACTCCATTCTAAAATGGATCCATCTATCTATTATATAGACTAAATTTCCTATTCCTGTTTTAATCATCACTACTTTCTTCAGTATCTTCAAGAAGGTTCTCTCTAAAGCACTTTTATAGATATTTACTTAAACATCTCCAGTAGTGGAAAACAAAAACAAAAACAAACAAACAAAAAAAACAAAGCATCTTTTCACGTCCAATGTGTCCTAATTCTTGGTTTTACTCCTGTGCTTTCATGTTAGCAAATGACAGTTGAGAGAGCAAATTCTACAACTCCTGTCACTCTGTATTCAACACCCACTATTTCTGTACTCATTGATTTATACTCCAATCTTATCAATCTACTGAACTTCAGTTGTCAAGGTCATTAATGACACTCGTATTACTAAATCTGATAAACATATATTTTTTTCTTATGGAAACTCAAAAGTATTTTTCATTGTTTAGTATTGCCTCCCTACCTCAGAGTTTTCTCTTCTATTGGCTTTCTCCTATTTCTCTGGCTATTTCTTCTCAGTATTTTTTGAGTGCCATAAGCTGCACTAAAGTGTTAAATGTTGATTTTCCCAGGGTTTTTTCCCTTATCTCATTTCTCTTCATTCTGCATCTACTCTTCTTGTCAGGGTGATCCATTCCATGAATCTACCTTCTATATGCTAATAACCACAAATATACATTTCAAACTCATCTCTATTTCTCAAGTTCAACAATCATATATCCTGGTTTTTGACATTTGACTGCCATACAGCATCTCTGACCATAGCATAAAATAAATTCATTGTCTTTTTTCTCAGAAATGATTTTCTAGTATTCCTTGTTTTAGAGCTGGATACTACAATTCACCACCATTCATGGCACAGACATTCATACTGTTTTTATCTCACCTTACACCTATGTTATTGTCTCTTCCATCAAAGTCTTGTATTTAATCTCTGGCTATACACCTAATTCCTTGACTATTTGGCTTTCTAGCTGTCTTACTCCATTCCAACTGCTATAACAAAAATACATGGTACTAGGTTGCTGAACAATAAATGCAGTTCTGGAGGTGGGAGTCAAATACTAAAGCACTGTCAAATTCTGTGTCTGGTGAGGGAGGGCTTACTTCCTGATTCATAAACAACTGTCCTCTGACTGTGTGCTCACACAGTAGAAGGGTCAACTCTTGAGGATCTCTTATAAGGCACTAATCGTATTCCTGAGGGCTCCACATTCATGACCTGATCATCTTCCAAAGTCCTCCCCTCCAAATATTATCACACTGGGGATTATGATTTCAACACATTAATTTTGGAGGGATATACACATTCAGTCTATAGTATTAGCTCAGAGTGTCTCTTAATACTTTGATCTAGAAGTCATCATAGGAGATATTGGATGGCCATATTACACTGTAGCTTCACTGTTCTTATTTTGACTCTGAGGCAATTATCAGAAAAAAATTCAAAAATTAGTGTTAATAAATGTAAGCCTTTCAATCTGATTCTTTTCTTAACCCTCAAGTGATGTACAGAAACCTCTGATAACCTGTTTTATCTTATGGCTTGAATGGGAGAGAGGACTAGGAGAGCAGATGATGGCCTGGTAAACTGTTTCTTTCTCAAAGAGTCTAAAGTAAAACTTTTTGTAGTACATGTCATCTACATAGAGCTTCTCTCAAATTTACCATTCAGAGAATATAACTGTAGAAATAATGACCTAATAACCTACTCACTAAAGGAGTTTGGCATCCACATCAATAATTTTCTTTATAAAAAAATCTTCTATTAATCAGGTACTTAAGGGAGAAAAAAAGAGCTGTAGAGGTTAAATATCCAAAAAGAAGGATGATAATTCCCTCCTTTTTAGAGGGAAAAAAAGATAATTTAAGAAATGAGATATTTAACACTTTTTTGAATTAGTATTCTCAATTAGAATTGAAAATCTATTGCAGTTTGTAAAGAAAATATATTGAAAAATAGCACATTCAGTTCTTATGTATTCAACATTTTTACCCTCCCCCAAATAATTCTGATATAATGGTTAAAAAATAAAGTCAACTAAATACCCAAAGCATAATGTAATTGATAAAGTTTTAGAAAATATTTGAGAAAAGTTAGAATTTCCCTAATTTTCTAAAACTATAATTCCTTAAGAACTTAGGCATAACTTTTTTTTTTTTAATCTGTGTGGTTAAGTGCCTACCTATCTCTTCTACCTCATGTCCCACCAGGGACATGCTCCTTGACATCCGTGCTCTGGCCAAACCAGCCTTCTTTCATCCAGATCATGCAACAGATGCTGGAAAGTAGTGTAAGAACTTTTCTTTCAGGTTATCTCCTACTTATATTTCTGATTGCAGCTCATATTTCCCATCCTTCAAAAATAAAACCCTGCTTTTATGAGTTTGGCTACCAAAACACTTAGCTTATCTCATATAAGTAGAATAATACTCTATGACTATCTAATTTCACTTAGCATGTCCTCAAGGTTCATCTAAATTGTAGAATATGACAAGATTTCCTTCTTTTTATGGCTGAATAATATGCCATTGTATGTATATAACTCATAGAAATTTAAAATATAGTGTTTTTCAGGGGCCCTGGGTGGGGAGAGAATTGGGAAATAGCTATTCAATAGGTAAAGAGTTTTACTCACACAAGATGAAAAAATTCTAGAGATCTGCTACATAATTTTATATATATAGTTAATAATACCATTCTATACACTTAAAAATTTCTTGAGAAGAGATTTCATGTGATGTGTTCTTACAATAAAAAAATGTTTAAGAAAATGTACTTTGAATTTGGTCAGCAAAGATATAGGAAGCAACTTAAATATTTTTATAATTAAAAAAAGAGTATCCAAGCCTAGGGGGAGGAAAAAAAAAGGCAGAAAGAAAACAGTAATCTTCTTTCATATGGCCCTAATATAAATTTTCATGGAACCATGAGAACTATTCTTCCTTCTTGCTACAGGTACCATTCTATGCTTGTTTGAGGATAATCGTAGCTTAGAGTTTAAGGGCAAAGTCTCTGAAATTAAACTGGCTTAGTTCAAATCCTGGTTCTGCCACAAGCTATATAAACTTGATCAAGTCACTTCACTTCTTCTCTGTTTCCACATCTGTAACATGAGTGCATTAATAAGATCTATGTCATATAGTTGTCGTCAATTATGAAAGTAATATATATATAAAGTGATTATAGTCAGATCTAGCATACAGTAAGTGCTCAATAAGTGCTAACTACTAGTTTTTAAAAAATAATTATTTTATATTATATATGAAATATATATATACAAACATATACATAATACATATTAATATAATATACTTTTATATTACATATAAAATATTTTATATATATTTTGGAATATGTATATTCCATTACTTGATTCTAAGAGATATGAGAACAAAGGTAAAGTTTACCTTGGCACACAATTTATGTTTGGATCTTTTGATTACTATTAAAAAAATGCATCAGTGTTGTCCTGAAAATTTTTAGAAGTTCATTGTGAGTTTAGAAAGTCAAGAGGATAGTGCAAAATGGTGACATAGAAGGCTCATGAACATCTCTTGTCCCACATATGAGCCAAACATCCAACTACACATGCAACAATTTCCTGTGAAAGAAATTAGAAACTGAATGATTCCTATATCAAAATCCAAATGGGTAAGAATGGTTAAGACACGCTCTTGCTATAAATACCACACTCCGCATAGTGTCATATAATTAGAAGCAAACCCCCAACTCTCAGTTTTTTCTGAGGAGCAAAAAAAAACATACATCCATCACCCCAAATTTTGAGTCTTCCATCTGAGGGACAAGCCCCTAAAACACTTAGCTCTGAAAGCCTGTGGAGCTTGCCTACATGAGACCCATAAGACTACATCAAACGGGAAGCAGTTCCTAATGAGCATGGGACCTTGTTGTGACTGCCCCTCCCCAGGATTCAGTGCAGAGGGAGTAGGCAAAAACACACCCATCTTTCAATATTTCCCTGAAAGAGGTCTAACTGCATACTTTATAAGCAACTAGGGTCTGGCTGTGATCCTCCCTGGAGCCCAGGAAGCCAGTGGACACTTTCAATAATGGATAGATCATCCAGAACAGATACTTTCACTGGTGAAGTCTACTAAACATTTAAAGAAGAATTAATGCCAATCTTTTACAAACTCCTCCAGAAAACGGAAAAGGAAGGAATACTTCCAACTCATTTTGTGAGGCTAGCATTACACTGAAACCAAAATCAGACAAGAACACTATAAAACAAAAAGAAGTAAAGAAAAAGAAAATTATAGGCCAATATCCCTAATAAATATAGATGCAAAAAATTCCCAACAAAATATTAGCAAACCGAGTCAACAGTACATTAAAAGGATCATACATCATGATCAAGTGAGATTTATTCCACAGATACAAGGATGTTTCAACATATGCAAACCAACACATGTGATACACCACATTAAAAAATGAGTAATAAAAATCATATGACCACCTCAGTAAGATGGTGAAAAAGCATTTGACAAAATTAACACCTTTTATGATAAAAACTCTGAACAAACTGTTTATAGAAGGTATGTACCCCAACATAATAAAAGTTATATGTGATAAACCACTACTCACATCACACTCAATGATGAAAACTTTCGAACAAAACAGTGCAAATCAAAACTAAAATGAGATTATCACCTCATACTTGTTAGGATGTCTATTATAAAAAAAAAAGAGAACAAATGCTGGCAAGTATGTGAAGAAAAGGGGACGCAGGTGGAAATAAAAACTGGTACACCCACTATGGAACACAGTATGAAGATTCCTTAAAAAACTAACAATATACTACTATATGATCTAGCATTCCCACTTCTGGATATATACCAAAAGGAAATAAATCACTATCTTGAAGAGATAAAAGTACTCCCATATTTACTGCAGTATTCACAATAGCCAAGGTATAAAAACAACCTAAATGTCCATGGAAAGATGAATGGATAAAGAAGATGTGGTATATATATGCAACGGAATGTTATTCCACTTTAAAACAACAACAACAACAACAACAACAACAACAACAACAACAAGGAAATCCTGCCATTTGCACCAACATGGATACACCTGGAAGGAATTATGGCAAGTGAAATAAGCCAGACAAAGAAAAATACTGCATGGTATCACTTCCATGTGGAATAAAGAAAAAAAAAAGTCACAGTAACAGAAACAGAATAAATGGTGGTTTTCAGGGAATGAGGGATGGGGGAAATAGGGAGAGGTTGGTAAAAGGGTACAAACTTTCAATTAAAAGAATAAGGTCTGAGGAACTAATGTATACCATGGTGACTATAATTGATAATACTGTATTACGTGATTGTAATTTGCTAAGAGAATAAACCTTAAATGTTAAAAAAAAAGAAAAAATTAAAAGTCAAGTGAGAGAGTTTTCAGAGAAGATTGGGAAGAGGAAACAATTGGAACCAAGATTATGGTGAAGTTAGCTTTTATATTCATTTACCAGTACTTTGCTGTCCATTTCCCATACTGGATTTCTTTGGATGTTTATTCTTTGTGCCTAAGACTCTAGAAACTGTCCACTACATAATATCTTGAAATTTTCAATGTAGCTTAATTATTCATTTTAATTGAATATTTTTTTAAAAAGTTTGATTTTATTCTTGTCACTTAAAAGTTCAAAGAATGTTACCAATATTAGCAAATGAAGTTGCTGGGCTTTTTTCTTTTATCTCCTTCTGACTTTCACAATGAGAGCATCATTATCATTTGAAGGCTTACTCCTTTAGTATCACATGAAGGCTACTGATTGCAAATTGGTCCACAAGCTTGAACATTTATACCTAACTGGAGAGAAAGAATGAGCTTCATTCTCTGAAGCCACCAGAGAACACATATTACATCCCACTGACCTGAAGTAGACTATGAATAAACTGACAAAATGCTGTGATTATGGAACTGAGGTTTTAAAAGCCAATCAAGGTCCATCCCTATTCTTGGGGTGAGGTAACCCTACTGAAATCATATGGCTCAGGAGAAAGGTAGACTAAAAGCTTAGGTGGCGACCAACAAATCTCATTATGCCTCAGGACCATAGCACAATTCTTAGCTTACAGAAGACAGTCTTTCTGGGTGTATTAAATAATGGCAAATATATAATATATAATAATAATAATGCCATGTCATTATAAAGCACTTAGCATCTATGAATCTTAAATAAATAAGTGTATTTATTTCCATAAACATTCCGTTATTAAGCTATTCCTCTTCTAAATTTATAGACAAGAGAATTAAGTCACAAAGAATTTAGGTAATTTGCTTAGAAATTTACAACTCTTAAGAATCCCTTTTCATAAACAAACCTTTACTGCTTACATAGAGTAAAATTTGAAGGACAGTCTTTCAGTTTCAATTCCCTCTGCAGATATAACCTACTAAACAAAAATTAAGTGTTTCTAAAGAGGGAAATGGTTAAATAAAAATAATATAAACTTGCTATATTACACTTTGAAACCACTAAAATCTGTATGTACGCACATGAGAATACTATGGGCTTTTCCTTTTCTCCTTGGACCAGGATTATCTTCTATCTCTGTATCTCTAAGTGAGAATAGGTCAACTTACACATCCTTAAATTTATTCTGTATTGGTCATGGTTCTCACATCTCATTAGTCATAGTTTCGTTAGCACTTAAATTAGCCCACTCAACCTGCACTATACAATTGCATTTTGCAATTGAATCTTCTGTTTTGTGAATGGATTCTTATGATGAGTTATATTAAATTTTGATCATTTTTGAGAATTTGGTAGAGAATAAAGTGCATAGGTCAGATCTCCTTTGCCACTTACACTGGTAGTTCATTTAAAAATAAAATATGCATAACATTTAGTAATTCATAGGACATGAATTGTTCTATGAATATGGAACTACTTCACTTAAACAGATGGACCTATCTCATCCCTGAAACTTACTTAATTTTGCAACAAGTTTTGTGTGATGTGATTCTTTGCTTTTTAGTTATTAATAATTATATGCAGGAATAAACTTTAATTTGAATTTAGTTTTTAAAATTTGTATTTTGAATAAATGTAATTTCAGAATGATAAAACATATTTGTTTCTATTTATGCCATTAATGATTCTTTGCATTGTGTCTAAGTAAGAAGCATAGACCTTTGTAAATTTTTACTAGAAAGCTATCATAAGATTTATTATTCTAAATAAAATTTGCCTACCATTCAGTTCCTTCTTGGTAGTTCCATAAATATTGATTTAGATTTAAAAAGGCTTAAAATAATTGAGTTAGGCTTGATTCTGCATATTCTTTCAATGTACTCAATAGTTAAAACAGGTATATTTTTGTCATTCCAGGGATGAGTACATACACTTTTCTGTGCTATCTTTCTTTTTAGTTTTATCTAAAAATACAAGGCTCAATGTCTATCATATAGCAGTGAACTATTTTAATCTGATTTGGTTAGAGTTTATTTTAGGTTTAACTATCCTTCAAAACACACGTACATTGCAAAAGGAAGAATGATTAATGTACTGTGATTCACATATTTGAGAGACTACATACATTCAATAAATGCAAATATCAATATACATATCATAAATTTATTTAGCAAGCATTTCTATGTTTATGATGTCTAGGAAGTATTTTAAATGCTCTAAAAATACCAATTTATTTAATCTTTATAACAAGTCCATGAGGTAGACAATGATTTTAGAAATGAAAATATAGACACCAAAGGATATTAAGTAACTACCACAGTAGTTCAGCAGGCACAGTGAAAGAGCCAGAAATCAAACCTGCATTCTTCCAGTTAGAGAATCCATGCCTTTAAAAAGCCACATTACCATATTGCATCTCAGCTGGGTTAAAATATTTGAGACAAATCATTTTAGATTCTTCGTTCCTAGTCTATTTTTTAATCTCCAGTCTCTCCATGTGCTAAATAAAGAAAATGAGTTGAGATTTTATTTAAGATTTTACCTATGTGTATTGATCTACAATTTAAATTATTTTGGTTTTATTCTTATTGGTGCATGGTGGTTTCAATATCATGAAAGGATCTCCTTTTTTTAAACTCTCATCTCTTTTTAACTCCTTTACCTCCTTTTAAATCCACTTTCTCTAGCTGTAACTGAGACCAGTTCCCACCTTGGGAAGGATCTAGGCACAGATGCCTGATTCCATTCTTTTCAGAGTAAAATTATACTTGGGTGTTTATTTCCTTTTCTGTTCTCATTTTGGGTATAAACACTAATTGGACAAAATTGCGATGAGAGCCAGTGAAAATAGGCCTATGAGTGCCAAAGGGATCCTCAGTTTACCTTCCCAGCTCTGCTTAAAATGCCAAGACGTTGCAGGTGGGGCTTAGCACCAAATCCTCCTTAATGACAAACTGTGAATTTGTGTCCTCTACAGAGCCTCCTGTCAATAATGTATGTCAATGGCAAACAACTGGTTCAAACTCCAGGTGTTTATGATCCGAGGTAATTCTCTTTTCATAACTTTCATCTAATTACGTATATCCTACTTGTTAATCATTAGACTTGGGATTTACACATATTCAACAACAGCAAAAAAAAAAAATCTTAGTCACTTACGTGAGTAAATCACTAAGTAAAATCAATGAAACAAAGGTTAAATCCCTTTATAATAAATTATTTTACAAGCCAAATTTCTGTATGATGAAAAAAAAATTTTCAGTTCTGGATATATATCCCATTTACTTAAAGAGTTTTTGATGAAACAGATCATAGTTCAATAAAGAAAATCTGGAATTTTCACTGTACTATAATACATTTAATAAATAATGCAAAACATATTATTACAAAAATTATTTGTTAAATAAACACAAGAGATTTTAATGCAATATAATATTGGTTGTTAGGTCTATTCAAATGCCTGAAATATTTCAAAGCTGTTTTTACTTTTTAGGTAAAATTTAATGACAAGCAAAATAACCTCACTTGTGGAGGTTACTTCAGGCAGCCTACAGGGTGCAGCAACAATGGCAATGAATCAGGTCCTTGTGGCTTTGTAAAAACTGTTAATAGTATCAGAACAAAAAAGTGAAAAGATATAAATGGACCAATGAATGAGATTGGCTACCATGTCAATCTCTTCTCAGAACCCTGGAATAACTGAGACATGCTCGTTGTTACTTGTACTAATTTCTGTAGGCAAGAAATCGCTGGGGTCTTAACATCATACACCCACGTATCTGCACTAGAGTGACAGGCATTAATAGGAATAAATCATTTTCTGTACTATTACTCCTCTCTATCTCTTTACTGGTCTTACCCCACCAGCTCACTCTTGTCTTTTATTACTTTCAATCTCATAGGCTCTGCTTGCTCAGATTTTCAGCTTTCTCCTAAATTTGGCTTGCTGTGATGACCTTATTGACCATATTACTCACATGTTTTTTCTCTATGCATCCTTTCTTCTCTAGTTTTGGTGTATAAATGCCTTATTATCTAGTTATTTCACACTCCATAATCCTGTTAAGGAGAAGCTACTGGCTCAGTACACATTTCTGAGCCAGGCCTAACAACAGTGACCAAAATGAAGGCAAATGTGCTATAAAATATGGTCATCAAGGACTTTCCATGGTGAACTCTATATTAGACAGCTTACTTAGGAGAGTTTGGGGACATAGTAGTTCACACAATTAATAAGTCTAGTTATACACATATATACACACACAGATGTCTTGTATACATACATATTAAATATATATGCATTTGTATATATATATATGAATTTCAATTCTTATGCAATTCTTATGTAAATTCTTTCAGAATTCCTACACAAGTCCTTTCATGTTGGTACTATTATCTACAAAGTATGAAAAAACTCAAGACAATAAAATGACCCACCTAAGTTTAGACAGCTTGTAAACAGCAGAGCAAGTAATTGAATGAAAGTTTTCTTTGGTTTATACAGATCTTTTCCCAAAACAGACATTTTTCAAACACAGCATTCCAAATATGCTCCATTATATTTCATGGATCTTATCACCAGTATACTTAATCATCACATAGTTCTACAGGCTATTAAATGAAATATTATTTTTCCTATGTATATGTGTTGTGTTTGTATAACTGTAGAAATATTGAAAATGCAGTTGTATAAAGAATGAAAACAAATCACCCACAATAGTTAACTCATGTTATTTATAATAAAGAATTTATTGGTTTTCCTTGTTACATAGGCAGATATAGACATACGATATAATTAAGAAACAAAAGAACGTGTTTAGGCTACTCTTACTTAGAAAGTAACATGTACTAACAAGTACAGTCTCATGTGTTGCTACACTATTTCAAAAAGAATATACTAATGGATACACAAGCAAATTTTATTTTTAAAGAAGTACTTTCTATAATAAACAAAAACTTCCTATATTATTCCCAATTTTCTTGGCAATCTTCTCATTGTGTTCCCATAAATTAAAATTATGTGCACATCTAAAAATTGTTTTGTTTTATTAAAAAAGTCATAAAAAGTGGAATTACTGGATCAAATTTCATAAACATTTTAGAGATTTTAATGTATATTATAAAATTCCCTTTCCTTAATTTGAACCTTATTTATAATCTCATCATTATGAAAAAATATCTAAGCAAGATATCTGTCAGCTTTAAAGAGCACCATTAGCTTTATTTTTTTTTAAAGATTTTTTTTTTATTCATTTATCCATGAGAGACAGAGAGAGAGAGAGAGAGAGAGGCAGAGGGAGAAGCAGGCTCCCAAGGAGTAGGGAGCCCGATGCGGGACTCGATCCCAGGACCCTGGGATCACGACCCGAGCCGAAGGCAGACACGTAACCATCTGAGCCACCCAGGCGCCCTAAAGAGCACCATTAGCTTTAAAAAGAAATAAAAAGCCATATCCTGAATTTTGGTAAGAATTCCTTAAACCATACTCTAACTTAGAAATATTTGACACACTTATTATATCTTAGCTTTATAGCCCTGAGAAAAATCTATGTATTTGAGTTTTATTCTATTTTTTCAGTTACTGCTTTCTCCATATAAGTTGATTACTTGTAAAGTTTATTATTAATTTTCTGTAATTCCATGTACTTTAAGATGTTAAAGGTATCACTGACTTAGTACCGAAAAAAGAAATATAAAGAGAAAAACTAAACAATAAAAAATAAGTAAAAATAAAATTAAAACTAAAGTCATGATTGACATTCAAGGTGAAAATTTTTCTCCTTTCATGCCCAGACCAATAACATGGATGACTAATTTCATGAATCTTTAAAAAAATCTCTTAACTTCCCCTATATTGGAAATTTCTGGGCAATTGTCTTATTATTTAAACTAGAAAAAAAGAAGTAACATAAGCTCAGGTATCTCCTTTTGTAAAAGTCTATAGTATTAGAATCAGTGTTGTGCTGAGAGTCAGCTCATGTCAGTCTATGGGAGCTTATTGTGACATTTTCATGAATTTACTAAATGGTTGTTAAATAAAGCTGTTATTAAAAATTCAGCTAAATAAACATAATTAAACTGACAAAACAAAGATAATAAATATTCAAATTGCATCAATACCTAAGTATTTTACTACATTTTATCATTATTTCTGTTTTTGAGATATTTATATTCATATTATGTACTCATACATTTATTTATATTATATAAATTACATATATATTAGACATGTCTTGAAAGAGGTCGCTGTGTTGGCAAGGATGTGGAGAAGGGGGAACCCTCTTACACTGTTGGTGGAAAGGCAAGCTGGTACAGCCCCTCTGGAAAACGGTATGGAAGTTCCTCAAGACATTAAAATTAGAGCTAACTTACCACCCAGCAATTGCACTACTAGCTATTTACCCAAAGATACAGACATAGTGAAAAGAAGGGGCACATGCACCCCAATGTTCATAGCAGCAATATACACAATAGCGAAATTATGGAAGGAACTGAGATGCCCTTCAACAGATGAATGGATAAAGAAGATGCAGTTCATATATACAATGGAATATTACTCAGTCATAAGAAAGGATGAATACCCACTATTTGCATCAACATGGATGGAAGTGGAGGGGATTATGCTAAGGGAAATAAGTCAAGCAGAAAGACAATTATCATATGGTTTCACTCATATGTGGAACATGAGGAATAGTGTTGAGGAACACACAGAAGGGAGGGAAAACTGAATGGGAAAAAATCAGAGAGGGAGACAAACCATGAGACTTTGGACTCCGGAAACTAAACTGAGGGTTACAGATGGAAGGGTTGGTGAAGGATGGGGTAACTGGGTGATGGGTATTAAGGAGGGCACATGTGGTGATGAGCACTGGGTGTTATACACAACTAATGAATCATTGAACACTACATCAAATGTAATGTAGTACAAATGATGCTGGCTAATATGCTGGCTAATTGAACATAATAATTGAAGATAATTGAACATAATAATAAAAAAATTTAAAAAAGGATTTAAAGTTAACTGGAAGAATGCTTTATGTCCATCAGGATTCTGGTTCTAAATACTTATTGTTTTCAAATAATAAATATGTATCAATATCTTGAAATTATAAAACCAGGGCTTTAATGTGTTTTTGTGCTATTTTCCTCTCTCTTTTAATTTTCCATGGTTCATGGAGTGAAGAAGTAGCAGTGTATAGCAGAAAGGAGATGTCTGATGTGAGATACCAGTGTGAAACCTCAGGAGATAGGCTGCACTATCTTTCAGAAAGGCCTTTGTATTCATTTAGTTATTGTGCAAAAGTGTCTGTAATTTACTAAAGAAAACAAGAAAAAAATCTATAATCACTAATGTCCAAGGGGGGATATATAGTGAGGGTGCACTTAGTTAATGTTATGGTTGCCTAGGAAATGGGGGAAAATGACTATGAGCTAAACTCAGATACTGCTGGAAGATTGAAATTACTTTCAAATATAGTAGAAACTTTTACTCCACTGTGTGCAAAATCACTAAAGGAAATATAAAATAATTAGTGTTAAATTTTGGAGAAAGCAAGAAATAAGTTGGCATTAGGTTTCTTGCTATAAGATTCCTAGTTGTTATAGACTCAACAGTGCCAATATTGACCAAATTATAAATCATTTAAACACTAAAATAATGCAGAGACATTTCAGCCAAACTGAAGAACATGAATTGTATATTTCTTGAGTGTTTCTTGTATTCCCATATATATGTTTAGTGGCCTAAAAGCATTATTTCCTTTTAAAATTCTCAGTAACCTAATTAAAATGCAATTGTTCTTTCATCTTCCAACATAATCTATCCTTATTTCATTGGAAGTTACCCTTTTAGTTTTGAAAATATAAATTTTAGGGCACCTGGGTGGCTCAGTTGGTTGAGTGACTGCCTTCAGCGCAGGTCATGATCCTGGAGTCACAGGATCGAATCCCGCATTGGGCTCCCTGCTCAGCAGGGAGTCTGCTTCTCCCTCTGACCTTCCCCCCTCTCATGTACTCTCTCTCTCTCATTCTCTCTCTGAAATAAATAAATAAAATCTTTAAAAAAATAAAAATATAAATTTTAACATATAACATATGGCCAGAATATATTTCATAAATTTAAGGTAACTTTCACTGTAAGAAATTGAAGAAAAGCATACCAAAATAGCTGCTGTTCCACTGAGAATTTAACCCAAAGCACAATGCCTTGGGGACATGGCTTACAAAGAAATAAAATTATTTGTGTCATATAAGTTTATAAGAAGTGATACCTCATACCTGTTATTCAGTGGAAAAAACACTGAATGTAAAATAAGACCCGGCTTCCAAGTCCTAAGTATGGCACTTACTATAATATGGCTGAGGACAATTAACTTAAACTCTATTTTACATCATGTACAATGAAAATAAACTCTCTTAAGCTTTGTGCAAAGAATCTTATATGTGGCAGCACTTTGTAAAATTCTATGATTATTTTACCGATAATCATATATCACTCTAAGACCTCATTAAAGAAACCAAACATATCAAAAAAAAGAAAGAAAAAGAAAGAAAGAAAGAAAAAGAAAGAAAGAAAGAAAGAAAGAAAGAAAGAAAGAAAGAAAGAAAGAAAGAAAGAAAGAAAGAAAGAGAGAAACCAAACACATCCTACAACTGGAAATAAGAATTGTTATTTCCCACAAATGTATTTTCCAGGAAGATAAAAATTTACCCCTTTTAATTAATTATTAATAGTTCATAAGTCAAGTATAAGGCTTTGAAAATTCTTGCTGTATAAAAAAATACTGGAATTCATAGTATAAAACTCTAATAAAACAAAGACTTTGAATATTGAATGAACATTATGAAAATTCTTAATAAAGAACTGCAACCATGCTGCTTAAAATTTTCCTAAAATTTGGTACAGAAGATCCTCTATAGTCCTCTACAGATTGAAAATTTTGACTGTGATTCATAATAGTGAAGATCCTTTTTATTTATTGAGGTAGGCATAATTCTAAGGATATACCAGCAAAGATGTCTATTCCCTCATTATTTATTCAAATATTAATCTAGGTACCATGGTAAAGGGATTCTGCAGATGTAATTGAGGTCTCAAATTAACTGAAATTAAGATAAAAAGATTATCTCAGTGGATCTGAGCCACTAAGGTGAATCCATTAGAAGAATAGTTTTCCCTGGTTAGGGGAAAAGGGAAGTGAGAGAATCAAAGCATGAGGAGAATTTAACATACTGTGGCTGGCTTGAAGATGGGGGCATGAGGACTGGCAACACATATGACAAAGAATTTGTATATCTTCTAGAAGCTGAGAGTAGCCCATGGATAACAGCAAACAAGAAAACAGAAACCTCTGTCCTACAACATCATAAAAGTGAATTCTGGTAGCCATCTGAATGACCTTGGAAACATATTCTTTCCCAGAGATTCCATATATGATTCCCACCTAGCCAACACCTTGACTTCAGCCTTGTAAAACCTAAACAAAGACTCAGTGGAGCTTGCTAGGATTTCTGACCTATAGAATTATTAAATAATAAGTGGTATAATTTTAAGCTGCCAAGTTTGTTGTAATTCAATAAATTCATTCAACAATTTTTTGTGTGTGTGCCAGCAATATTTAAGGCACTATGTTGACTGATGTGAGCAAACAAGCATTAATCAAATATGAAGGTTGCTCTCTGAAGAATATATATATTAGCTAAGGACATAAAATACATGAATAAACAACTATATAATAAGAGAGAAAGGCATTCCAGAAAATATATGAAGAAAAATGCTATAGATGCAATATATTGTTTTGAAAGAAAAAATGACAGTTGGTGTTTTAAGGTTATGGAAGAGCAATCATGGTTGGATATGAAGACATTTTTCATTTTTTTTTTAAGATTTTATTTATTTATTTGACAGAGAGATAGAGAGAGAGCACAAGTAGGCAGAGTGGCAGGCAGAGGGAGAGGGAGAAGCAGGCTCCCTGCTGAGCAGGGAGCCGGACGTGGGGCTCGATCCCAGGACCCCAGGATCATGACCTGAGCCGAAGGCAGTCGCTTAACCGACTGAGCCACCCAGGCGCCCCATGAAGACATTTTTCAAAGACAGTCCAGTAAAATACTAAATTATCTGAGTTTCACACATCAATTGAAAATATTTATTATTTTTACATTTTTAAACAGTAAATATCCTGAAGAATTGTGAGAAATACAATGCAAAACTGAAATTATGTATGCACTGAATGATTGTCTAAGAAATATGGATGTTATGATTCACAAAAAAACCCACAAATTTTGACAACTTTTATCATTGGAATGGCCTCACTAGAGGAGTATTCCTGGAAGAATAAAATTATTATAAAATGGGCTGGAAAGGGAAAAAGTATGTCCCCAGGAAACCAGGTTAAGGATCTTATTTAAATATCATGGCAAGTGAAATGTGGCCTTAAATATATGTAATCAGAGAATAAATAGGAACAGATGACTTTGAGAGATATGCAAGGTTATAAAAAAAGCAAGGAAAAAAGGAAAGATAGAAAATATATATGTGTGTGTGGAAAGGGAGACAAAATATACTATTTTTGAAATCCTGAGTCTAGGTAGGCAGGAGGCAAAGAATAGCACCATATTAATTCGAATGTAAGTGGATGGGGAGAAGTTTGTTTGCAGTATAAAGAATGGGTAGCTTAAAAGCAATGATTTCAACTTTCAATGGGTTGTTCAAAGAATGTGTGTCATACCTATAAAAGTGTAGTTTTAAAATTCTCAGAGTTGAAGTTCTTTGAACTTCTCTGGAGTAGGGCCTAAAATTTTAAGTTCTATAATGAACAAAATTCAGTAAAGTTTATCACACTGTCACAGAATTAGGGAGACAAAAAGTAGGGTTAAGATTCACAAACATGAAAGGGTCCTGTTAAATATCCAATAGTTTCAATTTGAGTCCTTGAAAAACTACTCTCCAGGAATGAATTCTAACTCAAAATAGACTGGGTCTTAGAAAGATGGAAACCCACCCTCATATATCAGATTATCTGATTGGATTAAAATTCCTAATTAAATTATTGGTCAAGAAGTTGGGCAGCCATGATAAGCTTTTTGCAATCTCACAGGGGTGGGGATATAAAAATTAGAGGTATGTTGACCAAGACACAGGGAAATTATAAACATTCAGTCTTTCTATCATAATCATTGAAATAAAACATAAGTAAAGGGAATCCAGAATTAGAAAAATCCTCCAAAATTGAAAACCCAGTGTCAAAAGAATACAATTTCAGATTGGATTAGAGAAAAAAATATTACCATAGTAAGTTTTGAAATATCTTTACAGTTTTACAGTAAGTTTTAAATATCTTTACAATTTTTTGTACACAGCATTCAGTATTCAATATATCAGGAGACAAAATCAAATGCATAAAATGCAAAAATTAAAAAGAAAAAATAGAGTAAGATCTACCAGGTATACAGACATTTGTGATATTAGAAAGGCCTTAAAATGAAAAGAAATAAAATAACTGTGATCTGCGAGTTCCAGAAATTATTCTCATCAGAGATCTATAAATAATAATAGAAAGAAGGAGGAGGAGGAGAAAAAATAGAGAAAGAAATTATTGGATCAAAATTATAAAAGATGAACCTAAGGATCTAATAGATGACTTTAGCATAAAATTAAATACTCCCAAAGAGAGGATTAATAAACTGAGATACAGAATGATATACAATGTCCTGAGGGTAGGAGGAGGGAATGAGGAAAAATATAAAACAACACATTTTAAAACTCAAAAGAAACATTAGGATGTGTTGAAAGGTCTAACACAGGATTGGAACCTGGGGAGGAATATTCATATAAAATATGGTGAAAGTGCTACTTAAAGATATAATGGCTAATAATTTTACAATAATGGAGAAAGATATCACATTATGGAATACTGTTACAGCCCCCAGTAAATATTAAAAGCAGCAGAGGAAAAATAAATTGCCTTAAGAAAGGAACAGTAACAATTATGAAAGGCATCAAGCAATGGAATGATACCTTCATCAATAATGAAATAAAAAAAGTCATCTATACTTTACCCACAGGGAAGTTACTTTCTGAAATAAAAGCAAAAATGCAGAATTTTTAGACTAAAATTAACTGAGTAAATTTTTTGCAGGCAGACACAAGCTAAAGAACTGGAAAAGGAGATTTACATATAAAGTGAAACGTAACGCATTTTGAAGCAAGGAAATGTACTAAGCAATGGAAATGCCTACATATAACAAGAAAATTATTTTTGAGGGGTTTTAAATATATAGAGTTAAAACACATGACAGGAGTTATACCTAAGGAATAAATACCTGGATGGGAAATAAATGGATTTACTGTGCTTTAAAGTTCTCTCATTATCCATGAAGTCATATAGGTACTAATTTATATTCAACTTTAGTTAGTCAATAATGTTTACTGTAATATTAGAGTAAATTTAAAAAAATAAGGAAAATAGGGCACCTGGGTGGCTCAGTTGGTTAAGCGACTGCCTTCGGCTCAGGTCATGATCCTGGAGTCCCGGGATCGAGTCCCGCATCGGGCTCCCTGCTCAGCGGGGAGTCTGCTTCTCCCTCTGACCCTCCCCCCTCTCATGTGCTCTCTCTCTCTCATTCTCTCTGTCTCAAATAAATAAATAAAATCTTTAAAAAAAAATAAGGAAAATATATCTAACTCAAAATTATGGAAAAAGGAAGACAAAAATTTACATGTACCACTTCTCTCTTGATTTCTGTTTGATCTTAATTAAACCATTAATTACATTTCTAACGCCAATTATCTTTTCCTTTTTCAATTTGGTTGTTTTAAAAACTCCACATATCATTTCTGAAAAACACTTGACCTTTTAAAATATTTTGACAGCATTCTATATGTCTTTAATGACTCAGCTATACTTTGAGTCAGATTATTTCAGCATCTCCAGTTTGTATTGGACTCCTCAATGTTATATTTCTGGATTTTATTTTTGTGATTGGCTGGATTGCCCCCCTTTTTTTCTTGTATTGTGAACTCAAAATTGTTTATCTTGGTTAGTAGAAATAATTTGTTGCCTATATATAAAGTTCATTTGTCTAGAAGCATTTCAAAATCTTTCAACAAGTAGTTTGAATAGAAAACAAATTATAGTATGGTATATTTAAGCAAGAATTTAGCAGTGATTACATTAAATGTAAATTGACCTAATAATTTAAATAAAATATAAAAACATAATGAATAAAAATAAGTAAGCAAATATGTACTATTAAATAAATACCCTTTAAATTATCATCCTAAAAAATAATAAATAACCTACACCTTTAGCACATTCCCTAATTCAGCCAAAATATTACTAAAGGCCCATATCATGACAGATTTTTTTTTCCTCCTGATTAACAAATACCAAAGAGAGGAGTCTGGCTACTAACTAGCCTTCAAGGACTCTTCATGCATCTGCTTGGTTTCTTTTTATAAAGAATAAAATGTTTCTATACTGTTTAGGGCAACTCATGCCCTACTCTCTGTGTATCTACTGTACTATTCAGGCCAATCAAAACACCCTAAATAATCAAGCTCAAAAGTGACCTATTATGTCAAGACATCAAGGTGTCAATTATAATATTTCAAAAGTACTGCCATGGCCCAGTTTTGAAATTATGGTTAAAAACTTTAAATTCTCCTTCACAGACAGTTGACTAAATCTCCATTCTAAACACTTCCCTTATCAGGCTTCTACTCTTTGGGCCACTATGCACATTCACTGTCTCACTTACTAGGATCCTGTATTTTGAGACTGGGTACTAAAGAATTAAGGACAGACTTTCTACCTTGGAGATCATGAAATAGCAAATTAGTCAGTCATCAGAAAGCCTGATGAAATGTAGCTACCCCTACCCAACTTTCTATCTACCTATTTGTCTATTATCTATCTATCGATCGATCTATAGATGGATCTACATACTGCCCCCTACAGCTCAAGCTTGATAATTACACTGTCCTTATGTACAAAAACCCCTGTGTGATCCTGAGAGGCAGCCTTGTATGGTTGGGAGCTGTATGCAACAAATAATTCAGTCTTTCATCTATTCAAGTGTCACTGTATTGTATTTCAACAAGAAATTAATCTTTAAATCTTATAAAACATACAACAGACATGACAGTGGTAGCTCTTATAAAGTACCTGAACTACAAATGAAATAGTATGGTATTATCTGAATGTGGCTTTATTTCCAAATTTAGAAAGTAAATCCTAAAACAAACACTAATTTTTAAAAAAGAAGTATAAATGTCAAGGAGGAAATAAAGTGGAATCAAATAAAATGCTTAATTAAAATCAGAGTACACATAAAAGTAGGTAGATAAAATAACACATGCAGTGAATAGAAAACAGTTACAGAGATCACAGATGTTACACAAAAATGACAGATTTTACTCCAACTATATTTATAATTCCTTAAATGTGAACGGTGTAAGTATGAGTTAAAAGACAGATAATATAATGGATTTAAAAAGAAAAGACCCACTTACATGCTATTTAGAAGAAACAACATTAAATATAAAGACTCAAATAGGTAAGAAATAAAGAGAGGGTGAAATATATACCATGCTATCCCCATTCAAAAGAAAACTGGAAAAGCTATATTAATTTTAGACAAAGCGAATTGAAAACAAGAAAGAATATCAGAGATAAAGAAGTACATTGCACAATGATAAAGAACTCAATTCTCCAAGAAGATATAACAATCTTAAATATACATGCATCTAACAATGAAGCATCACATGTAAGGCAAAAACTGATAGAATTGAAAGGAGAAATAGACAAACTTATTATTGTTAAAAAAATCAACATAACTCTCCCAATAATTGATAGCTCAAGCAGGCAAAAAAATATACAAGGACATAGATTATGTGAACAATTATTATCAATAAACTCAGTCTAGTTGGCATTGGTAAAATACTCTATTGAAGAACAATGGAATACAGGCTCTTCTCAATCACATTTGGAACATTTACCAAGATAGACCACATTATGGACCTTACAACACAACTTAAGAACATTTAAAATAATAGAAATTCACAAAGTGATAAATACTATATAATTCCACTTATTGAGATATTTAATGTCAAATTCATAGGAACAGAGAATAAAATGGTGGTTACAGGAGTTGGAGGGAGAAGAAAATGGGGATTTGTTTAATAGGTATAGAGTTTCACTTTTGCAAAATGAAGAGTGATGAATGGTGGTGATGCTTTCACAACAAAATGAATGTATTTAATGCCACTAAACTGTATGTTTAAACATGGTTAAGATGGAAATTTTTATATGTGTAATTTAATACATTTTTTAAAAAATGAGTGTTAATGATCTCACAGACATTAATAAGAAGTCAATACTACAAACAACTCTATGCCCATAAATGTGATATTGTAGGTGAAATGAACAAATTTCATAAACATATACCACATAAATTTACTTAAAAAGAAACAGCTAATCTGAATAGTTCTATCTCTGAAAAAGAAATCAAATTATTAACTATACTCTTTCCAATACAGAAAAAAATATGCCCAAATGTTATTATTGGTGAATTTGACCAAATATATAAGGACAGCAGAATACCAATAATATCAATTCTACAAATTCTCTTTCTCGAAAATAGAAAATGAGGTAATAAGTTCCCAATTCTTTTTATGAAGTCAGTAGTACTCTACAACCAAAATAAAGACCATTATAGGAAAAGAAAACTACAGAAACATATCTCTCATGAACACCAACATAAAATTCTTGACAAAATATTAGCAAATTAAATCCAGCAATATGTAAAAAAAAAAAAGTCTCAAATAAGTGGGGTTCATTCCAGGAATATAAGACTGGCTTAACATTCATAAACCAATTTATTCAGTCCATAAAATTTTCAGGTAAAATTAAAAGACCATATGATCATCTTGATAGAAAAAAATAGTTAACCGTTTAACATGTATTTATGCAAAAACTAGGAGTAGGGAATTTTTTCTCTGTCTGTTAAATGGTATGCACAATGGACCTACAGCTAATATCCTATGTAACGGTAAGAGACTCAGTGTCTTAGGTTCAATAGCCAGGCATGTGTATCCACTTTTACTATCCCTGTTCCACATAATATCGAATGTCTATTTTCTTCAATAATACAAGAAATAGAAAAAAAAAGTTCATTGAATCCATAGCAGAGGAAAGATGAAAATAAGTACACCAAACTACATTATAATAAGAATTTTTAAAATAAATGATAAAAATGACATCTTAAAACCAGGCATTACATAGAGATAAACAACCATAGGCTGACAGCAAATCTGACAACTTAAAATCTTATACCTAGAGGAAAAAAAAAAACCTGTAATTCAAGAATGAAGGCAAAATAAAAACTTTTTTTCAGTTGTGAAAAACCATTGTTAGCAAACTAGGACTGCAATAACATTAAAGGAAATATTTCAGGCAGTGAAAAAGGATACCGGATAAAAGGAAGGCAGAAACCTGGAAATATTAAATATGTGGGTAAATGTAAATATTTGTTCATGATTTTAATATTTGCAAGTGGTTATTAGATTGACTAAAAACAATAACATTCTATTGTAATGGTTATTATATATGCAGAAGTAAAGTTAACAATAATAGCACAAATGAGGGGAAGAAATGAACATAAGTAGGTGCATGGTTTATACTATATGTGAAATATTATATTATTTAACTTTTTACTAGGTTTTTAATTTTAATTCCAGTATAGTTAAGATACAGTGCTTTATTAGAAGCTAGATCATGATTATTTAATAATGCATATTGTAAATCTTAGAGAAAAAGCAAAAAAGCATAATCAGGAAATAAAGGAGAAAAAATCATACCAGATATAATATTTACTGTAAGAAAAATCAGTTATTTTGGATATATTGATGGATATATAAATAAAATATACAAATTTATAGATAGATCTTATTTATGCAAAACAAAATAAACAAAATAAAAAATACATGTACATTTATAAGATCAGAATATCACACTGTTGAAAGTGTGAAAATAAAATAATATTTAGTTTTATTTTGTATAACTGTGTATTGCTTGAAACATATAAAACAATAATATTTATTATTATATGGATACAATAGAGGAAAATAATTGGTAATATGCTTTTTATCAGGATACCTGCAGTTAATAAAATATCATTTATACTAATTGCATTCCTAGAAATCTATTATGATATATACTATCATTACAATAATTTACATTATTGATGTTCTTACTATATAGAAAAGTGTGCACCTGAATTTCTTTATAGCTGCAAATGCTTTGGAAATGTGTAAGCATTAAGCAATATAAAGTAGTCCATTTAAAATTCAGATGAAGGGACTGCGGGTGTGGCTAAAGTTATGAAGTAGTGTAAGAGGAGGGGAGTTTGCAAAGTTATTTTAATAATGAAAGCACATTAGAAAGGTGTCAAATCTGTGATGCTGGAAGGAAAAGAATGGCAGGAGAAAGCAGAGGTGTTTGAAAAGGAGATCACAGACTAAGCATTTGTGTTTTATAAATTAAAGAGAATTCCTGAAGCAATTGATTTCTTCAGTCTAAGATAGTTTAAAATTACATTTTTCAACATGCAACATCAGCTTAGTCACCCAGGGCTCAGTTACACATCCTGTAAATCCTCACCTTTTTTTTTTTTTTTGACTTTATGAAGGCAAAAAGAAATATGAAAAAGGACAGATATTTGGCTCTGTTATTTCTTTCAGCTTTTTCTTTATTTATAGTAGATACTAAATATTTTTCATTCAATTTTCTTGACCTTTAAAAAGCATCTCTCAGAAATGTTGAAGTGTACTTTCCTATTTTTGTATGTAATTCACTTCACAAATGTGTATAAACACGAATGTGTGAAAGTTGAACCAAAACATGACATTGGTAAAGCAGGGGTTCAATTCACAGAGAACTTCAATATATTACTTCACCTTTCAAACATGATCTTCAACAAAATGTTTTCTAAATATATTGTTCTTTAATTTGTTATTTTTCTTCAAAATTGAACACACTGTTGACCTATTTAGCACACCTAAGCATCTGATTGACCTCCAAATTTAGAATTCAATGCATCTAAAGATTTTGTTTCTATATGGATTCGTGAAATCTATACTTCCTATCACTAGAAGCAAGAATTGTATTATTCAATTTTAGATTTAGAAGTCATGAAATATAAAATTTAAAAAAGTACAATTAAGTTAAAAACAATTTAATAACATTGCTGTACAAAAAAACATGTAAAAGTTAAGGAAAGTAAGCTAATAGCCAGCAGGTAGTATTTACCCAAGAAATAGCAAAGCATTAATCGATCAACAATGGGTAAAGGGAATTTAACAGGTGAAGCCAGGATTTAAGATTTTGTAAAATTCCAGAATTTAAAGTTATATGAATGTCAAACTTACAAAATTTGAGGATCAGTTATAATATTCTTTCTATCCTTAAACATACCATTGATTATTTCTGAATAATCCTGAAAATGGCTTATCAATAAGGAAATAAAGAGAAAACTAATCCATTACATAAATTCATATTGGTAAATGTTGGTAACCATGGAATCTCAAAAAATTACTTAAATCTTTGCCTCAGATATAATACTATTTACATTCATATGGCAAATTTTTAAAACTTCCCTTGTTTTTTAAAGTTATTTTAATTCAAGTATATTCATTATTATGAAAAACATTTAATTGTTTTTCTTTCATTTTTATTTTATAATCTAAATTCATCAAAGATATGTCACATAGTAAATATTTAGCATTTTAACTAATTGAATTAATAAATATAAGTGATGAAGAAAAATCTGTTCACCCTATACTTCATTTTGGATACTGAAGTTGCCATTGTTGTTTTCAATAAAATCTTGATAACTTTTGGTATTGGTGCCATTGTTAATTTTTACAAGAAACATACTGCTTCAAAAAATACTCAACATCACTAATCAGGGAAATGCAAATAAAAGCCACAGTGAGATATCATTTTACACCTGTCAGAATGGCTAAAATAAAAATGCAAGGAAAAAACAAGTGTTGGCAAGGATGTGGAGAAAAACAAACCCTCTGGCATTGTTGGTGGGAATGCAAACTGGTGCAGCTGCTGTGGAAAACAGTATGGAGGTTCCTCAAAAAGTTAAAAATAGAATTATTCTATGATCCAGTAATTCCACTACTGGGTATTTACCCAAAGAATATGAAACACCAATTCAAAGGGATACATGTATCCCTATGTTTACCGCAGCATTATTTACAAAAGTCAAACTATGGAAGCAGCCCAAGTGTCCATCAATAGACAAAAAAAGTGATATATATATATATATATATATATATATATATATATATATATATAATGGAATAATATTCAGCCATAAAAAGAATGAAATCTTGCCATTTGCAATAACAAGGATAGAGCTGGAGAGTGTAATACTAAGTGAAATAAGTCCGTTGGAGAAAGACAAATACCATATGATTTCAGTCATATGTAGACCTTAAGAAACTAAACAAAGAAAGGGGAAAGAAAGAGAGATAAACCAAAAAAAAAGACCCTTAACTATAGAGAACAAACAGATGGTTACCAGAGAGGAGGTAGGTGGGGAGATGGGTGAAACAGGTAAAGGCAATTAAGAGGACACTTACCATGATGAGCACTGAGTAATGCACTGAATTGTTGAATCATTATATATTACACCTTAAATTAATATAACACTGTATGTTAACTACAATTACTTTCATCAGTGTTTTATAGTCTTCAGAGTACAGTTCTTTCACCTTCTTAGTTAGGTTTACTCCTAGGTATTTTATTATTTTTGGTGCAATTGTAAATGGTATTGTTTTCTTAATTTCTCTTTCTACTATTTCATTATTAACATATAGAAATGCAATGGATTTCTGTATATTGATTTTCTATCCTGCGACCTTACTGAATTCATTGATCGGTTCTGGTAGTTTTTTGGAGGAATCTTTTTTTTTTTCTCTTTTGTAACATAATCTCTTCACCCAACTTGGGGCTTGGACTCACAACCCGGAGATCAAGAATCCCATGCTCTACATACTGAGCCAGCTAGACACCCCTGGAAGATTCTTTAAGGTTTTCTATATATATTATCATGTCACCTGCAAATAGTGGAAGTTTTACTTCTTCCTTACACATTTGGATGCCTTTTCTTTTTCTTGTCTGACTGCTGTGGCTAGGACTTCCAGTACTATTTTGAATAAAAGTGGTGAGAGTGCACATCCTTGTCTTGTTCCTGATCTTAGGGGAAAAGCTCTTGGTTTTTCACTATTGAGTATGATATTAGCTGTGGATTTTTCATATATGGTCTTTATTATGTGGAGGTACATGCCCTCAAAACCTATCCTTTTATAATAAATGGATGTGTACTTTGTCAAATGCTTTTCCTACATCTATTGAAATGACCATATGGCTTTTATCTTTTCTCAATGTGATGTATCATGTTGACTGGTTTGAAAATTCAATACATGAATCACGCTTGCATCTCAGGAATAAATCCTACTCGATTGTGCTGAATGCCTTTTAATGTATGGTTGGATTTTGTTGAGGATCTATGTTCATCAGAGATAGTGACCTGTAGTTTTCTCTCTCTCTCTTACTATGGCTAAAGGTTTATCAGTTTTGTTGCTCTTTTCAAAGAACCAGCTCCTAGTTCTGTTGATCTATCCTACTGTTTTTGATTTAGCTTTTTTTTAGTTTCTATTTTGTTAATTACCATTTTCATCTTTTTTAAATTTCCTTCCTTCTCCTGGTTTGAGGTTATGTTTGTTCTTCCTTTTCTAGCTCTTTTAGGTATAAGGTTATGTTGTTTCTTTGAGATTTTTCTTGCTTCCTGAGTTAGACCCATATTGCTATAAACTTCCTTCTTAGAAAAGCTTTTGCTGTATTCCAAAGATTTTGGACCATTTTGTTTTCACTTTCATTTGTCTCCATGTGTTTTTTTTTTAATTTTTTTTTATTTGTTGGTTGACTAATTTGTTTTTTTAATTTTTTATTGTTATGTTAATCACCATATATTACATCATTTGTTTTGGTGTACTGTTCCATGATTCATTGTTTGTTCATAACACCCAGTGCTCCATACAGAATGTGCCCTCTTTAATACCCATCACCAGGCTAACCCATCCCCCTACCCTCCTCCCCTCTAGAAACCTCAGTTTGTTTTTCAGAGTCCATCATCTCTCCTGGTTCATCTCCCCCTCTGACTTACTCCCCTTCATTCTTCCTCTCCTGCTATCTTCTTCTTTTTCTTTTTTCTTAAAATATGTTGCGTTATTTGTTTCAGAAGTACAGATCTGTGATTCAACAGTCTTACACAATTCACAGTGCTCACTGGAGCACATACCCTCCCCAATGTCTATCACCCAGCCACCCCATCCCTCCCACCCCCGACCACTCCAGCAACCCTCAGTTTGTTTTTTAGTAGCAAGTTATTTAACTTCCATGTATTTGTGGTTTTTCCAGATTTTTCCTGTGGTGGATTTCTAGTTTCATAGTGTTATGTCGGAAAAGATGCACAGTATGACTTCAGTCTCTGTGAATTTGTTGAGACTTGTTTTATGGATTAATATGTGATCTATTCTGAAAAATGTTCCACGCGCCTTTAAAAAGAATGTGTAATATTCTATTTGAGGATGGAATGTTCTGAATATATCTGTTAGATCCATCTGGTCCAATGTGTTATTCAAAGCCACTGGTTCCTTACTGATTTTCTGTTTGGATAATCTATCCATTGGTGTAAGGGGGGTTAGTCACCTACTATTATTCTATTATTATTGATTACTTTGTTTATTATTAGCTGCTTTTTGTATTTGTGTGCTCCCATGTTGGGTACATAAGTATTTACAACTGTAATATCTTCTTGTTGGTTGTTCCCTTTATGATAATATAGTGCCTTTGTCTCTTGTTAGTCTTTGTTTTAAAGTCTATTTGTCTGATACACGTATTGCTATCCTGACATTTTTTTTTTTTTGGTAGCAATCTACATTAAGTTGATGGTCACTTAAATTTGAACCCATTCTTTATTCCTCTCCTCCACCTATATTTTAGGTATATGGTGTCATACTTTACATCCTTTTTATTTTGTGAATCCCTTAAATTATTTTATAGATATACTTAATTTTACTGCTTTTGTGCTTCCTCCTTTTCTTACACCTACTTATGGTTTTTCCTTTCTACTCAGAAAGTCTCCTTTAACATTCCTTGTAGGGGTGATTTAGTAGTCATGAATTCCTTTAACTCTTGTTTGTTTGAGAAACTCTGTCTCTCCTTCTATTCTGAATGATAGTCTGGCTGAATAGAATATTTTTGGTTATAGGTTTTTTTTCTGTCAGCACTTTGAATATATCATTCCACTCTCTCTGGCCTAAAAAATTTCTGCTGAAAAACCAGCTGATAGTTGATTTCCTTTGGGTATAAATGAGTTATTTTCTCTTGCTGCTCTCAAAATTCTCTTTATTACTACTTTTTGTCATTTTAATTACTGGTGTGAACCACCTTGGGTTGATTTTGTTGGGGGCTCTCTGTGCCCCCATTTCTCTCTCTTCTCCTTCTGGAATCCCTATAATGCAAATGTTATTATGCTTGATGGTGTCACTGAGTTCCCTAAGTCTATTTTCATTTTTTTAATTCTTTTTTTTTTCTATCTTCTGGTCAGCTTGATTTCTTTCCAATACTTTCTCCACCAGATCGCTGATCCATCCTTCTGTTTTCTCTATTCTACTATTTATTCTTTTTAGCATATTTTTAGTTTTAGTTATTGAGTTTTTCATCTCTGAATGGTTCTTTATTTTTTTTTTTTATCTCTTTGTTGTGGGTAACACTTACATCTTTTCTCAAAGTCCAGTGAGTTTCTTCATGACCACTACTTTAAATTCTCTGTCAGGCATATTACTTATCTGTTTTGTTTAGCTCTTTTGCTGTGACTTTGTTCTATTCTTTCATTTGGGACATATTCCTCTGTCTCCTCTTTTTGTCTAAATTTTTGTGTTTGTTTCTATGTATTAGAAAAGTCAGCTACAGGGGTACCTGGGTGGCTCAGTCATTAAGTGTCTGCCTTCGGCTCAGGTCGTGATCCCGGGGTCTTGGGATCGAGCCCCATGTCAGGCTCCCCACTCTGCGGGAAGCCTGCTTCTCCCTCTCCCACTCCCCCTGCTTGTGTTCCCTCTCTCACTGTGTCACTCTCTGTCAAATAAATAAATAAAATCTTAAAAAAAAAAGAAAGGTCCGCTACATTTCCTGCTCTTGAAAGTAGTGGCTTTATGAAGAGGTCCTGTAGTGCTCTGTAGTGCAGTGTCTGCTGTTTACCCATACCTGGTACTTCAGGGTTGTCTCCTATGTGTGTTATGTGTGCCCTACTGTTGTGGCTGAGTCACTTTTGCATTCATTCCATCCATATGCAATGGCTCTCTTTGCCTATTGTGGGCAAGGTTTGGTCCCTGTGTTGTTAGTGGGGCAGTCTGGGGCCATTGTGGGCTTGAGATGAGCCAGACCAGGAATTTTCCAGAGATGCAGTAGCAGGGAACTGCAGGGAACTTTTCCTGTGTTGTTCCCTGAGAAGGTTTAGTTGATGGGTGGGGCTTGCTGTCAGACCACATATCTGCCCCAGCCCACTTTTGCTGCAATGGAACTGGCCTGTGTGGTTATTTTCCCCTCACTGGGCAGGAGTCACTCTGGAGTGATACTGTCCCCTGTTGGGGCTGCTTGTACACTGCCAGGCTTATGGCACCACTTTAGATGGTCTCCTGCCAAGGGTGTGTTGGAGGGGGCAGGTACACAAGAGAAGGCAAGGGTGGGGTGTATGGTGTTAGCAAGGTCTGTGCAGGTCTGTTGTGGGAGGAAACCTGGAGTTCCTTTATAAAACTCCTGGCACAGTGCTGGAGGGCAAGAATCCATAGGAGAACTCAGGGACAGGGCATGTTGTGCCAGCAAGGTCTGGACTGGTCCAGTGTGGGAGGGGACCTACAGCCACCTGGTACTTAGGCTGCCTGAGTTGGAGGGAGTGGATCTGCAGAAAAGTGAGGGGGGGACAGGATGTACAGCATTGGAAAGGTTTGTGTGGATCTGCTGTGGGAGGAAACTTGGAGCTAAGTCCTGGATGGAACTGGCATGTCCACAGAAGAATGTAGGGGTGGAATATGCTATTAGCAAGTTAGATGGAAAGTGTTGGTGCTGTGCTGGTTTTAGCAGGTGTCCTTTTGTCAGGCTAGGGGCAGGAGAGGGAAATGATGCCTGACAGCACGTTTGTTTTTGCAGAAGTCTCCTAAAGATCCCTGCTCCTTCAGCACATGCTCTGAGATTAGTAAATAAATGTCCTTTCTGTATAACCCAGGTGTTTTTCAAACCGCTGCTTCTATGCCGTATCTTTGTGGAGCTGTTTGTTGTGCTGTCTCTTTAAGGGCAAGGACTCCGTTTCCTCTTGCCCTCCTGGTTCTCCCAGAGCCAAGCCTGTTGATTTTTAAAGTTCCAGGTGTTAAGCCTCACTCATTGTTAAGCACTCACAAACTTAGGCCCTTTTGGTGTCCAAAGCCAAATGTTATGGGGATTTGTCTTCCCCGTGAAGTCTCCCCATGTCTACAGTGCTGGTGTGAGAAGCTGTTTCTCTTCCTTGTCTGCACTTGTGGCATCCCTCCATTCTGCAGACAGGCCTGTGGGTCCCTTTAGCTCCAGAACACATCCTACCTTCCTACCCTCTACAGTGTGGCCTCTTCTCTACATTTAGGTGTAGAGCGTCTGTTCTGCCAGGCTTTGGGTCATTTTCTGGGTTATTTACACTGATGTAGGTGTTATCTAGTTGTATCTGTGGGAGGAGGTGAGCTCAGGATCTTCCCCAGTGATGGTTGTTTGAACATACTAAGTTTTAGAGTGCTTTTTAAACATCACATTATATAATTAATTCACTTCATTTCTATTTCTTTTCCACTTACTAAATGCAAAGCTTATTATCCTTATGAATCAGTTTCATCAATTGTAAAATGTAAAGAGTTTCATAAGAATGTTGTAGGAATAGGGGCATCTAGGTGACTCAGTCTAAGTGTCTGCCTTCAGCTCAGGTCATGATCCCACATGGGGTTCCCTGCTCAGCAGGGAGCCTGCTTCTCCCACTCCCTCTGCCCTTCCCCCCCTGCTCCTGCTCACTCTCTCTCAGGCTCTCTGTCTCTCTCAAATAAATAAATAAATAAATAAATAAATAAATAAATAAATAAATAAAATCTTCTTTAAAAAATAATGTTCTAGGAATAAAATCAATTAATATGTATAAAATCTCTTAAAATATTAATGTGAACATAGTAATAATAAAATAAATGTTAACTAAAGTTTATTCTTTCAACCAAAATCATCACTTTCTTACTCAGTGTCAAGCACTGTGCATCATGATATTCCACATGAGTCAATATATATGCACTAGTTTTATAATCAGGGAAGATACTAAGATATTTAATACAGATATGCCATGTTCATGGACCTCATAATCTATATTTGCTCAATATGCTCGTATAATATTACTGTATGAAAACTCCTTGAAATTTTGTTGATCTCCTTTGACAGACCATGTGCTGCTGGAGGCAGGAAGTTGTCTTTTTCAAATTTTGCATATTTTGAAGATTTCACTGAGTTTTGCATTTAGTAAATGTATAACTAATATTTTTGAATGAATGTGTGAAAGACTGAAGGAATGGCAATCTTGAGGCTAAAAATAATGTCCAAAATCTATCAAGATCTATTGGTAGATTTTTCACAACAGTTGCTACCATTCTGTATCTAAAAGATCAAAAGTCTTATTTTGGAAATAGGTACATTATGGTACAGAAATATTAAAACAGGGTGCCTGGGTAGCTCAGTCATTAAGTGTCTGCCTTCGCGAAGCCAGCTTGGCTTCTCCCTCTCCCACTCCCCCTGCTTGTGTTCCCTCTCTCGCCATGTCTCTTTCTGTCAAATAAATAAATAAAATCTTAAAAAAAAAAAGAAATGTTAAAGCAGAGTATTCACGGTCTCAAGACATGTAAGATAAGAAAAGAGTAGTTAGAACAAAGGTTTTCTATTTTTTTTTATGTAGAAAAGCAATTTATTCCATTATAAGCACTTACACAGTTAGTCGTGGAGATTAACAGGCCTGCAGCTGAAACAGGTCACCCAAAATGGAGATGGTACCAAACTAGTGGTCAAAGACTAACTCCTAAAAAAAAAAAAAATAAATCTTTTCCAGGATTAATTTAATTTTAAAAACAAATACAAGCTATCAATTCACTCTTCTCAACTCAACTGGACAGTCTAACTATGGTATAACTGTCAGGTAAAAATATACATCTTTACAACTTGGTGGTCCCAAGTTTTTTAAAAAACCATTTCACAGAAAGGAAAGAAATATGAAAACAGCTCAAGAAATACACTAACAAGCAAAAATATATGGGGAAAGAGGAACACATAGTTTTGACTTAACTGAAGAAACTGAGAGGAGACCGGTTTACATAGGAAAATGTGCATCCTGGAAAGTCAGGTGTGAAAATTTTAGAATAGGAATTTATATGACTTGAATCTCTCCCATTTCCTGAATAAAAACGACATCTTGTGGTATTTATACTTCATGGCTCAGACATCTACCTCACTTCGCTCTACTCCTTCTTTACTTTAGCCTTTACTTAAAGGAGTCTGAAAAACTTGGGGATATAGCCTAAGAAGAAAAATAACCACACATAATATTCCCCTTTCTGTGGCTACTTTAGACCTTTGTTACTAGAAAATTCCTAAAGAAAATTTAAATATAAGTCTGTGGCTTTACTGAATCAAGTCCCACAGTTAATATTTAGAAAACACCCTCTGTTTGGGCTAATAACATTTTTGATGGTACCTATCATAGAGGGATAGCCAAACAAAGTCTGTGTCTCAAAACCAGTGTTAAATCAATCTCAGGGTTGAGAGGGAAATAAAAAAGGGGGAGTATCAAATCACAAGAAGTGCAGACATATCCAGGACCCTTGTCCTTCTGGACCCACGCTTCCTTTAGGATGTTCATCATTATAAATATTCTCTGCCATTTGCCACACTTGCATGATATTGTCTTCTGATACAGAACAAATCACCCAAGGTTCATTGGAATTCCAGGAGAAATCAGATATCTTGGCAGTGTAACCACCATGAATAAACAACAATTCTGGTGGCCCATCTTCTGCATCTTCCGGGGATTGTTCCTCTCCAATTTTACTTAAATCCCAGACATTCAGTCTGCGATCAGTACCACTGGAAGCCAAAGTAGTCTCATTGTGAGGCGACCACTGAACCTGGAATATTTCATCCTTATGTTATTCAAAGGAATGCAACTTAAGTTTCAGATTTCTCAGATCTCATAAGGCAACAGTCTTGTTGGCTGATCCTGTGGCCAGAATGAACTCACTATAAGGATTGAAAGATAGGCAGTTCACTTCAGCAGTGTGAGCATCAACTGAGTGGCTTGGTTTGGAAATATTGTTTGAACGAGTATCCCAGATCATAAATTTCTGATCATCAGCAACTGACCCAAACAGAGACTCATGGAGCAGATGCCAGGAAACATCTTCTACTACTGCTGTATGTCCTGTAAAGATGGTCTTTGCATCCACCACTTTTCTTTCCTTTGGAACATCACTGATGTCCCAGAGGCAGATGGTATGGTCGCCTGAAGCACTGAGTGCCCACTGAGATTTGGGTTCCAAGAAAGTCCATAGCCTTCCTTCTGATGTCCACACAGACACAAGTCTGGGTTGCACTCTCCAGAAGGGTCTGGTTTGGAAGGATGTTTTGTATAGTCAAAAACAAGAACATCACTGGATGGAGTCTTTGTTGCAATGATACAAGGGTTCTGGGGCATATAATACGCCCAGTTTACTTCTTGTTCATGGTTGATCTTGATTTCTATTTCAATTTTTCCACTAACTGAGACAAAACCTCCAAATTCTCCTTTTTTACCATAGTAGTGTGAAGCATCAAACTGAGCATCATCGTTAGGGAGCTGCACACTGGCTATCACAAGGTGGGTTTTTTCATCTGATGTGTGTGTTCCCAGGACAAGTTGATGCATGCTGAAGTCTTTCCCTTCTGGTCTGGTTACATCTGGAAGCCACCGTGCAGTTAGGCTAGGCCACTCCAGAGCATGGGTCATCACCATATTGTAAAGAAAAGGGGTTTTCTTTTCCCATATTTTGTACTCTTCGTTGATCACATGTTCTTCTACTGCGTCATTAAAGGCTGCTTCCTTGTCGGCCATGGCGAGCAGGCAAGCCGGGGGGATGCCGGGGTCGAGCGTTGCAGCCGGGGCGAGAACAAAGGTTTTCTTAATCTTAGAGTATTTATTACTGATTCTGTATCAAACCCTTTACCTTTTACTTTATTGTTTATCATTACTCCAAATATAGTTACACTTTCAAAATATGTTAAGTGGTCTTAGAATTGCATAGATATGTCTTCCATCTTTCAAATAAATTCTATCTGGCTTTTTGATAACTGTAGGTGTTTAGGAGTATATAGGTTTCAAAAGTTTCAAAGTGTTTAAAACATATGTGCCATATAATAGTGCCTGATTCATTGTATTTATAGTTTCTATTTTACATTAAGATAAAAAATACAGATCTAAATCAATTTTTGAAAAATTAGCACAGGCCAATTCAATGACATCAATGTCTCAAGTTAAATATTGATTTTATGCAAAGGCTAAGTTTCCTTTTAAAGACTAAATAATCTTGGTGTGGTTTCTGCTAATAAATTTTAATTTTATGGTATATATTTTAACAGTATCTTGCATCAATGAGAATATTCTCTCCATATAAATCTCTAGTCAAATGAGTTAAATAAATCATAGCCACAAGTTAATTTTTTAATTTGCTCTATTTACAAAAAATCTGTATTTTCAAAAGATTATGAGGTGAAAGGGGAATTTTTCATATTTCATTCTGATCTTAGAATTTGAAAAATGTTGGCCAATGGCATTGAACTATAATGGTATTTAATTTGGTTTTCCAGATCGCGCTTTTTCCTTTTCAATACACATCCCACTTGCCATTTCAATACAACATAAAATATATTCTAAAAGTTGTACAAATTCATTTAAAAGGACACAGAAATTGAGGTGATTTAAACCCTGTGTTATCCTGCAAGACTTATAATTTACCTCTTAGGGTTCAGTGTCACCTGTAAAAGGACATGAAAATGAATCAAGGGATCAAAAGTCTAGCTCTTTAAATTTAAAAACTGCCAGATACATTTTTCATTTTTTTGTGTCTTGTGGACAGTAGTAGCTTAAGTTTACTGAAATGAAAATTATAAAATTAAAGATGACTTAAATAGCCAAGTGCCAATCCACTACTACAATATATATCCTCATGCTTCAGAACTTCTTTCTTGCCCATACCACCTGCAGTGTGCCTATGCACACATCCCCACAATCTGATATACTATGAGTCCAAAAGACTAATCTTAATGAGCTCTTTACTATGATTCTGTGCTTCTCAGGATTTCTTGCCAGAGATTCTTTTCCCAGAAAAACAAACAAACAAAAACAAAATTCTAATAGGCTTCATTGAAGACAAGTTGAAAATATGTGTATGTTCTCATCCAGTTACTTCTTCTGGGGTATATTTCCAATAGAACATGGTATGTTTATACTATAAGATATGAAAAAAATCCCACCTGTTAAAGCCTAAAATAGCACACAACTCAAATGTCCATCATACATAAAAGAAAAAATTCTGATGTAATTATACAATAAAAATGAACTACAAATGCATGCAATCACACACATAGGTATCACAAACATTTGGTAGGCTGAAAATATTCAGACACCAAAGTATACACCAGTATGATTCTACATATAATAAACAAAAAAATGCAAAGTTATACCATAGTGTGTCAAAAGATAAGAAAAACTAATAAACTATACTATTAAATCTTATGCATATTTTTGTGCATGTTATATTTCACAAAAAATATTTAAAAGTTTTTTTTTTAAAAGAGGCAAGTACTAATGTAGTGATCCGAAGCGGTACATGCACCCCAATGTTTATAGCAGCAATGTCCACAATAGCCAAACTATGGAAAGAGCCAAGATGTCCATCAACAGATGAATGAATAAAGATGTGGTATACACACACACACACACACACACACACACACACACACACACACACACA
>NW_027397069.1:33070048-33103970 GCF_003265705.2 Callorhinus ursinus
CACACACACACACACACACACACACACACACACACACACACACACACTGGAATATTATGCAGCCATCAAAAAATCTTGCCATTTTCAATGACGTGGATGGAACTAGAGGGTATTATGCTAAGTGAAATAAGTCAATCACAGAAAGACATGTATCATATGACCTCAGATATGAGGAATTCTTAATCTCAGGAAACAAACTGAGGGTTGCTGGAGTCATGGGGGTTGGAGGGATGGGGCGGCTGGGTGATAGACATTGGGGAGGATATATGCTATGGTGAGCGCTGTGAATTGTGTAAGACTGATGAATCACAGATCTGTACCTCTGAAAAAAATAATGCAATATGTGTTAAGAAAAAAAAAAAAAGAAGATAGGAGGAGGGGAAGAATGAAGGGGCGGGGATTGGAGGGGGAGACGAACCATGACAGACGATGAACACTGAAAAACAAACTGAGGGTTCTAGAGGGGACAGGGGTGGGAGGATGGGTTAGCCTGGTGATGGGTATTAAAGAGGGCACGTACTGCATGGAGCACTGGGTGTTATACGCAAACAATGAATCGTGGAACACTACATCAAAAACTAATGATGTCATGTATGGTGATTAAGATAAAATAAAATTTTAAAAAAAGAGGGAGGTACTAAAAGCAGCTGCCAAGCTGTATTATTTGCATGAGTTTTGTGCACTTATGGCTATATTTTCTTGAAGATTACAATATTGCCAGGATATCTGGAATCAGTTAATTATATAAACCTCAAAGTACAATAAGGAAACAAATATATAATCAGGAGTCAATAGGTCATGAAGGTTTCATGGTTTACTTACTGAATGGTAGAATATTTTCAATGGCCATTCAAATTCTGAAATCCCAGTTTCCCTGCCTTAAGAGACATTTCCATGTATAAGGTAAATCTCCAATTGTAAGGGTGTCTCCCTCAGTATCAGGAAGAGTGGGATGACTCTTAGATTCCTAGAAACTGTTATCAGTGGAGAAGGGATGAACTTAAATCTGCATGACAACTTTAGCCTTTTTTACTATGCCTTTTATGGTGACCTCCCATAAATGATCCTCTACCTACATCTTCTCTTGTCTTTAGCTGGAGATGGTATTTAAGGTGATAGCTTCAGCTATTTTGGTGAGATACTCAGGTTTTTTTGGTCTCTCCCATGTATACAGGAGATATATATATTATTAAACCTTGTTTCATTTTCTATTAATCAGTCTTTTTTTTCCCTTGTTTTTTTTTTTAATTTAAATACAATTAGCCAACATTCTCTATTAATCAGTCTTGTGTAAATCTGGTTTTTAGCCCGGGTGGAAAAACCTTGAAGGACAGAGGAAAACCTTTTTCCTCTCCCACACTACTAAAGCTGGATATATGAATATATCCTATGTCCCAGCAACTCCACTTTTAAGCACATACCCAGAAGATCTGTATATACATCTGTTAAAAGACAAACACAAGTATATTCATAGCAACACTATTCACAATAAGCCCCAGACTTGAAAGAACTCAAATATCTGGCATAGAATAAATAAAATTGTGTATGTTCATCTATTGGAATACTGTTATATAATAAAAAGGAAAGAATTACTTATATACAACAATATAAAAGAATCTCATAAAGTGAAAGGAGCCAAAAACAAAAGAATAATATAGATTCCACTTATTTAAAATTTGAAAGAAAGGTAAAGCTCATCTATAGTATTATAAGTAAAGATAGTCAGGCTGGGATGTAGTATCTTAAAGTGGGTATGAGAGGGCTTGTGTGGTCCTGGTAATGTATGTTACTTGGTCTGGATAATGGTTATAAGAATGTGTTTACTTTGTGAAAATCCACTGAGTCACATTTATGACTTGTGTGCTTTTCTGTATGTATGTTATACTAGAATAAAACATTTAAATAAAAAAAGAAAAAAAGAAAGAAAAGTCCTCTTGCAAATGGGGCCCACTTTGGCATCTCTGTGCATGCATTCTCAGAATTGATCACTTCTACTCAAATTATATTTGAGTATTCCAGTTATTGCTTCTAGCTCCAAATCCAGGATCTAGAATATAGAGTATAGTGACCCACATGCAAAAGAAAATTTATTTACCTGAAACAGACAACCTGGCAATTACAATAACATATCTTACTTGGAAAAGAGAAGGATAAAAACTAAAAAAGTGGAATTATCCATTCAAGATTTTTTAGTGTAGGTGTGTGTAATAAACATATGCTACACAAGCTCATATGATTTCCTGAGAGAAAGAAATAGCAAGGAAAACCTAACCTGATAGTAGATCATTTTTCCTTGATCAGCTACTTCATTTGGCAGCCTCTGGTTTGAAAATCTGGGAAGAGCTATTATATTCATTTTTCCCCCATTAACACATCTGCCCTGGGATTGAGAGAATTGTCTTTTTGGAGACTACACTTCTTTGGATACTCACTTCTTGAGTATGGTGAGAAGTCTGGGATATTTGGCTGACTTTAGCAGTTCAATAGTCAAAAGGGTATTGTTAGTCAACCTTGGGATTTCTTTGGCAATACTTAAAGAATTATCTTGCATAGGTGTCAAATCTGAAAGGATATAACAGTTAATATATTGCAGGCTACACCTGAAGTGGGATAAAGAAGGGATCGAAAACAAGATGCAGCCTAGTACAGAATGTTAGAGCTCAGATAATTGGGAAAGTCTACATGTAAAAGGCTGATCTCTACAGGGTGTCAGAGCATACTCAAAGTGAAGGTGTCCATAAGGTGGGATGGCAGTCCAGAATAGGCTGTCAGTTCAAGAGAAGTGAGGAGGGTGGGCAGACAGAAAAGGGGTAGTGATGACAATGAGAAATTGGTTACACTTAGGGGGTGTTATGGGCTGAACTGTATGCCCCCCAATTAATATGTTAAAGTCAGAACCCCCCAGTACCTCAAAATGTAGCAATAGGGTCTTTAGAGAGGTGATTCAGTTAAAATGAAGTCATTAGGGTAGACCCTAATCTAATATGACTAATGTCATAAGAAGAGGAAATTTGGACACAAACACACAGAGAGGAGACAATGTGAAGACTCAGGGAGAAGACAGCCATCTGTAAGCCAAGGAGAGAAGCCTGAAGCAGATCCTTCCCTCATGGCCCTTAGGAGAAACCAGCCCTGCCAAACACTTTGATCTCAAACTTTTAGCCTTCAGAACTGTGGGAAAATAAATTTCTGTTGTTTAAGCCACCCAGCCTGTGGTATTTTGTCATGACAGTCCTACCTATTAGTTGAATAAGTAAATACATTAAAGATAATTGGAACCAAGTTTCTCACTGTCAGACAAGGGAGATAAAACTGTGGAAAGGAAAAACTAAATGAAACCTGATTAATTTTGGATTAGAATTGGAAGTAACAGTATGAATTCAAATAACATGTGTATAGCTCCTGTCCAGTATCAGAAAGCCTGCAAATTGCAATATCACACCTAGAGCCTAGAACTTAGTTATCAAAGACCATCCTCTTTAAAAAATAAAACAAAACCCAGAGCTCTTAGAGAAATGATTGATTCAAGTCAGTGTGAGGAAAAGAACAAAGTGAGTTTGAAATATCTTACTGTTTCAGTGATCTGAAAACAGAGTTGCTAAAAAAATATATTTAGTATATAAAAGTTGCAGTGGCTTACAAAAGGCCTTAAATATGTTGATTTATTACAAGTAATTTGGTCTTTTATTATAACTTGCAGCCCAGGAACCCCTTTAAAAAACTTGAAATATTAATCAAAGTAAAATTAAAATGAAGTCACCATTCCATACATAATATTTAATTAGGCAGAATTATATCTATGGGTGCTATCAGAAATCCTGAGGATTAATTGAAAATAAGATAGCAAACTTTATATGTGATTTCACTATATATACGATCAGTTTGATGCATTTGCAATAAAATTTCAGTCATAAAATAACACTATATTTAAAAATCTATTTTAATTTCATGCACATACCATCCTATTGCTTGCTTATACATAGAAGAGTTTAAAACTATACTTTCAGTGGTAAATAGCTAACTATAACTGCATCTGGTTCATCATTTTTCCTCAAAATCTGTCTCAATGGTCATATAAAACTGAAGTTATATTTTTAAATGTGTTAAAATAATTGAGTCCATAAGATATCAAATCTGGCATGTTATCCACTTCAAAACATGTTAATAATTTTAAAATAAAATAATTAAGCATATGTAAACTAATTATTAAAAAACACACAAAAGTTGATTATTTAACTAATATTGAGAACTTATATAAATTATTGTATTTTATTATTAAGGGGGGTCTTCATCACTCTGTATAGCATGCCAATAAAATTTCCCATCATTTTAGAAGGCTTCTAAAGTAGCGATTTTTGTAAATTTTATAGTATTTTTAAAATTATTACCAAAGGAAACACTTTTCCAAATGGAAAGGAAGTCTACAGTTGAACTAAAATGTAAAATGAGTGAATCTCAGGTAGAATTATTAAGAATTTACTAATGACAACTTCCTATTTTTTAAACTCTGTTCACTGCTCCTATCTGCTATTACACCTCTGGCATATTTTAAGATGAATTTCAGGTATTTTAAAATAAATACCTGGTCATTATATCTCATTATTATGGCAAGCTTGTCTGCCTTATATAGTGAACAGGCATTTCCCCTTAGTGATTCTTCTGCCCCAAACTGAAAGAACAACCTATAATATCAGGACTGTCACTAATATTAACTTTCCAAAAAAAAAAATGTTAAAAAAGAAATGTAAAAAAATTCTAGAAATGTATTTAGATACTAATTTACATTATTCTGTAAAAGATAAATGTGTTTTGGAATACTTAATGACTTCTGGTCTCAAGCAAGTTGCCAATCCTTTCCACAACTTCACTTCCATGAATGGCTGATGTTGTTACTGTTATTAAGAGCTTAAATTAGAGGTTTCTAGGCTTCTAGAAAAAAAAGAAAACAAATTCCCATCAAAAGCTTTATTTTGGAATTTGTTGGTTCACAGAGGAAAAGTAATTAGTTGATATTGGGAAAGTCCTCAAAAATATAAGCAAAAGATATATGATGAGAGAAGTTTTTGAAAGTTTCCAGTAATGAGGAAGAAAATAGGAATTTGTAGGTCCCTTCAATAGAATCTTAAATGAATTGACTGCATAGTTCACCCACAGACCTGAAACACTTGAAAACACTTGAAACATAGGGTCTCAGTCCTGGCCATGACTCCCATGTTTTCAACTTGAAAGAAGAAAAGCAAAGCCCTCTGCCTTCAAAAGACCAAGTATGCTTATGCAGATGCCATTTCATCAAACCTAGTATACACTAAAGATGAGAATATTGTCTGCATTTTTCAGACTATGTAAGAGTTCTTGGGACATTCCACTTTTTTATGGAGAATGAGCTAAATCTTCCAATTACAATAAGCTTAAGTTTCTGTCAGACATATTAATGCAGGTCCAGAATAGATTGTAAAATTTAGATGAATAAAGTGCTTTTAAAAAATTATAGGTATATCAACTCTGGATATGCTTTCTGGCTTCTCCATCCATTTCTTTCCTTAAAGTCTTTTTGCTCTCTTCCCTTGAAGATGGTAGCCTGGCCAGAAGCCAAAGAAGTGGTAGGGCCATAGAAGAGGCCACATAGAAGAGGCCACAAGAAATCAAAGGTGGAGCCAGAAATCAAGGAGGTGACTAGCATGGTTAGGACATATAAGGCTATTTAACAAATAAAGAAATATATTGGAGATAATGAGAATCAATTGTCTCACTGTTGGAGAAAGCCTTCATAAACATATTAAAAAGAGGAAAACTAGGAAAAACAAACAATAATACAAACAAACAATAAATTCCTTCGATGTTAGATTGAAATTAGAGGTACTGGTGTGACCTCACAGGTAGTCAAGGTAGACTGATAGAATCAGGATGGCTAGATAGATAGATAGATAGATAGATAGATAGATAGATAGATGATAGATAGATGATAGACAGATAGATAGATAGATGATAGATAGATGATAGATAGATAGATGATAGATAGATAGATAGATAGACAGATGATAGATAGATAGATAGATAGATAGATAGATAGATAGATGATAGATGATAGATGATAGATAGATGATAGATAGATAAATAGATAGATGATAGATAGATAGATGATAGATAGATAGATAGATAGATGATAGATAGATGATAGATAGATAGATAGATAGATAGATAGATAGATAGATAGATGATAGATAGATGATAGATAGATAGATAATAGATAGATAGATATGGATAGTTAGGCCAACAGTTATATTTATGCAGCTATGTATATATCGTTATGTGTACATGTGTATCTCCAACTATAATTTACCATAAGCTTAATTTGAGCCTTCTCCCTCCCATTGCTATTTGTAATGTCTTTCTCTGAGAGTGAGAAACTTGACTCTCATCTGCAATTCATTTACTTATTTGTTCAACCCTATATACATCTCAAGTAGTTTCAGAATGGCTGACTCATGTCTTTACGTAAAACACACTAACAATTCTTTTTGGCTTTCACATTTCCATTGCTAGTCAAAAACGCAAACAATGAATCATGGGACACTACATGAAAAAAAAAACAAATAAAAAAAAAAGTAAACAACAACAACAACAACAACAACGAAAAACCCCCACTATTCTCCAAAACTGCTTAGGTCAGCTTCTTTTCCAGCCATGTGTCTGATAAATTCCCCTTCACAATTTCTTTTCTTTTACATTTATATCCTTCATCCTGACTACTTCCTTTTAGGATAATCTTCCACTTCACCACTTTTCTCTTGATTTCTGTTTGGTCTTAATTAAACCATTAATTAAATTTCTAATGCAAATTGTCTTTTTTTTTCCCCAATTTGTTTGTTCTAAAAACTCCACATATCATTTCTGAAAAACTCTTGACCTTTTAAAGTATTTTGACACCATTCTATATATCTTTAATTACATTAAAAATGAATAGCTATACTCTGAATCAGATTATTTTAGCATTTCAAGTTTCTATTGGATTCCTCACTTTTATATTTATGGGTTGTATTTTTGTGTTTCGCTGGATTGTCCCTCTTTTCTTTTCTTGTATTGTGAACTCAAAATTCTTTATCTTGATTAGTAGAAATAATTTGTTGTTCATATATAAAATTCATTCCTCTAGAAGCATTTCAAAATCTTCCAACATGAATGACACTATGGGCACTAACAACAAACACTTATTGAAATAAAACATCAGACTTGACATTCCTAGCATTATCTATATGTGGGTAGTTTGAATTCTGGTATTTTTTTTCTCACTGAAGGATAACTTTAGAGCTAGGAATGCTCAGAGAGCTCTCTCTATTTTTTTTTTAACGGCCTCCATTCATCTCTAAGACCAAGACAAACAAGTATCTCACCAACTATAACTTCAAAGTTTGATGTCTTTATCTTTTAGAAGTTCCTATTTTATTTGTCTCTGACTCAACTTGCCATTTTACATGTACTAGACTTTGTCATCTCGGCCAAATGTGGATTGTAAAAGCATAAGCTCTGAATTACCAGAGTTACCAGTGTAAATCAAAAGTCACATTTGTAACCTCTTTTAAAAATGTAATTTTGCAAGTTTTGATCTGTGTAAGATTCCCTGCATGTTTATTATTACTTTGGAAAAGAAAGGTGTTCTAGAAAATCTGTTTGTTCTATCTTTGTGAATATTCTGAATTAGAAGGCTTCTCAAAACATGTGGTGAGTTTTATTTCCCAAGTAACTTTTTTTTTCCTTACTCAAGTGTTGTGGAGTAAAAACCCCAACTGCTATCAATTTGATTTTTTAAAATTTATTATTTAAATTATTTATATGGCCATGATAAATGAGAAGTCTTTAATCTTCTCAGGTCTTAAGATAATTAAGAGTTAATGTTTTATAAGGCAGTGAGTGAAAGGTACAAATGTCCAAGAAAAAAACTTAGTCTGATATATTTCAATTTATAATATTAATAATAATCAGATATAATGCAAAATTTCTGAGGTGGACATGAGTCAATTCCTGAAATCTTTACAATTCTGAGCATAAGTAGAGATGATTTTTCTTCCTCTTCTCATCATCTTCTCATAAGAAGACAAAAAAAAATCTCCCTCATCAAACACTGAGAATCTGTTTTTGAGTAGTTTCTTCTCTTGTGAAGTAATTATCTTCAAATATTTAGAACTATAGCATTCAGTAGTAACATTGATGATATTCTTATTTTCTTATTTGTGGGATCTATACGTGAACTTTCTCTATCTTCAACAGACACATTACAAGCCAGCAAGTACACAAAAATTAAAATAATGCAATGCAAGACAGAGAGAAAGGATACACTGGACAATGAGAAATGATAAACATGGATGGGATTAACATCAGGTTATAAATGAAGAATAAAATGTGAGTGAATTTGAAAAACCACAGTAAGAAATTTCCCAAAAGAAACACACCAAAAAATAAAATAAAATAAGCCTAACAAATAAAGAACAAAGCATCCATAATCTGTGGGAAATTTCAAGCAGTCTAATCTATATGTAATTGGAGTCCCCAAAGGAGAGGAGAGAAAAAAAAAATATGTAAAGAAATAATGCCTAAAAACATTTCAAACTTGATGAAAACTATAAACTGATTGATACAAGGTCAATGAAACCTATATATAGAAATATGAAGAAAACACTATAATCAAGTTTCATATACATATACATATATTCAACATATATAAAATCAAATTTTTCCTAAAAATTAAAACAAAACTAAACTGTTATCTAATAAGCTAACCAAGAATATAATAGTAATATAACAGGCAATTCTCCCCAAAAGGCTGAAAAACAAATAATATTAATAGTCAAATTAAACATAAATGATGTAAATACCCCAGTTAAAAGGCGGGGATGATCACACTGGGAAAAAATTTCACTATATATTACATAAAGGAATCCTCTTTAAACATAAAGAAAAATATATTTTCAAAGAAAGGCTGGGAAAAGATATGACATACTAATATCAATCAAAAGAAATCTAAAGGAATTATATGTACATCAGACATAATAGATTCCATAGCAAAGATTATTACAAGGAATTAAAAAGTAATTTCATGGGCACGTGGGTGGCTCAGTTGGTTAAGCGACTGCCTTCAGCTCAGGTCATGATCCTGGAGTCCCAGGATTGAGTCCCACATCGGGCTCCCTGTTCAGCAGGGAGTCTGCTTCTCCCTCTGACCCTCTTCCCTCTCGTGCTCTCTATCTCTCGTTCTCTCTCTCTCAAATAAATAAATAAAATCTTTAAAAAAATAAAAATCTTAAAAGAAAGTAATTTCATAAAGATAGTTATTTATTCCTTAAGAGGACATAGTGTGTGAAGTAAAAACTGATGCAAAGAAAAACAGATAATTCCACAGTTATAGCCAGATTCACTATCTCCTCTCCATAGTCAATATAATAATTAAAGATAAATTATAAAAGAATGTAGAAGATGACTATCCATCAACTTGACCAGATTAGTTTAACATTTATAGGAGATTCCACCCAAAATAGCAGAATGCACATTTTTTTTCAGGTACATACAGAACATTTACCAAATACCATGATATGGGCCATACAACAAGCTTTGATAATTTTTTTTAACAAATATTAAAGTCACACAATATGTTCTCTGATCACTATAGAACTATATTAGAGATAAGTAACAGAAGTCTGGAAAATCCTTATTGTATGGAAAATAAATAGAATAAGTCTAATTAATTCATGGTTCAAATTTAAAAAGGAGAAAAATAAATTATTTTGAGCAATTATTAAACTGAATTAAAATAAAATACAATATATTATAATTCAGGAAAGCAGCTAAAGCAGTGTCTATTGGTATGCTTATAGCACTAAACAATTATAATATAAGAAAGTTCTTAAAACAATACCCTTTGATTGCACATTAAGAAAATCAAAAAGGAATAATAACCCAAAAGTAAGTAGTAAATATGAAATGATAAAAAATAAGAACATAAAGCAATGAAATAGAAAACAGAGAAACAGAACAATATAGAAGATTTATAAAATAAAAATTTGGCTACTTGAGGAGTTAACGTAACAAATAAAACCCTAGCCAGAATTAAGGGGAAAAAGTCAGAAATTACTATTATCAAGAATGGAAGAGAATGGTAGATCCTGATGTAGACCCACCACACATATATGTTCAGTTTATTTGGAAAAAGATTCCACGATAAAGCACTGGTGCTGGAACAAATGGATAGCAATATGAAAGATAATAATGGTAACTTTTTTTCCCTTGCATTCCACAGTATATAAGAATTAGCTTGGTATTTATTATATACCTAAATATAATAGCTGAAACTATAAATTTCTTGAAGATAGGTAAAATCTTAATGATCTTAAATTTGACAGAGATTTCTGAGATAAAAATAAGCAAGCACACCTAAAGCACAACCCATTAAAGAAAAAAAATTGATAAATTAAACTTCATCAAAATGAAGAACTTCTGCTCTTTTTATAACACTGTTAAAGAAAGGAAGAACCAACCTACAGACTTAGAGAAAATAAAGGAATGCATCCATAAAGGGCACCCAAAACTAAATAATAAGAAAACAATCTTTTATTTTCTTAAATGGCACAGGAATCGAATGGACAATTCACCAAAGAAGATATATAGAGGGAAAATAATCAGATGCTCACCATCACTAAATATCATGTCCATTAGGGTTGCTATAAGAAAATACCAGAGACTGGTAGCTTATAAACAACAGAAATTTGTTTCACAAAGTTCTAGAAGGTGAAAATCCAAGATCAAGGTGCCAGCATTTTTGTGTGAGGGCCCTCCTCCTGACTCATAGCCAGTGCTGTCTTGCTGTGTTCTCACATGGTGGAAGGACCTAGGGAGCTCTGTGGGATCTTTTTTATTAGAGCACAAAACCCATTCATGAAGCTTCCATTATCAAGACTTAAGCATGTCCCAAAGACCCTGACAGCCAATACCATCACATTGAGTGTTAGGATTCAACATATGGATTTTGGAGGGAAGCAAACATTCAGACCATGGCACTAGTAAGTTTCTAACTATATCAATATGCAACATGATGTAAATTAAGATCATGGCATATTATCTTGTTGTTAATGAAAACCAAAAATGGTATACATATATGTGGATACATATTTATACTATATGAATGGATAGTTAGATATACTAGGTATTTCTACAAAGTGAAAAAAGCAAATAAGCTAAAGATCTATAAAAGGCCAAATATAAAATGTTATGTGCATGGAATAGCTTTATGTCTTCTCTCAAAAAGCAATCCCTAGGCAAAAATAGTAAATTTATAAGGTTTTTAACACCAGAATATTGGCATTTACCTTGAATATCTGGTATAATGAAACAGCAGCCGGTGACATACTTAGGATACACAGTTAATGTGACTTAATGAGGTCACATTAACCTGACTGTGCATGTTACAATAGGTTATGCCCCCATTCCACCTGACTGCACAATTTTCTATCTTTTAACAATTCATCCTACCCAAGTGTCATGGACCTCTCCAATGGATGCTTATTTTCAGCTCACTAATCTTTCCTGGATCTTACTTTAGCCACCTAACACCCTGGTCCTGCAATGCTGTACTTAGATACAATTGGTCACTTTTTTGAATAAAAATCAAGATGGTTATTAAATAAAATCAAAGGAAGTGTTTAACATTATGCCACAGGTAACATAAAAAATTAAGGAGTCCTGTACAGTGGAGAAATTTTTTCTTGTCATATTCTCATAATTTTTTATCTGCCCCCCCAAAGGATAGATTATGCAACTTTTGTCACTGTTGTTGACACCTCAGGAAGAACAGAAAGTATCAGCACAGAAACACTGATAGAGAATTAGAAAAAATATCTGGCGCAAAGGCAGGAATATTTTCATAGAGAATTTTTTAAAAGGTCAAATTACTTTATGTTCCCGAATCGTATGTGTTTTACATATGTGTGCACCTGTGTATGGACACATGAACGTGTGCATGTCTGAACACATTAGAGAGAGGAATAGAGAGAGTTTCATACATACAATCAAAGAAAACAGAACTAGTTGAGGAACTAAGACCTCTGCTATTTGGAGACAAAAAACCCACAACAGCCAATACTGTAGACAACAACCCATTTTTACATAAAATAGAATAATTCATAGGAGAAAAACAATGCATAATATAATACCAATATTATATCCAAATTATACCTGCCTTACACAAAACTATGATTGCACTAATTCTTGCTCATACTTTGTTTATATTTATAAGTATATAATACCAATATTATATCCAAATATAACTGCCTTACACAAAACTATGATTGCACTAATTCTTGCTCAGACTTTGTTTATACTTATAAGTTCCCCACACACCACCACCATGTCTTTCTGCAGGAAGAATGTATTTCCCCAACTCATTAATTCTGAGCTAGCCACATAACTGGCTTTGGCCAATGGCATGCATATGGATGTGATGTATGACATGTCTAAGCTCTAATTTTAGATGGCATTGTGTGGTTTGATAATGCACTGCTACCTGAATCCATCCTTGAGTGTTGGCTTTTTGCTATAATAATAGGATAAAAAGATGTGGAAATGAGTCAGGTCCAATCAATGTGGCCAAGAATTCCCTAGTCAAATCCAGTAGAGCTGTGGCCAAACTCATATAATAAATTCAAGAAATAAAAGTTTATTGTTTTAAGCCACTGAGATTTTTTTTTTAACTACTGGAGCAAAAGCTAACTAATATGCCTTAAAAGAGATGCTGGAAGTAAAGAAGATGGTAGAGTACCATGCTTTTCTTTTTCTAAATAAGTTTTTATGTATGTAACTATTCTATTTACTATGTCTTGCTATTTAGATTTATTATTTAGCACATTATAATTTATTCCAAAATTCTGATTAACAATGTAACATGTGTTGGTATGTTTCTTTGCTTGCTTTATTTGATTTTGCAATGTGGCCCCAAATCTATATTGCAACAATTTAACCAATTAATAAGCAACAAGTTAACAAATCCCTTCAAGCATTGTTAAAGATATATGAACTCAAAGATATATGGACTCAACTAGTGATGTATAGTCCAGATTTTGATGTCACGGGTGTGTAGGCCAAGTTAGCCATCTCCTTTACTGTAAAATGAAGTTTTAATAAAGTCCTATTTTTAGCTGGACTTGAAATGTCCTACCCTATGCACCATTTAACATTAAATCACAATTTATAATGCACCTTTACTACTCATTTCCCTAAATCATCAGTTTTGTTTTTATATAGGAATGGCAGTTGACAATTCTCTTCTAAATACAAGTGACATTTAGATCAAGAGAAAACAGTCTCACCCAGGGTGAAAAATGGTTAGTCCTTTAAAGTGTTGAATTTTTCTAACTCCTTGAATATTTGCCAGAGAAAATAAAAATTTCTAATATACCATGTTTGTTATTTACTAACTGCCTAAAGTATAGAAATTACACAGCAAAAAGTTAGTTGATTGTATAATCTGAAAAATGTTTTTCTAATATTTGTATTGCAACTGTGAATTTGATTTTTATATTTCAGGATTTTTATATGAAACTGAAATGAAAAATGCAGTTTGTAATATTTGATGTGCAAGAGGAGTCTCAAAGCTGTTCATCTTTCTACACAAATAGTATTTGATTTAAGGTTCTATTATCACTAAGCTTATTAGCAATTTCCAAAATGGTCTAAATAAGTGACCCCTTCTCAAAATTAAAATAAAGAAAAAAGAAACTAACTGAGATAAAATATATTTTGAAAGTAGACATTTTGCCCTATAAGAGGGCGTCAGTACATACTATCCTCTGCCACTAATCTCGTCAGACAAGTAGACTCTACAAAAAACTATGGTTTAAATGTTTATGAATCACGTTATAGGAGACATCAAAAGCCATTAGAATTATGAATATATTTTATTCATATTATCCCCCAGAGGAAACATCTGGGGTTTAAAAACATTGTAGTTATGTGATCCATGGTGCTCTTTTTCTTTTTCTTTCTGATTCATATAACTCAAGGGCTTCATGTAGTTTCCTTAGCTATGAATTTAAATGTCTCATCTATTTTTCTTCCAAATGTTTTGCTTTTCTGTGTTAACCTTTTTATGCATCTATATTTAGCTTGGTCTGTAAATAGTAAAAGTGCTGACTGAACTACCTCAAAAGGGAATGAAGAAAATAAAAGTGGACCTGAAAATCAAGAAAATCAAGGAAATAATTTTAACTCTTTGTGGTCATTCTTAAAACAGTATTTAATAGTGAAATAGAACAAATTTATAGATAGCCTGTCCTCTGAAATGATAGCATATGGGAAGATTACTTGCAGAATTATGGATCCTTATCATTTGCCATAGCTTTAGAGAATACGTAGTCTAAATTCTTTCCCTTAATTTTATAGGAAAAAAAAAATCCATGCTCAAAGAGCTGAAGGTCACATAACAAGTTCCTTGGTAGACTGATAAATAACAACAAGATGTCCTGATTTCTATGAAAGCATATTTTCAGTTTAGAAATGTTCCTTGTATTTGATTCATGTATACTTAGGAAAAATTTGACTAGTCATTCAGAATAGCATTCTATATTATGAACTTATTTCATTTACTTGTTAATATATATAAGGGATACAGGATAAGTTTAAGTAATTTTTACAGTATTTTTATTTAAAAAATATCATTAGGGGGTGCCTGAGTGGCTCTGTTGGGTAAGTGTCTGCCTTTGGCTCAGGTCATGATTCTAACCCCGAATCAGGCTCCCAGTTCAGTGGGGAGTCTGCTTCTTCCACTCCCTTTGCCTCTCCCCTGGCTTCTGCTCTCTCCCTCTTTCTCAAATAAATGAATGAATGAATAAAATATTTAAAAAAATAAAAAAAAATATCATTAGGATCTCCAGTTCCTGGTCAGACGTGTAAAAATCTTGAAAGTAATCATTTCCTTCCTCCCGGCAAGTAAAAGGCTGAACAAATGGAAAATCAACTCTCTTTAGATTCATCAGAGAATTGAAACCACAGTACAAGCCGCTACCCTGAAAAAATTGAAATATAAATTGCAAATATAAATATAAAAAATCACAGAAACTCTGGAAACTGGTAGGAACACTTAAATAGGGTAATTGAGTAAATGCTAGAAACTAAGTATTGCCTAGTTTAAAAGATTAAACCTCCTGGGGGCGCTCCCTTGGAAGGGATGTCTCCACACTTTTGTGAGTTTTACTACTAGAAGCCCCATCAAATTCTCAGGGTAAAAAGCAGAGAAAAATCCCCTCATACTTTCAGGAGGCAGGGTGGAGAAGTAATATTTGAAAAATATTTTGAAAAAAGCCTGGAGTGCTTGTTCTCCTAACAAAGATCTTCCTTCAAGAAAAACTATTTTGCCAGAGTTTAATTTAATTGATGTGGGTTTTACCAGAGTCAAATCAACCCGGGGAAGGTAAATAGCTAAACCCAGCCTGTATATGAATGCTTATAGCAGCTTTATTTTTACATGCCAAAAAGTGGAGACAACCAAATGTCCTTCAATAGGTGGGTGAACAAATCATGATACATGCATACAAAGGAATATTATAATAAAAGGAAATCATCACGTCACAAAAAGACATGGAGGAAACTTAAATGCATATCAATAGGTGAAGGAAAAAAGTCTGAAAAGCTGTATAACTGTATATTTTTGTCAATATAAAATTTGCACTGCTCAAAGATAAACAGGCAGGAAAGACTATGCTACTGTGGTAGAAAAGGGAGACTGAACTCAACTCCAACTGAAACAAGTCAGAAGGGTTTTTAAGCACAGGCGCTGTCTAGTGGAAACAGACTAGAGGAAGTCAGAGAGGAGGTATATTAATGACATGTGTGCAAAACATTAGTTACTCCTGAGTAAATGTTATTCCTGGTCAAAAGTTTACCTCTATAATTAGGCCGTCCATGTTTGCCAATCGGTGCCCATGGAAGTTAGGTTCCTACCTTGGCACAGGACGATAGGGTTGCTATCTCCTTCCACGTTTACATTTCAAAGACATGATTCCCAGATTGTTAATAAAGGGTTACAAAACTGGCTAGAGGCTGGGAAAAATGCACACACATTTCAAAGCAGCAGATAAAGAATTAACAAGTTTTCTAAGGTAAGTGCTCTAAGAAAAGGAAGGGTAGGGGTTTACAGTCAGAAAAAAAAAACTGTCTAAAATTTAGTTATGCTGAGGGGAATATTAAGGAAGTGTTGGTCAATTCCAACTATATGACAATGTGGAAAAGGCAACACTATAGATAGATCAGTAGTTATAGAGAAAGACCAATATTTGCCAGGGCTGTGGGAAGCTATGTGAGGAAATCAGGGATAAACAGGTAGAGCACAGGGGATTTTTAGGGCAATGAATCTATTCTATATGATACCATAATGATGTATACAAGATGTCCCACAGAACTATACAGCACAGGAAATGGACATTAATGTAAACTGGGGCATTTAGTTAGAAATAACATACCCTATATGGGCTCCCTGATTTTAACAAATACACCACACAAATGCAATATGTTAATAACAGAAGAAACTGTGGGTGGTGAGGGTACTGGTAAATAGAGAAGAAACTCTACGTTTTATTCAGTTTTTCTGTAAGTTTAAAACTTCTTTGAAAAGTAAAATCTATTTTTTTAAATCATAACAATATTTTACATTACCCGATAATTTCATGTCACTACTTTTATCATTCATTTCCTCAAAACAGTACCAGATGTATCGTAAATGTTTGCTGCATATCATTTGGGATTAAATTATACTTAGATAAAATATAAAATACATTGCATAAAATATTAATAGCATAACTTTGAAAAAACTTTAAAAGTTTTATTCCCATAGTCCCTTTTATTATACTAGTAAAATTTACTTATTTCTTGTGCTCCATTTAAAAAGTTCCCTCTAAGGTTTACCTTATATGAATTAACTTTTTTTTAATCAGAATTACCTATTGTCTCATCAGCTTTGAAAACAACTATGTTATCTTCAGTGAGTTTCTGTCTACAAATTGTAGATTGATAAAATCTGAATTATTTTTTCAAGGACAACTTGTAAGTCTTCTCCTCTACTAAGCTATATATGAAATGTCTAAATTGACATTTCGTATATAGACAACTTGTAAGCCTTCTCTACTAAGCTATATATGAAAATGTCAATTTAGAAAAATGCTTGCTTCCTATCGCACTCAAATGTAGCTACTCATATTTTTAAATTATCAACATATTAGGTCATACTTTCCCCAAGATTAAAATAAAATTTAAAAATTTTAATACTGAGATAGGCATGAAATAGACTATTTGATAAATGATGTTTGATAATAGAGAGCAAAAATTATGTTTTCATGTCACTGCAGCCCCCACTGTTGGTGATGAAGACCATCCAGAAGACAACAGATGACATTCCACAGCCCATGGATTACAAAAACATGATGTATTATTAATGTATTGCAAGAGATTATCTACACTTGTTGAAATCAAACACACTTTTCTCCAGAAAGTAAGGGTGATAGGCTAAAAAATTCACAGTGGTAGCTTCTCTGAACTGGACTTTACACTTGGAATATTCATTTTGATTTGCCTCTCCCACCACACTGTCTACTAGAAAAATAAGTTTCTTAGCTCTTACAACTTTGTCTCAAGTGTAGGTGTATTTAGGAGCTGGCATGAAACAACACAAAATAACCCTTTCCTTTATCTTTTAGCTCAGTGTTGTCTTTTTCCAAATTATCATTATTTAGGGCTGAGATCAAATGAAATCATGCAGAAAATGCCAATTCTTTATACTTAGTAAAATATCTTTTTATCTTAAGGTTCACACAATTTTACATATGATTTTTGGATTCTCACCACTCAGCTTTTCCCATTGGGAATAATACCCACTACATGGGATGGATTTAATGGAGTGCTACTCAAAGGTAGGTCTTTGCACTGGTGTTGATTTGCAAATTGTTTGTTACAAGTCCTTGACAAGATGTTTTAAAATTTCATAACATTGGAAAAATGTAGGCAAATTATGATTTATTTTTATAGCCTTCTGTTAGAGTAAAAGTTTTTCTGATAAGTATAAATTACATTGGGCTTCTATTTTGTGTATTTTTAGTTTTGTGTTCCTATTAGCTTACTCTTATTTTAATTTTACTAAAGTATCTACTCATCATCAGGAAACTGTAAATTAAAAACAACAGTAGCTTGCTATTTATAAGGCAGTTGTTCACTGGTTAATTTGCCTTTCAGTCTTGTAGAGTCTGAAGAACAGAGGGCCTGGAGTCAATTTCTAAAGTTCAGATCCCAGGTGTCTCCTTCCTTTCTATGAGACACTGGGTGGTTACTAACCTGTATCTCTCTCATGATATATGTGTGGCATTCAGCTCTGTGCCTGACATTCGCTAAGTAATTAACAAATGTCAGTGACATCTATTAATGTTATTTTCTGAATCAAAGAAAATTCCTCATCCCACTTCCTCCCAAGCAAATCCTCTCATTCAGTTCTGCATCCTGGTGTGAGAAAAACAAACAAACAAAAAACCCAAATAACCCAAGATTTGTCCACAATTAACTTCCAGAATTGTGAGGAGAAGCAAAATTATCTTTATAAATTGAAACATTAGCTCAGGAAAAATAAATTTGGAACTTACAACCCCAAGTAATAATAATAATACCTTAACCATGCAATAAACCATGCTTTAGATGATTAAACAGATACAGTTAACAGACTTTTACTTACAAATGTAGTATCTGTCTTTCTCAGTATATTCAAATAGAAACAGGGAAGCTTAAGATTTTATTTACTTACATCTATCCGTGGCACCTCAGAGTGCCTGGTAGTTAGAAGTGTCTCAATAAAGGTTTAATAACTAGATACATAAACAACAATTAAATAAATATGATAGGCTTGTAGTTATCTCTTCTTTTCTTCTCCTTTGGTAGTTCATCTAACAGCTGAAGAACAGCAAAAACCAAAATCAGAATTCCCTTACTCTGACAACTGTTTTTTATTCACACTTTTTTGACTGTCATAGAATTTGTGTGAAACTATTGTGAAAGGACTCTATTTAACCGTCCCCCACCCCTCCCCAACCACACTTACAGACAAAACTCACAGGTGTCTTCACTTGGCCCAACTCTTTGTTTTTCTAGGTCACAGTACCTTCCGTTCTCAGAAAGTAGACCTCAACTACAAAACAAACGTATTCTCTAGCCTGACCACAACCCACATCCCAGACAAGCCCTGGACAGAGCCACTGGAAAAACCTGCCACCTCTTCCACCACCTGGCCAAGAACTGACCTTCTTCCCACACCCCCGACCATGGGCACAGCTGCAATCCTCTCATATCCCTCAGACTCCCTAACAAGGCCCAGCCTGACAGAACCTGGTGACTGACATCTCTGTTGATGTCAGGTCCCTCTCCTCCCTTGGAGAGTGAATAAACTCTGTCTTGCTTATTGCTCTATTCTTTCTGCAATTCTTTGCCACCCTTGTTACCATCCACCCTAACATATTGCAAGGCATCTTCTGGCAAATTAATTATACCAAATAATAACCAATTAAGCCTCTATGACTGTAAAACAGTGTGCTTAAAGTTTGGTCTGCAAACAACCTAAATAATTACAACTGAGAAATAAACATGAATCTTCCAAATCTTTAACATTTGAGAAGCACTGGTATGCAAAACTCTATTTTGGAAATGACCTAGTCTCATCTCCTTTTAGTTAAATGTTATGCCTCAGATTAACCACTGTTTTTTTTTTCTCAAATAATGCATTTATAGCAATCATTCTATTTGTTGTTGAGAATTGTGTTGCCCACAATTCTCAAAACAACCTGACAAAAGCTGTGGACTCACACTCAAAAATAAACAAATAAATGTATTCCTAAATATATTTATAAAATTACATTCATGTTTAATTTTGAGGGATTCATGGAGTCCCTGGAAGAAAATTGATCCCAAGTTTAACAATTTTTGTTTATAAGACTTTTTAAACACTCCTCTGTTCTATTCCAACACAGAAAATTATTTTTTCTTTCTAAAGTATACTTTTCCATTGGTTTTAACTTATGTTTATTTTCTCATATATTCAAAGATGTACTTAAAAATATCAAATATTTTTTGTAAAATATGTTTTTATAGGAATTTAAGATGGAATCTTTGCTCTTTGCTCTCTTTTAATATTAACTTTTAATATTTTGATGACTGATACACTTGTATGTTTTGAATATTTTATTGGTCATACTTCTTTTTTTCACTTTTTCTTCTTCTTTCCTTCTTCTATATTTAAAGGCTTTAGTTCCTTTTTTCTTTTTTTGATTTTTTTCCTCTACTGGTTTTAAAATTGACATTCTTTTCTTTCTTTTAGTTAATATCATAAATGTTTACATCCATTCTAAACATGTATAAAAAAATTCAATCATTTTATTCTTGTAACTCAAATATTTAAAAATCTGTAAAATTCTTTAACTAGTCTCTACCCTCTCATATTCTATGTTACTGCTGGAATTTTAAACCCTAATGATTAATCATTAATATATGGTATTTACACAATATTTATACATGAAGAGTCATATAATTTATTTTCACTAATATCATGGGTTGGCCAGTTGCTACTTTGAGTTTTTATATCTGGAAATATGATTTCACCCTGATTCATTAATGCTATTTGGATAATAGTAATTTAGAAAGATTCTCTTGTGAACTTACAGTAATAATGTTGCTGAAGAGAAGTATTTCTTTCATGAGTAGTCTGTTTTGTTTTGCTTTGCTTTTCTGATAGCTGTTAAGACTATTTGTTGTGGGAACTGATCTGCATTTTTACTATTATGCATCTTTTTTTAAAGATTTTATTTAATTTTATTTTTTTATTATTATTTTTTTAAAGATTTTATTTATTTATTTATTTGAGAGAGAGAGAATGAGATAGAGAGAGAGCATGAGAGGGGTGAGGGTCAGAGGGAGAAGCAGACTCCCCGCTGCGCAGGGAGCCCGATGCGGGACTCAATCCCGGGACTGCAGGATCATGACCTGAGCCGAAGGCAGTCGCTTAACCAACTGAGCCACCCAGGCGCCCAAGATTTTATTTAATTTTAGAGAGAGAGAGCAAGAGTGGGGGAGGGTCAGAGGGAGAGACAGAATCTCAAGCGGACTATTCTCTGACTGCAGAACCCAATGTGGGGCTTGATCTCACAACCATGAGATCATGACCTGATCCAAAACCAATAGTCTGACACTTAGCCGACTGAGCAACCCAGAAGCCCCTTTACTATTATGCATTCTCCTTATTATTATGCATTTGAATCCTTTAGAGAAAAGTAATAACTTTCTTTCAATCATAGGACCATATTTACTATTATATTTTAAATATTTTTCTCCCTTTTCAATTCATCTTTAAAAAATAGCTACTGGACATTTGATCCTTTTTTTTTAATTTTCTGCTTCACTATATCTCTTTCATAATTTACACCTGTAGCACTTCTGCCTCTTATATGTGTATTTTCCTTTGATCTATCTTCTAAAACAAATTCTCTTTTCAGATATATTTGGTCTAAGTGCTAACAGGTCTGTGGCAATTTTCCATTTATATAATTTTTTTAAAACTCCAATATGCCTATTTTCTCACACTGCCATGCACTTACCTTATGGTTTCTATTACTTCCTTTGTTTCATTTACATTTTAGACATTCTTATTTTGGAAATAATCTTATTTATTTCAATTTTTTATATTCTTATTTATTTCAATTTTTTATATTGTTTCTTGTGTTTGGTAAGGAAGTTTTTTTTTTAAAGATTTTATTTATTTATTTGAGAGAGAGAGAATGAGAGAGAAGAGGGTCAGAGGGAGAAGCAGACTCCCCGCTGAGCAGGGGAGCCCGATGTGGGACTCGATCCCCGACTCCAGGATCATGACCTGAGCTGAAGGCAGTCGCTTAACCAACTGAGCCACCCAGGTGCCCTGGTAAGGAAGTTAACCGGACTCTATGTCAGCTGACCTCATCTCTGGAAGTTTCTGTTGCTTAATTTGTAATTTTATTTTTCTTCAACTCAGCTTCAATTGGGTTGATGGAAGACTCATCTATCTTCTTTGGTGTAGACACATATGAGATACCTAGTCTTTTTTTTTTAAGATTATTTATTTATTTATTTGAGAGAGAGAGAGAGAGCATATGAGAGGGAGAAGGGTCAGAGGGAGAAGCAGACTCCCTGCTGAGCAGGGAGCCTGATGAGGGACTCGATCCTGGGACTCCAGGATCATGACCTGAGCCGAAGGCAGTAGCTTAACCAACTGAGCCACCCAGGCGCCCATGAGATACCTAGTCTTGATGCAATTTTAAGAATAATGTCTTAAGTTGGAATTACTAAGCCAAGAATTTAGTGAGATTTGGGGTCCAACATATATGTCCACTGAAGTCTGTTCTGTATTCATTTTTTTTTAAAGATTTTATTTATTTATTTGACAGAGAGCACAAGCAGGGGGAGCAGCAGGCAGAGGGAGAGGGAGAAGCAGACTGCCCACTGAGCAAGGAGCCCAATGCAGGGGTTGATCCCAGGACCCCAGGATCATGACCTGAGCCAAAGGCAGATGTTTAACTGACTGAGCCACCCAGGCGCCCCCTTTATTCACTTTTTGAAGAGTATTCCCAGACTGCCTCTGAGCTTTGGATCAATAACAAGATTACTTACAGCTTCCTAAGGGTGGTGGGTGAAGAATTTATAATCCATTTCACAGATGTGACAGAGATTTGCAAATTTACTTTATACAATTAGCTCAGTTACAAGCTCAGTTTCAGCTTTCCCATTTGGCAAAAGTCTAGAATTATCTCCTGCCACCCATTGTAATTAAAAGATCAACGCCACAATCAATGTCTTATTGCCTTTGAATAGCTTGTGAGCTACTTAGGTTCAGTTTGTGCTCATCTGATGGGGTGTTCTTGTTTGTTTCTTCTTCTTCCAGATTACTTAAAATGTAGTATTAGAAAGTAACCAGCATTTTATGTGTTTTAATGAGAGAACCATTCCTCTAATTCAGCTCACTGTGCCATAGTAATCAGAAGTCCTCATTAGCTCTAGTCTATATAATTACTCTACTTGACTGTAAAATTATTTTTCCCAACATATGTATAAATATGAGAAATTTGGCATTTTCAAAGATTTAATTTAAATATCAATTGATTGGCATATTAATATAGTTGCTATTGCCCCCAAAACTTTGGATGTTAGAACTAATACTGCCTAAAAGTGCTCGCTTTGGCAGCACATATAAATACTGCCGAAAAATGTATGAAAATAATTTTTAAAGATTAATACACTTGAGGGACGTCTGGGTGGCTCAGTCAGTTAAGCATCCAACACTTGATCTCACCTCAGGTCTTGATCTCAGGGTTGTTGAGTTCAAGCCCTACAATGGGCTCCACACAATACACTTGAAATGTAGTTTATTTATGATATTTGTATGAAAGTGATCCTTTTGTTCAAATATTTCATAATATATAATCTGTGTAGAATGTGTAATCAGGAAAACTAAAGTATTAAAGTGTCTCAAATAGTTCTTCTTTAAAATGTAAACCTGTTGCTTATCAGATTTTTACTCAATATTATACGGCTTTGTTTTATGTTTTAAATGGAAAGAAAATATTAAAGTGCTATAAAAATTGATGTTCCTTTTACTTGTAATGCTTATAGTTATAGACTCATGCGATCTCAAAAGTGGAATATACAAATTCTTCCTAATTTTGAATCATAAATCTGCATATCATGGAAAAAAGTTTCATGCATTTTAGGTAATATTGAAAGGATATTTGATTTTTGCCAGCCAAATTTTATTGTGGCATACATAATAAATGTATGTTTTCAAATATATACTAAACATGCTAGGTTTCAATCTGTATTAAAAGTTATTGAGAGCGGTGCCTGGGTGGCTCAGTCGTTAAGCGTCTACCTTCAGCTCAGGTCATGATCCCAGGGTAATGGGTCCTGGGATCAAGCCCTACATCAGGCTCCCTACTCAGCCGGGAGCCTGCTTCTCCCAATCCTGCTTCCCCTCCTTGTGCTCTCTCTCTCTCTCTCTCCCCATCTCTATCAAATAAATAAATAAATAAATAAATAAATAAATAAATTCTTAAAAAAAAGACTTGACAATGATTTCAAGTTATAATCTAATTTGTGTTGTAGGTGTAATAACATTTATAGAAAGAAAACAAGAGGTTTAATTGTTTGATAAAGTTTTGTTAGTTGCTTCAGCTTGAAGTAGAGCAAGAGGAAACATGCCTGTTAATATCTTAAAGATATATGTACAACATAAGTAACTTCACTAGTATAAATCACTAATTTTATGATTTCTTGCTGACATATAATTGAGTCAACTCTCAATTAGTTTTCAAATGGCATTCATTATTACATATAGAGTAGGATAATTATTAACCTCTATTTCTCTAGCATGTTGGCGTTTAATTTTGTTTCACTGAAAGTTAGAAATGAATAAGCAATAGGAAGGAGGTCTATTAACAATAGACTTCTGAGGTTGTGTCTAACAAGAGATGTGTAGAGATAACAAAGGATACATTTTATTCAAAACAGCCTGTTCTCCCAGTACCATGGCCATGGATCCTTCCATAGCCTTTCCACCTCATCCAATGAGATCACATGCAACTCTGTTCTGTGAGTAGATGTACTTTTCTGAGCAGCTGTGTTCCTATCCTCATCAGATTTTCTAAATGACCTAGAAATATAAAGAACATTTCTAAACCCACTTACCAGGGCGACTAGATCAATGTAATTATAATATTCTATGTGATTATGTAACCAAATTAACTTTAAGAGTATTTTACTTTTCAGGATTAGAGGAATACAGGATTATAGTTCTGATTTAGGTTTAGTATTGAGGAAAGGCAGAAATGAGATGTTTCTGGTTGAGAAGAACATTTGAAAAAATATGAATTTACATATTTGTAAAAAGTACATGCTCTTAAATGTACATATTTCAATATTATGTTTCCTCTAAGGATCTCTGAAGTTTGCCATGGACTTTGTCATCTCATGACATCACCTTTTTTTTTTTTTAATGTAAGTGAATATAGAATGTCAGGGGAAGGGAGATGAGAACTGAGAGAACATCTAATCTAACCTTCTTAATTTACATTTCAGAATTGAAGATTAACTTAAATTCCCAGTGACAAAAAACTAGAGATAAAAAAAAGTCAAAATGAAAACAAAAATAGAAGTTGTTCTGCTTTCAGGTTTGTCTTTTCACCTCACTGCCTTACCCTGCGTAGAAAAATAATAGAAATCACCCCAGGAAAACATTCATAGGTTAACTGAACTGTTACTAATATTTGCCTTAGCATTACCATTGGTTCCCATAGCAAGGCATAAAACAGGGACCTATTTCCTAATATACCTAGAGTAGTGTTAAAACAAAACTGGCCTCAGGCAAAATCACAAACTAGGATCAGTCTGTGAAGGTTTTAATTTATTTTGCCAGGGGTGTTTTTCCATTGCTCATTAACTTCTCCTGACAATCACATTAGAGTCCTTGAATTGTTATTAAGGGTTTTACCCCTTGGGTAAAGTCTCCCAGTAATTTAAGACTCATAGTCATTTCACAACATGGAAACCACCAGAGACTACCGTAAAGTCATGGCCCAGAATTTTTCATATTTTATTGCCTTAACTGTGTCAATCTACAGTATACTTCTGGAGCAGTTAAATGGATTAGAAAGTCTTTGCATATACTGCTGAAAAATCTCTTAGATGGTGATTGGCAGTGGGAAGGAGATAGAATAAAAAATAATTAGGTAAAGCAGGAAAAATATATAGGAGACTTCAGGTATGGGTCATTGAATTTTTGTAGGAAAATGCTCGTACAGAACAAAAAACCTTTTTAAATGTGAGGCATTGTTTTTAAACCTTCATGTATGTTTAATAATGATGATGATGAGGATGATGATATCATTTACGGAGTGCCTACTATGCCAGACACCCTTAGCTACTTTGAATCTATAACATAAATGCTGACAATATTTATTTAAACTTATCCTTTTTTTAAAATTTTTTATTGTTATGTTAATCACCATATATTACATCATTTGTTTTTGATGTAGTGTTTCATGATTCATTGTTTGTTCATAACACCCAGTGCTCCATGCAGAATGTGCCCTCTTTAATACCCATCACCAGGCTAACCCATCCCCCTACCCTCCTCCCCTCTAGAACCCTCAGTTTGTTTTTCAGAGTCCATCATCTCTCATGGTTCGTCTCCCCCTCTGACTTACTCCCCTTCATTCTTCCTCTCCTGCTATCTTCTTCTTTTTCTTTTTTCTTAAAATATGTTGCATTATTTGTTTCAGAAGTACAGATCTGTGATTCAACAGTCTTGCACAATTCACAGCGCTCACCATAGCACATACCCTCCCCAATGTCTATCACCCAGCCACCCCATTTTATGGGAACACAGAGACAAAAGCAGCAAATACTTTAAAAGTGACTACATCATTTTGCCTGGGGCATCAGAAAGAGGTTTCAAGAAAAGATGATGTTCTTAGGATTTCCTTTAAGGATGAATAATAAATACTTAAGTGAAAAGTTGAGGTCGTAAAAAGGGAGAAAAAGAAAGAAAACAATCTAGATGGAAAGAGCAAAATATACAAATGAACTGGTTTGCAAACAGAGAATATGCAAATTATTCAAAATGCCTGTACTGCAAAATGAGGAGGTAAGAAAGAGCTAGGGAGATTTTTATATATGCAGCTTTCTGGCAATTGCTGATAATGATTCTGGATTTATTATGAAAAAGCAGAACTCGAAGGAGCCAGGGAAACTCTCAAAATAAAGAGAAAACCTGAAGAATCAGCCCCAGAAAATGGGTAAGACCCAAGGAAGAGAGACAGTGGAGAATACAGTCACTCACACAATGGGTCTGGACATATTCAACAAGAAGCAAGACACCTGCTAGGAACTAGTTTAGAGAAAATCCATCACTACCTAGTCATTTCTAAAATATTAGTTCTATTTCTCCAGTATTTGACATTCAGACACAATATTTAAGTAAAACAATTGCATGTGGTTTTCTTTTTTATTTATCATTTATTATTTTCTATCCCAACACTGGCATTTTCTCTACAAACCAATTTTCTGAAAATTAGTGTTCCACATTTTGGATGCAGCAAAAGCTGTTCTAAGAGGGAAGTTTATAGCAATATAGGCTTACCAGAAGAACCAAGAAAAATCTCAAATAAACAACCTAACCTTACACCTAAAGGAGCTAGAAAAGAACCAACAAAACCCAGAACCAGGAAAAAGAAGGAAATAATAAAGATTAGAGAAGAAATAAACAAAATAGAAACTTAAAACAAACAAACAAACTAGAAAAGATCAATGAAACCAGGAGCTGGTTCTTTGTAAAGATCAACAAAAATGATAAGCCAGACTCAAAATAACAATAACAACAAGAACAATGAGAGAGAGAGAGAAAGAACTCAAACAAAATCAGAAACGAAAGAGGAGAAATAACAAAGGACATCACAGAGATACAAAAAATTGTAAGACAACATTATGAAAAATTATATGCCAACAAACTGGACAACCTAGAAGAAACAGACATATTCCTAGAAACATAACCTCCCAAAAATGAATCAGAAAGAAATAGAAAATTTGAACAGACCAATTACTGGCAATGAAATTGAGTCAGTAAAAAAGAAAAAAAAAACCCCAACGAACAAAAGGGCAGGATCAGACAGCTTCACAGGTGAATTCTATCAAACATTTAAAAAAAATTCTATCAAACATGTATGGACTTATTTGTCTTAAACTATTCCAAAAAATACAAGAGGAAGGAAAGCTTCCAAACTCATTCTATGAGGCCAGCATTACCCTGATACCAAAACCAGATAAAGACACTACAAACTACATGTTGATATCTTTGATGAACTGAGATGCAAATATCCTCAACAAAATAGTAGCAAACCGAAACCACCAATACATCAAAAAAAATTATTCAGCAGGATCAAACAGGGTTTATTCCTGAGATGCAAAGGTGGTTCAATATTCACAAATCAATGAACATGATACATCCAACAAGAGAAAAGATAAAAGCCATATGATCATTTTGATAGATTAAGAAAAAGCATTTGACAAAGCACAACATTTATGATAAAGACCCTCAACAAAGTAGGTTTCAAGGGAACATATCTCAACATAATAAAGATCATATATGAAAAACTCACAACTAACATCATACTCAAGGTGAAAAACTGAGATCTTTTCCCCTAAGTTCAGGAACAACACAAGGATGTGCACTCTCATGACATTTATTCAACATAGTACTGGAAGTCCAAGCCACAGCCATCAGACAAGAAAAAGAAATAAAAGCATGTAAATTGATAAGGAAGAGTAAAACTTTCACTATTTGCTGATGACATGGGAGTATATATAGAAATTCTAAAGAGCCCACCAAAAAACTTTTAGAACTAAAATAATGAATCCAGTAATGTTGCAGGATACAAAATCAACACACAAAAATTTGTTGCAATTCTAAACACTGATAATGCAGTAGCAGAAAGAGAAATTAAGAAAACAATCCCATTTACAACTGCACCAAAAATAATAAGATACTTATGAATAAACTTAACCAAAGAAGTGAAAGACCTGTACTCTGAAAACTATAAAACATTGAAGATGATCCAAACAAATGGAAAGATATTCCATGCACATAGATTGGGAGAACAAATATTATTAAGATGTTCATACTGCCTAAAGCAATCTACAGACTTAAAACAATCCCTATCAATATACCAACAACATTTTTCACAGAACTAGAACAAATAATTCTAAATTTGTATGGAACTATAAAAGACCCCAACTAGCCAAAGCAATCTTGAAAAAGAAGCATAAAACTGGAGGGATCACAATCCTAGACTTCCAGATATACTACAAAGCTGTGGTAATCAAAACAGTATGGTACTGGCACAAAAACAGACACATAGATCAAAAGAACTGATAGAGAGCCCAGAAATAAAGCCATGATTATATGCTCAATTAATCTTCGACAAAGGAGGAAAGAATATGCAATGGTAAAAATACAGTCTCTTCAACAAATGGTGTTAGGAAAACTGGATAGCTACATGCAAATGAATGAAACTGGACCATTTTCTTACATCATAAAGAAAAATAAACTCAAAATGAATTAAAGACTTAAATGTGAGACCTGAAACCATAAAAACCTAGAAGAGAGCAGAGACAGTAATTTCTCTGACATTAGTTATAGCAACACTTTTGTAGATATGTCTCTGGAGGTAAGGGAATCAAAAGCAAACATAAACTATTCAGAGTACATCAAAATAAAAAGCTTCCTCATAGCAAAGAAACAATCAACAAACTAAAAGACAACCTATTGAATGGGAGAAGTTATTTGCAAATGACATATCCAATAAAGGGTTAGTATCCAAAATATATAAAGAACCCTTACAACTCAAAACCAAAAAACAAATAACTGAATTAAAAAATGGGCAGAAGACACAGACATTTCTCCAAAGAGGGCATCCAGACAGTGAACAGACAAATGAAAAGATGCTCAACATCACTCATCATCAGGGAAATGCAAATCAAAACTACAATGAGATATCAGCTCACACCTGTCAGAATGGTTAAAATCAAAAGCACAAGGAACAGTGTTGGCGAGAATATGGAGAAAAAGGAACCCTTGTGCACTGTTGGAGAGAATGCAAACTGTTGCAGCTAGTGTGGAAAAGAGTATGGAGGTTCCTCAAAAAATTAAAAATAGAATTACCATATGATTCAATAATTCCGCTACTGGGTGTCTACCCAAAGAATATGAAAACACTAATTTGAAAAAAATATATGCACCCCTAAGTTTATTGCAGCATTATTTATAATAGCCAAATTATGGAAGCAACCCATGTCCATCAGCTGATGAATGGATAAAGAGCACATGGTATAGATATACAGTGGAATATTACTCAGCCATAAAAAATAATGAAATCTTGCCATTAGCAATAATATGGGATGGATCTAGAGGTTAATATGCTATGTGAAATAAGTTAGAGAAAAACCAATACCACATGATTTCACTCATATCTGCAACTTAAAAAACAAATGAGCAACAAAAAAAGAATCCGAAAACCAGACTCTTATATATAGAGAACAAACTGGTGGTTGCCAGAGGGGAGGTAGGTAGGGGGATGGGTGAAAAAGGTGAAAGAGATTAAGAGTACACTCATCGTGATGAGCACTGGGTCATGTATAGAATTGTGGAATCGCTATATTGTACACCTGAAACTAATATAACACTGTATGTTAATTATAATGGAATTAAAAAATATCTAAAAAAAAAAAATTTGTGCTTGGGGTGCCTGGGTGGCTCATTTGGTTAAGCGTCTGCTTTTGCCTTGGGTCATGATCTGAGGGTCCTGGGATGGAGCCCTGCATCAGGATCCCTACTTAGCAGGGAGCATGCTTCTCCATCGCCCTCTGCTGCTCCTCCTGCTTGTACTCTCTCCCTGTCAAATAAATTAAAATCTTTAAAAAAAATTGTGCTCCACAAAAAAATCAATATGTTGATGTTCCTACTAATTTAATTGCATCTTTTTTTCTTCTGTTTAGTATAGTTTACAATCATGTACTTCATATTATTTTTAATAAACTGAAACTAGATATCAAGATTACCTTGTTATAATTTTAATGCTTTTGCACTCATTATTTATTGATCTGTAAATGGGAAACTCTTTTTAGTTAAAATTCTTTGAAAATTTTTCTTATCTTCAAAATTCTCATTATGAGTCAATTCCTTTTCCAGAAGCTTAAACTAAATCTTGTTTGCTTTGTGCTTTTCTTTATCAGAAGTACTAAGGCCCAGGGGCGCCTGGGTGGCTCAGTTGGTTAAGCGACTGCCTTCGGCTCAGGTCATGATCCTGGAGTCCCTGGATCGAGTCCCACATCGGGCTCCTTGCTCAGCAGGGGTTCTGCTTCTCCCTCTGACTCTCTTCCCTCTCATGCTCTCTGTCTCTCATTCTCTCTCTCTTTCTCAAATAAATAAATAAAATAAGATCTTAAAAAAAAAAAAAAAGAAGTACTAAGGCCCAGACACAATTCACTTACCATTGAAAAGAATTGAATAATAGCAATAATAGGTTCTCTCAATGTGAGAGGAGACTCCAGCAATCTAAGCTGTCCCTCAATGTTTTAGCACTTGGATTTTGATATTTGAGAATTCCTGAGAGTATGTGTTTTAGGAAAATACAATTGTTAAATCTCAATGAATCCAATATCCCCCTAAATAATACTAAAAACATCCAAGTTATCTTCCAATTTCACAGAATAAAATGTTTAATGTATGAGCAATTAAAACATTGCTAAGGTCAGCAGAGTAAATAGATGATAAGATATTGATTTTCTGATATGAAGTTTAATATATGGAGGTGGCCATTTTCTAAAGTTAATAACCAAAACAAATAAGGCAATATTTCAAGGTAAGAAATTTGGCTTAGGTACACTTGGTAATTAATGTATTCAGTTATTCAAAAATATCTATGTGCCTGCTCTCAACTAGGCCTTTATCTTGAAAAAAGATACCCAGAAATGAATTCCTGCCTGGAAAGGATTAAAAACCTCTGGCATCAAACCATTTAACTGTTGGGTTGTTTATAACACACTTTAAAATATTTCTAAATAATATTCTCCTTTGTTCCCTCATCTTATATTATCCAATGCATTGTTTCTTAGAGCCTCTTTCTAGACAAAATCCAAAGTTTGCTTATGTGTGTCGTGCCTTCCTTCTCATCACACATTCTATTATCTTTTTCACTCTTATCTCTCTATTAATCTGTTCTTCTTAAGGTCACTATTGGCCTTTTTATTGATAATATAATGGGCCTTTTCAGTCCTCATTTTACTCAATCCTTGCACCTATCCCCATGTTGATAATGAACTCCCACTCATGCTATATTCAATCATTTTCCTCAACTCTATTGTAGAGAGAAAGAGAGAGAGGAGAAAAAAAACCTCAAAATTTAGTTACAAGACTTTGTAATTCTTATAATCTAGAGTAAGAAGGAATGAGAACAGTATTAATAAACCAGATCCTGGGGACAACACACTGTGATTTCTTAATATATCAAAATTAGGGACAATCTAAGACCTACTCCAAGAATTGTTCTGTGATCAGAAGAAGAGGATGAGTTTCATTACCACTGAGGTAATGAAAATGAAACATACTGAAATTCAGCAGGAGAGGGAAGTAGACTGTAGATTTTATAAGGTAAACTTTGAAAGGGTTATTCCAAAAACTTGTATTTTAAAGGAGTCCCAATATAGGTTACAGTGACTTCCAGTAAATTCAAATTGTTTTTATGGTTTTAACTTTTAGAATAGATAAATATAATTATGCTGAGTATGTAGAATCTTTTCCTCTTCAACTACAACTATACAGGTTTACTCCTTTACATTATCCTGTTTTCTTTCATTATCTTCACATTTTCTACGGCAAATTGGGGAACTTCATTCATATCTATATTATAAATACATATTAAATTCATTAACTTATATGCAATCCCAATGCAAACAACAAACATCAAGTCACATTATATCTTGTTGGGACTATTGTGATAACCTCCTTCCTGTTTTCCTTAAATCCGAGTTTATTCGTCAAGTAATCATTCTCTGGCCAGCAGTTCAAAAGTATCTCCTAAAAACATAATCTAGAACTTGTTATTCTCTTTACACAAGCTCTCTTTACCCACACTTAGAAAACATTCCAAGCCCTTATTATGGCCTAAAAGACTTTGCATAATTTGGCCTGTGGCTTCCTTTCCCAATTAATATTATTTTATTCTACTTTCTTTTAACTAGCATACTTCAGGTAATCTAGCAATACTTAGTTCCTGAAAGCCAACTTTGGGCCTTGGGAATTATGTCTTTCCTCTACGGGATTAGGGAAGAGTACCCTAATTTCCCATGTTTATTTGCTCAAGACATAAAGTGTTCTTAAGTTTCTTCCTTAAAAAGTCAACACACTAGCATTTATTATTATGATAATAACGGGTAACAATGACCACCATGAATATGATGATCTTAATTACTTATTAAAAATTCTCTACTATTTTGCAGTCATTAAGTTAAACATTTCAACTGTTTATATTTTAGCTGCTTTATTTCCTTGACATTCTTTGGTGTTATTATTTTAAAAACATGTTAAATTATCATCATGATTAATAAAGAAGTTCTGGCAGGAACAAAAATGCTGTAATACACATATGTCTTGGACTATGTGTATATATGCTATTGTGCTGACACTCCTACTTTGTGGATGACAGAACTATGATTCTGAAAAGAAAGACAATGGAATTTTAAGATAAGATTAAACAAAATATGATGAAAGATTATGGATATATTTGTATACATTTAATACATAAAGTCTTTGTAATCAAATCTTTTTATCAACTGTTTTTGTTACAATCACTTTGTTCTTATCTAATTTCTTATCTTGATTCACTCTACATGAGTATAAATCAAAGCCAACCTAATATTAGGAGAACATATATTTTCATTTACAAATATTTTAGTATTTATTTTAGGATATTTCAATCAAACTTAGAGAACTATCACAAGAATTCATATATATACTCTCTATCATACCACTTTTACATATATTCTCTATCACAGAAGTTTTTTTTTCTTTGTTTTTTAAAAAGTTTTTGGCAGCTTAATCTAAAGTCAATAGTGAATTGTGCAAGACTGTTGAATCACAGATCTGTACCTCTGAAACAAGTAATGCAATATATGTTAAGAAAAAAAAAAAGAAGAAGATAGCAGGAGGGGAAGAATGAAGGGGGGAAATCGGAAGGGGAGATGAACCATGATAGACGATGGACTCTGAAAAACAAACCTAGGGTTGTAG
>NW_027397069.1:33104070-33152007 GCF_003265705.2 Callorhinus ursinus
ATGGGTATTAAAGAGGGCACGTTCTGCGTGGAGCACTGGGTGTTATAGACAAACAATGAATCATGGAACACTACATCAAAAACTAATGATGTAATGTATGGTGACTAACATAACAATAAAATTTTTATTTTATTTTATTTATTTATTTCAGAGAGAGAGAGAATGAAAGATAGAAAGCACGAGAGGGAAGAGGGTCAGAGGGAGAAGCAGACTCCCTGCTGAGCAGGGAGCCCGATGTGGGACTCGATCCCTGGACTCCAGGATCATGACCTGAGCCGAAGGCAGTGGCTTAACCAACTGAGCCACCCAGGCGCCCAACAATAAAAATTTTAAAGAAAAAAAATAAAAATAAAGTCAATAGTGACTTAAGCTTAAGTGTTAGCAATTGCTAAGCTGAAATTGAGTTTATATATTTAGACAGTTGAGGATAAATATTTAGTTTATACAGAAAAAAAAATCTTATAATGACTGCTTAGCCTTGCAAGAGTAAGAGCAAGATACTTTGTATGCTGTCAAGAAAGATAAAAGAGAAAGCAACGTATTTTGAGAAGATCAACTTATTTTTTGCCCAAGTCTCCATTTCATATTATTTAAAAATATATGCAACACCTACATTACTCAGCCTCTAGGCATTTAAAGGCAAGAAATGGATATGGCCTATGAGATGGAAGGAGTAAAAGGAAAGAGTCTATTTGTGTCTACAACACAAGAAAATGGATATTAATAAAATTGAAATGGTTGCCTTTAAATAAGTTTTTTATACGTTTTCTGACTCTGCATAGGTAGATTTCAAAAAGCTCAGCTTAGAGGTTAAGGAAGGATACTTCCGATTTTATCTAACTGAAAGAGAGGGTCATTTTAGGTTACTGAGGATGTGAAAAAAACATAAGCAGAAATTGCTAGCTGTCAAAAGAAGCTTACTCTCTTAACTATAGGTTGGCAAACTTGACTTTTGTATCATTAATATCTTAATAATTTTATTAACATCTTATCATCAAGATATTGAAATATAAATACTGAGGACATTGAGCCACAGAGGTCTTAAATGGCTTGCCCTGTTTAAGCAATGGGTAAGAAGAGTGTTATTTTACAACTGGGACTAGGATAGCTCTATGCTAATCTCCCGGTGTGCCTGGAGGGCTGGTACTGACCCCTGGCCAAAATAAGGATAGATGTGCTAACTCGGATTTGTAATGCACTATTAAAAGTTTGAAACTCCCTTGGAGTTTCAGTGGATGGTTTGCATATTACAAACCACTTACAGAGCTGGGCTTTATAGCTTCTTGGCCAATGAAGTATAAAATATGTCTTAGTAAACTCAAGACTGAGCTCCCTGAAACAGAGATATGTTGCAGATATCTTGATGGTTCATAAACCAAAGATGGAGTGTGTACTCTGTGACTAAGAAAAAGGACTGGTTGGCGCGCCAGGGTGGCTCAGTGAGTTAAGCGGCCAGCTCTTGATTTCAGCTCAGGTCATGATCCTGGGATAGAACCCTGACTCGCATTCCATGCTCAGAGAGGAGTCTGCTCCAACATTCTCTCTCTACCTCTCCCTCTGCCCCTCCTCCTTCTTGCTCTCTCACTCTCTCTCTCTCTGGAAGAAATAAATAAATCTTAAAAAAAAAAGAGAGATCCTGGCTTCTGTGCCTACAAATATTCAGGATCTTCATGACTGTTTATATTTTCTTCTCTTGTGCCTTACCATTTACATTTATTAAAGCTTTATATGAGCATAAACTTGTGATTCCCTGTGACTCCTTTCAAATGTCCAACCCTGCATAATCAACGGAAGAAGTGAATCATGAGAAAACATAAAAATATAACATAGTACTTCTTATATGATATACAGATTTTTTTCCAATTGTGCTTGGGAATATCAATTTAATTTAGAAATTTTTAAATTAGCCTAACTTAAAAATACATTGTAGATGTGGACTTTTAAGAATGATTAATTCATGATGATGAAATGTGATATTCTCTACAAATATAAAAAATGATAACATACCTAAACTAAGTAAATTGCTGAATTATATTCTGAAAAAAATGTATGAGCAATACATGTTAAAACATCCATCTCTTAAAGTATAAGCTTAATTGAATAAATTCAAAAGGATTTTTTTCAGAAAACACTATTAATTTGGGTTCTACATATAAAATGGAAGAAAATGTGTTATATAAAAACTTCATAGCAAAAGATATTTCTGAGTATTTATCTATATATCAACTATTCATTTAGAAAATAATTATACTACTTCTAATGGATTGATAACTGAAGAATAGGAATTATTAGCTTTTTCGAAAGCAGTATTTTTTGACATAAATAGTAAAACATTTCCTTGAATAACTAAAAAGAATAATGGATACAGAGAACAGCTATTTGCCAACTAAATCTTAATTATCATAAAATTAAATTGTCTAAATATTTGATTTAATTAGATTTGTACATCTGCAGAAGACTCACTACCTTTTACCTAGTTAGACATTTTATTATTTATAAATTTTTTTAAAGTTTCTTTCTTATGACATAAGACATTGTAGTGATTCTTCAATGAATTTACAGAGAGAAATTAATATGTCAGATATATTAGTAGCAAAAATTAAATATTTATAATATCTCACATACTTCTGATGAGGTAATAAAAATATCTATGGAATAATAAATATTTGAAAAATAAATGAATTCAAGAATGAATAAAAACTTCAGGAAAGGAATAGCTTTATTATTTGGCAGAGTATATAAGCCTTTAGTTTAGCAATCAGTTTTGAAAGCAGTTTTTAAATAATTCATGCTTTAAAAGTTTTGAAAGCAGTGCTGTAACAAAAATTGAAAAGAATGCCAGTCAAAACTGAGAATCAAGTCACTTATATATAAATACCTAAAGACATTTTTTTTCATGAAACCCTCAGAATCCTTTTTTAAAGCTCAATACTGCTTACCGCAAAGGGGACCAGAGCGCTCCAAACAGTGGCCTATGGAATACCCTCTTATTCTGAACATTCAATAACAGTTCAGTTCTTTATTCAACTCATTTTATTTGCTATTCCTACTGCTTGTGTGTCTTTTTCCTGTAATAACAACCATCAGTTCTCCACTTAATATAAAATTCTACTTTGAGGTCATGTCTAACTTAATGTAACTGAAAATAATTCTCGGTCTAGTGGAAATTTCAGCTCAGACAACAACTGCATCCTATGAAGAAGAATGCAATTCCCTCGGGCTGAAGGCCAGAGAAGTCTGAGGCTTAAATACAATAAAGATTGTTTTTTTTCTGCTCTTTGTATTGTTTCTTGCTAAAATAGCATGCTTGTCAGGGCTGTCTAAATGTGTAGATCGATAGACAGGCAGAAAGACTTTCACTCGATATGTCACAGAGGTAGACGGCATCAGCTCTAGTCACAGTTCCCTACCTTGGCATATTTGGTTTCAGAAGTATCAAAGCTCACTTGCCTTTTATTGACCTAACCAGGAACAAAGGAATTTGAGGTTTATTGGAAAAAGTAAAAGACTACAAGAAAGTACGTATGTATGTGAAAAGATTTTTGTCTGCTTTGTCCAGAATTATAGAATTAATTATCCCCTTTCATGAATTTGAAGTCTATATACAAAGAGAAGGAAAACTTCACATATCATTTATCACAAAATGAATGAGACATTAACAATGACACCTAGTGGTGCAAGAGCATTTCCACAAAAGCTTCATTAAAAATGTAGTCTAAATTAATCTGACTCTATCTTGGTTTTAACATGCATGGCCTATTTTATCTTATGCTTCAATGGAGTTCCACATGTATTAAAATGTTTAGTGTAGCCAGGCGCCTGGGTGGCTTAGATGGTTAAGCATCTGCCTTCAGCTCAGGTCATGATCCCAGTGTCCTGGGTTCAAGTCCCACATCGGGCTCCTGGCTCAGCGCGGAGCCTGCTTCTCCCTCTCCCTCTGCCTCTCCTCCTGCTCATGCTCACTCTCTCTCTCTCTCTCTGTATCTCTGTGTCTCAAATGAATAAATAAAATTTAAAAAAAAAATGTTTAGTGTAGCCTGCATGTGCTTCTCAAAGTGTTATCTGTGGATTGCCAGCATCACAATAATCTAGGGTGCCTGGTTCAAATGCACAATTAACCCTTCATGATAAAGGCCAGAAATATCCATGTTTAAAAAGGTCTGCAGACAATGCAAATATGTACACTTATCTGAGAACTATAGGAATAGGAAAATGACAGCACAAGAGCACTACAGGCAGAGCAATATGCTACATATAGAGAATGTAATGTACAGTTCTTACCATCATTCTGAAGTAGCATATAGCTCATTTGTGTATGTGTGTATGTATTTCTGTCGTTATTTATAACAAGGAAAATAAAGATGAAGTTATTGTCATTTCAGTCCTTGAGGGGCTCATATTCATAAAAGAGGTAAAAGGATAAAAAGTTATAATATTTATGTAAAACAATAAGTAGGCAAAGGAAGTGGAGACAATATCTAGGTGTAACATGGGAAAGATTCCCTCTGAATGCTACATTTGAACTCATTTCTGATGACTGATCAGGAGTTTGTCAGATGATGACACATAAAAGAAAAAAAAAACAGGTAGAAGAAAGAGCTTAAATCTGTCAACAGGGATGGCACATCAAGTAAATAATAAATCTTTAAAATGAACAGACCGTGGTCTGCAAAAGACACAGTGAGAAAGAAGGATGAAGCTGCACACTGCAATACGGTTTGATCTTTCTGAACTATGTTCGGTTCCCTGAACCTGGTGATAAATTTTGTCAAAATGCAGAGATCCTTTTATTTATATAAATAGATAAAAATATATAGATAGAGAAGATGATAGATAATAGATAGATTGATAGATAATAGATAGATAGATAGATAGATAGATAGATAGATAGATAGATAGATAGATAGATGATAGGTAGGGAGTTAGAATCTCCAATACATGGTTTTTACTCAATAAATTCACTTGGAAAATCACTCTTCTTTATATTGAGAGGTTACTAGATCTAAAGTTTACCACAAAAGTAATACTGGATTTCCAGAAATTACTTATTTTTACCCATTTGGCCAATATCTGTTTTGTTTTATTTTACACAGATTTATTGAGGTATAATATACAAAAACTGGACATATTAATATATGAGTTTGGAGATATGCATACACTAGTGAAATTATCACCACAACCAGGGTAAAAAATATATCAGTCACCTTCAAACGTTTCCTCTGGCCCCTCTCATTTTTTCTTTTTTGTATGGGAAGAACACTTACAGGAGATCTTTCCTCTTAACAAATTTTTATGTGCACAATACTAAACTATAATTATGTTAATTATATACACACTCTTCTTAGGAGATCTCTACAACTTATTCATCATGCATAACTAAAACTTTATACACATCGAACAACTCTGTGTTTCCTATTCCCCCCAGCTCCTGACAATCAACATTTTACTGACTATTTCTATGATTTTGATTTTTTTAGTTACCTTATTTAAGTGAAATCATGCAGTATTCATCCTTCTATGACAACTTAATTCACTTAGCATAAGGACTTCTAGGTTCATCCATGCTGCTACATATGATAGGATTTCCTTCTTTTTTAAGGCTGAATGATATTCCATTGCATATATATATTAAATTTTGTTTATCCATTCATCTACTGATGGACATTTAGTTGTTTGCATGTCTTGGGTTGCTGTGAATAATGTTGCTTATACACGAGACTGCAACTATCTCTTCAAGATCATGATTTCAATTATTTTGTATATACCCAAATGTAGGATTGCTGGATAATATGGTTGCTGTCCTTTTAATTTTTTGAAGAACCTCCATACTTTTTCCATAGCAGATGCATCTTCTACATTCCCACCAACAGTGTACGAGTCCAATATCTCCACATCCCTGTCAACACTTATTTTCTTCCTCTTCTTCCTCCTCCTCTTCTTCTTCTTCTTTTATAATAAGCCATCCTAACAGATGTGAGGTAATATGTCACTGTGGATTTGATTTACATTTCCCTGATGATTACTGATTTCGAAATCTTTTCATATACCTCTGGCCATTTATGTAGCTAGAGAAATGCCTGCTCAAGTCCTTTCCTTTATCCCTTTTCTAATTGGATCATTTGGTGTTTTTGTATTGAGTTACAGAAATTTATTATGTCTTTTGGATATTAACCCCTAATCTGATATATGGTTTGCAAATATTTTCTTCTATTCTGTAGGTTCCCTTTTTATTCTGTTGTTTTTCCCTTTCCTTTGCGGAAGCTTTTGAGTTTGATATTGTTCCACTTATCTATTTTTGCTCTTGTGGCCTGTGTTTTGGTGTCATACTAAATAAATCATTGCTGAGGCCAATGCCAAGAAGCTCTTTTCCTATGTTTTCCTCCAGGAGTTTTAGTTTTAGGACATATGTTTAAGTCTTTAATCCATTTTAATCCATCCCGGGTTGACTTATGTGTGTGGTGTAAGATAAGGGTCTACTTTCATTCTTTCACATGTTCATATAGTTTTCCCAACACCATCTGCTGAAGAGATTATCCTTTTCCTTTTGTTTATCTTGACATCCTTGTCAATGATTACTGTCAGTGTTTTAAAACCCTCCAAAAAAATAAACATTTGGAAAAAAATCATAAAGGTATAGCCTTTGCTTCTCAACAAATTTGATCAAAGGAAGCACAAAGTGTGTCAGGTACAGAAATGAAGCACCAGCAAATAAGACATGGTTAAAATACAAAGATGAAGCTGGAAAGCAAGCTAACAATCGCCTCATGGAGATTTCAAAATGTAGCGACTGCTTTATTTAGTTTTTACCTGAAAACAACAGAATGTCACGTAATACATTTGAGTGTCCAAAGTGGTATGTTCATGTTGACTGTATTAAATAAAGAATTGTGATGTTTATTGAACCAAAGTAAATGGAGTCCAAATTACAGTTGAGATTTCAGATATGGTGTGAGATTAGTATTAGGTTTTGGGAGGAAAAATGGACTGCTAAACTCTTTATTGTGGCATTTAGGTCCTCCACAGACTGACCTGAATATATGTCTTTCAAAGCTCCAATTACATTGGGTAAATTTCTGTTTCTCAACCATTCCAACTTTTATCATTCCCATTGTAGATCAAACAGCATCTCTTGAGATTTTTTCCTGTATGTCCTAACTAAAGAAGCCTTGCACTCAGTCAATTTCTATCCAAAACCTTTCTAAAGCATTTATCATTCTATTGTCTTCTTTGAAGTATAACTGTATGTTTACACATGGTGAAACCTAAATATGTATAAAAATCTAAAAAAAAAAGATTTGGCATATATATATATATATATATATATATATATATATATATATAGTGGAATATTACTCAGCCATCAAAAATGAAAACTTGCCATTTGGAATGATGTTGATGGAACTAGAGGGTATTATACTAAGTGAAATAAGTTAAGCAGAGAAAGACAATTATCAAATGATTTCACTCATATGCAGAATTTAAGAAACAAAATAGAGGAGAACAGAGGAAGGGAATGAAAAATAAAACAAGACTTAATCAGAGAGGGAGACAAACCACAGAGACTCTTAACCATAGGAAACAAACTGAGGATTGCTAGAGGAGAGAGGGGTGGGGGGGTTGGGGTAATATGCTGATAAGCTTAAAGGGGGCACGTGATGTAATGAGCACTGCATGTTATATACAACTGATGAATCACTGAACTCTACCTTTGAAGCTAATAATACATGATATGCTAATTAATTGAATTTAAATTAGAAAAAGCAAACAAAAATAATACTTATCAATGTTTAACTATTAGAAGTTTCTAAATAGGTTTTATTGATATTATTGAATTCCTTCAAATTATCTAAAATCAAATATAACTCCATGAAAATAATTTGAAAATATAAGCGTAAATGTAATTTACATATTAAAATAATGTAAAAAAATGGAAGTAAAAAGGAGTGATTAATATTATTTATAAACATCGATATTAAATCTGAACAAAATGCTAACAAGTGTATTTCAACGGGACATAAAGAAATTCACCATAAGCCAGTTCCTATAGCCTGATCCAGAGCCCCATCAAACTTAAATAAAATATATTCAATATTTGAAAAGATTGAAATAAAACAAATAACAGTAATGTATCAAAAGAAACAAACAATATAAGTTTCTTTCCAAATGCTGATAAGGCAATTGATAAAAATACACCATTTATTCTTCTTACACAAATAAATAGGCTTATGAAGAACAAAGTTTAAAATCCACAAGCATCTGTAAGAAAAGAATGAGAGAAAGAATATTGGATATGCGAAGAGGGAAAAAGTAAATCACATCTGAGTTCCAGGCTAGAGCATTAGTAGTAGGTGGGAAATAGGCAGAAAATTTTGAAGAGATTAGTGTCAAGGAAAGGCTTTGAAAAGTTTTTATTAATTCAACCATTATTTCAAGAAATGTATTGCCTAAAATCATTAATTTTAAAATAAATGATTTGTTTTATTTTAAATTAAGTAGGTTATTGTAAACTAAGTGAGCTTGTAATAATAATAATAATAACATCCTTTAAACTAAAGCTGGCATTGAAGAGCTGCCAAGTACTCCTTATGAAAATAAGACAAAACTAATGTTTTATGTTAGTCATCCACTCAACTATACTTAAGGAGTACCTATTATGTATCTTATAATATTCTGAGCAGTGGTTATTTGCAGTACACAAAATAGTCTGAATTCTTAGGACAGAAAAATCAAGAGAATTGAAAGACAAAGTAAGTTCAGTACAATTCTAGAAGAATTTCTAACTGTTATAAGCAATTTATTAAAGGAATGCAAAGAAGGTTCAATAGATAGAAACTATTAATAAAATTCATCATACACAAGAGAAATCTAAAGTAAAAATTCTGGATTATTTCTTTAGATGCTAAAAAAGGAAATTTATGATGAGAACAAGTATTTGTGATAAAACATCTAGAAATTAAGTATGTACTTCCTTATCATGATGATTAGATAGAAAGATAATAGATAGATGACGGAAGTGAAAAGTGATAAACACAAAAAGATATTGGCACCCAAAATTCAGCATTATATTTAACTTGATAAAATCAGGAACAAATCCAGAATGCCAATAACCTCATTATTCAGCAAGTATTAGTGGCACTTGTCAAAATAATTAGATAGGAGTAATAAACTATAGGTGTAAAATTTAGAAAAAATGGTGCTAAATCTCTCTCTCTTTTCATATGAGATGTTTGTATATCTGAAAATCCTGAAGGAGGCAATTCAAAACTAATTTCACAAAAACCAAGTAATTCATTAAATAGAAACATATAAAACCAACACAAACAGTTGTATATTTATTTACATATATAATACATAATAAAGGTTATAATTATATAGATGTATATATAAACATATAAATGTTATCTAAGTATATATAATAAAATATAAAACAAGCTAGAGAGAGCTGATGCATATAGCATAAAGTAAAATAAACTATCTGGTCATAAGTCTATTATAATTTGTGCAAAATCTTTATGAAAAAAATTATAAACCCTCCTGAAATTTACAAAAAGAGACATAAACAAATGGAAAGAAAAGCTGTATTTTTGATAGTCTAGAACACATCTTATGATACTTAATTTTTCTCTAATTTAACACATGTAACATGATGCTAATAAAAATGACATTTTTATCTCTAGATTTAGACAATCCAAATATAAAGTCTGTAGGAAAATACAAATAATGAGAATAACTAGGATAATTCTGAAAGATAAAAACATGAGAGAATTAGCATTACCAGTCAGTTATTAAAATATTTTGTAAAACCTTTATAATCAGAACAATATTGTGGTACAGAAATAGGTGGAAAGATCATGGTAAAAAAAAAGAAAAGAAAGAAATTCCAGAATACAGAGTAACTATGGAAAGGTAGCATACTCAAAGGTGGCATATTAAATAAGTGTGAAAAGATCGCCTTTTAAAAACTGGTATTTAGGGAATTTGATATCGATATATACCTTTTAAATGATAAAACCGGATGTGTTCTGCACATTCTAAACAATTAAAAATTCTAATTGAAATATGAAAATTGCAAAAGTAAATACTGAAAACATTTAAGTTCATTTGTAGCTGGATACTGAAGAAAAGTTTTCAAATTCTTACACAAAATCCAGATGTAATTAGAAAAAGAGCTTAATAAATTTCACTACAGGGGAAAAAATAAAGAAAAAACAATAAGTTAAGTGAAAAACAAATTACAAACTGGTATCAACTTACATCACAATCTAATGGGTCAACTAAAAATGAAGAAGAATATTAGGAATGTAACAGAAAAACTGACAAAGGACAGAAACAGATAAATCCCAGATAACAAAATGTAGCAGTCATTAAAATATATTAAAAAAACATTAAAATGGCACTGAGATATAATTTCTTTTTTTTTTTAATTTTTTTATTGTTATGTTAATCACCATATATTACATCATTAGTTTTTGATGCAGTGTTCCATGATTCATTGTTTGGTCATAACACCCAGTGCTCCATGCAGAATGTGCCCTCCTCAATACCCATCACCAGGATAACCCATCCCCCCACCCCCCTCCCCTCTAGAACCCTCAGTTTGTTTTTCAGAGACCATCATCTCTCATGGTTCGTCTCCCCCTCTGACATACTCCCCTTTTCTTCCTCTCCTGTTATCTTCTTCTTTTCCTTTTTTCTTATAATATGTTGCGTTATTTGTTTCAGAAGTACAGATCTGTGATTCAACAGTCTTGCACAATTCACAGCGCTCACCGTAGCACATACCCTCCCCAATGTCTATCACCCAGCCATCCCATCCCTCCCCCCCCCCACCACTCCAGTAACACTCAGTTTGTTTCCTGAGATTAAGAATTCCTCATATCAGTGAGGTCATGTGATACATGTCTTTCTCTGATTGACTTATTTCACTCAGCATAACACCCTCCAGTTCCATCCACGTCGTTGCAAATGGCAAGATCTCATTCCTTTTGATGGCTGCATAATATTCCATTGTGTATATATACCACATCTTCTTTATCCATTCATCTGTCGATGGACATCTTGGCTCTTTCCACAGTTTGGCCATTGTGGACTTTGCTGCTATAAACATTGGGGTACACGTACCCCTTCGGGTCCCTACATTTGTATCTTTGTGGTAAATACCCAGTAGTGCAATTGCTGGATCGAACGGTAGCTCTAATTTCAACTGTTTGAGGAACCTCCATACTGTTTTCCAGAGGGGTTGCACCAGCTTGCATTCCCACCAACAGTGTAGGAGGGTTCCCCTTTCTCCACATCCCCGCCAACATCTGTCGTTCCCTGACTTGTTAATTTTAGCCATTCTGACGGGTGTGAGGTGGTATCTCATTGAGGTTTTGATTTGGATTTCCCTGATGCCGAGCGATGTTGAGCACTTTTTCATGTGCCTGTTGGCCATTTGGATGTCTTCTCTGGAGAAATGTCTGTTCATGTCTTCTGCCCATTTCTTGATTGGATTATTTGTTCTTTGGGTGTTGAGTTTGATAAGTTCTTTATAGATTTTGGATACTAGCCCTTTATCTGATATGTCGTTTGCAAATATTTTCTCCCATTCTGTCGGTTGTCTTTTGGTTTTGTGGACTGTTTCTTTTGCTGTGCAAAAGCTTTTTATCTTGATGAAATCCCAATAGTTCATTTTTGCCCTGGCTTCCCGTGCCTTTGGCGATGTTTCTAGGAAGAAGTTGCTGCGGCTAAGGTCGAAAAGGTTGCTACCTGTGTTCTCCTTTAGGATTTGGATGGACTCCTGTCTCACGTTTAGGTCCTTCAACCATTTGGAGTCTATTTTTGTGTGAGGTGTAAGGAAATGGTCCAGTTTCATTCTTCTGCGTGTGGCTGTCCAATTTTCCCAACACCATTTGTTGAAGAGACTGTCTTTTTGCCATTGGACATTCTTTCCTGCTTTGTCAAAAATAAGTTGACCATAGAGTTGAGGGTCCATTTCTGGGCTCTCTATTCTGTTCCATTGATCTATGCGTCTATTTTTGTGCCAGTACCATACTGTCTTGAGGATGACAGCTTTGTAATAGAGCTGGAAGTCCGGAATTGTGATGCCGCCAGCTTTGCTTTTCTTTTTCAGTATTCCTCTGGCTATTCGGGGTCTCTTCTGGTTCCATACAAATTTTAGGATTATTTGTTCCATTTCTTTGAAAAAAGTGGATGGTATTTTGATGGGGATTGCATTGAATGTGTAGATTGCTCTAGGTAGCATTGACATCTTCACAATGTTGATTCTCCCAATCCATGAGCATGGAACGTTTTTCCATTTCTTTGTGTCTTCTTCAGTTTCTTTCATGAGTATTTTATAGTTTTCTGAGTACAGATCCTTTGCCTCTTTGGTTAGATTTATTCCTAGGTATCTAATGGTTTTGGGTGCAATTGTAAATGGGATAGACTCCTTGATTTGTCTCTCTTCTGTCTTGTTGTTGGTGTATAGGAATGCCACTGATTTCTGTGCATTGATTTTATATCCTGCCACTTGACTGAATTCCTGTATGAGTTCTAGCAGTTTTGGGGTGGAGTCTTTTGGGTTTTCCACATAAAGTATCATATCATCTGCAAAGAGTGAGAGTTTGACTTCCTCTTTGCCGATTTGGATGCCTTTGATTTCTTTTTGTTGTCTGATTGCTGTGGCTAGGACTTCTAATACTATGTTGAATAGCAGTGGTGAGAGTGGACATCCCTGCCGCGTTCCTGACCTTAGGGGAAAGGCTCTCAGCCTTTCCCCATTGAGAATGATACTCGCTGTAGGTTTTTCATAGATGGTTTTTATGATATTGAGGTATGTGCCCTCTATCCCTATACTCTGAAGAGTTTTGATCAAGAAAGGATGTTGTACTTTGTCAAATGCTTTTTCTGCATCTATTGAGAGGATCATATGATTCTTGTTCTTTCTTTTGTTAATGTATTGTATCACGTTGATTGATTTGCGGATGTTGAACCAGCCTTGCAGCCCAGGAATAAATCCCACTTGGTCATGGTGAATAATCCTTTTAATGTACTGTTGGATCCTATTGGCTAGTATTTTGGTGAGAATTTTTGCTTCCATGTTCATCAAGGATATTGGTCTGTAATTCTCTTTTTTGATGGGGTCTTTGTCTGGTTTTGGGATCAAGGTAATGCTGGCCTCATAAAATGAGTTTGGAAGTTTCCCTTCCATTTCTATTTTTTGGAACAGTTTCAGAAGAATAGGTATTAATTCTTCTTGAAATGTCTGATAGAATTCCCCTGGGAAGCCATCTGGCCCTGGGCTTTTGTTTCTTGGGAGATTTTTGATGACTGTTTCAATTTCCTTAGTGGTTATAGGTCTGTTCAGGTTTTCTATTTCTTCCTGGTTCAATTTTGGTAGTTGATACATCTCTAGGAATGCACCCATTTCTTCCAGGTTATCTAATTTGCTGGCATAGAGTTGCTCATAATATGTTCTTATAATTGTTTGTATTTCTTTGGTGTTGGTTGTGATCTCTCCTCTTTCATTCATGATTTTGTTGATTTGGGTCATTTCTCTTTTCTTTTTGATCAGTCTGGCCAGGGGTTTATCAATCTTGTTAATTCTTTCAAAGAACCAGCTCCTAGTTTCGTTGATCTGTTCTACTGTTCTTTTGGTTTCTAGTTCATTGATTTCTGCTCTGATCTTTATGATTTCTCTTCTCCTGCTGGGTTTAGGCTTTATTTGCTGTTCTTTCTCCAGCTCCTTTAGGTGTAGGGTTAGGTTGTGTATTTGAGACCTTTCTTGTTTCTTGAGAAAGGCTTGTATTGCTATATACTTTCCTCTCAGGACTGCCTTTGCTGTATCCCAAAGATTTTGAACAGTTGTGTTTTCATTTTCATTGGTTTCCATGAATTTTTTTAATTCTTCTTTAATTTCCTGGTTGACCCATTCATTCTTTAGTAGGATGCTCTTTAGCCTCCATGTATTTGAGTTCTTTCCGACTTTCCTCTTGTGATTGAGTTCTAGTTTCAAAGCATTGTGGTCTGAAAATATGCAGGGAATGATCCCAATCTTTTGGTACCGATTGAGACCTGATTTGTGACCTAGGATGTGATCAATTCTGGAGAATGTTCCATGGGCACTAGAGAAGAATGTGTATTCCGTTGCTTTGGGATGGAATGTTCTGAATATGTCTGTGAAGTCCATTTGGTCCAGTGTGTCATTTAAAGTCTTTATTTCCTTGTTGATCTTTTGCTTAGATGATCTGTCCATTTCAGTCAGGGGGGTGTTAAAGTCCCCCACTATTATTGTATTGTTGTCAATGTGTTTCTTTGCTTTTGTTATTAATTGCCTTATATAATTGGCTGCTCCCATGTTCGGGGCATAGATATTTACAATTGTTAGATCTTCTTGTTGGATAGACCCTTTAAGTAAGATATAGTGTCCTTCCTCATCTCTTATTACAGTCTTTGTTTTAAAATCTAGTTTGTCTGATATAAGGATTGCCACCCCAGCTTTCTTTTGGTGTCCATTAGCATGGTAAATGGTTTTCCACCCCCTCACTTTCAATCTGGGGGTGTCTTTGGGTCTAAAATGAGTCTCTTGCAGACAGCATATGGATGGGTCTTGTTTTTTAATCCAATCTGATAGCCTGTGTCTTTTGATTGGGGCATTGAGCCCATTTACATTCAGGGTAACTATTGAAAGGTATGAATTTAGTGCCATTGTATTACCTGTAAGGTGACTGTTAACTGTCTGTTGTCTGTGTTCGTTTCTGCTCTTTGCTGCTTTTAGGTTCTCTCTTTGCTTAGAGGACCCCTCTCAATATTTCTTGGAGGGCTGGTTTCGTGTTTGCAAATTCCTTTAGTTTTTGTTTGTTCTGGAAGCTTTTTATCTCTCCTTCTATTTTCAGTGATAGCCTAGCTGGATATAGTATTCTTGGCTGCATATTTTTCTCGTTTAGTGCTCTGAAGATATCATGCCAGTCCTTTCTGGCCTGCCAGGTCTCTGTGGATAGGTCTGTTGCCAATCTAATGTTTCTACCATTGTAGGTTACATATCTCTTCTCCCGAGCTGCTTTCAGGATTTTCTCTTTGTCTCTGAGACTCGTAAGTTTTACTATTAGATGTCGGGGTGTTGACCTATTTTTATTGATTTTGAGAGGGGTTCTCTGTGCCTCCTGGATTTTGATGCCTGTTTCCTTCCTTACATTAGGGAAGTTTTCTGCTATAATTTGCTCCAATATACCTTCTGCCCCCCTCTCTCTCTCTTCTTCTTCTGGGATCCCAATGATTCTAATGTTGTTTCGTCTTATCGTATCACTTATCTCTCGAATTCTGCCCTCGTGATCCTGTAGTTGTTTCTCTCTCTTTTTCTCAGCCTCTTTATTTTCCATCATTTGGTCTTCTATATCGCTGATTCTCTCTTCTGCCTCATTTATCCTAGCAGTTAGTGCCCCCATTTTGGATTGCACCTCATCAATAGCCTTTTTGATTTCGATTTGGTTAGATTTTAGTTCTTTTATTTCTCCAGAAAGGGTTTCTCTAATAACTTCCACGCTTTTTTCAAGCCCAGCTAGTATCTTTAAAGTCATGATTCTGAACTCTAGGTCCGACATCATACTAATGTCTGTATTGAGTAGGTCCCTGGCTGAAGGTACTACCTCTTGTTCTTTTTGCTGAGGTGATTTCTTTCGTCTTGTCATTTTGTCCAGAGGAGAATAGATGAATGAGAGAACGAAATGCTAACAGGTTTACAACGTCTCCAGCAAATATACTGTATACAAATCAGAAAAGACCTGAAACCAGGGGAAAAGAAAGGGAAAGAAAGAAAAAAGAAAGAGAAAAAAAAAAGATAAAAACAAAAACAAAACAATACAAAAAAAGCAGAATATGATCAAATATGATCAGGCTAGTGCATAGATCAGTGCCACACACTAGATTTTGGGCGTATTTTGGTCTGTTAGAAAAAAGTGCCTCCTAAAATTTTAAAGGAAGAAAGACAAATATGTACAAAATAAGGGTTGATACAATGAAGGGATGGAAGATGACTGTAAAGATGAAAATTATAAAAGGTTTTATAAAAGGACTTGGTAAGATAAGTTGTTTGAAAAAAGAAAGAAGATTTAAGAAAAGAAGAAAAAAAAAAGGAAAAAGGGAGAGAATGTGATCAGGCAGGAGACTAGAACAAAGCCATACACTAGTGATTTAGGGTATATTTTGATCTGTTAGAAGAAACTGTACCTCAAAATTTTAAAGAGAGAACAACTTATATATATATATGCCAAAAATAAGGGTAACTACTATGAAGGGATAAAATATGACTCTAAAAATGAAAAATGAAAAATGTTTTTTTTTTTTTAAAGGGATTGATAAGATGTTGGTTAAAAAAGGAAAAAAGAAAAATAAAAAAAAACAGTCAACAAAAATTAACTTTGATGAAATAATGAATCATGGTAAAAAAAAAAAAAAAAAAAGCCATGAATCTATGTGCAGTATTCCCCTAGCGCTGGAGTTCTCCCGTTCTCCTTGATCGATCAACTTGGTCTTGGCTTGCTGGCTGTTTGTGCTGATCTTCTGGGGGAGGGGCCTGTTGCTGTGGTTTCCAAATGTCTTTGCCGGAGGCGGAATTGCCCCGCCCTTGTGGGTCCGGGCTAAGGAAGCTGCTCCGGTTTGCTCTCAGGAGCTTTTGTTCCCTGCAAGCTCTCCGTACAGCCTTGGAGGACCAGGGCAGAAATGGTGGCCTCCCAATCTCCACCCAGAGGAGCTGAGAACTCGGGGCCCCGCTCCTCAGTGTGCCCCCAGAGAAAAGCAGTCACTTCCGTGTCCCCGGTCTCTGGCCGCACTCCGTGCTCACCCGGCCTGTGACCGAGCGTTGCTATCTCTGGCACCCGACCCCGCGCAGAGTCTCCAAACCCAGCAGATCCCTGCAGTGCGTTCCCGCACCGCTCCTCCCCGGGAAGGAAGGGGAGTCTCCCCGGATCTGCCGCCTGCTGGGTCCCTGCTGGAGGAGCCGTGCGCCGACTGGGCCGCAGATCACTGTTTATGGCAACCCCGAGCTGAGAGCCCGCGACTCTGCTCCGTCTCTGCAGCTGGCTTTCCCGCTCCGATCCCTGGGAGCTCTGGCGCACTCAGGCACCCCCGGTCTCTCTGTGACCCCAAGGGTCCTGAGACCACACTGTCCCGGGAGGATTCCACCCCCCGCTTAGCCACTGCAGCGGCGTCCCTCCACGGAGCCAACTTCTAAAAGGTCCGATTTTGTGCTCCGCGGCTCTAGCACTTGCCAGAAGCGGCCGGCGGAGGCCCCTCCCCCGCCGTCTATCCTCCCGAATATCGCCTCGGATTCACTTCTCCGCACGTCCTACCTTCCAGAAAGTGGTCACTTTTCTGTTCAGAGAGTTGTTGCTACTCTCTTCTTCGGTCTCCTGTTGAGTTCGTAGGTGTTCAGAATGGTTTGATCCCTATTCAGCTGAATTCCTGAGACCAGACGAAATCTAGGTCTCCTACTCCTCCGCCATCTTGCTCCGCCCCCGAGATATAATTTCTTAACACACCAGAATGACAAAAAAATTTTAAAAGCTGGATAACAGACTCTGTTAATGAATCTATAGACAGCATACTTTGCTTGTGGGAGGGCAAAATTGTACAATGAAGTGGAGAAGATTTTGGCAATATTTATCATAATTTTATAGTCATTTACCCTTTAAACCAACAATACTAGCCTTATTTCCTATCCTAAATACACAGACAAAATATGATTTATGGACAAGGCAAATCAATTTTTAATATACCAAAACCAGAAGACACCAAGATTTCCATCCGTATATAATAAGTTGAATAAACTCTTTAACTATAGTGTGATATGTACATTTACTTGCAAAAATTAATTATATTATCAAATAGTGATAGGGAATAATATCTAGAACATACTGTTGATAAAAAAAGAGAGGGTATAAGTTTCTTTGTTTACAAAAGAAGGAAGGAAATACATGCATACACATATACATAGACTATACTCATACATTTTTTTGAAAATGTACTCATAATATGTGTAATTTAAAAATATATATTATATATACATATATAATTGATATGTATGATCAAGCATATATATAAAATTTATTTATAAGATGGGAATATTGCATATATTATGCTTCTATTGAAAAAAATAAAGAAACAGTGGGAGGGGATAAAGCAAATGGAAATAAAGCTGCTACTTACAGGGAAAAGGAGAGTACATATTAGAGAGGCTAGTGATGGAAATCAGATTTCTCTTATGTACTTTTTAATGTTGGTATTATGTAGGAGTTAACTATAATTGAAAGACAAATTTGGATCTATGAAGACAATATTCAATTCCCCCTAAGTGAAATAAATCTGAAACAGACTATCTTATTTTCGTATCAATATGTGGCGTGACCATGCAGAAAAAAAGCATTTTTCAAGTGACGTTAAAACCAAGTATTCACTAAATGTCGCTAATGAGATTTATTCTAAAGACAAGGATAATCACAAAGGAATCTTAAACTTTAGGGGCACCTGGGGGGCTCAGTCAGTTAAGTGTCTGCCTTTGACTCAGGTGATGATCTCAGGGTCCTGGGATGGAGCCAGGGAGCTCCCAGCTCAGCAGGGAGTCTGCTTCTCTCTCTCCCTCTCCATTGGCTCATCCCCTACCTGCTTGTGCATTCTCGCTCTCTTTCTTTCTTCTAAATAAAATAAAATCTTAAAAAAAAATCTTAAACGTTATTTAATCATCTTAGTCGTACTATTGGTATTGTTATTTCAAAATTATTGTAGGTGTTTTTTTTAAGATGAAGCAAATAAGCAACTGCATCAATATATTTAAGGAACCAAATGTATAATGTAAGTTAAAATAGACACAGATATAAAAAAAAATTACATTTAAGTGAAAACTGTGTAATAGTAAGGAAGAATTCACTTAGACATAAACAAATACATAGTATTTCTTAGTTTTGTCCACTAAAAAGGCCCAGAGAGTTTTATTCTTTTAAATAAAAGTGACTTAATTAATATAATTACCAAATGGAATGCAAGGGCATTATTTAAATTCTGTTTAGAACAAAACAAGAGTGTAGGGAGAATTTTTTAAACAATCAGAGAAACTAGAACGGGACTGGTTGTTAAGTGTTTTAAAGAACTACAGCATGGTGTTAACATTAAAAAATACAACTTTGGGAGGTGCTGCAAGAGGGTGGTGTGTGGAGATCCTGAACTTCCTCCAGCCCCAGACACATTGAATCTAAAGGTACATATAAAAAATTGTCTATAAAAAAGACTGGGAGGCTAGTTGAACAGCTCCTTCATAACAAGTGGTGAAAGGGCTACACTGAGATAGGTAAGAGAGGCAAAGACCTGGTCTCATCGAAAACCCCACCTTGGCACAGCAACCTACAATTGGATAGGAGCTTACAAATCCAGAGCTTCTCCATGAGGAGTGAGGGGCTTGTGGCCCACATCAGCACCCCAACCCCTGGGACCTGCAACACATAGCTGAGCCCTTAAAACATCTGTATTTGAAAATGTACAGAGTCATGTCCAGGAAACCCAAAGTGCAGCAGGGAACCGAGATATGCACGTCTCTTAAAGGGCTCATGTGCAGACTTACTCCAGGAATTAGCTCAAAGCAGCACTTTGAAAAGTGCTTAAACCATATGTGAAGATTTATTTTATAATCTTAAAGCATTTGCTGGAGAGACAGGAGCTTTTGGGGACTCTTTTCAGAGACAAAAGCACTGGCAGGTACCATTTATGTGCTCTCCCTCTACCTTGGTAGTGCTGGCCTTGTGCTCTCTTAAAATCCTGAGAAAACTGATGGGTGTGCTCTAGTCTTGTATGGTCTGCTGCCTCACGAAAGCCAGCAAGCACACACAGTCCACAAGGGGATGCTTGTGGATCACCTAGCTCTGGTGATAGGGGGTCTGCATCCCTGGGTGCCACAGGACTGTAATAGTACCTCCTAGAAAGTAGCTAATATAGTCATCTGAAGCCCCAATTTTTTATGACTGTTGCTCAGGGAATACCTCCAGATCACCTGGTCTAGAGGCCCTTGAGGTTTATAATTGTGATTCCACAGGTTCTATATATTTCCATACTTTAAATCTGTGACTGGAGCATCTGGTCTTCAATCACCCTGAAACTAGGTTCTGACTGAGATCACTGAAGGTCTTGGCATACCCTCAACAACTGGAACTATCAAGAATAAATTAGGCTGCTTAGACAATCACAAAAGTTCTAGTGACAACCAAGAGTAGGGCAAGGAAGAAAGACTATTTTTATCTCCTACACAAGGCTACTCCTTCAAGACAAGGAAAGGTGGCTGTTTTGCCTAGTACATAGAAACAAACACAGAGATTCATGCAAAATGAGGAAACAGAGGAAAATTTTCCAAATGAAAGAACAAGTTAAAACCTCAGGGAAAAAGAAATGAAACAGAGATAAGTAATTCACCTGATGAAGAGTTCAAAATAATGGTCATAAGATGCTTACTGAACTTGAAAAATAAAAGAATAGATGAACATAGTGAGAATTTCAACAAAGAGATAGAAAATGTAAGAAAGCACCAAAAAAGATGTCATACAGCTAAAGAATATAATGATTGAACCTAAAAAAGACACTACAGGGATTCAACAGCAGACCAGATAAAGCAGAAGAAAGGGTCAGTGATTTAGAAAACAGGGCAGGGGAACTCACCCAAACAGAACAGCAAAAAGAAAAAGAATTAAAAGAAGTGAAGGTAGCTAAAGGGACCTATATAAGACAACAGTAAGCAGAATAATATTTGCATTATAGGCTGTCCCCAAAGAAGAGAGAGAGAGAAAGGGGCAGAAAATGTAATCAAAGAAACAATGGCTGAAACTGTTCTTAACTTGGGCAAGGAAACACACATCCAGACCCAGGAAGCCTTACAATTCCTAAGAAATTGAATCCAAAATGATCCACACCAAGATACATTATAATTAAAATGTCAAAAGTTAAAGATAAAAAGAGAACTTAAAATGATCTGAACATCTTTGACAAATATAAGTAACAAGGTTTATTGCAACTCATTTTCCTTTGTTTAACATATATACAGAAAACTATAAAAATGCAGAGACTTTATGAAATGCTGAGGCAGGAACATCCATCTAACTCACATCAGCTGAATCAGTTCTAGGCTAACAGATATTGTCAAAAAATTGTCATCATAACCAAGTCAATCTCGGGAAAATTGATGATGATATTCACCAGTATATTTTTATCATTTGTTGATTTTATCAGGAAAAGACCAGTATTTGGGCGCCTGGGTGGCTCAGTTGGTTAAGCAACTGCCTTCGGCTCAGGTTATGATCCTGGAGTCCCTGGATCGAGTCCCACATCGGGCTCCCTGCTCAGCAGGGAGTCTGCTTCTCCCTCTGACCCTCTTCCCTCTCATGCTCTCTATCTCTCATTCTCTCTCTCTCAAATAAATAAATAAAATCTTTAAAAAAAAATAAAAAAAAGAAAAGACCAGTATTCAGTTCATGCATCTTCTTTTTCCCCCCTTTATACTTTTCTAGATATCTAATCAGTCCCTTTTAATAACCCTCAGAGTTGGCTCTAAATATTCAAAATAAGTTTTTAGAAGTAGTAATACATGAATTTTGGTAACTATACTTATGAATTATATCCTTTTATAACTCAATTCATTTCAATAAATGTTCACTGAATTTCAGGCATTGATTTTGTGTCATTGGGGCTAAAACAATGAACTAGGCAAAGCTCCTCCTGATACAAAGCTTATGGTCTAAAGGAAAAAACTGGATGATATATGAATCAGCCATTGATAAGTACAATGAAGAAAAGGAAATAGGATAAGGAGGATACATAATGTGGGAGACACTATACTATATACGTAGTTGGGAGGGCCTCTCTTACAAGGTGACAGTGATATATACAAGAAGAAACTGAAGGGGCAAACCCGGCCTTTATCAGGTGTAAAAGATTTTCAGGAAGAGGAAATAAGGTAAAATCTTAGAGATGGAAGCCACTCTGACAGGGCTTATGAATCAAAAGGAGGCCAATGTGACTTGAGCAGATAAAGTAAGGTGGGTAGTGGGCAGTGGGCAGTGGACATATTAGATGGCTCTCCAGAGGTTGCATAATGCAGGACATAACAGATAACTGCTTCGTTTTTATCCTAAAGGTGATGACTTTTTATTCCAGAAGTGATGATAAAACTTCCACCTAAAAATAATCATTCCTTTGTGTAAAGCATAATTATTAAATCTCAGCTAGTTTCTTTATATTCCTACAATTCATAACAAATTTCTCTACTCCATATATTCTCCCATTCTCCTTGAAAACTCTTTCATAAACCCTCTTTTTCTTCAATCTCCAAATCTTCCTTCATTATCATTAGTCACACTAATAAAGTCACTCACCATTATATTTAAACATTGAAGTCTTCTGAGGAGAACTTAGACATACACCTACCACCACTCATTTACCTGCATTTGTGATTATATATTCTGCCTTCTTTTCTGTTTTTCTGTACTAATGGTCCAAACAAACAAAAGCCAGACTTTCCACCAGTATTATAATGATGCCTTCACTAAATTCTTCCCTCTTTTTTGGCATCATTATTTTCTCATTCGATTAGATAATTCTCATTGTCATATCAATATGAGGTAATTTTCCTCATTCATAAAAAATATATCAGCCTTTATTCCACTTCTTGAAGTCACCCTCTAAATCTCTGCTTTTCTTCACTCAGAAACCAAAAGAAAGGGTGGTATCACTGATTACCTTATTTTTATTTCCCTCCAATTTACTTTTGAACCCATTCCAACAGTTATTTATTTCATCCTACTAATAAATGATGGAGACTTGGTACATCAATGTAGGTAGTGAGTGTGCTGGATTCTTTATGAATTTAAAGGTAAAGATGATTGGGTGGGGATTTTAAGAATGTGAAGATCAAGACTACAGCTAAAACCCTAGCCATACTCAAGCCTTACATTTTCAGTATTTTTTATTTATTCATTCATTCATTCATTCATTCATTCATTTATTTTTAAAGATTTTATTTATTTATTTGAGAGAGAGAATGAGAAAGAGAGAGCACATGAGAGGGGGGAGGGTCAGAGGGAGAAGCAGACTCCCCGCTGAGCATGGAGCCCGATGCGGGACTCAATCCTGGGACTCCAGGATCATGACCTGAGCCGAAGGCAGTCACTTAACCAACTGAGCCACCCAGGCACCCTACATTTTCAGTATTCACTAAGGACTTCCCACTCCCAGGATATGCATTTTTTTGCCTGAAGGCTTTCTCTGAAGGGCAATCACAGATCGCTGAGAGCAGGCTTAATCCAATATCTAACTGGAAATGACATACAAATTCCCCAATTGGCTCCTTTATAAGTTAAATAACTCTAAACAACATTTTCTATTCCATTTTCTGTGGTTTCCCTGAAAAGATAGTTCCAACTGTCCAAAGTTGGCTTTCAAACTCATGTTTTATTTGTTGCCTTCCCTTAGATGGTTTTACTTCCCTACTCTTTGCCAGTGACTGGTGTACATTCCAAATCGATTCTTGCACTCAAATCCTTGTCTCAAGGTCAGTTTCTGGGAAAACTCACATAAAGATGTGTTGTATTCTTAGGTTCAAATAACTAGAGAGAATAAGTTGAAAAGACTGTATCCATCAAAGTTATGTTTATGAGCAAAATTAAACAAATAAATTAAAACAAATAAAATGTTACACAAAAATTCATTCATGTATTGGCAGCTGAAGAGCATACATTATACAAATTATTTCTACATTTTAAACATTATTGTTAACATCAAAGGGGACAAGTATTGCACCCTAAGGGAGTCTCCATGTGAGGTCCCTTGGGGTATAGGATTACTTGAGTATCTGTGATAGTAGGACAGCAATATCTCCAATATTTTTAGGGTAGACATAGCCACTGTACTTGTTGCACATTGCTGCAGACAGACAGAGCTATATGAAGCAATGTGAGATTAAACAAAGTTGGAGAAAGCTGGAAAAAGTCTTGCCAAAGGTTTAAAATGGTGTGCTTATCATAAGTATAGACTGACAGTGTTGACAGCTCCAGATCTTGTATAGGAAATCTATTTATTTTAACCTCAGCTGTCATTGCCTACTCAGCCACTTCTCTGCTGCTATAAACTCTCACTTGCTGTTAGACATCCAGTCTGGCAAGTGAAAAAAATGAAATTTAGATTTTTCAATAAAATAATGAAAGTTCAAAGCGTTGCTCTGCAGCTTTGTTTCTGAAGAATTTTCTGCTGCCAGACTTGGATAGAGAACTGAGCTCATATTAAAACTGGTGGGGAAAACACTTTGGCAAAGTATTTTCACATGTGTCAGGACATGGACACGGACATACACACACACACTAAATGATTTGTGTTACCAGTCATCACATTTTCTCATATCTAGAGAGATTAGGTACTAATGATTGGTCTCTTGCTATTTGGTGACTTCCATGTACCTCTATGCCAACTACATGTTAGTTTTAATATAAAGACATTTGTATCATAGTCTAAACAAAGGAGGATGAAGAATACAAAACAATAAATATTTACAGATTTCTTCTCATCAATTTCATTAAAATAAGGATATGAATAACCATATACTTGATACTTGAGATTGCATCTAATTAGAAAACAAGCAATTTCAATAAAAAGGTGAATGGGAACATTATAAGTTTATAACCTCTAAATAAGCAAAGGATCTTATTTTCCCAAAGCCATAACGTGTTCACATTTCAAAATGAAATTATGTGGTAAAAATAAGGAAACAATGAATAAAGGAAGTTATGAATATATTAATCTAGAAATATTTTAAAATTATGCTTTTTGAGTTAAATTGTCCCTTGAAAATCATCAATTTACAAATTAAGGAATGAAGAATATTCAGAGGGAGCCTGGGGACATGTTGTATTAGAAACCATGTTAAAATAATTAAAATATTATCAATTAACCAACAAAAGTTTTACCTGGAAATTCAAAACCATATTAATTATAACTTGTTGGGGAAAGAGTATTTATAATAAATACAAAACCTATTTACCGAAGTTTTCAAAGGTGGTATTTTAAAAATGTAGGAAAAATAACAAGAATCAAAATAATTTATTGTTCTCCTAGACATATCAAAATGACTACCACTTTTCCCTTCCTTCCTTCCTCCCTTCCTTCCTTCCTTCCTTCCCTCCTTCCTTCCTTCCCTCCCTCCCTTCCTTCCTCCCCTCCTTCCTTCCTTCCTTCCTCCTTCCATCCCTCCCTCCCTCCTTCCCCTCCCTCCCTCCTGTTCCTCCCCTCCCTTCCTCCCTTTCCTCCTTCTTCCTTCCCTCCCTCCCCCTTTCTTTTCTTTTTCTCTTTGCTTTCTTATCTACAATAAGAAATCTACTAAAAAGTAGGTGATTTCAAGACTGAGCACCAATGATCTGTATTTGTTTTGAGTGTCTTTTCACTGACACTAATCAATACTATGTGATTTTCTTATAGTGAAATGTCAATACTAGCGCATTTACAAAACAGATAGAGAAGCTGGGCTGCTTCATAATGGGGGACTGAAACTCTTTCTGGGGAAATTCAATGGTTAGTGTTCTTTCCATTAACTTATAGCAAAACAGTTCAAAATTTGACTTTATGTCTCATGTGTCCCATGTGTAATAGTATTCAATTAGAAGATATCCAAAGACAAATTATAAAAATTTTCAGTAATTAAAATGCAGTATCCATGAATTTATTCGAAATCAATACACCTTTCTTCTGTCTTCCCCAGTTTGGCCTCCATGCAACAAGATCCTTTTTCCTTCCACACAGTAGAATTGAATTGAATTGAAGAACTAAAGTAGAATTGATGTCTTGGTGAGGTGAAACATCACTAAATGACATTATATATATATATATACTACCCTACCCACGGGTATTTTGTTTTCCCCCAGCACAGAAAGGTTTTACTGACATCAACAGCATAAGAGGTATTGTATCTCTTGTTCCTCAATTTCTTTCTTTTTTTTTTTTTTTAGAGAGAGAGAAATTGAGCACGAGTGGTGGTGGGGAGTGGCAGAGGGAAAAGGGAGAGAGAGAATCTTAAGCAAGGTCCACATTCAGCCCAATTCAGGGCTTGATCTCAGGATCCTGAGATCATGACCTGAACCAAAATCAAAAGTTGGACTCTAACCAACTAAGCCATCCAGGTACCCCACTGTTCCTCACTTTCTAATTCATCAGTCATTCTCTGTCTCATTACCACTGCATTATGGTTTCTTTCTAGGTCACTGTAATTATTTCAAAATTATGTAAAAGTATTACAAGCACCCTCTCTCTCTTTCATAGTTATACCAATTCAAGTGTCTCTGTCCAACTGTCCAATTTGCATCTCATCTCTTCTTCTCTCACCCTTGTTTTCCTTTCATCCCTGAAAAGGTATTGGTTTGGATACATTCCATTGGCTATATAGAATAGAACCATCCCAGCCAGCTGGATGGCATATGGAGCATAGTGAGTGAGTGTTTTTCATTCTAGAGGGTTGCAATAGGAGCAATCAGTCTTTCTTAAGAATATCTGCATTTTCATTAGAGCCAAAGGCAATGGATACTATGAAGAGACTGGGGATACAGAAAGGTTAAAATTTCTACCATGGAAGCATACTTGTTGGGTTGGAAAAAAGAAATCCATTGAGCTATAAAATAAATACAGTGGTGGGAAATATAACAAAAGTATAATGCGTGAACGTAAAGGGAAAAAAATGAGTTCTACCTATGAGCATATGAAAAAAAAAAACTGTATATCATGAATTTTTTGAAATACTTTTTTTGAATTTGACTGATTTGGCTTTAATAGGTCTGTTAGGCAATCATTTCATTTTGGATCAGCTCAGAGAAGTCTAGGCATTTATCAATAGGGCATTGCTTGTTAGCTGAATGGAAATATGAGTCATTTCAATGCTTTCTTTCATTCATATTAGTATTTTTTTATTTTTTTATTTTTTAAAAAGATTTTTTTTATTTATTCAACAGAGAGAGACACAGCAAGAGAGGGGACACAAGCAGGGGCAGAGGGAGAGGCAGAACCTGACTCCCCACTGAGCAGGGAGCCTGATGTGGGGCTCAATCCCAGGACCCTGGGATCATGACCTGAGCCGCAGGCAGATGCTTAATGACTGAGCCACCCAGGCACCCTTTATTAGTATTTTTTAATACTGGATATCAAAAATAGATTCTTACTTAAAATACTATATTATTACATATACACATAAATATTATTACATATATTTCAATTACATTTCAATTGCTCGCAAATAAAACATCAATACTATGAATAACTGACTTAAAATTTAAATATTAGCTTTCTCATCTTTTTTTAAAATTTATTTATTTATTTTAGAGAAACGGAAAGAGAGAGTTGGGGGGGCAGATGGAGAGTATCTCGAGTAGACACCATACTAAGCAGGGAGCTCAAAGCGGGGCTCAGTCGCTTGACCCATGAGATCATGACCTGAGCTGAAACCAAGAGTCAGACGCCTAACCAACTGAGCCACCCAGGTGCCCCACCTTTCTCATCTTTTAAAGTAAAACAGTTATTTTAATTGATTTCTGAAACTAAAGTTCAGATCACTCAGGAATCTTACATACCTTCTCTTTATATTACAAGAAAAAGAAAAGCAAAGGAGTTAACCTAGTCATTCAGAATTTTCTTTCTTTGAAACTGAGTATAGACACCCCCAGTATGTTAGCTCTACGGTCTTATCTGATGAGACTAAAATAGGGTATTTTGCACAGAAACATTAATATTCAGTATAATGAACAGTCTATAAGAAAAAATTAAACACCCACAAAGTTAATTTTGATCAAACCTGATGTAAAATATTCTACACTTTTGGAAAATCCTGTGTATTTACAGCATTATATTCCAAAAGTACTGTAACCTTGAATGATGAAAAACCCAAAATTTTACTTCAATATAAAATAGCATAACTATTCTTTCTATTAGCCTTTGTTTGTTTGTTTGTTTTTTCATTTTCCCAAACTAGAGAACAACACTATGAGATATATTATTAGGACACATATTAAGATATAAAAGAGTGAAATAGTAATACACTGTGGTTTTAAAAGCCCAAGAACTGTAGAAGTTTGGGCATGGAGGAGAGAGAAGAGCTGCATAGCTTCAGCACCTAAGGTTACTCCAAATATAGCCAGGATAACTATCAACCAGGGTAACTTCCCATCTAGTAAAATGACTCAGCTATTCTCACTGCCTGGCTGCCCCTCTTAATTACTCTCTAATCTCATTCTGTCTTCTGCTTATCAACTGTTCATACACATTTCATTTTACACACATTTAATACAAATGGACAAGGAGCCATCTTAAGGCCAGTTCCAGCATTGTGTGACATTTAAAAGAAGCATCAATTCAACACTAAACCTTTGGAAAAGTACTTCAGTATTTTAATGTAGATTTCTGTCAGGAGATGAATAAGGCATTATATTTAAAAAAGAAACAGGGCACCTGGGTGGCTCAGTTGGTTAAGCAACTGCCTTTGGCTCAGGTCATGATCCTGGAGTTCTGGGATCGAGTCCCACATCGGGCTCCCTGCTCGGCAGAGATTCTGCTTCTCCCTCTGACCCTCTTCCCTCTCGTGCTCTCTATCTCTCATTCTCTCTCTCTCAAATAAATAAATAAAATCTTAAAAAAAAGAAAAAGAAAAAAAGAAAAAAGAAACATATCTCTCTTTATTGTTGTACTTTTTAAAATAACTTTATTCATTCACTTGCCTTTTCCTCTTTCCTCCTCTATATAACCACTTCCAGGAAAGTTTCTCCTTTTTCACCCCTTTTTATCTCTCACACTTTCTCATGTATTGATGTATGGTTTGTTCTATCACTAGCCTGCTTAGTGAAGGCTAAGTGGTTTCTCAGGAAACCATCCTTCCTCTTTAGGAGCTGGGGGAAGGGATGGATCACAGATATTTATAATGTGTTGTGTTTCTTTGTAATATTTCACTGTAAATGTGCTGGCATACATCCAAAATGTGGGCTGTAATGTTTACTTCTGGTACCTACTGCCCCTTCCAACCCACAAAGCAATTATTTTTTTCCTTTATTTACAAAATGTTTATTGGTCTAAAGGATTTACTTTCATTTGAAATTGTAACTAAAATTAAATGGTAAAATAATATATAAAGTATAATCCTATGTTAAAAAATAATAAATGTAAATGTTTTTGTTTGTTTGGATTTTCCAGGTTTATTGAGATATAATTGATATATAACATTGTGTAAGTTTAAGGTGAACAATGTGATGATTTGATACACTTATGTATATCAAAATCTTTACCACAATAAGGTTGGCTAACATATCCTTTACCTTACATAATTACCACTTTGACATTGTTGTTGTTATAGAGAACATTAAAGCATCCTGGTCAAAAGGTACAAATTTCCAGTTCTATCAGTTCCAACGATCTAATATACAGCGGGGTGACTCTAGTTAACAACATTTCTTCCTTTTCTAACTGAGCTAGGCCTACTTTTAATTTATTTTCTTTTTGCAATGTCTCTGAACACAGTGCAATTTGACTTGTTCTGATTGTCCTCCTTTTTTTTTTTTTCCTGGAAAACTTTGTTGTTGGAAAATCTGGAAAAGTCCTAGAGAAAACGAACTACTAAATGTTCAGTCTCCCTTGTCTGATTTCTAGTGTGTTCATATGGAGCATATGAAGCATACTGTCATGTGAAGCAGTGTTACAAATTTACTCACACAAAATTATATATATTAAGTATAGTTCTTTAATCTTGCATACAACAAATTTATTTTTTTTAATTTTTTATTGTTATGTTAATCACCATACATTACATCATTGGTTTTTGATGTAGTGTACCATGATTCATTGTTTGTGCATAACACCCAGTGCTCCACGCAGAATGTGCCCTCTTTAATACCCATCACCAGGCTAACCCAACCTCCTACCTTCCTCCCCTCTAGAACCCTCAGTTTGTTTTTCAGAGTCTATCGTCTCTCATGGTTCGTCTCCCCGTCCGACTTACTCCCCTTCGTTCTTCCCCTCCTCCTAACTTCTTCTCTTTCTTTTCTCTTAACATATGTTGCATTATTTGTTTCAGAGGTACAGGTCTGTGATTCAACAGTCTTACACAATTCACAGTGCTCACCATAGCACATACCCTCCCCAATGTCTATCACCCAGCCACCCCATCCCTCCCACCCCCGCACCACTCCAGCAACCCTCAGTTTGTTTCCTGAGATTAAGAATTCCTCCTATCAGTGAGGTCATATGATACATGTCTTAACAGGAATTCAAACAGAGTACAGATTAAGAAATCTTTACATGACCTCTGATTCCCTAATCTCCCATACCTAATTAAGTCTCAATTCCATCACCTTATTTATTTATTTTTCTCAGATTTCCTATTCCCTTCCAGGTCCTTCTAGCTGGACTAGGAATCAAACTGACATCAGAATATGAGATAGATTAAGAGGAGAAAATAAAATTTAATCTCATGTGTACAGGGAATCCAGACAGACATGGAAATTTTAAAGTGAGGCATATATATATATATATATATATATATATATATATATGTCATCCTGAACTAAGGAGAAAGGATGGGTAGGGGTCTGGGACTTCAGAGGGGAAAAAAAGTAATTTACAGGACAATAAGAACAGCAGATGTTTGATAATTAGATGTTTGCCCTGCCATACAGATGGGTGACTCAGATAAAATTTATTTCTGCTAATCATCCTTATTCAGGGTAAGACCTTCAATTTAGGTTCTTCTATGGAGTTCTGGGAAGGGCAAAATTTCTTTTGAGCTTCAGCTCAAAATAACCTTTATGCCAAAGTGGCCTACCTTGGGGTGACCTGTCTTTGGCTCCTGCATATTATTAAAGTAAATATTAAAGAAACCAGAGACAACAAAATTGAGTGGGGGAATATCTATTTTATAGTTTATCCCCATTTCTTCTTAGAGCATTTGAGAAGTGGATATAATTTAATTCTAATCTCAATGCTCATTATTTCCTCCAACACTGAATTAAAATGAAGAGACATAAAATTGAATACCAACAGTGTGGTTTGAATAAATAATGTCTGGACTGACATTCAGACACACACACACATATTTATATATATATATATTTAATTTAAGAGCAGTGTCCTTTTACTCCAAGCATAATTTTGACTTCAAATGTACCTTTTCAAGTATGCATTGTGGTTCATAGTGTTTTTACTTAGAAAAAAAAAATATATATATATCTGCAACATGAATTTTCAACTATAAAAAAGAAAAAAAGAAATTCCTTAGAATATCTCTCTATTATACAGAACATATGTAAGCGAAAAGCTTGCTCATTACACTATAAAAAAGAGCTCTGAACAACTGTAAATAAATATATTTACTAGTATGAATATGTGATAGGAAATTATCTTAAATATTTCACACCATTAATATTATGCAATATCTAACACTGCTCTTAGGTTCATTTGCTTTCTTCCAGCAATAAGGTTTGTCATCATCTACGTGATTACAGTACTTTTATAAATTTCCCAGTAATATATTATATTCCTTGTTTTCACTGTGACTCAGTCTACTTTAAATGAATTTCCTTCAATTTCCTGAAAAATTATACTCAAGTAGATTAAAAAATAAAAACATTAATTTCTACAATTTACCAAAATAACAATTGGCCTACTAGTTGGAACACTGTGCTTTCTTAGTAAATCATGTAAAATTATTGATGACTTTATCCATTATTTGATAATCAGTTTTTGTAACAGATAACACATTTAGAAATAGAAATAAAATGGATCATCATCGAATCCAATTATTAGTTATGCCTTCCTTGGCTTCTACATTTTCTCTTTCAGCAGCTCATGTAAAATCATCATCTCTTTCACCACTCATATATGCCAGTACACTGACATCTACAATCCCATGGATGTCTGTTCATTATTTATATTTTCAATACTAGACAGTTATAGCAATTATATTATTATGTACTTCATCATATCAAATGTTAGTCAATAACACAATTATAAATTTAATTTATTAAAGTATAAATTTTATTTATACTTTAAATAAGTATAAATTTATTTTTATAATAAATTTACAAAAGTATAAATTTACTAATGGAAAATCCATTAGCCTAGATGATAGATGCTTGACCTTGGCTTCATATTGGAATCTCCTAGAGAGTTCTGAAAAATATCACAGACCTAGACCTGCCAGAGCTCTTTGGAGCTGTTTCTGAAATTAATTAACCAATACAATGCTTGTGAAAATTCTAGGGTCACAAATATTACTAAAAACATGAGAGGGTTTCTCAGAATATAATAATTAAGTACATATTTCAATTTTTTGAGATCTTTTTTCATCATACTTTCATCTAAATCTACCCAGCTACCTATCAACCACTTGATACCCTGGCAGAAAAATTCATTATTCATTGAAAACTAATTTGTATAGTTGACCTTAAAAATCTGGTTTAAAAATATAGCCTATTGCTTACGTAACTTTATTTTATATTGTATACTTTGCTTATCTTCTTTTAAAATATATAGGATTACCAGAGGATTTTAAGTAACAAAAGCAGAGGAGGAAGATGACAATGTGGAAAACATATTTATTCTAATCAATAATTAAAGAAAGACAAATTGAATCAAATTAGGAAATATTTGTAAAAGATAACACTTGATATTTGAAAAGATATAGGACCAGTACAAGCTCATAAACGGATGGTGGGAGTATAAAGCTGGACAACTCTTTTATCAATAAACTTGTCAATAAATTATCTATCATTGTGTATATCTTTTCATTCAAAAAATCCCCAAATCATGAAATAAAAAAGAGAATAAAATAAAACAAATCTGGAAGGCAAACATGTTGGTAAAAATATTGTGTATCATATCTAAAAGTTTGAAAACAAATTAAATATCCAATGACAAAATAATAAACATTGGTGTATTTACTCAAGTGTTATATGGCTGTTACCAGTAATCTTAATAAGAAAGTGTTTATGTTTTAATTTTAGAGATAAAACTAAAGACAGAAAATTGTATGTATAACATACATATATATGGATAACAAATATATAAAGGTTTATCAACAGTATATAGAAAGAAAATGAAGAAAATATTTAAAATTGTTTTACAAAATTTTGTCCCTAGGTATAATGCCAATAATTTTTGATTGTCCTTTCAGATGCTTTAGACTTAAGAGTTGTATAATGTTTATCTTTACCTCCCATAATAAAAATAGGAAAAAAATTATATTATCTCAAAGAAATAACAGTGAATGTAAAGTGGCATTTCCTTAACGATCTTAATTTTTGTATCTGCTGTTTCTATTGAAACTTTTGCAATGGCAGTGTTATACCTCAAAGATGACACAAAGTTTACAGGAACTATGATAAAGTCACAGGAAGAAGAAAGAATTGAACACTTCTTGAAATACATCCCATTAAAAATACGACTATATAGTTTATCAAACAATTTTGTGGTTTAGAGTGGCATGGGTACTGGTAATAAAGATTCTGGTACTAAGGTTTAAACTGGGATTCTCTCAGGCAAGGCTGAATGTTCACTTTACATGTGAGCCCAAATAATAGCAGAAACATCAAAAAACAAATTATTAAACATGCTGTTGGTTGTGTCTTTGATTTTTTTTCCTTTCTTCATTTTCAACCATACATTTGTTTAATTTAAAACTAACACTAATAAAAATATATTATTTTAGTATTATTAAAATAATAACATTATTTTAAATATATTATTCTAATGGATGAGGTAAAAATTATATCTCTGATAATTCATATCAAAGGATTTTTTTGTGTTTGGAGAATCCTGGTGGCTCTTCTTATACCGTTTTGTCAATTTTCGTTGTTTCCCAGATCCCTGATCATACTTCTCACTAGTAAGTCACAACCTTATTTTTACATAATGTTACACCTTTTGAAATTTATAGTAGAAATTTCTGAAAATTTCTGTAAGAACAAGAAAGGACACTTTTATATTTCATCAATGATGTGAAATACTGAAATATCTGGAAACATTCTTAAAGATGTATTATATCATAGTGAGGTGGACAGAAAAGCAGTATAATTCTGACCTTGTCTTTGGTTGTTAAAACTGGAAGTCTGATTTGCACAGCAACAGCATCAAGCAGGATGCCAACTTAACAAGCATTATTGCCACTGATTTTCTCAGGAATGAAAACACAATGAATGAAACAACCAACTTACATTGTTTTTCAATAAATTTTAGCTTTCTTGTAAAATGTGTTCTCTGGGCTCATTTTAGTCTCTTTAAATTATAATAGTTTGACAGCTGACTATTACTGCAGCAACTTTTAAAACTCTATGTGTTGCTATAAATTGCCTGAGTCAGATTTATTCCAAGGTGAGGAAGGGCATTCCGAATGCCCTGTTTTTCTCATCTAATCCAAACCTAAAATAAGCACTCATGCATTTTACTTGCTGCATTTCAACTTTAAAAAAAAAAAATACCACTAATTTCTTCAAGAAAAGAAGTAAAAGCAAGAGAAAAACATGTTTCTATTAAAAAAACACAAATTTTTCAGGATTAAGTAGCATTTTATATAACCTTGTGGAAAGTGTTCTGATTACCACTGACCTTCCTTTTCACATGGAGAATTGTGCTAGCCAGCTAGTAAATGAAGTTTTAAGGTAAAGTAACAGGTCAGTAAAGTCAAGCATTTAATCAGATAATAGAAGCCTATGTCATTAATAAGTGTGTCATTTGTTTCAATAAAGGCATCACTTTAAGAAATCAAATCAGTCCTTTAATATTGTGTATAACTCCCACTGTCCCACCCACAAACTCTTCTTTGATTACCTGCTCCCTTTAATTGTTACTTCCTGTAAACTCTTATAGCATTATCGTCTGCATTCCTCATTTTGATTTTAAATAGAAAATTTTATCATATGGCCACATATACATTTTGCTTATTTTGCCTAGCCAGATTAAAAGTCTCATTAAATTCTTCTTATTGCCAAGTTTCAAGAAAACAGAGATTTCTAAGTTGCCTAATAGTCTTACTAGCACCAAATGGAGCTAAATAGTTATGAGGAACAAAGAAACTCTGAATGGAGTATATAATAATATATTACTGAAATAACTGTAAATTATACAACTATAATTATATACATAGTCATATTTTGTCAGACGATTATTAAAACTGATAGTTGTTCCAATACTGATGAGTGAATGAGTGAATGAGTGAATGAATGAATGAAATGAAAAACAATTGAATTATCACTTTTATCTTATTGGATATGACCAACAATATAAACAAAACACAATTCTGAAAGTTCTCAGATTCAAAATTCCTTTGGTCATCTTTCTAAATTACAGGATCTAGGACAGTGTCCCATATATAATGGGAACACAGTGCAATAAAAAAAAAAAAACACTGAATTAAGGCAAAAATATTTGGTTTTTGTTTCTGTTTAGTGGTCTGCTATCGGATGGGTCATGTTACCTCTCGCATTATTAAAATAAATTAAAATATATTCCTACTATTCTTGTAGCCATGAATCCTATATATTCTCTAATAGATTTCTTTCCATTTCTGCTTCATTCAAAGGGAATATTTGGATCAATCTTAATGGAACATGACATTAAAGTTAAGCTTGCATCTGCCCCAACATTGACAGGCTAACAATAACATGTTTGAAACTATGAATAGATTTATGTTTCCCCTAGTATCCTGTGACATATCGCTAACGCTGACCCAATTTATCTCCTTGTATTTCTGTTTTGAAAACTATTTTTGTTGTCTGACTCCATATTCATCTATTATTAGCCAGTTCTGTTATTGAAATTTACATTCAAGTCATGTTTAACATTGAGCCAGTTCCCACATATCAATTCTTTTATGGTTGTCAGACATTGATTTCCCATCCGATGATAGTGAACTCTTATAAACTTTACTCTGGGAGTGTGGTGTTTCTTTTTTTTTAAATTTTAAGAGAAATACTCACTGGCTAAATCTAGTACCAGTAGTATTACACTATCCAATGTCTCTAAATGAACTCTCCCCAAATGATTATCTCAGTGTCTACCCGAAGAACTCCAAGAACTAGTCAGATTTTTGCTAAATTTATTATTTTCAGCAAAATAATGACACATATGCATACTTTATGTTAATGTATGGATGTACTTATGTTAATATTTATATATAAATATATGTTCATTCATACATTGATGTGTATGCCAACTAAGGTTCATACCTTTATTATTGGATTTTAACTGTAAATGGAGAAGCCAAGGTCACATATGCAATGGTTGGCTAATGGAACTTTATGTATAAAGTATGATTTTTCCTACAATTTGTCTAATTCTGAGGAAGAAAGGATTAAAAATTCTGATTTTTGGTTTTAGTAAGACAACTCAAATGTAAGCATGTTCTGGTTTTGTTTTATTTTAACCAAAAGGAAGTATGCATTACCTTAACATTTTTCTTCTATTTTCTGTATCTTACAAATGTAATATGATAAAAACGTAAAGGGAATTATCTTGTTAAAAACAAGACAACAGGCCCAAAATGGACTCAATTATGCTAAGTCTCATGTCAGCAAACTGATTCTTATAGTTTCAGCTCTTCCAAAAATGGATCTTAAACCAGTCAATCAAGAGTTACCTAAAGGCACTTGGTAGGTAATCTGCCTCATAGGCCCATCAGGAAAATAGCCTGACAATAACCAACTTGCATTTTTGCCTACTATAACTTCTTTGTTCTCACTCTCTTCTCCTACTCCTTGTGTAAAAGTGTTTCATTTTTGTACGGCTCCTTGGAATGCCTTTCCATTTGTTAGATTGGAAGCTGTCCAATTCAAATCGATTTTTGCTCAAATAAACTCTTAAAATTTTTAATATGCCTCAGTTTGTCTTTTAACAATATCTAATTAAAATATTTGTTGATACAGAGTTTATAAACCACTTTCATATGCATTAACTCATTTGATTTCAACCATAATTCTAAGTAGAGTGATAAAATATAATTATATTAAAATTGTAAGTGAGATAACCAAGAGGTTAAGTACGTATCATCAAAGAACCAGTTAATAAAGAATGTGGAATTAGGATGAGTGTTCCAGGTCCAGATTTATTGCTGTTTTAATTTAAAATGCTATAAAATTACTAGAATAACATATATAACTATACATACACATTAATTCAACATTCATTTAGAAAATATTGAGTGTCTCTTATATACAGGAGGATATTGTTGAAAGAACATGAGATATATCAGGAAATAAAAGGAGTCAGGTTTTCTGTCCTAAAGGAGTTTGTAATTTACTGGAGGAGATAAAAAATAAATAATAAATGACATCATAATGAACAAGTAAATTATATAGCATAATAGCTGATGATGCATGCTACAGAAAAGATTTAAAAATATATGAAAGATAAGGATGATTAGGAGAATTCCTTATTGTTGAGGGTACAATTTTCAGGTCCTCTGATGATTTTTAATCAAAATATTTGTTTTTTAGGTGTTGAGTTGTACAAGTTCTTTATATATTATTGGATATTAACCACTTATCAGATATTACATTTGGAAATACCTTCTCCCATTCAGTAGGCTGCCTTTTTGTTCTGTCGATTGTTTCCTTTGCTGTGCAGAAGCTTTTTATTTTGATGTAGTCCTAATAGTTGATTTTTGCTTTTGTTTCCTCTGCCTCAGGAGATATATCCAAAAAAAGTTTTGCTACACCCAATGTCAAAGAAAATACTGCCTTAAGTTCTCTTCTGGGAGTTTTATGGTTTCAGGTCTCACATTTAGATCTTTAATCTATGTGGGGTTTATTTTTGTGTATGGTATAAGAAAGTGGTCCAGCTTCATTCTTTTGCATGTAGCTCTCCAGTCTTCCCCAGCACCATTTATTAAAGAGACTGTTTTTTCCACACTGTATATACTTGTCTCCTTTGTCATAGATTAATTGACCATATAATTGTGGGTTTATTTCTGGGCTATCTATTCTGTTCCATTTGGATCTATACTGTTAAAATGTCCATACTACCTAAAGCAATGTGCAGATTCAATGTAATTCCTATCAAAATGCCAACAGCATTTTTCATAGAAAGAACAATTAATACTAAAATTTGCATGGAACCACAAAAGACCCTTAATGGCCAAAGAAATCTCAAGAAAGAAGAACAAAGCTGGAGATATCACAACTTTAGATTTCAAGATATACTATAAAGCTGTAGTGACCAAAACAGTATGGTACTGCCACAAAAACAAACAAATAGATAGAAGTTACAATTTTAATTAGGGTTGTCAAAGTAGAACTTAGTGAAGAGGTGGTATTTGAGTAGAGACATGAAGGAAGTGAAATATTTAGTCATGTAGCTATCAAAGCTCTGTAACCATGGCTTGTCTGGTCTGTGTGAAGAACAATAAAGATGCTAATTGGGTTGTAGCAGGCTGAGTGTCATAAAATATGTAAAGTGAGGCAGGATATGTAGAGCTGTGTAGATTATTTTATAGATGTTGTCTTTTTCTGGGACACATGGGGAACATTATGAGTGAGGTTAAGGAACCATTATATGATAGTAAGTGGTTGAGATAAAGTGGCAAAAAAAAAATATTTTATCATTTGAAGAAAATAATTGAAAGATAATGCATAATCAGGTTTAAACGAATTATATGGCTAGTGAAATTTCATAAAATTGTGACATTAGCATTAGTATGAGTGAAAGTGGGAAAAGTCTTAAAATGGTGTATGTATATAGGAGTAACATGGATAATAAAGATGTCTGCAATCAAGGAGGGACTGTGAAAGTGTCTGATAAATACATAAATATTTGTTGAATAAATAGCACTAAGGGGCACCTGGGTGGCTCAGTCGTTAAGCGTCTGCCTTCGGCTCAGGTCATGGTCCCAGGGTCCTGGGATCGAGCCCCACATCGGGATCCCTGCTCAGCGGGAGTCTGCTTCTCCCTCTCCCACTCCCTCTGCTTGTGTTCCTTCTCTGGGTGTGTCTCCCTCTGTCAAATAAATAAATAAAATCTTTAAAAATAAATAAATAAATAAATAAATAGCACTAAATATAAACTTCTAGTTTTTTAAGTGTGTGGAGGAAGAGGAAGTTCTACAAACTGTAGGGAAGGAACTGACCCCATGTCTATACCCAATTTTATGAAAGCCATCCAGGAGGAAAAAAGTCACCTCTTAAGAAGGCTATAAGAAATCATCTTCCTAAAGTACTTTAGGGTAAACAAACTATAACACATAAATTCTTAATAGCAGGGGGGTAGTCTATTAATCCTACTGGCTCTTATGTCTCAGTTTCACATTGTTAACAGGGGCTTTGATCCCTCCTGTCAATTGGATTCCTCAATTATGTAACACCACCATTTTCAACATGTGCCTACTAAGGTCATATTGGAAAAGAGAATGAGGATTACTGAGGGAAGCTGTACATTTATTTCAGCCCATATTCCACTGGTTAGAAGATTTTATCAGAGGTATTTTCCATACTTTGAATGCGGATTTATAATCCTCTAAAATTCTTTTCAATTTTGACACCAGTGATGCTGGATATTTTAAGAGAAGGCTAAGCATGTAAAGTTTGGATGAAGAAAGGAATTGGCATAAGATGAGATGAGATGATTAATATGATACTTAATGTGGAAAACCCAAAAGACTCCACCCCAAAACTGCTAGAACTCATACAGGAATTCAGTAAAGTGGCAGGATATAAAATCAATGCACAGAAATCAGTGGCATTCCTATACACCAACAAGACAGAAGAAAGAAATTAAGGAGTTGATTCTATTTACAATTGCACTCGAAACCATCAGATACTTAGGAATAAATCTAACCAAAGAGGCAAAGAATCTGTACTCAGAGAACCATAAAATACTCATGAAAGAAATTGAGGAAGACACTAAGAAATGGAAAAACATTCCCTGCTCATGGATTGGAAGAACAAATATTGTGAAAATGTCAATGCTACCTAGAGCAATCTACACATTTAATGCAATCCCTATCAAAATACCATCCACTTTTTTCAAGGAATTGGAACAAATAATCCTAAAATTTGTATGGAACCAGAAAAGACCCCAAATAGCCAGAGGAATGTTGAAAAAGAAAAGCAAAGCTGGTGGCATCACAATTCCAATCCTCAAGCTTTATTACAAAGCTGTCATCATCAAGACAGTATGGTACTGGCACAAAAACACACACATAGATCAATGGAACAGAATAGAGAGCCCAGAAATGGACCCTCAACTCTATGGTCAACTCATCTTCAACAAAGCAGGAAGAATGTCCAATGGAAAAAAGACAGTCTCTTCAACAAATGGTGTTGGGAAAATTGGACAGTCATATGCAGAAGAATGAAACTGGACCATTTCCTTACACCACACACAAAAATAGAATCAAAATGGTTGAGAGACCTAAATGTGAGACAAGAGTCCATCAAAATCCTAAAGGAGAACACAGGTAGCAACCTCTTCGACCTCAGCCGCAGCAACTTCTTCCTAGAAACATTGCCAAAGGCAAGGGGAGCAAGGGCAAAATGAATGATTGGGACTTCATCAAAATAAAAAGCTTTTGCACAGCAAAAGAAACAGTCAACAAAACCAAAACACAACCGACAGAATGGGAGAAGATATTTGCAAGACATGAACAGACATTTTTTCCAAAGAAGACATCCAAATGGCCAACAGACACAAGAAAAAGTGCTCAACATCAGGGAACTCCAAACCAAAACCCCAATGAGATACCACCTCACACCCGTCAGAATGGCTAAAATTAACAAGTCAGGAAACGACAGATGTTGGCAGGGATGTGGAGAAAGGGGAACCCTCCTACACCGTTGATGGGAATGCAAGCTGGTGCAGCCACTCTGGAAAACAGTATGGAGGTTCCTCAAAAAGTTGAAAATAGAGCTACCATATGACCCAGCAATTGCACTAATGGGTGTTTACCCCAAAGATACAAATGTAGGGATCCAAAGGGGTATGTGCACCCCAATGTTTATGGCAGCAAAGTCCACAATAGCCAAACTATGGAAAAAGCCAAGATGTCCATTGACAGATGAATGGATAAAGATGTGGTGTATATATATATATATATATATATATATATACACAATGGAATATTATGCAGCCACCAAAAGGAATGAAATCTTGCTATTTACAACTATGTGGATGAAACTGGAGGGTATTAGCTGAGTGAAATAAGTCAATCAGAGAAAGACAGGTATCATATGATCTCACTGCTAGGAGGAATTCTTAATCTCAGGAAAAAAACTGAGGGTTGCTGGAGTGGTGCACGGGTGGGAGGGATGGGGTGGCTGGGTGATAGACATTGGGGAGGATATGTGCTTTGGTGAGCGCTGTGAATTGTGTAAGACTGTTGAATCACAGACCTGTACTCTGAAACCAATAATACATTATATGTTAAAAAAAGAAAAAAGTTAGCCAGAAGGGAAAAATGAAGGGGGGGAAATCGGAGGGGGAGACGAACCATGAGAGATTATGGACTCTGAGAAACAAACTGAGGGTTCTAGAGGGGAGGGGAGTGGGGGGATGGATTAGCCTGGTGATGGGTATTAAAGAGGGCACCTACTGAATGGAGCACTGGGTGTTATACGTAAGCAATGAGTCATGGAACACTACATCAAAAAATAATGATGTAATGTATGGTGATTAACATAACATAATAAAAAATAAAGAAACTAATGGAAAATCTTGATATAAAATTTTGCCTTAAACGGTTATGAAAAAAGTTTTTTTTTCATAAAATGAATACAAGAAATAATGTTCTTTAAAATCCATCTTATTTTAGGGATGTGAGACTGGGCTGCATTTTTGCTGATGTTGAAAAGAAAATGGAATCTCAAGCATTATAAAAGACAGGATGAACAAACTATTTCAGACTTTATAAATACTCCACATTATTCAGAATAAAACTGAAAATAGAATATATGTATATCCTGAATTATGCATGTATTAAAAAATATTTTTTTCAAATTTTTTGTGAAGAAACTTTGATTTGCTGTTATAAGGGAACTTCTATGTTGTTTTAACTGTATGCATTTATTTTGGTCCAGGGACTTTGGTCTTTCCCAGAAATACTAAGAATAAAGTATGATCCTTCTCAAAACAAAACAAAACAAAAAATAAAGAAACAAAAACTTGGAAAAATGAAAAACTTGGAAAAAATTAAAAACTTGAAAAAAAAAGATGAGATGGATGAGATGAGATGAGAAGGCAGGAGAAGGGTACTCAAAAGAAAGATGAAGCAAAAAATAATTTTTTACTACATATTGTATATGAAGAGGAAATCCTCAAATCATTTTTAGAATGTCAATGTAGAATATATTAAATAAACAAAATTTTAAAAATTTATTAACTGATTACTTGCTATGATTAAATATTTTACACTTATATGACATAGAATGACTAAAAAGTTTATCAAATATAATTATGCCATTTCATTATATATTTGAAATTTCACCTAGGTTTTTAAAAATGTAATTTAGTAAATGATATTTTCTAAAAGAAAACTTATTTTCAATATTTCAGTTAAAAAAATACTATGTTCCTATTTAGATTGCCTTGATATTGAGAAATAATCTGAATGTAACAAACTAAAAATACTGATTTCTGATAGGGTTTTAATAGACACAATGGAACTAAATTATTAATAGTTGGTTTATTAGGTCTTGGAAACAACTGAAACAACTAATGTTAGGCCAGTTTTTAAAGTATTCTTGATTTCTGTTTTGAGCTAAGCTCTGAAATCGGGTGTTTAGAAGTATACTTAGTAAATTTACAACACTTGATCTTAGCTAAAAGGCCGAGAAGTGATATACTTAGTAAATTTACAGAAACATCCTAAAGCGCTCTGCTGACATAAATGCAGCAAGCCCTTTCCAAAGCAAAAGGTTAACTATTTTTCCATCAGTGTACTTTCAATTCAATTATTTTACATTTTAGAAGGATGCAGGTGGTAAGATCTCTTCATCACCTCCAAAAATAAATCAAGAAGGTCAAGCTTGAAAAGTCCACAATTATATTGAATATACTGACATCCAAGAAGGACTAAGGGGATGAAATAATGAAGACTATAAAAATTATAGTGAAAAGGGAGAAAATTAATGGTAACCATGGCATGTTAACACAGATAATAGCAACTCTAAAAGATTACATTTTATATATAATAGCTAAAATTATGTGTGTGTGTGTTTGTGTGTGTGTGTGTGTATAACTCAAGAGAATGGTGCATCTTGACCAAACTTGGGGGAAATTTCCTATTTTCAAAAATCAATTTCAACTGTACAAATTGATCGGTAAACCCCATCAATCTGTATTAAAAAAACCCTGGACTCCAGAAAAGCCAAACTTTTATCCCTTTATGTAACAAATGTGGGGATACATATTATAGGCAATTAATGTGCTAAGGCCTATGAATATATAAAGAATAAAACTACAAGTTGCTTCAGTAAAGTAGCAAGATTTCAGATAATGGTAAGGCTTATAGTTTTACAGTTTTACCAGTCCAAACAACAAGTGTTTGTGTATGTGTGTGTGTGTACACAAATCTAGGCATATACATATATGCTTATCTTTATATATGTATGTAAATAAATATATAAATAAAATTTATTAACTGATCATTTGCTAAGATTAAGCATATATATATATGCATGTGCACACAGATATGCATGTTCATATAAATATTCGTACAAACACACACACACATACATGTGTATTTCTTGCAATATAGTGAGGCTCTGCTACTTATATAAAATCCTTGCTGCTTAAGGTACAGAATTAAAATTGAAGATAAATCAGGAGGGATGTAATAGAATATGAAATCTGTGAAGAAGTAAGATCTTTGAGGAGAGGGACCATGCCTGATTTCCAACACTTCACACTGATGCTCACAAGACAGCTGTTGAATGAATATGTCTATTTATTTCTAATGGCATTTAAATAGATCGTTTAGGTTTCCTAGATAAATTATCATATCAGCAAATTATAACTTTTCTTCCTCCTTTTTTCAATATTTTTACCTCCTTTGTCCAATTGCATAATATCCATTTTTATGTGTACACCCATTTTAAATAGTACTTAAAAACATAAAATATAATAGTATATAACGTACTAATATGCACTTCAAGAGTATTGAAAGATAATAGGATTTAAAGTATGATCGACATTATTTTTATAATACTGAAATTCTGAGTATGCCAGATTAGAAGTTGCTGGAATGATTAAGGTGCATAAAGATTTTCCATGTTCAAAAAAAAAAAAAGTAGGATGTGGGGGGCATATTACAAAGAATGGCTAATTCTACATTAAAACTTAATTTGAATTCTCCTGACCAAAAAGACAACTTACTTTTAAATCTTTGCAAATATTCTCATTTCTCTACTTCCACATGGGATGCTCTTCCCTCAGTGTATTTCACATACCTTCCCTTACTAAAACGCAACTGAGTATTTCAAGGTTTACTTTGCCTCAGTACATTCCCTGTGATATTTTTATCATAGATTTTATATTTCTCCATCCACGGAGGGGAATTTGTCACCCAGTACATGTTATATGCAATTAATTACCTTAAATTAAAACATTCAAATTCACTCTGTTTAAAATAGCTAAATTATCTTGTGTGCATTGGTAGGAGAATCCAGTTACATGGGTTTTTCCCTGTTTCTATAATTTGCTGATTGGACATACTTATATTAGTTAATAAACTAGTCTTGTTTTTCATGTGTAAAGTTACTGTTTTAGGAAGTGAAGGTTAAATGTATTCAAAATATAATAAAATTCTTATTTTATTATTTTATATAATAAAATTTTATTATTTTATATAATAAAATTCTTATTATCAGTGGTCACATAATTTATCACTTCAAGTAGGATATTTTAATATGAGTGTGGTGCTCTTAATAATTATTCTTGAATAACAGGTGTAAACTGGGACCATCCTGAGAAAACTAGGATGTATGAACAATTAAAATATATCAGATATGTAATTATATCAATGATAATGATGTTGATGTCATATTTTTTAATTTCAGCATGCCTTCATAAAACACTAAAAAATATGAATTAAGTTTATTTTTATTGTCATGTAAGGAGGCATAGGTGTTAATCACACATAGATTTGTCTACTCCTTATATATATATACATATATATACACACATATACACATACGTAATTATTGTTAATCATTTATAACTAATTATAAATAAGCAATATATGTCTTTTATAGATTAATGTGAAGATTAAATGTGAATATACACATTCAATAACACATATAACATATATGTGTGTATATACTATATATTACATTTATATATTGTGTGTGTATATGTGTGTGTAGAGAGAAAGTGAACCTAGCAAATTATCTCGTACAGAGCATCTGTCTTTGCTTCATTTCTTTCTCTACTGAGTAAAGTTAAATATGTTGCATATTTAAGCAATGCTTTTTCAGAATCAATGATGATTTACTGCAATTATGTGTGAACCCATCTGGGTTAGATTATTGTCTTTCATGGTACTTTGAGGTAAGTTTAATTTAATATGCTAAAAAAAATCAAAGAACTACCTGGGAACTGTAACCGTTGCTATGGTACGAAATTTCATACATTCCACAAAAGGATTAATTTAAGCATGAATATATACAGCAAACTCCACATAACATTCAGGATGTGCCTGATACTAACAATGAATCATTTTCAATGGAAATGTGGCAAATGTACTCAACTGATTCCTACTTGCATGCTACCTATTTGAAGATTCTTGAAAAGAAATAGCAAAGTAATAAATAAAAGTATTTAAATAGATATGCCAAGTGTCTTTTTCTAATTCTCTAATTTAAATCCTGCCTTGTATTTTAATATCATGTCCATAATTATACCCTGTTTGTAAGAATGCTGTTTTACTGTCAATATTTTATTTCTTTGCTTACATAGAAAATATGTTATAAGTCTTAACGAGATATTTTAACTTCTCATTTTTTTTCTTTACTTATTATCTGTCCTTATTTAATTTAAGAACTACTGTGGTATTTGATCATACTATTGTTTTCCTAGAGTCTTGTATTAATCTCGAAATCCTATTAAACCTATATTAATCAGAGGCTAATTCCTCTGATACAACATTTTATACTTAGAATTTCTAAATTTGCTCAGTTTTAAGGAAAAATTAAAATTCCAGTTCAAATAAGTGAACAATTTGAAGCTTTTCTAGTTGTTAATATAAATAAAATATCCCCAATGAAATTGAGCATCTCATATCACATACAAAGCTTAAGCTAAATTTTGAAGTAATATCTTGGCCACTAGCTAAATCAAATATACAGCCAAGGTATGGGGACAACTTTGCTCCATTAAAAAAGTGAGTAAGAAAATTAATTACTTGCTCCAAAGTCATGAATGTGTCAAACTGGCCTACTGGAGCATTTATTTTCTTGCATGAAAAATAATTAGCATTTAGAGTTATCAATATCTGGCAAACCTTGATTTGAGTACTGTATATATATATATACTATATATATATATATATATATATATATATAAATTATAAATTTCCATGTAAACGTAAGACTCTTTGCTATAGACAAAATGTTTGTTGCCCCCTAAAATTCATATGCTAAGTCCTAACCCCCAGTGTGATGATATTAGGGGGTGAGGTTTGGGGAAATGATTAAGTCATAATGGTGGAGCTCTCATGAATGAACGGGATTAGTGCCCTTATAAAAGAGACTACAGAGAACTCCCCTGCCCCTTTGCCATGGGAGGACACAGTGGAAGGGCAGCCATCCATGAAGCAGACATCTAATCTGATGGTGCCTTGATCTTGGATTTCCTAGCCTCCAGAACTGTGAGAAATAAATTTCTGTTGTTTATAAGCCACCAGCTTATGGTATTCTGTTATAGCAGCCTGCATAAACTAAGACACTCTTGAAAAAACTTAAATTATAATTGTGGAGAGCTTAAAAACAATTCCTCGAATTTGTGATGTGTCAGTATACTGTGAATGGCTAAACACTGAGAGAACCCGTGAGTGGCTATGTTTAGAAACAGAGCCCAGTCTCCTGTTTCATATTGTGTTACATAAAGGCATGGGTGAATACAAGTGCAGAACTATGGCTTATTTTTCTGATTTCAAGCACACTAGCAGTGAGGATAGCAGTATTTGCACGATGCTCTAATATAAGTGCTTTGTGTTAAGATCTAGGATAAATGCAAGCTTCAAACCTAATAAATTTGTCTATTTACTTTATGGAAGTTAACATACTGAATGTTCTTAGTATTTAGACATTGTCTTATATTGTAGAATAGCTTTATTTGTTTAAGTCACTGGCTTACCTGCTTTGTCAATATAAATAATTATTGACTTAAAATACTCTTCCCGGTTTAAAGTCTTACTGGAGACTTAGAGGGGGCTTTATTGATCAACAGTAGTGACAGTTGGCTACAAAGTGACACACCCTACCAGTCAGATAATTAATGTGTACTGAAGCAAACTGACAAAACTATGGACTGGAGAGTGTTAAGAAGAAAATTCAGATCTCTTGCCTGAAGAAACTTTAGTATAATTTAGCTAGGTTTGCAAATACCAAAAGATTTACTGCAAGCTTACTATAATCTCTCAGACTGATGAAATCCAACGCAAAGCTATTTTATTCTTCCAAGACATCCTAGACTGATGGTATTAAGCATAACCACAATACCTTAATGTCATGTTCTAGAACTTCATTGATCTTCATACTTGCAGTTATAGAATACAAATGGAAAACTTTTCTGTTCTCTTTTCTCTAGTCTTCTCTCTTCTTTTCTTTGAGAATCTAATGTCCATTTACCTGTTTCAGAAAAATTAAATGGAGGAAGTAATAAGAAATAAAAAGTAGGGCACCTGGGTGGCTCAGTTGGTTAAGCGACTGCCTTCGGCTC
>NW_027397069.1:33152107-33257088 GCF_003265705.2 Callorhinus ursinus
AGAAGCAGACTCCCCGCTGAGCAGGGAGCCCGATGCGGGACTCGATTCCGGGACTCCAGGATCATGACCTGAGCCGAAGGCAGTCGCTTAACCAACTGAGCCGCCCAGGCGCCCAATAAATAAAATCTTTAAAAGAAAAGAAATAAAAAGTAACATAATATTGATTAAAATAAAATATTTTACTTATATTGTTTTAAAAGGTAAAAAAGAAACATTTTCCAATAAATGTGCAAATACAGGAAAATATGCACATACAGTTATATATACATATGCAATTATTTGTTCATATAATCTTATGCATTATAATTTGCTACTTATCAGTATTTCCTCACATTTCTTCTTACTCAGTTTGAATTCTCTTATCCTTCATTAATAACACTCTTGTGCATATCCCCTCAATTGCTTTATCCTTCTTTCATATTTGTAAACTGCAATCCTAGTTAAAGCCAGCTCTCAGCCTACTCCATGTCTGCATACATACATTTGAATGAAGCTGGAAAATGTGACCTTGTTGACTTGCTTTGCTTTAATTGCATGATCACTCTCCTCCAGTGAGACTTAATGCTTCCAGGCAATCATATATACTTACTCAGTCTGAGTCACTTTCTTTCATTCCTCTCCTGTTGCGCTACACTTTCTGCTTGCTCCCTTTTCAGATTTTTAACAACTCCTGCACTCTCTTCACAGTTGATGACTGTCCTCTCTATTTAGCTTATAGAAGTAGTTTCTCTCAATCATGCTACTATTTAATCATAAAAGGGAAACCAAACCAAAACAAAAACCCTCTTAAAGCCATATCCTTTACATCAAAACAGACTGTGTTAAAATCATCAATGACATCCATACTGATAAATGCAATGGCCAATATTTACTTTTCATCTCACTTAAAGTATTAGTAGCACTTAATACACACAATCTCTCATTCTCTGCCTTGGGAAGAACTTTTTTATTTAGCTGTCAGACAACATATCCTTGTGACTGCCCTGTTGATTCACTGCACATTCATTTGAATATTTTTCCTAATTTTTTTCATTTGTTCGAACTGTTAATGGTGGCAACTGAAGGATTAAATCAATGAACTTAAAAAAAAGTATCTTCACTCCCCCTCATGATAAATTTTATGTGAAAATTTGATTGGGGCAAGAGGAACACAGATATTTGGTTAAACACTATCTTGTGTCTATAAGTATATATGTGGATGAAATTAACTTTTGAATCTAAAAAATAAGTAAAGCAGATTTCCTTTCTCCATGTGGTTGGACCTATCCAATCTATTGAAGTCTTTAATAGAGCAGAAAGACTAAGCAGGGGAGAATTTATTCTCTCTGTCTCTGAGCTGGGACATTACTAGTCTTAACCTGCCCTTGGACTCCAATCTGGACTCGAATGAACTTAAACCATTGGCTCTCCTATACCATTATCTACTGAGACATAATTTTTAAACATTGATTAAAAATATTAAGTGACAAATCAAAACTTATCTTGGCTTCCTTTAACAAGAGCACTGTTATACAAGCAGTCATATAAAATAAATTGTTTTAGGAAGATATTACAGGGAATTGAAGTGGAGGGATTGGGTTAATTTCGACAGAAAAAGAGAGAGAGTCAGTCTAAGTTTGCTTGTTTGACCTGCTTACCACTGTGAACATCTGATGCTCAGTTTTGCTGGGGACCATTTGAGGGTGATTTATTTCCTTATGGTTGAATTTTAAGATTTCTTTGCATATTTTGGATCAAAGTCCTTTATCAGGTATATCTTTGCAAATGTTTTCTCCCAGACTGTGGTTTGCCTGCTAATTCTCTTGATATTGTCATTCACAGAGCAGAAGTTTTTAATTTGAATGAAGTCCAGTTTATCAATTTTTTCTTTGTGGTTGTGTCTTTGGTTTTGTTATCCAGGGTTTCTTTTTTTCATGTTATTGTTTAGGAATTTTATTTATTTATTTATTTATTTATCTATCTATCTTTATGTAAATATATATATGTATAGCTATTATTTATATAGTTTAACATTTTACATATAAGTCTATGATCCATTTTTAGTTAATTTTTTTGAAAAGTAAAAGACTATATTTAGATTCATTTTTTGGCATGTGGGTGTTATTCCATCACCATTTGTCGAAGAGACTATCCTTGCTCCGTTATACTGCCTTTGCTCCTTTGCCAGAGATCAGTTGACTCTATTTATAAGGTTCTATTTCTGGGATCTCTGTTCTCTTCTACTAACCTATTTGCCTATTCTTTTGCCAATTCCATACTGTCTTGATTACAGTAGCTCTACAGTAAGTCTTGGGTTTGGGTAGCGTTAGTCATCAAACTTTTTGTTCTCCTTCAACTGTTGGCTGTTCTGTGTCTTCTGCCCATCCATATGAATTTTATAATCAGTTTATCCATATCCATGAAATAACTTTCTGGACGTTTGACTGGAATTGCATTATATCTATACATCAGGTTGTGAAGAATTGACATCTGACAATCTTGAATCTTCTATATATGAATATAAAATGTCTCTACACTTACTCAGTTCTTTGATTTTTGTTCATCAGAATAAACGGTGTTTCCTTACTTTAAAAAAATGGACACTAATATAAAGGCAGCTGCACAGTTTTCTGGTCATTAAAGTTGTGTTTCTATGTTTCTGAGAACAATGGTGAAAGGATGAATTTCTCTGCTAATGTCAGAAAAACAGCTTGGCCAAATTCTGATAGTAATACAGCGGTGAGCCACCACATCTGTGTATGTTTCTACCCAGTCTATGAAGAGCAACTTCAATTCAGAGCAAGTCAATCAGGAATATTAGAAATTTCAGATATACATCACAATTCAGTTGTCTGATCTTCGTTGAAGTTACTCTTAGATCTAACAATTTACTGATAATCCATTTCCTATTTCAGTGTTATTATCATCTTTCATCATTCTAAAATGAATCTCCACCATAAATATTGAAAATGTGAGAATTTATTTCAAGGGCAGTTTGTTAGAAAGGTAACACTGTATGTGAAATTATTTTTTATGGTTTTAAAAGCCATGGATGTTGGAGAGTGCATTTAATTTATTTAAAAAATATTTTGTCCTTTAACATGTTACATAACCATATTCTGGCTCTTAAACAGAGAATAAGGAAAACCTTAAACTTATTGCCTAATTGCCACTGAAGGATACACAGTGTTACTGGATGTAGCAACAGACAGATTTTTTGTTTGTCTTTGCCTTATAATATTGCCTAGCTTATGTGACTATTAAGTGATAAAATTTGCTTAGCATCCAAAAGAACCTGAGGTGGTATAGAACATGGCTATGAGCAACAGTATGTAAGATATTCCGCCCAATGTGCAGAGAATTACTAGAAGAATAACTGTTTAGCGCCCCCCCACCGCCACCTTTTTAACAAATCATCAGCCAAATGTTTCATATAAGCTAAAAAAAAATAAGACATAGAGTAGGTAACTATGTTATTATTATCACTGTTGTTGATAGCATAAAGACCAAAAGAGCTGGCCCATCTTAAACCCAGGCAAAATAATTCAAAGCAATAGAAATAATCAAGTCTGTTGGAATAGACCAATAATATGTCTTTCAAGACTACTTGGAGATGTTGAATTTCAAACAAAGATGATGCTTCAAATAATGATGTTTGTTAATACAGAATGACTATGCCATAAATATTTTCACCACATCAATCAACCAATTGATCAATCAACCAACGAACCTGATGTCTTTCAAGAACTTTTAAAATAGAGCAAAATGTAATCCACCTAAGGAAAAGAAATGGACCTATAAGTGCAACTCTATAAAACAGAATTCTACTTCCTGCTTTATCCTGTTTGCCTCACAGTTTTAACCTCAAAAATTCTGTTATTCTCAGTTTATAATGAAACAATTCCTATCTCTATGTGTACAGCCATGGTCTAATTCTTTTGACAAAGGAAAGGGAAAGGGACTTTATAATTTTCAAATACAAGTTGGTTAACCATACCATGTTTCCATAAAATGAGATAACTGTCCAGAGAAGAACTAATCCAAATCCCCTGAAAACTAGAAGAGGCAGTTAGTTGATTGACTTAAAAAGCTGTTTTTCATTCACTTATTCTTTCTTCACTAGCTTCCTTTAACAGAATTTACTATACTATTATTTCAGGAGGTATCAAACACACTACTATACTTTTTTTAATGTTTTATTTATTTATTCTTGAGAGTCAGAGAGAGAGAGAGAGAGAGAGGCAGAGGCAGAGGGAGAAACAGGCTCCCCGCCTAGCAGGGAGCCCGAGGCGGGACTCGATCCCAGGACCCTGGGATCATGACCTGAGCCGAAGGCAGACACTTAACCATCTGAGCCACCCAGGCGCCCTCACTACTATACTTTTGACTAAATCACAATCTCAATGAACTATTCTGGTGTTAGTGTGTGTGTGTGTGTGTGTGTGTGTGTGTGTGTGTGTGTGTGTAATTGTTAGCAAGGCAAACATTTCTACCCAATCTATGAAGAGCAACTTTGATTCAGAGTAAGTCAATCTGGAATATTTGAAATTTCAGACCTCATCTTATATATCATTAAGTACATAATTTTTCAAAAAGAAAAATTGTCAAAATACCATTTGAAATCTGTAGCATTACTGTTATTTATTTTTGAAGAAAACAGCTATAGGAATCTAATCATAATAAATCCAGATAGATGCTTATTTTATAATAAAGAGATTTTTAGCTCCTTTAAAGAAAACAAAACAAAACAAAACATAACTAGTTCTTTGTTCTGGGTCACAGAAGTGAGGTGAAAAAAGGGAACATAAATGTTTGGAAAGTGTCACAATAAGACATGCATAATGTCCTGCCACTGTCACCTTAAGAAGCATACCTGTGCCAAATGTATCTAACCTACTAAGTGCAGAGAAAAAAATGTAACTTGAGTGCCAAAGCTAAATAAAGAAATGCCATTTGTACAGGTCATTTGAGAGACCCAAAAATTGTATACTGCAGATTCAGGCATAAGTTTCCTGAGGAAACAACACCTAAATCTGAGAGCATAGCTGTTGCAGTATCCAGTTCATCTCAAGTAATGGATAACTAGTTGCTAAGTAAATGTTCTGGTTTTAAAATATATTTTTTAAAATGTGCGTGCATGTGTGTGTGTGTGTGTGTGTGTGTGTGTGTATACTTAACTTTCAAAGTATTTTGAAATGTTTTCTACCATATATTTCTATATGTTAACTTAGATACTAACAATCCCATTGAACCAAATATATTGAAATTTGATCGAAGTTTTGTTAAAATTTTTCTGCAATTTTTATTTAAATTTAAAAACTTAAGTGAAGATGAAAGGTATTATTAAACATATTTTTAGATTTACCATAGTTAAAATAACATAATAAACATTTATTCTCGGGCCGCCTGGGTGGCTCAGATGGTTGGGCATCTGCCTTCAGCTCAGGTCATGATCTCAGGGTCCTGAGATCGAGCCCCACATCAGGCTCCTGGCTCAGCGGGAAGCCTACTTCTCCTTCTCCCTCTCCCTCTCCCCCTGCTCCTGCTCTCTCTCTCTCTCTCTCTGTATCTCTGTGTCTCAAATGAATAAATAAAATCTTTAAAAAAAAACATTTATTCTCAGGTGGAAGTTGCAGTTTTTAAAATTACCTTTTAAAAAATTATAAATTACATATTCTTTTCTTTTAACCTTTTCTAACATATTTAGGATGCTGTTGATCAATATATTCAGAAAACATAATTCCATTTTAATATCAGCTTAAGATAAGCCAATTTAAGTAGATCACACCAAATATCAATTAATGCATTCCAATTACATATTAGTGACTAGAAATAATCATGCTGCCTTAGGTATGTTTAACTTTTAAAATTTGCTTCATTTTTTATTTCTACCAATATTTCATCTAAAATGTTATTTCACAATATAATTGATTATATGGCACCTTATGGAGCTTTATATTTTCCTTTTGATAAGGCATAAAATGAAAAAGGGTAGGTGTGGGGCAGCTAATTGTTATATGGGACTTGGAACAAGTGAATCATAAAATGAACACAGCTACCATTCATTACTCCAAAATTCTCCTTGAGTGTCATGCTGTTGCATTTAATTTTTTCACTTCCATTTATTTAATCATTTCACATCTGTAGAATATGATAAAAGAAATTCTTGTATAAAGAATTTTGGAACTAAAAACTAAAAGTGAAACAATCCACTAAGTTTACTAACTGATTCCTTGGACACTAGTTAAGAAAGAAATACTTTTACTGTTATCATCTTGTTTTATACCTAAATCTACAAAGCATTTAACATAAGTAATACACATTAATATGTCAATACATTGTCTGTGGTATTTAGACTTAGTTAGCATTTTTATTGAACTCCTGTGTTAACATTTTCAGAAATGGACTGTTATTAATTACCAATTTAAATCCATACTTTGATACCATGGGTCACTATTAAATGGGTCATTTCAGCAGTAATAGCTCTTACTAAGAGCAGTACTTCAATTTCAGCAGATTTCAGTGTTAATAATTAAAGTGTGCATGTACCACAACCTATTTGTCATGGTAACTAGACAGCATAAGACATTAACATGATTCTGCTCTTGATGAAAGACACCATTCCATCCCACTGCTATTTTCAAAAGCATTTCACTTCTCTTAATCTAGCCTAATTAAAGGAAACAGGTTATTTACCTGTCATGTAAAAATAATAATTTCATATCTTAACAGCAATCTGGGGAGGTATGATTGCTAAATTTGCTAGTGGACTCTAGGAAATGTTCCACATAATTTATTGTCGTTGTTTTGTTAGTTCTGCAAAACCTACTTCACTGGCATCGTTAAGAACTAAGAGCATTCCTTTGCACATATCCATCATCAAGAAATCTCAAATGTAAAATGTTGTGCAAATTTCTTTCTCTCCAGCTTTTATTTTCCTACATCCTACCTTGTATCCCAAAGAGATAACTAGAAAATTTAAGCCACAGGATATGAGATACCATCTCTGAGATTATAATTTTTGTCTTGATTAGTCTAGTGGTGAGATCTAGAAAAAAAATTAACTAATCTCTCCGAGCCACAGTTTTCTCTTGAGTGTTAAAGTGTTCTGCTGACTTTGGAGTTCTACATCGGTATACATTGTTTTACTGCACTTTGCTTTATTGCAATTCACAGATATTGTGTTTCTTTACAAATTGAAGGTTTGTGGCAACCCTATGTCAAGCAAGTTTACTGGCGCCATTTTCCCAACAGCATTTGCTCATTTCATGTCTCTGTCTCACATTCTCGTAATTCTCACAACGTTTTCAAAAATGTTCAACAATATTATATTTGTTATGGTAATCCGTGATCAGTAATCTTTGATGTTACTATCATAATCGTTTCAGACTGCCATAAACCATGCCCACAGAAGATGGCAAACTGAACTGATATATGTACATGTTCTGACTGCTCCAATGACTGGCCATTTCCTTGTCTCTTGCCTTCTCTTCCCCTATTCCCCAAGACACAACAGTTTTGCAATTAGGCCGATTAATAACTCTATAATGGCTTCTAGGTGTTCAAGTAAAAGAAAGAGTTGCATGTTTCTCACTTTAAATCAAAAGCTAAAATGATTAAGCTTAGTGAGAAAGGCATGTCAAAGTGGGGACAGGATAAAACCCAGGTCTCCTGCACCAAATAGCAAAGTTATGAACGCAAAGGAAAAGTTCTTGAAGGAAATTAAATGTGCTACTCCAGTGAACACACAAAAGATAAGAATCAAAACAACCTAATTGCTGATATGGAGAAAGTTTCAGTGGTCTGGATAGAAGATCAAACCAGCAACAACATTCCCTTAAGCGAAAGCCTAATCCAGAGCAATTCTATGAAGACTGAGAGAGGTGAGGAAGCTGTGGAAGAAAAGTTTGAAGTTAGCAGAGGTTGATTCAGGAGATTTAAAGAAAGAAGCCTCCCTCATAACATAGAAATGCAAGGTGAACCAGCAAGTGCTGATTTAGGAACTACAGCAAGTTATCCAGAAGATCTAGCCAAGATAATTAACGAAGGTGGAGACACTCAACAACAGATTTCCAATGTAGAAGAAACAGCCTTCTATCGGAAGAAGATGCCATCTAGAACTTTCACTGAGGGGAGAGGTTAATGCCTGGCTCAAAACTTCAAAAGACAGGCTGCTGACTAACTTGTTAAGGTCTAACACATCTGGTGACTTTAAGTTGAAGCCAATGTTCATTTACCATTCTAAAATTCTGAGGGCCCTTAAGAATTATGCTAAATCTACTCTGCTTCTGCTTCATAAATTGAACAACGAAGCCTGGATGACAGCACTTCTGTTCACAACATGGCTTAATAAATAATTTAAGCCATTGTTGAAAACTAGTCCTCAGGGGGGAAGAAAGATTCCTCTCAAAATATTACTGCTTATGGACAATGCACCTGGTCACCCACGGCTCTGATGGAGATATACAATGAGATTAATGTTTTCAAACCTGCTAACTCAACATCCATTCTGCAGCCCATGGATCAAGGAATAATTTTTACTTTCAAGTCTTATTACTTAAGAAATACATTTCATAAGGCTATTAACTGCCATAGATAGGGATTCCACTACTGGATCTAAGCAAAGTAAGTTGAAAACCTTCTGGAAAGGATTCATCATTCTAGATGCCTTTTAGAACATCTGTGGTTCATGGGAAGAGGTTAAAATATCGGTACTAATATAAGTGTGAAGAAGTTGATTTCAACTCTTATGGATAACTGTGGGGTGTTGAAGACTTCAATAGAGGAAGTAACAGCAGATGTGGTAGAAATAGCAAGAGAACTAGAATTAGAAGGGAAGCCTGAAGATGTGACTGAATCTCTGTATCTCATGACAAAACTTTAACAGCTGAAGATTTGCTTCTTAGGGATGAGCAGAGAAAATGGTTTCTTGTGATGGAATCTACTCCTGGTGAAGATACTGTTAAGATCGCTGTAATGACAACAAAGGATTTAAAATGTTACATAAACTTGGTTGATAAAGCAGTGGCAGGTTTTGAAAGTGCTGACTCCAGTTTTGAAAGAAGTTCTAATGTGGGTAAAATACTATCAAACAGCTTTGTATGCTACAGAGCAATTGTTCATGAAAGGAAGAATCAATGGATGAGTCAAACCTCATTTGTTGTCTTAATTTAAGAAACTGCCACAGCCACCTCAACCCTCAGAAAACAACACCTTGATCAATCAGCAGCCATCACATCTAGGCAAAACCCTCTACCAGCAAAAAGATTATGATTCACCAAAAGGTCTGATGATGCTTAGCATTTTTTAGCAACAAATATTAATTAAGGTATGTACACTGTTTTTTTTTTTTAAATGTAATGCTATAGCATACATAATAAACTACAGTATAGGGGCACCTGGGTGGCTCAGTTGGTTAAGCACCTGCCCTCGGCTTGGGTCATGATATCGGGGTTCTGGGATCGAGCCCCATCTTGGGCTTCCTCCTCAGTGGGGTGTCTGCTTCTCCCTCTGTCCCTCCCCCCACTCACACCCTCTCTCTTTCTCTCTCTCTCTCAAATAAATAAAATCTTTAGAAAAAACTACTGTGATATAATGTGAACATAACTTTTATATGCACGGGGAAACCAAAAAATTCATTTGAATTGGTTTTATTGAGATATTTGCTTTATTGTCATGGTCAAAACCTAAACTCACATTATCTCCAAGGTATGTCTGTAATGTCATTTAATCTCTGATAAAAGCTAGAATAAAGCTAGAACAAAAATAGTCTCAATTCTAGAAAAAGTACTTTGACTTCACTTGATAAACATCATTGCATATTTTATTAATGAAGTGTTTTTCTCAATCAGATGTATTACCTACCATTCTATTTAAAATGAAGTGAATATAAAATATTTCAAATCTTCTTTATCAAAAAAACAATTATTTAATATCTTATGGAAAGTATACAAAATCTGTGAAGAATGGTAGGTGGTTTAAAAATAAGAATGGCCCATCTCCTCAAGAAGTTCACACCCCAGCCTCTTTCAAAAGAAAAATGATTTTCTTTTAAGTTCATATATACATACATACACATGAATACACACAGTTTTCTATTTTAAAGTATTGCTGTGCTATAAAACGAAAAAGAAAATTATCAATATGTTCCCAGTTGCCAATATTTTATTAGAGTTATGAAGAAAATACTGTATTTTTCATGGACTTTTAAATATATTTGAATATCATTTTTATGGCACATCCATCAAGCCATCACCTAGCCATAACTAAAATATCTTGAGGTCAGCCATCATGACATTTTAAATCAGATTTCGTAGAAAGCCTTATTGCTACTGGAAAGTAAATATACGACTGTGTAATTGTGCCTGTTACTACTAGGTGAGGGTAGTGGCATTGTTGTCTATCAGGCCTCACTATGCAGATTTATTTCTAAGATAACTATAATTTTCTTTGTGTATAGATTCTTCCCTCACTCATTCCTCTGCCTTGCTGGAAGCTGATGTTAACCTTAGCTCCACGGGTAGGCCTGATTATTCTAAGACAGGGTTTTTCAAACTTAGTACTACTGATAATGTGATCTGAACAATTCTTTGTTGTGGGGGAGCTGTCAGGTACATAGTATAGGTTGTTTAGCAGTATTCCTGGCTTCTACTCACTGGATGCCAGTAGTGCTGCCGTAATTGTGATAACCAAAACACACCTCCAGATATTGTCCAATGTCCTCTCAAGGGCAAAATCAGCCCCAGGTGAGAACGTCTGGTCTAAGAACACTCTAAATATTCTTGCTAACAACTGGCTCAGAAATGTGCCATCAGATACCTGAGGCTTCTGGGAAGATTCTGGAAAAATTTCAGTAATTCTAAGAGGGCACTATGGGAAGAGGCCATTTCTCTTCTTTCTCTGAATACTGTAATGCCCGGATATAATGCCTGGAATGGCTGCAGACATCTTTCCATAAATCTGAGGTAAAGCCAAGGTTAAGGATAGTAAGTGAATATACAGAAAGATCCTGGAATCTGAAAGCCATCAGGTAGTTAATGAATCCACCATCATTCAAGCCCACCATCTGGACTTGTGGTAATGTGATGGAAGTTATTTCCTTAGTCTTTAGGCCAACATGAATCAGTGTTTTGTTATTCAGAGAAAACATTTTAAATGTTACAGCAAGGAAATATTATAAAATTTACATTGAGTTTTACAGATCTTTTCTTTGGCTTTTCCCTCCCTCTCGGATGGTTTAGAAGTTTCAAAAACTTACACTAAAACTATTTTTTTCACTTTATTTGGTTTTTCAGATTGAGCAAAATCGAAGAAATATTTTTGTTACCAAAATTAACCTGATTAATAGTAACTTCAGAATCCATGACTTAGATACAAGACTAATTTTTTTTTATTTTTTTATTTTTATTTTTTTAATTTATTTATTTGAGAGAGAGAGAATGAGAGACAGAGAGCACGAGGGGGAAGAGGGTCAGAGGGAGAAGCAGACTCCCTGCTGAGCAGGGAGCCCAATGTGGGACTCGATCCTGGGACTCCAGGATCATGACCTGAGCCGAAGGCAGTCGCTTAACCAACTGAGCCACCCAGGCGCCCCAAGACTAATTTTTTTAAAAACAGGTTTTCTGTTTATAAAGTCTGTGGAGCAGCATACACTGGATTCACTAAAAGCTAATTAGGCTGCAATGTAGCATTTAATTATGATGTAGCAGAGATTTTATTTTTTTTCCCCTTCACAGCTTTGATTTTCCCCCCATATGACAGCTGTTTTCAATCTGACTTCAACGTTTGTAACTTACTTTTCTGGATTAGTTCTAAAACATATTGTTGAAATTCAGATACATCACAAGCCACTCTACTGTGGCAACATGAATCATAGCTCTCCATGGTCTCTAAGCTTAAAAAACGAATTTTGAGGAAGATGAAATTCCCTTGTCTCTTGAGTAAATTGTGACCTTTAACTTAAAAGAAGTGCTGTCCTCCATATAACATGGTTTATCTTCTTTATTCTGAATGGATGAAGAATAGGAAAATTTTACTTTTCTTATGTCTATACAAGGCTATTAATTTTTGGTTTTAAATAAAATATTTTATTTCACTGCCTCAACAAATTTCCCCTTTTAAAAGGGAGAGAGCTGATTCATCACCTACATGTTGCATGAATCTTACATGAAATCTCAGAAATGGGGAGATCAACATGCACAATTCCTTCTTCTTCATGCCCCACTTTCATCAAATATGTGAGCAAGCATAGGTACATTCACGAATACAATTATAAAAGGGATTTTATAAGTATTTTATAATTTATTTATTTGTAGGAGATTTTATAAGTATTCATTTCATTATTAACATATTGCTGAGAAGCTCTTATGAAGGATAATCATTTTTAAGAATTAGCATAGATTGCCAGATTTAAAATTGCTGCATATTAAATGTTACATCTTCTCTGACCCCAGATTATAACCTCGAGTGCCTAAACACCAGCAAAATTTTTGATACATAGGACTTCCATGCATTGATAATTACATTTTTTGCTGTCTCTCCCCTCTTTGATAACTTCTTTCTTTCTGGTCATTGTTTATAATAATCCCTTTCTAAACACCATCACATCCTTTGTCATAACTGCTGGGTAAAATCACAATTTTAGTTACATCAAATCTTATGCTACTCTGACTCTATTATTGAGTTACATGTGAACAGAGAAGAAGAGCCAACCTATCTGTTCTCTCTTTAACTGCATGACTGTGGACACCGAGTCCATAATTCACTTCTGTATTCCGTTCTTCTCTACTTGAAAACTATCTCACACTCTCCTATTCTCTGTCTCCAAACCTCCATCACTTCCTCCTCTACTTGACTCTCAAGGGACAATTTTGTTCCTACTTCCCCAAGAAAATTAAATAGAAGATTCCAAGAGATGCCCACTATCATTTCTACCCATCGTCTGACATCATCAGCCCTCTACCGTCTTCAAAATTATTCATTTCACATTCTTGCACATCTAACTTCATGGCAAATCTATGCTTACAGTTATCAAGCCCAAACCCCTGAAGTTGTGAGAGTTTTGTTTTTTTTTTTCCTCTCTCTCACACCTTACACTGCATTTGTCAGGATATGCTGTTGGCCCTAACTCCAAAGCACATAAAGAATTTAACCCCTAATTAGCATCCCCTCTTTCAGCAGTTAATTATCTCACTGTTTTATTTAAATAACCCCTAGTATTCTCCACGCTTGTTCCAGGAATTGTATTTTCAAAACAGTTGGTAGAGACATTCTTATATAAATTTTCCTTGGACTCAGGGATTACTCTTTCTAATAAATACTTCCTATATTCTTTATATTTTTTAATGATTTAAAATGTTTATTTTAGGGCGCCTGGGTGGCTCAGTCGTTGGGCGTCTGCCTTCGGCTCAGGTCACGATCCCAGGGTTCTGGGATTGAGTCCCGCATCGGGCTCCCTGCTCGGCAGGGGGCCTGCTTCTCCCTCTCCCACTCCCCCTGCTTGTGTTCCCTCTCTCGCTGTGTCTATCTCTCTGTCAAATAAATAAATAAAATATTTTTAAAAAAAGAAAAAAAGAAAAAATAAATAAAATGTTTATTTTATTTTCAAATAATTGTCTTACCCAGATCTTTCAGTGTTTGGTCAAGTGATTTTTTTTCTGTTTATTTCTCTAGCTCTTATTATACTACACACATTTCTAGGCAGCATTTTATTATATGTTTACAACATTGCATGTCTTTATTTTTTTGAAGATTTTATTTATTTATTTGCAGAGAGAGAGAGAGAAAACAAGCAGGGGGAATGGCAGGCAGAGGGAGAGGGAGAAGCAGACTCCCCACTGAGCAGGGAGCCCACCACGGGGTTCTATCCCAGGGACTTGAGATCATGACCTGAGCTGAAGGCAGACTCTTAACTGACTGAGCCACCCAGGTGCCCCATCTTTAGCTATTTTTTTTATCACTAATAGTAATAGTTTTGTTTTTAAACCTTTCTCCAATATCAAATTGTATTTCTATACAAATCAGAACATCAACTTAATATCAAATGCCATAAAATATGGCAAATATTTATTTTTTAACTACTAAATCTTTACTAAATAGCTAGTATTATGCTAGATCCTGGGGATATATTGGTTTACAATACAGCGTTTCTGATCTCAAGGGAAGTTTTATGACAAAGATAGTTTAATAGTTACAATAGAGTATATAATAAGTATTATGATGCATATATTTCAGTAGAAATAATGAATTAGAGTGTTAGGTATGATTATTAAAATAAACCTTTTGATTTCTACACTAAAGAATTAATAAAACTTATTTGGGCAAGTAGAGGAAGAAGAGGGAGGCAACAAACAAATGACTCTGTACTGGGAGATGATACAGTCTGTAAGAGAATGTCAGGGGATGAGATGTGAGAGGCAGGCCATTCTAGCTCATATCTGTTCTCTAGCAGCCATCCAAGAGTGAACAGGATAATGAAAACCCTTTTTTCAGTGTTTCCTCTCAATTTCTTTATTGTTTTCACAGATAATAGCTTGTGTTTCTTCTCTATGAATATTTTTGGTTATCTATTACATGTTACATTCATTCATTATTTTAGATTACAGCTTTAACACAGTGGTTTTCTGCATTCACAATGAAACACATTGTCCTTCCCATAATCTTTACTGTTAATGCTCATAATTAGTCACTTTCTCCTTAATGGATTCACTAAAAACTAGCACTTTAATCACTGCAAAAGAAGTGCCTACAAATAGCCCAAAGCAAAGGGGAAAAGTTGTAAGCTACAACAGTTTTAACTGATAAAAGGGGCACAAGGGAAATATACTCTTTATAAGTTACAAATAACTTGTATTTCTCATATCTCATGGTCTTTATTATCATCTAATGAAACATTAATGGCTAAACTATTAACATTTATATCATACCATAATTTTACTGTGTCATTATGTCATATTATACTAAACTATATATAAAACCCCCTCCTTAGCATCTGAGAAAGTGAAACTACCATTTACCCCCATAAAGTAAATCCCTAGAAGGGAAAATTGTATTATGTAATTTGCATTTTCTGTTCTGCATCTCCTAAGATGTGAGGTTCAGATACATGTAGCATGCCTTACCAAAAGGGCACCAAGCAAAGAAATAAGAGGCATAATCATACAATGGTCACTAGAAAGTGACCAAAAAGCTTGGGTTCAGTCTATGATTCTCTTATATGTATACTCTTTGGTAAGACCCTTAACATTTTGAATGTTTTGTAACTGTAGAAATAGTAATGGTGATGATGATAATTCTTCAAAGTGTTTTCTACAATCTACATTTTACTTAGTGGCACCGATTATTTTTCTTCTCTGGGCATCTGGTCTCTTTCTACTTGCTTTTACTTCTTCCTCTGTACACTAAAACTAATTCAGTGAGGTTTGTCAGGTGATACAAATATATCAATTATTATTTTCCAGAAAAATTAAGATAAAATACTTTTTGTTCATATCCAAAAATATAACATCAATAATTATTTCTCTTATAAAGGAAAACAAAATATTTGCATATTTTCCTTTGACATGCACATGTTAACCTGTATAACTAACTCTATTAGTTATATCACTGTAATAACCCCTGAATTCTGATTAAGAAAAATATAAACTGTTAAGAATGATTTGGTTGGGCATGTAAATCTAGTTATATGGGAGGAAAGAGTTAACAAACATTAGTAAAAGCTGTACTTGTTATCCCATGACTTATTTATTTTATAACTGGAAGTCTGTACCTGTAACTCCCCTTCTTCTCTTCTGCCCATTTCACCAACCTCCCCCCCACCCCACTTCTGGCAACCATCAGTTTATTATCTGTATTTATGATTCTGTCTCTGTTTGTTTTGTTTTTTTAGATTCACAAGTGAAATTATATGGTATTTGTCTTTCTCTAATTTATTTCACTTAACATTATACCCTCTAGTCAATAATATTATAATGTTTAATTATGACGGATGGTAAATACATTTGTCATAGTGAGCACTGAGTAATGTATAAACAGCTGAATCACTATCTTGTACACCTGAAACTAATCTAACATTGTAAGTCAACTGTACTTCAATAAAAAAATTAGCAAATGCAATAAGTTATTGCATTTTTAAAAATTTGATTTGTTTTGAGAACAAGTTATTTTTGAAATGTTTAATGCTATTGGATTCCTAGATTTCTAAAGAAGGTATCTGATGATGATAGGAAAGTAGCATTTATTCTTGACACAGTATGTATTTATTTTTGTTCACCGTGTTGCATATTCTCAGAACATTTTACCAATTTGAATACCAAAATTATTGGGTCGTCCTGGGTATAATCTCCATGTTCTCACTTCCAGACTAATGTTGGTTTTTCTTTCTCAATTGTATCTACTGGATACATTCTGACTATGAATTATATTAAAAAACTTTGTGCCACCGAAGTGATAAAAATGGCACTGAGAAATGACATGCATTGTAAATTGGATCCTCTTAAGCATCAACCTTAAAATAGCTCTTTCATTTGCAACTTTAATTGATTAACATATGTTAAAACAAAAACACAGGAAAAAGAGTCAGAAAAATATTAGAAAATATAATTAATCATAAATTTGGGACAAATACAGAGCACAATTTATTTGCAAGACTTAAAACCAAGGCAGAAAATTTTTATTAGGATGTGATAAATTTGAGAACCCATACAAATGCATAAAAAACTTTCTTTTTTTCTTTTATTTTGCAATTTACTGAAGTAAAATGTCTGCTAATGTTTGAAGGTATGTTTGATTAGTGTCCTGTTGTCATGTAAAGTATACTGAAAAAAAACCTTCAAAATTAAAAAAATATTTTCCTTTATATTGTATATTGTGACAGGCACTCAAAATTATTCCTTTCTGCCTAATATTTTATAGAGATTTAGTGACATGACACTTCAGTGTTTTCTTTTTTCCTGCTCTTCCACCTTTATCCTTTTAGGAGTCTTGCATGAATCAAATGGCGATCAAGCTGAAAATCCAATTAGACTGATGATAGGCACCATTATAATCCCCAAATTGCCCTTCTTCTTAGATGACACTAAGTGTTCTCTGACTGAGTCAAGACAATCTGGCTTCAAAATCTTCTCAAGAGACATCACAGCATTCATGCAGTGAATGTTAAGTATATCTCATCACGTATTTTATTAGACAGGCATAGAAACATCACATTGTAAATTAGTTTTTGGATGATAGTACTAAAATAATCTGATTAATGGTGTAGGAATAGTTATATCTATATCTATATCTATATCTTTTTTATTATGTTGCTTATAGTTTTAATAAACCATCTATTCTATAAAAATTTAAAAATTGCACTTAAACACAATATAATCACACAGAAAGGGAAAAAAATAAATGGCAGTAGACAGCATAGTTAGACATTACCTACCCACAAAGAATAAACACCCATTCCAAAAAATTACATCCTAATTGAATTTTCAAATTTCCTTTACAACTGACTCGAAGGATTATGTGTCATAACAAAATCAGGAAAGTTAGGAGACAAAGTAAACCAAAAATCACTGACCAGATCCCCATAGGCTGATGCTGATGCAAGAATGTAAAGAAAGAATGGTTTCAAATACGATTTCAAACTGCGTTATGAAAATAGGCTGCACTGAATGAAATACTTTTGATCAAGTTTCTCCACCTCAACCCTGTTGAGATTTTTTTTTTTTAATGTGATAAAAACACTTAACGTGAGATCTGGTCTCTTACAAAATTTTAAGTGTACATTACAGTATTATTAACTATAGGCTCAGTGTTGTACAGCAGATCTCTAGAATTTACTCATCTTGCATAACCAAGATGAGGTTCAACAGCACCTCCCATTTTCCCCTCCCTCCAGTCCCTGGAAATCACATTTTACTCTTCTATGATTTGGCTAGTTTAGATACCTCACATAAGTGGAATCATGCAGTATTTGTCCTTTTGTGAATGGCTTATATCACCTAGCATAATGTCCTCCAGGTTCATCCATGCCATTGCAAATGGCAGGCTTTCCTTCTTTTTTTTTAAGGCTGAATAATATTCCATTGTACATATATATCAAATTTTCTTTATTCATTCCTCTGTTGATGATGAATAATAGTTGTTTACACATCTTGGCTATTGTGAATAATGCTCCTATGAACATGGGTGTGCAGATATTTCTTCAGGATCCTAATTTCAGTTCTTCTGCATATATGCCAAAAGAAGGATTGCTGGGTCATTCTATGTTTAATTTCTTGAGGAAACCCCCATACTGTATTCCATAGTGGCTGTACCATTTTACATTCCCACCAAAACTGTACAAGCATTCTAATTTCTCCACATCTGCATCAACACTTGTTATCTTTTGTTTATTTTTATAACAACCATACTAACAGGTGTGAAGTGATATGGTTTTGATTTGCATTTCCCTGAGGATTAGTGATATTTAGGATTTTTTCATATAGCATTTGGTTATTCATATATGTTATTTGGAGAAATTTTTATTCAAGTATTTTGCCCATTTTTATTCAGGTGATCTTCTTTGCTCTTGACTTGTATGAGTTCCTTATTTATTGTTCATGTTAACACCTTATCAGAGATATGATTTGCAAATATTTTATCTCATTCTGTATACTGCCCTTTCATTTTGTTGTTTCCTTTGTTGTGCGGAAGCTTTTTAGTTTGATGTGGTTCCACTTGTCTATTTTTGTCAGATTTTCTATTTATTCATGATTCAGCCTTGGTAAGTTGTATATTTCTAGGAATTTATCCATTTCTTCTAGATTATCCAATTCCTGATAGCTTTGTATAGGTGTCTAGGCATTTGAAGAAAGAGCCATCTCTTAGTCTTTCTGGACTGGTTTCAACAGGGAAGACCTTCATGAATCAGTGAAGAGATTCTGACTAGAGATTCTGGGAAATTTCAAACAGCAAGCCACCCACTCTTTATCCTTTATTCTTAGCTACCCCCACCAAACAATGCCAGTTCCATCAGCACTCTGAATGGGGAGAAACAGTTCACTGAAAGGCCAGGGCTTTGAAGGTGTATTTCACTCTTCTCCATCCCTTACGTAAGAGAAACTTCAGTTATGTTCCTTTTCCTGGTCCCAGTCAGATTTTTGCTGCACTACACCAAGCTGCTCTCCCTTTTCCTTTGTTCTTAGGTGTCCAAGTCACAAAACTATGCCAGTTCCTTCAGCACTTGCAATAGGGACTGGCATGATAAAGTGAAATTGCTCTCTTCACTCATTTCAATGCAGCTCTTCTCAGGCTTGTGCTCGTCTGGAGACTGAAACTTCTTGACTAGATTCTAGGCTTCTCATAAGGTAATTTGGTCTACAGATTTGTTAAATCTATACTTCTATGGGAAACTAAGGCTGGGGTTTCCTCTTCTGCCATTTTGCTGACATAATTCACTATATATCTTATTTTTTCCTTTGATCCAGGCATATGCACTCATGTGAATTTTTGTGTATTTGTACACATGATATATTGTTAAAAGATAAACTGAGGCATATTAAACATTTTAAGAATTTACTTAAGCATTTATTTATTCTAACAGAACACCACCAAACCAGAAGTGGTTAGGAGTATTCAACCCACAAGAGCTAGAGGAAAGACATATAGAGAAAATAACACAGCAAACAACAAAGATTGGTTATAGCTTAAAGCTTAATTGGCTATTTGTGATTGGTTGTACTTAGGTATGTGTGTGTACATGCCTTGAAGCATTTATAGGCTTAAATTTTGTTTTGCTTACATAGGCAGATAGGGCACTTTGAGCTATCTCAGTCTAATGGCCTCCTTGTTTAATTAGCAATATAGAAAAATATATAAACTGCATACTCTTTAAAATCAAATGTACTTAAAAAAGATTTATGTTTGAAACAATGCATACATTTTCTGGTTCACTAAATATAATTCATTGATTAGTTGCCTTTCATCTGAATGAAACCAATGTGAATTACCAAACATCAGAGTCAACTGAATATTTATTTATATATTTTATCAGAGTTTTATAATAAATAACTTTTCACATGACTGGGAATAATCAGATAAAATTCATTCTCTCCCTAACTAAATCATATTGCCTGTACCTAAAAGAGGACTTAAGTTGCTTTTGTTGTTTTGCACTATAGTTTAATTTCATTGTGTTTTAAAAATTTAGAAAACTGTAATTTAAAGGAGTATTACATCATAAAATGATCCCTGCTATTTATAATGAAGTTTTTACTAAGTGCATAATTAATCTTGTTTTTAATGTGAGTTCATAATCCAAAATGCATAACAATTAATAACTAATACATTCTGGGACATTTATCTCTTGTGTAGACTTTCAAAATATATTCACTTTTCTCCAGGGCAGATTAGAAATAATTTTCAACTAAATTGCTTTATAAGAATTAACTGATAATCAAATTTTTCTTACAGAAAACACTTCCTCTGGAATTATCCAACTTTAAAGGGCTCACTTCTCTTTACATTTATATGAATATACTTTTACTTTGGATCAGATTTAAGAAAACAATTCAGTAGTTTGGGGATATATGGATGATATAAAAAGACATGAAGTACAAATATGGCACCTGCATTTTGTTGGATAATAAAAAAATATGCATTTTCTCTAAGTATAATTAAGTGTGCCAACTTGGAATTTATATTTCCTTACAGGTACACAGGTAATTTGATATACAGTATTATATTTTAGGTTTTTTTATTTGCTACCAACCTATCTTACAGCAATGTTGTTAGAGCAATGTTAGCATAAACTGATTCTATCTATCTATATATCTAAATTTGAAATATAAAACAGTATAGTGAATCAGAAATGAGAATAAGAAAATAATTTATCAAAACAATGTTTTAAATATTATAAATTTAAACATGTATCTACTGAAAATGAATTATACATTCAAGAATTTTGTTAAAAATAATATATAAAATATGCAATTCTGATGGATTTAATTTGCCAATAGAGGAAATAAAGTGTTTTTTATGCCTGTATTTATTCATGCACCCATTCATTCAGGGAATATCAGCAGCCACACTGTGCCAGAAACTGCAAACTGATAATATCTAATGGGGAGGATATTAATAAAGTTCTAAGTGGATTTTTATTTTCTGGTTTTGTGAAAATCTATTTTACATTATTTTTTCTAGTCAGAATTTCATCCTACGTGATCATAATCCTCTGCCTTTTCTCTCTTAGTATTGGAGATCTGGACACTCTCTAAATATTTAAAAAGGAAAGAATACCAAGGGATTATGTAGTTCACTGGGCAAGTAATTGATATGTCTGCTCTCAACCTCATGCCTCTCTTAAAGTTATTTTCTGTTTGACAACCTTATCAACTGTATTTGTTTTAAGGCTAATGACTTTTTTAAACATATCAAGAATACTTAATGAGGCTCCTTTCTGGAAAATAAACCTTTAGGTTGTAAGGACAAAATACAGTACAGATTCTACATTTTCTGACCAATGATGAACTTTAGTAATTGTGCTACCCACTTCATTTTATTCTAGGTTCATTAAGCTCAGTGTGTTTTATTTAATACATCACTTTCCATAGCGCTTAGCAATTCATTTGTTCAATAAGGATGTGGGTGCCTAAGCTCTAGTTGAATGACTGACTAACCAACAGAGGCTAATTACTTCCTTTAGTTGAGGGCTAGAATTACAATGTATGCTGAATAATAGAATCATTAACATTGTAAAAGAACTAGTAAAATATAAAAGGAAAAAAATATCATGTTTGAAAAATAATTAAGAATGCTTAACAGAGTGCTTAAAAATGTTTTTGAATAAAATTATACTCAGAGCACTTTTAATTACTGTTTATACATAAACTTTTTTCAATTTAATACATCTAAAAAATTTTTAAAAACTAGTTTTTGTAAACTTAATTTATCTATTCAATATGAACGCCTTCTATGTGGCAGGCACTCTTCTCAGAATTTCAGATATGTTAGTAAACAAAAGAACAAAATTCATATTTCTTGGAGCTTATGTTTAGCTATAGTAGATAGATAATAAATAATAAATATGATAAGTAAATTAGATCTCATATTAGAAGTGATGCATACCATGGAGAAAGAATAGTTCTAGGCCAGGGAAGTTGGGAGACTTTGAAAAGAAGATTTCAATACAGTGAAATGGATAAATTCAACTAAGATAAATATACTTATAGGCACCCTAAACATCAAAATGACGTGCTTTTCCTGCTTTTCCATAATAGATTTTCCCCTCACTCTCTATGGATTTCTCCATTTACATCCTTTCATTTGGACCTACATACTTCAAGAAGTACAAAGTACAACCTTTTTCACCCTATAACCCCTCAAAACTTAGCTCAGCTTTATCTGATTTTTCACTAAATTTAAAGAATCATAAAAAATAATATGTATCTTAACTCTAAGTGAATGTCTCTCATTTACCTCCTTTCTTCTCTTTTTTTTTTTCCTAGTGCATTCTTTCCCCATCTCTCAGTATATTTACATTGTCTATTGAGTATTAAAACTCCACCTGTGGCAATATGGCACTTTTCTTAGACCCTCTCCCCTAGAAAAACCAGAACTTCCAAATACTAAAGACTAACATACAAATCATAGTCTTTATTTTTTTTTAATCCTACCACTTATTCACTGCTTAACACATGAAACGATAATTTCACGATCTGTGTAGTAGAAATGCTGGTGTATATGGTGTGTGGGAATAAGAAAGCTTACTCCATATACCTTACATAGTATATATATATATTGTATGTAAGTATTGTTTATAATAATTCTCAGTAATATTTAAGGTATTGTATTCATTAATGGTAAGTAATGAAACATTTTAACCCCAGATCCATGTTTCTAGCTATTGAAAATTTAAAAAAAAAATGGTCAATCTCTGAGACCTCACTAAGAGGACCATCTCTGTTTAATGACTGAAATGACTTAGAATCAACCTTGATGTATAAAGGGTTAGTGAGAGTTAGTACTCCACAGCTGCACCGCCGTCTATCAGAGGAGGACAGAATGAAAATCAGACACTTGCATTCAGATTTTTTTTTTTAAGTGGTGGTTTTGAGCTGGGGGTGGAGAAGTGTTTTGTTTTTTGTTTGTTTTTATTTTATTTTTATTTTTAAAATTTTTAAAAGATTTTATTTATTCATTTGATAGAGAGAGAGTAAATGAGCCAGAGAGAGCACAAGCAGGGGGAAAGGCAGAGGGAGAGGGGAGAAGCCGACTCATCACTGAGCTGGGAGCCCAATGTGGGGCTCAATCACCTGGAGATCATGACTTGATCCCAAGGCAGACACTTAATCATTTGAGCCACCCAGGTGTTCCTGTTTCTTTGTTTTTAGCAAAACACAATAAAATACTATTTTTAATGTGCCCTTAATTAAAAAACAGCTTTTCATTGTTTCGATGATAATTCATTAATGAATGAAAATTCTGGTCTCAAAATGTATCCTTAGATTTTCTTAAAATTGGAACTAAAAATATTCCAGGAAAAACTTTCAGATGTGTTTATCGAATGCATTTGGAATTTATCTACCCTAGTGTGTTCCTCAGTAACAATGGTGTGTAGTTGTCACCCTCCCAACATTTTCTTTTTTACACAAGAATTTTACTCAGAAAAATTAAGACAATAGAATCACTTTAAACCAGAATTACATGATATTTTTTAAAAGATTTTATTTATTTATTTATTTATTTATTTATTTATTTATTTATTTATTTGACAGAGGGAGCACAAGCAGGAGAAACAGCAGAGGGAGAGGAGAAGCAGGCTCTCCCCTGAGCAGAGAACATAACGCAGGTTTCGATCCCAGGACCCTGGGATCATGACCTGAGCCAAAGGCGGATGCTTAACCAACTGAGCCACCTAGGTGCCCCAAAATTGCATGATATTTCTATGAAAATCTATATAGGTAAATTGTTCTTTCAGCATCCACTAAATAACTCTGCAATTTATGATAGATATTTATGCTCAGAATATTTTTTGCTACTAAAAGCTAAAGAATTAGATATTTATATCACATAAGGAATGTACAATCATAAAAGTAGCAAAATAATCATCTTCTTATATAGGTGAAGTTTTCTTTTTAAAAGCATAATGTATTTTGCTATCTGTCATCATATTTATAATTAGATGCAGTGTGTGGACATTTGGGCCAGCATCATTTCATATACAATTTATTTTTTAAAGATTTTATTTATTTATTTGACAGAGAGAGAGAGACAGAGCACAAGCAGGGGTAGTTGTAGGCAGAGGGAGAGGGAGAAGCAGGCTCCCCGCAGAGCAGGGGGAGCACATGGGATTCAATCCCAGGACCCCAGGACCATGACCTGAGCTGAAGGCATCACTTTAACCAACTGAGCCACCCAGGGACCCTCATATATGATATTTTAATATATAATATTATCCACTAAAGAAACCAGAGAATAATAGTCAGATATAACAAATTCCCAATATTCACAGCTAACAATGCAAATGTGGCATTAGTAAGTGTGACAGAAGCTAATGAAACAATCTATGAATACACAGAAATTATTACGGTGACAATTTAGAAGTCTTTGACTATGATTGTATATAAAGTAATCTTTAATTTTAGTGCATAGAACCATTAGACTATTATTGATCTCTTAAAAACTGGAAGCTTTAACATACTTATTCTAAAAAAAAATTCAAAATAAAAATTGGAAAGATTATTTTCCAAACACTGTATAATTTTGGGGGTGTAGAGAGCCACAGATGAACTCCCCTTGAAGGTATGTATTTATATTATCCCGACATTGCCTGTGACCAGGTTCCATATGCAATCAAACCATTCTAATCCAGAAAAATAACATATCTATAGTTTCTAAAACATGTTCATCTTAATATTTTTCATTTGATAGCTTGAAAAGATCCCTCGAAAGAAGTGAAGGTTTTATTATATTTCCTCCTAGCACCCACATTTTTTTTCTTGTTGTTGTTTACTTGTGATGAAATTGAGGCCCATGAATTTAAGTGAATTCCAACAGAATTAAATTTCTCTAATACTCATCAAATGTTAATTCTTCCATGTTATCTTTTAAGCAATAAGTACCAAACTTTGTTAAACAACCCTTAGGTGATCCACAAAGGTTCTAGGAATTCTAAAAAATACAAGTCATTTTGCTTTCCTAAGAAAAGGACATTCATTTCATTGACTGCTAATATTGTACTTTCTGAAAGTCCCATTAATAGTATCCTAAAAATTAGTTAGGGCTATTAAATGCTAATATCCATAAATTTAAATACATGTCACTGAAATTTACTGTGTATCAAATTTGGTTTTTTTGCCATAAGGTCTGGTCACTACACAATGTTTAGCAATATTGCAGAGGTGCACTTGTCCATACACAAATGTATGCATGATCACAATAGAATTTCCTCAAATTTGCCCCAAATGTCCCCCAGTGGTCCTGAGTTAGACATGGTGAATAACCTTGTCTTAAGTAGTAAAGAAATTTTTTTTTTTTGAGATTTTATTCATTCATCCAACAGAGAGAGAGAGAGACAGAGAGACAGAGTGAGAGAGGGAACACAAGCAGGGGGATTGGGAGAGGGAGAAACAGGCTTCCCGCAGAGCAGGGAGCCCGATGTGGGGCTCGATTCCAGGACCCTGGGATCATGACCTGAGCCGAAGGCAGACGCTTAATGACTGAGCCACCCAGGCGCTCCTAGTAGCAAAGAAATTTATTAGCAAGATATTGAATAACGCATAGAATCATCAGACAACATGGAGAATCAGACTTAGAAAAGGATAAAGCTAAGTTATCTCTCATTAAAGATAGCAGGAAAGTTTAAGAAAGACAGTTTAAGCAAAGTGTTGCCACTGAAATTATCACCTTCAAATACTTTTGGGTTTTTTTATGTCACTAGATTGCTAGTTTCATATCTAATAGCTTTTCTCTCATTCTTAGTAATGAACTCTAATTTTTTGCTGAAAACCTTTATACCTGGGATAAATTTAACATTTCCCAGGCTCTCTTGCATTCATTGTAACCATGTAACTGTGTTTTAGCTAATTAGAAATCAGTGGAGGGGCTCCTGGGTGGTGCAGTGGGTTAAGCGTCTGACTCTTCGTTTCCGCTCAGGTCGTGATCTCAGGGTCCTGAGATGGAGCCCTGCATCTGTGCTCAGTGCAGAGTCACCTTGAGATTCGCTCTCTCTCTTCCTCTGTCCCTCCTACTTGAGCTCTCTCTCTCTTAAATAAATACATCTTAAAAAAAAAGAAAGAAAAAAAGAAAGAAAAAAAAGAGAGAAATCTGTGGAAGAGCTATAAGGAAATTTTGAAAAACTCCTTAAAAAAATTTGTTTCAGCTGCCTACTATGCGCTTTTTGTCCTTTTTTCTGTCCTACTACATGGAATGCTAATGAGATGCATGGAGCAATCAATATCTAGTCCTTATCCTGAATCATCCTTGAGAATGGATGACACATGCTGAGGGGGGCAGAACAGAAAGAGAAGGAATCTGGTTCCCGGGGTTTACGGAATCATCATACCAGGCTCACAGTCTTCTATCTCCAAACTTCTTTCATTTGAAATATAAATCTTTATGTGTTTAGCCTTTCCTTATTTTGGGTTTTCTGACATAAATTTCAAACTGTATCTGCTCAGGATTTGAAATTCTAGGAAAGAATGTTCAATTCTTGCAGCTTTTAAGTGTCTATCCTTCACCTTGCATATAATAAGGTTACTTCATTTATAGTCCCATTTAGACTGAATATAATCAAGAACAGATAATATTCCAAGTAAAGCTGATGAAGCTGGGATTCTCTTAATATAATATAGGAATGGATGTTTCATAGGCCAAATAAGTAGATAGACAGATGATAGACAGACAGAGATAGAGAGATAATCTCCCTCAAGGGTCCAAATAAAAAGAATAGTGTTTAAGTAACATATGAGATCTGCAGAGTCATTCCTGAATTTACATTGAACAAGTTGCTTCTTAAACCAGCTCTTAATGAACGTAAATGTCATTACCACAAAGTGCCTTAAGTAATAGTAACTCCAAGGAAGAGTGTGGTATATTATTGCCCAAAGAGGTAGATCTGAAAAATTGCTCTAATTCAGTGAAGACTTTAGAGGACTCATATTCTTCAGGAAATTTATAAAAATACATTTATCTAAACTGATAGTTCTAATTTATTGTCACTGCCCAACACCAGCAATGGAATCATCCTTTGTTGGCATAAAATCTTTAAAGGAAGCTATACAGAAAACCATTTCATGGTATTTAGTGAAAATACCTTCCAATTATGAGTGACTTATCAGGTATCACACTAGTGATTTCACATATTTTTTGACACTAATCCTATTTTAGGCAATTTCATGTACATTTTACAGATAAGGAAACAGACCAATGGTTATATGTATTTTTCCTATGTCACAGAATTGGTAGATGAAAGAACTAAAATTCACTAACTAAGCCATCCAGGCATCCCTGGAAGAACTAAAATTCAAAACTTAAGTCTATCTGATTACAAAAATTCAACTTCCTTCATTAAAATATCTCCCTAAGTTTCTTAAGAGGTGATGAGAAAAAATATTTGAAAATATGTAGGACTACAGTAGTTCTCAGGAACTGACATCTGTGAATGGAACAGAAGTCATATTTGTATGTAAAACAAGTCAGGTATCTTTCCTTCCACAATGTATTCTGCATCTGTGAGAGTAGACTCTCACCTGTGTACACTGACTGGTGTGCTTGGAGCTTGGGATAGATGGAGTCCTGAGCTCACTATGTCTACACACAAGCACCCTCTCCCATTTGCCAACATATGGTGGACATATCTCATATTTCATACCTCATATGTCACGTTGTGAAAACATTTGGGAGAAAATGTTTTACACTAACTGGAATGTATTTCTTAGGCATCCTTGTTAGGGCTTCCAGATTTAGCAAATAAAAATACATGATTCTCACTTAAATTTTAATTTCAGATAAAGACCAAATAATTTTTCACTGAAGTTTTGTATACCCCACGCAATATTTTGGAAGACATATTAATAGCAAAAAATTTGTTCTTACCGGGCATCCTATATTTTATCTGGTAATCCTGATTCTTATAGAATTTTCCTATGCCATTATGAAACTCATAGTTGTTTTTATTTCAGTCACTAATGACCTCAGTTTTTAAAATGTTTCTGGAACGTAAGTGGAAAAACAAGGTGAGTCTCTATAATGAAAAGGGATAATGCCAAGTTGAAGCACAGTGTGTGAAACACAACCATAAATGTCTTGGTCAGTAACCTTGTGAGTAAACTGAGGTCACATTGCAATATAATTTTTAAGTTTTAAATTCTCAGGGACACATTACTTAATTACTGGAAAATTGTCACTCTTTGTATGTTTCTAAGGTTTTTTTAGAAAATAACCCAGAATTTTAGCTTATGTTTCCTCAGAACAGTAACAAAGAGTTCCTGTGCTCTTCGACTCTTATCCTGACACTCTGCTTCTGCCTGTGCTATTGATCACCCTTATAATATCCTTTGTTGACTTTTTGGAAGATGAAAATATCTTTCATTTTCCATCCTGTGCCCAGCATGGGAGAGATCTTTCTGTCTTTGCTGAAGAGTGTGGTTTCACACTCATCTCAAGAACATTATAAAGCACTTTCAGTGTGTGCCACAGTCTGGATTACTTCATTTAAAATAGCATCCGCCATGGGAGATGTAAATCATGTCTCCTTTCAGGTGCATCCAGCTCACTTTAATTCACTTTCCATCTCTTGTTCAGTACAAAGTAAAAGAAAGAGCTTTCAGATCTTACTTTAAACACTCAGGGGGGTGTCAGGGTGGCTCAGTCCTTAAGTGTCTGCCTTCGGCTCAGGTCATGATCCCAGGGTCCTGGGTTCAAGCCCCACATCGGGCTCCCTGCTCGGCGGGAAGCCTGCTTCTCCCTCTCTCACTCCCCCTGCTTGTGTTCCCTCTCTTGCTGTCTCTCTCTCTCTCTCTAATAAATAAATAAAATCTTTAAAAAAATAAACTAAAATAAACATTCAGGGTCTGTGCTTTCGGTTTGTGAAAATCTGTATGAATTATGGAAAAAAATACATACAGGAACAACATTGTTTTAATTCATATTTTAAAATAAATGTTTAGAAATACAACTTAAGATGAAACTCTACCTATAATTATTATAGTTTTTTATAATTTTATGTAGAAAAATTAACTTAAGGCAAACTTTTCATTAATAATTATTTTTTTTTAGTTTTTTTACATTAATAAAAGCCAACTAGCTTTCCCCGCCCCCCTAGAACAAAGATAAAGACCACGTCAAAGGTAAATTCTGTTCCAACTTTTAGGGAGTTGAAAACCACAAATTATGTATGACACTTTTTTCCAGTTTCTTTTCTCATAAAGTCAGAAAAATCTGAAGTTCATTTTCACCCAAGGCTATTTTGCTATGCATATAATGTAGCTATATCACGTATGCAAGACATCTTGTTCTAATCTATTTATATTAGCTTTCCATTTTTAAAAATATCTATATTTTGAACTATTTTCATCAAGTCCTGTGTCATTTAATAATCTTTCATTTTTCTTAGCTATACAAACAGCCCTATGTTAATATGCAGCATTGTGCAAAAATAACATACTGCATGAACTTATTTCATTAATATTTCTTTTTTTTTTCCTTTCTGTAGTTAGGAAAAAGACTCTTGTGCTGCTCTCAAAAATTGGTTAAAATGTCTTAAATGTAAGAAAAATATCATTTTCTAAGAAAATATATCCAATTCCAAAGATCCCTTTATTAAAAGAATGGTTCAATGATTCTCATAAAATTTCAAAGCAGGGAGTAGGAATAAATCTTGTCAAAGCAATGTAGATCTTTAAAAAAGTGGTGTATATATAAAATATATATAATTATATACCATTACATAACCATATATATTAATATATTTATAATTATATACCATTGAAATTTTCAATATTGTAAATTGGAAAGTATTATGACTTTCATTCATGCCCCCCATAAGGGCAACATTCCTATGATTTACCACATATTTCTAGGCTTTGAGTATAACTGGCATATCCATCCCTCAATGAAAATAGCATCTTCTGAGGAAACTAAAAATTAAATAAAGAGTTCTAGGTGTTTCAGTGGAACAGAACAGACCACTATGAAAAGCCTACAAAATGGAGGAACATACAACCTAGAGAAACTTGATTTCACTAAGAAATATACATTAATGGTAAAATAATTTGGATCAGACAGGCAAGGATCGTTCCAGAAAGATGGAAAAATATTTATACTTGCAAAGCTTCTGATGGTAGAAATGAGGTTTTTAGATCATTGTCATACTAGCATTAACAGCTAATTCAAATTATCAGTTACTTTTTTAACTCTCCCAGGATATTCTTAATCTTTTTTATGATTCAGACTAAAAGTGAAAATATGAAAAAAATTATGCTTATATATAGGAATATAATAGAAATTGATGCATTCCTACTTGACATGAACTTACTATACTATGTTGTTAGTGAAGAATTCATGTTTTGTGCATGTGACATGATATTTTCAATTGAACTATTTTCTTAGAATCCCTTTTGACTAATCTCTAAAGTGTTTATCTCAGTATAGCTTATTTGTTCATTTTATATAGATGACTTCTGTGATGTTCTGTCTCAACTATTCAGCTAGAACAGTAGTATCAGTTGATTTTTTTTTAATTTTTTTTAAACATAAAAAGATACTTCTGGGAACACATTTATAAAATAATATATTGAAACACATGAATTTTGTCTGTTTAATTTTATTTATTGCTTCTTTTTAATATTAAATACATAAGCTTACAATTATTCACATTTTCTGATACAAGAAGAGTTCCATTGTTATGACCATGCTTGCCATTTAGTGAAATTAATCTATTTGTCTTTTAATATGAGCCACTTTATTTTCTTTATCATAACTATGACTAGCCTGCTTGTTGTTTGGTGTGTTTGTCAGACTTCTTCATGAACAATCTGATACTCTTTTGAACTGGAGAAAGGTGTTTCCCTTGTGCATCCAGTTTAATAAATCTAGCTGCAGTCCTTGTCCTGGCATGCAAGGTCCTATGCTCATCAAACTCAGCACTGAAGTCATTGTTGTAATTCCAGTGTTGATCATGGGAGAAAAAAGCAATACATTTTATCAAATAATCTGGGAGTTCAACTCTTGATGAAGGCTCTACAGAAGAAGCACAACCCTCCTTAACTCCTTCATTGGAATTCAGCTTGTTAATTATTTAGCTTGTTAATCCCCTCTCCTTTTTTAAAGTCTTCCCCTTTTTCCTTAATAATCTCAAAATTATATCACTTTTTATTTAGTTATTTAGCTTGTTAATCCCCTCTCCTTTTTTAAAATCTTCCCCTTTTTCCTTAATAATCTCAAAATTATATCACTTTACTTGATCCTCTTCCTTATTTTTTAAAAGATTTTACTTATTTATTAGAGAGAGAGAGAGAATGAGCAGTGGGAGGGGCAGGGGGAGAAGCAGACTCCCCGCTGAGCAAGGAGCCTGATGTGGGGCTTGATTTCGGGGTTCAATCCCAGGACCCTGGGATCATGACTTGGACTGAAGGCTTATACTTAACCGACTGAGCCACCCAGGTGCCCCTCTTTTCCTTAATTGTTTTAAAATGTCCTTTTGGAATTTATGTGAGATATTAAATGATTTTCTTATAAAGGCTTTGGACAGTTTAGCAGAAGTTAACCTATGGATAAAGTTTTGGAGAAGTCCTAGAGTCATATCTTGCTGGTCCTTATAGATGATACCATTTTGATTGAAATTTTCAACAGGCAGGTTTTGGGTCCCCTTGTCCTGTAGAGAGCCAGGTGAATTGGAGTGACAATTTACACATGGAGGAAGATTTACAGTGGGCAGAGAGGCCGAGGTGGAGACGAACTGAGTAAGGATGGCAGCAGCTACAGAGGCCAGTGACAGACTGCAGTAGATTTTTTGTTGGTGAGATTCAAATGAGCACGTAATAGGAGCTGTGCTTTGAAGTATCCATTAACTCTAAATTCAAGAGCCATTTCTAAGAATGAGAAGATGCAACATCTCTACTAGAACATACAGAAGCTTTTGACTGGCTGCTGCCTGCATCATCACTCTGCAGTGGATTTAGTTTTCTAGAGAGCAGGAACTCCCGATGACTGCCTATTGGATTGTATCTAGGCCAGTCTCTTTGAGTCTTTTTAAAAACATGATTCTTTAAAGTACATGTAACAAATGCCTGAGGATTCCAAATAGCTACTTGTTGCAGAATTGTTCTGAGGGAGTTCTTTGCAATGATGTCATCTGTTTGGAATGAAGCAAGCAGTTCAGGCTTCACGTAAGCCTTCAGTGCAAGTAAGTGCATCCCCCTGCCACTATCATGGCTGCTGAGCAACACTGCTGTCCACGTGTGTCTTTTGAGTTATATTTGCAAGGTTCATGGGTAACACACTGCATCTGGAACATGTCTTCAAATTTGCACCCTGCTATGATCTAAACATTTGTGTTTCCCCCAAATTCATAGTTAAAATACTGACGTCCCCTTTGATGGTATCAGGAGGTAGGTAGGGCCTTTGAGAAGTAATCAGGTCATGAGGGTGGAGCCCTCAGGAATGGGATTAGTGTTAAAATAAAAGAGATCCCACCAAACCCTCTTGACCCTTCAGCTGTGTGAGGACACTCAAAAACTTTGTGACCCAGAGGATAGCCCTATGTGACACCCTACCTGGCACGAGGATCATGGAATTCCAGACTCTAAAACTGTGAGAAATAAATTTCTGTTGTCTTAAGCCCCCAGACTGTGGCATTTTGTAATAGCACCCTGAGCAGACTAAAAGACACATTCTTCTCCTATGTTTCTCCTCAAAACTGAATCAAATGTCAGTTCCTTCAAATTATCATCTTTCTCCTTGAAATTAAACTCTGTGAATCTGCTCAATCTCCAGTGCTGATGAGCTTCACAAGCAGGACAGTGATATTGTCATACCTCAGTCATCCATGGTGCCGCTCCTACCATAGGCCCATTCTCTATCCTCTGATTCACCTAAATCTCCCCCCACCACCTACTCCAGTTTCCACTGTGTGCTTGGAATCTATTGCCACATCTACAACTGGTGTGCTGCTGGTTTGTTTAATTTGGATTAAAGAAAACAAACAAACCTAAAAAACTTCAAGGTAATTTCCTTCTGAAGTACACAGGCATTGAAAGAGGTATAAACATTTATAGATTACAATTTTTTTAAACAATTGTTTCTAGAAAGAATTTAAATCTTTCTTAAATCAATGGATGCTAGCATTTATGATTCAATTGGCGTGAGTATATTTATTTATAGAAATATTTGTAGTTGGATTGGAAACTGGAGAATTGAGCACTCGGTAAAGCTTTTAAATCATTTAAGTCAATAACAGAAACTATAATTTTGAACATAACAAAAACTGTTAGTGATAGATATCCCTTCTGTCATACAACTCACAAAAACCATTAAATAGAAATTCCCTTAAGCAAGTTCCTTTTTCTTTAAAAGGTTTGTATTATTGAGTTTTTTAAACTAATGGTAGCATAATGCACTATTTACTTTTTTTTAAAGATTTTATTTATTTATTTGAGAGAGAGAGCATGAGAGAGAGCATGAGAGGGAGCATGAGAGGGAAGAGGGTCAGAGGGAGAAGCAGACTCCCTGCTGAGCAGGGAGCCTGATGCGGGACTCGATCCCGGGACTCCAGGATCATGACCTGAGCCGAAGGCAGTTGCTTAACCAACTGAGCCACCCAGGCGCCCTGCACTATTTACTAATCATACATTTTACCACTGGTATTTATTAATTAATTAATTGAATTAATTAATTATGCATCAACTTAGCTTCCATATTTGGCAATATCCCATTCTTGGAGTATTTCAAAACTTAAATTCAATAGACTTTCATTTTCACTGAAATGAGTAAACTTAAATTCCATGAGAACATTTTCTCATTGTGCTAGCATTCAGCATTAGAACAAGTATTAAATGTCATTTTTTGGCAAAAACTGACACCTATTGTACAGTAGCCTTCATGGTATCCGCATATATTGCCTTCATAGATTAGTTCAAAACTTGAATTCAGTTATCTTTCACTTCTGTGCTTTTTTGGAGAAAACTGTTCCCTTAGATACTCTCAGATCAGAATTTTTTTTCAGTTGTAGTGATTGTATTAGTTTGGATAAATGCTAATCTGTTAGGCAAAGATAGCCAAGATATAATGGTTTGTATACAATGTATATCTTTTTATTGAATAATGTAGTGCAGAAACCAGAAAAGTTTTTTTATATAAAGGCCATATGGTCTCTGTTATTGCTACTCAATTCTGCTGTTGTAGCTTAAAAGTAGCAGTAGACAAATAAATGAAGGAGCATGGCTGTGTTCCAATAACATCTCATTTACAAAAATAGTCTGTAGACTATAGTTGCTTCATCTTTAACTTAGAAGAAAGCAGTCCATGGCTGTTAGGGAGGCTCTGTCATCCTCATCGCAAGGATTCTGTAGTTTCTCTAGACCTCACCATATCTCAGCAAATCACTCAAATATTTATCTATAGTCAGGAAGAGAGGAATAAAGTCTAGGAAAATAGTAAGAAGACTGTTGCATTCATTTGCTTATACCTGACTCATATTTAGCCAGTGGTCCAAGAGAATGAGACTCTGGCTGAGCACTGATGAGCAGAGAAAAGATGAGGGATTCTATTCTAATGGGAAGAATTCAACTATGGATACTGGAAAGCTGTTAACAGTTTCCACCAAATTCCATGTCTTCTCCACTTTGAGCACATCATTCCTTTTGTAAGGGAGACAACACAAAGCATTTAGAGACACAACAGTCAGGCATTCACAGCAGCTGTAAGGTCAGGAATTTTGAATACTACTTGAAATGACATAAGTGCACCCTTAAAATTTGTGGAATTTGGGAAAAGTGTGCAAAAGGATGACCACCTACAATATATCTAATTATTTAAAAGTTATATATGGTATTATTAAGTAAAATATATTTTGTGGCTCTAAGCTGAAAAACTATACATTCTTAACAACAAAATTTTTAAAAATGCAAATCTATAGCCTCATAGAGTCCAACACGGGACTTGAACTCACCAGCCTGAGGTCAAGACCTGAGCTGAGATCAAGAATCGGACACTTAACCCACTGAGACATCCAGGTGCTCCGCCTTTGTAAAATTTTAAAAGTTAGCTAGCTAAATGTTTTAAAAACTACATAGTGTAGGTATTACTGCATATGTTTGAGTGTTCTGCTAATTAGCCATCAATGTTGGATGAATAATCAAATACCATAAATTATGTTCTCTTGACACTATGCTTTGTTAGACAACTATTCTTAAATCATTATAGTTTGTAGTTTTTATTTTTATTAAATGTAATTTGGAAATAAAGTCCCTCTGCTGAGTTAGGAGCCAATGAAATTGTTAATAAAACTAGGAGAGCAATCTTTGAATCTGAAATCAAGCATGAATTTTCCATATATTTACATTTCCTCATCATTGTAGAAAACTTTCAGAAATATTCTGAGTTTATCATATAAATTACTATTAGTTATATCCTGATCATCTTTATAATTCTTAAATAAGTATCCAGAGCCAAACAATATTTTTTATATTCCTTTTCTTTCACAATGTTCACTACTGGCATATCATTTTAAAAACGAGAATAGCAATGCGTTCCTTAATCTGTTTAACACTCTATTCAATTAAGCTATGCTGTAAACTACAGTGGCCCGACAAATAATCTTCACAGAATTTAATTTATAGTTTACTATAAAATGAAAAAAAAATGAAATCCACTTACACACATCATTTCCTTGTTCTAAGTTCCCTATATTATATTGAGCTGTCACTTTCATTGCATTTAGCATCCACTGTCTTTCAATTTACACAAGCCATTTTTTTAATTGTTAGAGTATTTTAAAGTAGGAAGTCTAGATCTATTTTATAAGGTTTTGTTAATAACAGTTATAATAATCAATAGTTCATGTTGAGGGCGCCTGGGTGGCTCAGTTGGTTAATCGACTGCCTTCGGCTCAGGTCATGATCCTGGAGTCCCGGGATCGAGTCCCGCATCGGGCTCCCTGCTCAGCAGGGAGTCTGCTTCTCCCTCTGACCCTCCCCCCCTCTCATGTGCTCGCTCTCTCTCTCTCACTGTCTCTCAAATAAATAAATAAAATCTTTAAAAAAAAATAGTTCATGTTGAATAACTGAAGAGTATATTCAAAATTAATTTTTGTATCTGCCAGTGGCCACAATTTCCTCTTTTTATGACAGTGTCTTGTTATTTTGGTTTCTTCTTGTATCTTATGTAAGTTTTCAAATAGTCTAAATTAAATCTAATTCTTTCAACTGCATTTAGTTGGCATTCCCAAAATTTGTTCTTGAATGACTTTAATATCAAATGTGATACAACATCAGCAAGATGTTCAATTTGGGAGAGATCCAGAAAATATATTTATTCTTTGATTTAGCCCAAACCAATGTCAACTGCTATCAGCACATTTGGGACCATGTCTCCTCACACGAATACAAAGCTATGTCCTCTGTGTTTTTATTGTCCATGAAGTTTCAAAATAAAAACAAAACAGTATCACACTTCATAGGTATAATGCTATATATGTGTGTGTGTGTGTGCACATTCAATTCAATTTCTATACATATAAATTGAAATAATATGAATTGTTTAATATTGGAAAATATACCATAGCTAACATGTAAACCTGTTGGAAATAATGCTTAATTTGCAAGCAATTCCAGGAACACGCAGTAGAATACAGAAAGAAGCAAGAAACTGAAAACTAGGCACTACCCAGAAATTACGTTATAAAGACTCTTGAATTGTTACTGTCTGAAAGAATATAAAAGTAACCTTAATTTGGTTTCCTTTAACTTAAGTGCTTTCACTCTTTACCTCCTCCCTGCTCTCAGAATCAATGTCCTCTAGCGACAGTACCACCCACAAAATTCCAAAGCATTTTGGTGCAGGTGTGCTTTACTTAAGTGTAGCACCTTGAGTTTTGTGGGTACTCGTGCATTCTTTGGTACTTTTCTGGTGTGTGTATTTTGAGATACATGGGGCTCCTGAGCCCCATGTTCCCAAGGCAATGCCGTTATGTGACTAGGTCTAAGGGTGGAATTGACTGACAGTGGAGTTATTCCTTGATGGCTCATTTGGGGCTGCTCATGGGACTGCTTTATAATAACTCCTAGGTGAATCTTATCATTTATGGTCCTTGCATTTGCTCTCCCTTTGAGTCCCCTAATCTATTATCCTTCATGATCATATCTAAAGAGGATGTTAGGAAGTATGCATTTCTGGGGATTCACAGCTGTTTCATCCCACTCCTGCAGCTTACTTTAAGAATTAAACAATCCCAGGCTTCTGTTGCCCATGCTTGTGGTTTCTTTGGCAATGCAATATCCTCAAAATCCATTAAGCTCTGGACTTAATTGTTTTCAACCACTCATGTCAAAGTATTAATAGTCAAAAGACATTTTCTGGGCTTAATTCTAAATTGCAAAGTTTCCACTTTTATTTACTATCTCTTCAGCCTATAATATCAGCTTCTTTGTCACAAGTTGCTTAAATACTAATTAAAAGATGCACATTTTGGGATTTTGGTTATAGCAACACCAAACTACCATAAGGGTATGGGCAATAAAAAGAATCCAATCTACAATGGCTTTTAAATAAGTCAAAGCTGATTTCTCTTGCCAGGTAAGTAGTCCAGGGCTGATAGGGTGTGCATTCCACTCCAGCGTATGACCCTGAAGGTTGTTTTACTTGTTGCTATTTCCCTGTCAGTAAGAATAGAAAAAGGAGTCCAAAGGGGGCATTACATTTTCAATTTAATTTGTAGATATATATAATTGCATTCTTAGCCTGGCTCATTTTTTGCTGCTGTTGTTCTAGTTATTTTGTTGGTATTATTGCTTGGAAATTTATTTATTTGGAAATTAAAGTGTGGAAAAAATGATAGATGTCTTATTTTAGAGCCAAGTAGTGAACATTAGTGGTCACTGTTTATGTTTTTTTGGAAAATAATCACCTTTAATTTGTCATATTTTGTTCTGCTTCCTCAAGTTAGAAAGTGAAAACACACTTGTCCGGCTTTCCTTGAGGATTCACATTCAGAAATGTAACCGACATTTGCCAGTCAGATGCACCTGTTCAAGGTGTATGTGTAGAATAGTCACAAGAAAGGTGTTTAAGAATTTCCCTCTGGGAGGGCGCCTGGGTGGCTCAGATGGTTAAGCGTCTGCCTTCGGCTCAGGTCATGATCCCAGGGTCCTGGGATTGAGTCCCGCATCGGGCTCCCTGCTCCTTGGGAGCCTGCTTCTCCCTCTGCTTCTCTCTCTCTCTCTCTCTCTCTCTCACTCTCTCTGTCTCTCATGAATAAATAAATAAAATCTTAAAAAAAAAAAAAGAATTTCCCTCTGGGAAGTGTGAAGTATGGGGAGAGGCATCTTTCTGTCTGAGATTGCAGTAGAATCAGCCTGTGCCTATGTCAGTGGTGCATAGTGAAAATCCTTGCTCCCTCATGCTGCTAGCCAGTATCTTGCAGCTGTTCATGTGTATTTGGTGAAATTGTGTCTTCAAAGTGTGGGGGGAATATAATTAAAAACAAAATTTTCTTTCAAGCCAGGAAATCTCTCTACAAAAGTAGTAGAGAAAGAAAACTATTTTATTATCGAATAAGCATTAAGCCAGAATTTGATGCACATCACAGGTAATCTGTTAAGAGAGTACAAAGATAAAATGAAATCTCACCTTTTATATAGCCAAACAGATACAACTCATTACATACTTGTTCTTGAGATAAGCAATGACTGGTCCTCAAGAAAGAGGACTTGACAGCACCATTTGTCACACACAGTTCATCCTAGATACATCTGGAATTGAGGTTACCATCTGTGTTAGCTAATTGGCTTTATTCAGAGGAAAAACAACTTCTCATATCTTTACCACAGGAAGTAGTTTTGCAACTCAGGGCAAGGATGCCCACTGAAATTAGGCTCCTACCCTCTCATAGAGACTGGGAAATAGAGGTGTTATCAATTAGATGGTCCCTGATTCCATAAGAAGGCATTCCTGGGTAATAAAACTCACAAAAGGCCTATCTGGTTTCAAAAGAATTCATACACATTTCAGAGAGAGCAGAAAGTACTTAATAATTACAGTTTCTAAGGTAAATGCCCTAAGAAAAAGGGAGGGGGAGAAGTTTCTTCCATTATATTCGATAAAGAGAATTAAGCCGTCTTTTAAATTTTATTTGTGCTAACGATCTGTAGACTATGGTCTTAATTCTCTGTCCTCCTGGAGTTTCTGTTGGATCAAATATCTGGACAGCACTTGGTCTAGTCAATTTGCCACATAATTTATCAGAAGTTTTCATTTGTAGGGGCGCCTGGGTGGCTCATTCATTAAGCGTCTGCCTTCGGCTCAGGTCATGATCCCAGGGTCCTGGGATCGAGCCCCGCATCGGGCTCCCTGCTCGGCGGGAAGCCTGCTTCTCCCTCTCCCACCCCCCTTGCTTGTTTCCCCTCTCTTGCTCTGTCTCTCTGTCAAATAAATAAATAAATAATCTTTTTTAAAAAAGTTTTCATTTGCATTTTTTTTAATTTTATTTTATTATGTTATGTTAGTCACCATACAATACATCATTAGTTTTTGATGTGGTGATCCACTATTCATTGTTTTTGCATAACACCCAGTGCTCCATGCAGTACGTGCCCTCTTAATACCCATCACCAGGCTAACCCATCCCCCCACTCCTCTCTAGAACCCTCAGTTTTTTTCTCAGAGTCCATAGTCTCTCATGGTTTGTCTCTCCCTCCGATTCCCCCCTCCCCCGCTCATTTTTCCCTTCCTTCTCCTAATGTCCTCCATGCTATCCCTTATGTTCCACAAATAAGTGAAACCATATGATAATTGACTTTCTCTGATTGACTTATTTCACTTAGCATCATCTCCTCCAGTCCCATCCATGTTGATGTAAAAGTCGGGTATTCATCCTTTCTGATGGCTGAGTAATACTCCATTGTATATATGGACCACATCTTCTTTATCCATGAGTCTGTTGAAGGGCATCTCGGCTCTTTCCACAATTTGGCTATTGCGGACATTGCTGCTATGAACGTTGGGGTGCATATGGCCCTTCTTTTCATTACATCTGTGTCTTTGGGGTAAATACCCAGTAGTGCAATTGCTGGGTCACAGGGTAGCTCTATATTTAATTTTTTGAGGCACCTCCACACTGTTTTCCAAAGTGGCTGTACCAACTTGCATTCCCACCAAAAGTGTAAGAGGGTTCCCCTTTCTCCACAACCTCACCAACATTTGTTGTTTCTTGCCCTGTCAATTTTTGCCATTCTAACTGGTGTAAGGTGGTATCTCAATGCGGTTTTGATTTGAATTTACCTGATGGCTGATGATGATGAACATTTTTTCATGTGTCTGTTAGCCATTGGCATGTAAAAAGCTTCTGCACAGCAAAGGAATGTTATATAGTATTTAATACTTAGTATTTAATACTCCCACAGAATGGGAGAAGATATTTGCAAATGACACTACAGATAAAGGGCTGGTATCCCAAGATCTATAAAGAACTTCTCAAACACAACACCCAAAAAACAAATAATCAAGTCCAAAAATGGGCAGAAGTTTTCATTTGTATTTCTTCTTTGACTCACAGATTCTCTATACACATATAGATTATATGCTTTTAAATTTCTTGAGATTAGTTTTTTTGATACAGCACATGGTCAATATTGGTGTAATGGACAAAACTGTATCCCACATTTGTTGAATTTAGTCTTCCAAATTACTATTTGCATGGCATTATCTTTTTTCCATTTATTTCCTTTATACTCCTCTGTGCCATTTTTAAAAGACTGTCTTTGGTAGACAGCATGTAGTTGAGTCTTTTTCTATAAACATTCTGTCTTTTAACTGGAGAAGAGAATTCATTTTCATTTAATAAACTAAGTGATGATTAAATTTGTCTACCACCTTTTTTGTTTTCTATTTCTTCCTCCATTTTATTTTGTTCCCTTTTTTTCCTGTTCCTTCATTCTTTTCTATTATTTGAATTTTGCCTTTTAGAATTCCATTTTATATATTTGGTATACTTCTTTGCATTATTTTAGTGGTTTCTCTAGCTGTTACAATATACAAGGTATATCATTTTCACAATTAATTTGGTTTGATTTATGCTTTTTCTCATAAACTTCAGATACCTTGTAATTATTCAAGTTCATGTATGCGCCCACCAACCATTCTTTTTGTTTATTTATTTGTTTTAGTTATATGTAAGATAATTACATATAAGAACAAACACCCTAGAAAACAATGCTATATATATATTTTGCTTTAGAGAGTCATATGTATTTCAAACAGATCATGATGTTATATAGTATTTAATACTTAGACATCTCATTCTCTTAAAATTAGAAATAAGATTAATAAAATTAATATATATGTTTATAACTATATATATAATGGTCGAAAAGAACACAAGTTTTCCTCATTCAAATATTTTCTACCATCAAACGAATTTACAAACAAATTGTTAGTATTAATAAGCAAGTTTTATGATGCTGAATCATGAAATCAATCTATAAGAATCATGCTCATTTCTATATATTCCCAAAAGAAACAGCAAATATAATTTTAAGACATATTCCATTTACAGAATCAACAAAAATATAAAATATTGAAGAATACATAGAAGACATAGAAGAGTACTGTGAATTAACCTGTAAAGGTTTACTAAGAGGCCTTTAAAAATCTAATGAGGGGCGCCTAGGTGGCACAGTTGGTTAAGCAGCCCGGCTCTTGGTTTCAGCTCAGGTTATGATCTCAGGATCATGAGACAGCTCTGCATTTGCCTCCCTGCTCAGTGCAAGTCTGCTTGTCCCTCCCCATTTGCCCTTCTCCCCCTTCTCGTGCTCTCTTTCTCTCTGTAAAATAAATAAAATCTTAAAAAAATAAAAATCTAATGAAATAAAAGGATATATAAAATATTGCTTAAGAACACTTAATAGCATAGAGATATCAATTTTCTCAAATTATTCAATCTAGAAAATGCAATTCCAACAAAATTCCAAGGTTTTTTTTAATTTCAGTGAAATTTGGTAACTAATACTAAAATTTATCCAGAAATATAGATGGCCAAGGGGCAACAAGACATTTTTTATGAAGAATAGCACATTACGAGGATTTGCTACATGATAGAACAAAAGTTATTTTCCAGTGTAAATAAAACAGTTTCCTATTTGCACAAGACTAGGCTACAGAGAAGAATATAAAGCTCCAACTGTACTTGGAAACTTCATATATGACAATGGTGACATTACTATTAAAAAAGTAATATAAGATAAAAACCAAGAAAATTCCACTGGTGTTACTAATTAAATAGCATACTAGTGTTCTTTAGAAGTTACTTGAAAAGGAAGAAATATGTTGCAAGAAGTTGAGAGAAGAGGAAGAGGCAAATATAGATTTTATTTTTTAACCTAAATATTAGAGAGATAATATATGTCTATAATATGCCAAGTATTACTCCAAACACATGATTCTGTGTTTCCTCTTTGGATGACACTAAATGTAGTATATATTATAATTCATTTTACAGATCCTAGAAATTAAAACTCTGAAATGTGGTCTGCCTGGTTCCTATAGCTAGTATGTGGTAAACTGGCACTAGAATCTGACTGTATAACTCTACCTATTCTTGAGATCATTGCCATATAACTAATTATTTCTTACCTGGCAATTCTTCTCTACTCCCTGAGAATTAGGAACCTCCTCTATTATAGGGCTTTGTTTTGTTTTGTTTTGTTTTTGGTCACTGAAAGAAGATCTTTCCACCTAAAACCTAACAAATCCTAGCAAATTTACAAGATAATGTAGTCAAGGGATTTGAGACTACCTCTCTTAGCACAGTTTCACAAGGTAGGTTCTGAACTCTACTCTCTATCCACATCCCTTTCTTTCTGCCAAATACATCACATTAAACCAAGAGCAGCAGTGCTTGTACCTTTCAACGTCCAAGGAATTCAAACAGAAAGAAACTGCCTGTGGCAATGCACTTTTGTGAAAAATTTTTCCCCTAAATCTTTCAAAAATGTTAGCCACAAGAGATAAATAGTGTCCTTCAAATGTCTGTGCAGCATTAGAATTCTTATAGCCTAATGTGGCAATGTTGCTAAAGCTGTTATTACTAAAATTTTAGATTGGAAACAGCAATAAAAAGAGCAGTTCAACTAAAGAATGAAACAGAAAAAAAAAAAAGCAGATGCTTATGTGAATGAAAACAAGGAAGAAAACACTGCTCACTGGTTGCTCATCAATGCTCACTGAAACAAACCATTACTCTGCATTTAATAACATAACAATTTGCAAACAACCAGTGCTCATTAACACAACAAATCCTTTAATGTGTCAAATATCCTGCTAATACAATATTTTACCTACCTACAAGGGAATTATAGCCTAGTGAGGGAGGGAGACTTGACTGAGCATAGAAGTAGCATATAACTAACAATGCCTTAAGAAGGCAAGTAAGGTTTCCTAAAGCTGGTGCTAACAGATTTGAACCTTGCAGTGAGAACAGAAGAATGACAGGCAACTGTTAAACAAAACATATGTGTCCCCCCCACAAAACAAATATATATATATATGCAAACGAGCTGGTCCTATTTAGGGAACAATAAGAAATTTAGTTCAACATAGTGTCAGATATGCTTAGAGAAAGAATGATGGAAAAGTTAGCTAATAATTAAGGCTAGCATTACATTTTGAATAAGCACAAAATAAGTCTTACATGGCACCACATGTCAGGCAGTGTCTTAAGTAGTTCACATATATTAATATACGGTTTTCATAGTAATCCTCTAAAATATATCAAAAATTACACAGGGCAAGTTAAACAAAGAAGGCTTTATTCAAGACTTTTGCAATAGGGGAGAAAGACTGAGCTCAACTCAGCTGAAACTAAAGGCAGGAGAGTTTTGAAGCACTGGGATGAGTGGAAAAGTACTGAAGAACGTCAATAAGGAGGTTGATCTCTATTGTTAAGTTATCTGTGTTTGCTAATTGACACTTGCTGAAGTTTAGCTCCCACTGTTCCATAGAGACTGGGGAGCACTATTTTCACCGATGATTACATTTCCAAAGAGATGGCCCCCAGGATCTTGAAAAAGATATTTCTAGGTTGTAAAACTGGCAAGAAGTTGGGAGATCTGCAGCTGAAAGGGACAAAGAAAAAGTTCACAATTCCAAGTTTTCTAAAGTAAATCCTCTAAAAAAAAGGGAGATCAGGGGCCTATTGTCAGCAACAATCCTGTCTAAAGTTTGGTCAAGCTGAGGGTAATGTTAAGGCTGTTTTGGTCAGGTAAATGCTACTATTTTCCCACTTTATAGACGAAAAAACCTGAGGCATGAAGACGGTAAACAGACTGCCAATATTATATAGTTTTGCCTAATGATTTAGGATTAAAACCCAGACAGTCTGGATCTAGAATTCAAGATCATTTCTGAAACATCTCACTAATTGTTGCATGCTATTTAGTGCATTATTAATCTTTATTCAATTAATCATTTTTGGAGCTATTAGGAAAGTAGTGAGATTTATGTTTTCGGAAGATATCTCTGGAATTTCTAAACTGGATGGAAAGGTACTGAAGTTCATGATACTGGCATTAAGACTTGTGGATCGTTTCTATCAATGTAGGTCAATTATAGGGGATAAAAGCTAAACATTTGTATTAAGATACTGGAAACAGTGATCCATGATTTTGTGTTTAGCTTGGAAGTACAGATAGAAAGATGGGGCATATCTTTAAAAGAAAATTTCAAGATAAGTCATTTTTCAAGCACTATATTTGAAATTAACATGGAAGAAGGAAAAAGGAAGGTAGGAACGAAGAAAAAGAGGAGAAAGAGGTAGTATTCTTAAAGGCTCCTATGTCGACAGATACCATGCTAAAGCCTTTTTTGGTTTACAGCCATTCTTCCTCTATCACTTATAATTGACTCAGGAACTTTTGTGGGATGAATCTGTAGATTTCCACTGAAACCATTCTAACTGCCTTCCTTTCTGTTAGAACAGGAAATGTGCTCCTCCAATATAAATCTAATCCCTCTGCCCATGATGTGAATTTCATTTTTTCTACCTTCTTCAGATCGTGATAGTCTAGATTTTTCCCTTTTTTCTCTTCCTTTTTAATGAACCCTAAAACCTGGATTCTTTTCTACTGGATTAGTAATATGTTCAAGGATGTTCATAAAAAGAAAACTATGCACAATTAAAAACAAACCAAAAAACACAATCCTTACCCTGATCGTACATCCTCTACTGGCTATATCATTCCTTTCATCCCTTTCATAACTATATATCTAAAATGGCCAGTGACGTATCCCCATTTTCTCATATCCAACCCTCTCTTTAACCTGCTATCATCTGTCTTTTGCTCCTAAGACACTAGCAACTTCCATTCCCACCAGGACAATAAATGATATCTAAGTTCCAAAGCTAATGAAATTTGAAAGCTTCTGCTAACTTGAGCTCCCATCAAGATTCAACCATTTTGATCACTCCAAATACTTCTCCTGTTGTGACTTTTTATGACACAGTACTCCCCTTTTTATAGTTTCATTCACATGTTTAAATTCATCTTTTTCCATCCATGAAATGATGGAAATTTTTCAAGTTTCTACCCAAAGATTTTTTTCCTTTTTTTTTCTCCATACTGTATTTCCTCCCTAGAAGAACCATTTAAGTTTAAGAGTTTCAAACAGCAGTCATCCACAAAAAATCAGAAATTTACATCTCCAAAAAAATTCTCCTTGGGCCTTCAGACTGATACATCCCACTCATAATTTGACATCTTCCACAACAGATCCCATTTCTTTTATATTATTTACAACTCATACCACAACATCTTCAGTTCTAACAGTTGTCATCTTTGACACTTTTTTTCTCCTGTACTCCACATCCAAAAGATCCTCATCTCCCACTATGTCACTTCCTATCAATTGTCTAATGGTAAAGGAGATGCTGGGCTGTGACTGCTGTTAGCTTCCACATTCTAGCTATAAAATGTATAATTTTATTTCTTTGAGATTCATGTTTTTCTCATAATCAATCATCTAACAACTGGACCTTGTTTTCTATAAGAGGAAGGCTTAACCGTTTAGGTCAGATATTTATAGTTTGTAGTCTGACCTATTCCAATATAAACACATCTGTTCTGGCCTGTTATATGTCTAGGATTTAAGCTTAGGTTATTTTCAACATTTTCCTTCAGTGTTGGAAAATCTATGATAAGAGTGTAAGACCAGGTCCCAAGTTGAAACTCCAAACTCATGCACAAATCCAAAAGGAATGAAGCATAGACTTCAAAATCCTGGATAATTAATTACCAACACCTCACTGAACTCTTTTGGAACTTGTGTCTACAGCATGGAGAGGTCAGTAAAACATTTTCTGGTAGAATGTCATGCAATTATTTTCCTTAAAAGCACAGTTATTTATTTTATTTTTATTTTCCCTGTCATACATTTTATTATAAAGATATACACTTAAGGTTGAAGTAATAAAACAGTATCTGTGAACATATGTCTTTCCATTCCTACCTAAAATTTCAGAATTAATGAGTACATTATAGTTTTCTTCCTATCACACTAAAGAATGTCAGATTAGCAAATAGTCTATCAAATAGATATGAGGGCTTATCTATTGTCTTCATTGCTTTAAGGATAAAATATTCATAAAAAAACACTTCAATTACAGTTTTCAGGATTACATAAAACAAAACAAGGTGATCATGGATAAGATTAAATAGGCCATATTTAAAAACAAAAACAACAACAAACCAGGGGTACCTGGGTGGCTCAGTCAGTTAAGCCTCCCAATCTTGATTTCAGCTCAGGTCATGATCTCAGGGTCATGGGATTGAGCCCCTTATTGGGCTCCACACTCAGTGGGGCATCTGCTTGAGTTCCTCTCCCTCTCCCTCTCTCATGTGTTAGTCTTTGTGTGAAATCTTTAATGTGCAATGACTTATTTAATCCTTATAAGCACTCTGCTTGGTAAATATAATGTTTTATCCTTAGATTTCAGGAATGTAAAATAAGTTTCCCAAAGAAACCATTGCAACTGAGTACTGGATCTGGGACTCTTCTACAAGCTTACCCAGTATTTTATCATAGGGATACAAATAACTAACAAAAATAATCCAAGGTATTTGGGTATTTAGATGGTTTCCACTTTATAGGATATTAGAAATATTACTGTAAAACAGTGTTATATACAAATATTTCCCAGAATCAGATTTATTCCTCTTAAGACAAATTTCTAAAGCAGATTCACTTCAGGGTGCATTCACATGGCTAAACTATCTCTAAAAGTTTTATTTTCCCTTATATTTTAAAGCATGTAATATGGCAATTGTTATCATATTGTTTTAACATAATTTTATTTATTAATAGTGATGGTTTTCAAAAGGGTTTTATTTTTCCATTATGAAATGCCTCTATATGTCATAGACACTGTGCCAGCCTATGTGCTAGGCATGATATTAACAATAGAAAGTCAGAATGGTAAGAGAGATGGGCATATGACAAATAGATGTAATAACAGGGAGCCATCATCACTACACCTGGTTCTGGAGAGGCAAGGGAGAATGTGATTATCAAAGCAGAGCGGGGAGGAGAGAGAACGAGAGAGAGAGAGAGAGACACTTATGTGGAGAGTATCATTTGACAAGAAACTTGGGCACATGCCCAACAACCTGCAATAAGAAATCAGTAGGAATAAATAATCCTGACTCTATTTCTTTCACTCTCTGGTCTATCTGGACCCTTAATAGAATAAACCCAGTCTGATGCCACAGATCAGCAAACACATTTTCTTGCTTTCTAGGGCAGTAGAAAGGTGGAATGTGACTATGGAGTAGCAAACAAAAATATACCACATAAATCTTCAGAGTCACATTCTCAACCATAACCTGGAATTCATTAATCAGCATTTTCAGAAGGGAAAGATGGTTAACAGAAAAATAATCTAGGGCTTCAACATTCCTTGGGTCAAAACCAGATTGAGTTATAAATAACTAAATGTTTCCTTCAGTGTAAGCACTGCCCTCTGCTCTCATCTTTTAATAAGAAGTTTTGTACAATGTAAGGCAAATAAATATATGACAAGTATTAGATAATTCATCAAGGTAAAGAACAAGCAAAGATGACAGTATGTTAAATCTAATATAAATTTCATAAGAATTTAAAAATATATTTGCTCTAAAAGCAGGTAAAAATTTAGATAGGAAAAAATATTTAAAAATAAAAGGGTTTATACTCTTAGAAGAAAACAAAAAGAATCTTCATGGTCTTGTATTTGGCAATAGTTTCTTAGATATGACACCAAAGCACAAGCAACAACAACAAGAATTGACAAATTGGGACATTAAAATGTAAAACTTTTGTGCAAAGGATACTAGCAAGAAGTTGAAAAGACAACCCATAGAATGGAAAATATTTCCAAATCATACATCTGATAAGGCTCTAGTACCCAGAATAAATAAGGAACTCTTACAACTCAACAACAAAAAGGAAAAACAAACCAATTAAAAAATGAACAAAAGACACAAATAGACATTCTTTTCTTTAAAAAAGGTATACAGAAGACCAACAATTGCATGAATAATGGCCAACATCATTGGTCATTAGGGGAATATAAATCAAAACCATAATACCACTTCTTACTTAGTAGGATGACTACTACCCCAAAAAACAGAAAATAACAACTGTTGGGGGGTATAGAAAAACTGAAACCATTGCTGATGGGAATGTTAACTGGTGCAGCTGCTGTGAAAGAGTCTGGCAGTTTCTAAAAATGTAGCTATCATATAGCTATCATAAAAAATTCCATTCTTAGGTATATACCCAAAATATCTGAAAACAAGAATTCAAACAAAAACATGTACACAAATGTTTACAGCCATACTCACTGAGATAGCCAAAGGTGGAAACGACCCAAATGTCTATCAACTGATAAGCGAATAAGGAAAATGTAGTATATCTATAGATAGATATTATTTAGCCATTAAGAAACCATTAAGAAGTACTGGTACATGCCACAACATAGCTGAATCCTGGAAATGATATGCTAAGTATCAGAAACCGGAAACAAAAGGTCACATATTGTATGATTCCACTTACATGAAATACCCAGAATAGGTTAAGTCATAAGAGGCAGGCAAAAGATAGGTTATTGATTACTGGAAGAGAGATGAATAGGTAGGGGCTGCTTAACTGGCATGAGAATTCCTTTTGGTGTTATGAAAGTATTTTTGTAGAGGTGATGATTTACACATTTTGATGTACCAAATGAATTGGACACATTAAAATGTTAATTTTATGTTATATGCATTTTACCTCAATAAAAATTTTAAAAATAAATGGTGTGATGGATAATCAAATTTTAAATTAGAATGAACATGGTCATCATATAATAATTCTAAAAGTGATAGCCACTGGTGTAAAATTATGTTAATTAAAATGACACTACAACAAACCATACATAGCTCAAATAAAGAGCATATCTGTTTATCTCATTTTAAACTTTATTTTTACCAAGATAAAATATCCTTAAAGAGTATTAAAAAGATCAAAATAGCATATATACCAAAAGTTCTCCTTAGCAGATTACTGTGGAAACAAAAAAGCAATGTATAGAGAAAATAAAGAAGGACATATTCTACTAATTTAAAAATGTTTTTTTCATAGTACCTAAATTTTCTGTTCACATACTTATTTTCATTACAGCCCTAAACAAAATTATTTTATTCCTTACTTACGAATATTACATAAAAATAAAGAATCAAAACCTTTCATAAAATTACTAGTGCTACGCTACCACTGTAGACCATTTTTCTGTTGTAAAATGTTGGGCTTTCAATTGTCATAATACGAATGTTAGCTCTCCCATTTGTTTGCCTGATATCTATGCGATATGCACTTCTCTACAGTATAAAATACTAGACTTAATGGAAGTTCTCAATGAATTCAGTATGACACAATCTAGCCTTTGACCAAAGCTTGTTTGAAATGTTTGATAGCTCACACAATTGATATGTTAAGTTCCAAAAGTCTTAAGCCTTATTTATACAGGAGCTTATGGAATTTATTTATCCAAAACCATCATATTTGGATCATATTATCTCTGAACCTACAGAATGAATTTACTGAATTATTTGATGATATGCCTTCATTCTTTTCAGAAGGCAGTTAGGAAGAAATTTTTTAAGTCTTTCAAAACTGTACTCAAATATTTTGCCTATTTTAGGGTTCAAAATGCTTTATGTAAGTATTTCCAAAATAAATGGTTGATAAAATTTGTTGCTGACAAAAAATTGCCTGTTCCAGAGGAATGTATTTCCTTTAATTCTTCTACAGAATAACCTGAAACTCCTTTCTCTCCTACTTTACCTTGGCTTTCAGGGGAAATTCAAAACTGAAGTGGTAAACAAATACAACCATTACTATTTATTTTCCAATTTAAATTGTCATCTGATATTGAACTAAAATATTCATTTGTATTTTAACTGCTCATGTATATGGGTCTGTCTCAGATTTTGGACACAAGAAAAATAAATCAACAAAAGGAAAACAAAGAAGTAAAATAGTAAAATTTAAAATGAAAAGAACATATCAGCACATTACTACAAAAAAAGAAATATTATTATATTACTGTGAAATTTATAATCATTAACCAACTGTTATTAAGGATTTTAAAATCAATTGTTTTTTTGTAGATGTTATTTCTGCATTCATAAACTGATTTAGTGAATAAAACCATTATTTTATAGATAACAAAATTTTAACAGATTTATTTTTTCTTTCTTTCTTTATTTTATTTTATTATTTTTTTTTGAGACAGAGAGTGTGTGCAGAAGCGGAGATGAGGGGAAGAGGCAGGAGGAGACAGAGAGAGAGAATCTTAAGCAGGCTCCATAGCCAGCATGGAGCCTGAGGTGGGGCTTGATCTCCCGACCCTGAGATGACCTGAGCTGAAATCAAGAGTCGGCTGCTTAATCCACTGAGCCACCCAAGTGCCCCTATTTTAACAGGTTTATTGAGCACAAATAATAATTACAGATTCAAATGCAGTTATTAAAAATAACATAGAGAAACCCCATGTAAATTTTACCCAGTTTCCCCATGGTAACATCTTACAAAACTAAAGTACAGTATCACTACCAGGATGTTGACATTTTAAAATCCATTGACCTATTTAAAATTTCCCATTTTATTTGTCTTCATTTATGTGTGTGTGTATGTATTTAATTTTATCCAATTTTATCACATGTAGGTTCTCATATCCACAAACAGCGTAAAGACATAAAACAATGCCATATTCACAAGGATCCTTCTTCTTGCTCTTTAAAACCAACTTATGTCTCTCTCAAGCCTATATCTACTCTAACCCACAAAAAACACTTTTCTATTAATCTGTTCTCCAGATTAATTCTAATTAATTCTCCAAAATTCTATAATTTTGTCATTTCAAAAATGTTACATAAATAAAATCACATGGTAAGTTATCTTTTTTTGAATTGGCTTCTTTTCAGTCAGAATAATTCCCTGAATTATTAAGCTGGTCATGTATCCATCAATCATATATTCCTCTTAATTGTTGTGGATGTATCAGAATTCATTTAACCATTCACCTATTGAAAATCATCTCTGTTATTTCCATTTAGGATAGTATGAATAAAGCTGCTCTGAGCATTCATGTACAGGTTTTTGTGTGAATATAAGTTTTCATTTGTCTGGGATAAATGCCCAGGAGTAAAACTGCTGGGTCACATGGTAATTTCATGTTAAGTTTTATAAGAAATTTTAAAACTGTTTTCCAAAGTGGCTTATGCATTTCTACCAGCAATGTATGAATGATCCAGTTTTTCTATGTCCTCTGCAGCATTTGCTGTCACCACTTTTTTCCCTTTAATTTTAGCCATTTGATAGTCTGTTGTGATATCTCATTGTGGTTTTAATCTGCATTTCCCTATTAACTAATAATGTTGAATATATTTTATGTTGCCAGCTGTATAAACTCTCTGGTAAAATGTCTGCTCAAGCCATTTTCCCATTTTCTAATCTGTAGGTTTATGGAGTTTTCTGAATTTGAAGTTTTCAGCCATTATTTTTTTCAAATACTCTTTTATCCCCACCTTCTTTCACTCTTTTTTCTGGAACTCTGATGATACAAACACTGGATATTTTGTTGTTGTTCCACATATCTTAGAGTCCCTTTTCATTTTTTTTTTTCACTCTCTTTTCTCTGTTTGTCAAACTGAATTAATTCTATTGATGTTTCCTTAAATTTACTGCATCTATTCTCTCTCATCTTCATTCCACTAATGAGCCTATTCAACAACATATATTTTTAAAATTTTAGTTTTGCTCTTCTATAATTTCATTTGGTTCTTTTTTGTCACTTTTCTTTGTTGAAATTATCTATTTTTATCTGTCTCAAAAGTATTTGTAGTTTCTTGTGGAGACATTTTTCTGATCATTGCTTGAAAAATCCGTGTGAGATCCCTATATGCACTTCAGTTGTCTTTTCTTTCCTCCAACTTGTGGTTACATTTAAGATGATTTATTTATTTAATTAATTAATTGATTTTTTTTTTTTAACCCAGGAGTTTCAGTTGTTTTCAGGAGCAGTGTCAGTCCACTGTATTTCAAGAAATAGAAGTCAACCTACATACTTTTCTAAACATTTATATCATACTATTAGCCTTCTGAGAAAGACCCTGAAGGTTTTTTTTTTTCTCTCTTTTATCACTACTCTATCCCCCACAAACACCCATACAAATCTGGTTTTCTTCTTATATGAACAAAATTTTATTTTTTTTAAGGTTTTATTTATTTATTTGAGAGAGAGAATGAGAGCGAGCGAGCGAGCACAAGTAGGCAGACAGGCAGGCAGAGGGAGAGGAGAAGCAGACTCCCTGCTGAGCAGGGAGCGCAACGCGGGTCTTGATACCAGGACACTGGGATCATGACCTGAGCCTAAGGCAGGCGCTTAACCGACTGAGTCACCCAGGCGCCCCCATGAACAACATTTTAATGTTACAAGTTTTCCTCAGTGTGAGCCTGATTCAATTCATCTTGAAAAGTCTTCTGGTGACTTCACTGATTACTATCTATGTGACCTTGTACAAGTCATTTAACCTCTTGCTGCCTCAGTTACTCCTTCCATTAAATAAGGGTAACAATAGTACCTACCTAAAGGGAGTCTTCTCTCTTTTTTTTTAAGATTTTACTTATTTTAGAGAGAGAAAAACAGAGAGGGCCCAAGTGGGGCAAGGGGCAGAAGGAGAGGGAGAGAATCTCAGTCAGACACTGCACGGAGGGTGGAGCCTGTGCAGGGCTCGATCTCATGACCCTCAGATCATGACCTGAGCCCAAACCAAGAGTCTGCGCTTAACCTACTGAGCCCCCCGGGCGCCCACTAATGGGAGTTTTCAAAGGTTAAACAAGATGAGTAATTCCAGTATGTCAAACGTGTGCCAGACACTGTTTCAGGCACTGGGTCTTCAGCAGTGAAGTAAAGAGACAAAACAAATGACTGGCATTTTGGGGCTTTCAGTCTAATTAGGAAAAGAATGAATACCCAAACACTGCTGGTGAACAAACAAATAAATGTCAAGGCTCAATGACACAAGAAAAGTAGTAAGTGGATTAGTGAGGCCTATGAGAATGCAGATTTCCTTAAATTTGGAGGGACTGAAGTATACACTGAATAAAAGGATTACCCTCACAAGCCCTTTGAGTTCCTTACCTTGCAAATGTCTTCCCCACTACTGCATTTTTATGTTTAATAATTATAAGTAAAGGATAGCCAATATTTATTGGTGCTTACTGTATGATAAGTACAGTACTCCAACCTCTGCATGTGCAATCTTATTTCATTTTTACACTATGAGATAGTCTTTACAGCAAATATCACTTCAGTGAAAATTTCCCCAATAATCCCAGACTGATTTAAAATTTCTTCTTTCCTCTGTTATAAATATTAATCCAAGCTCATATAGGTTTTATAACATTTATATACATGAGCAATGATTAAAAAAATGATCTAGCCAAGTGTGATGATGATAACGTTGAGTGGATTCATGCCTTTTTATTCCTACCTGAACAATTCCCTATAGCTAATTCTACATACATTGTGATACATATCTGAAATGTCTAAATGTTTTTATTCCACGAAATAAAATTGCATATAAGTATTTATGTTTATTTCTTAATTAAAATGCAAATTGACACTCAATGGTATTTCTAATATTAATAAATTTATAGTGAATTTTTTTATTGTAGAGAATAGATGGAACTCCGAAGTTTCACTTAAGTTTAGACTACATTTTAACCTTTAAATTGAAAACCTTTCTAAAACCTTATAAATTAGAATTGGTATTTTTGTAAGTAACACTGTCAACCACAAAACAAAGGGCAAAAACATTCAGCTAAACATTGCGCAAGGTTAGGAATATTTTAACTATGAAAAGAGAGTCCATTTAAATTGCACCCAACCCTAATTAAAAGCCTTTAAAATACTGTAACTTAAAATGAGAAAGAATTTGTACAATTCAGTATCAAATTAGAAAGTAACAAAAGTGTCCTTAACATAAAGTCACAGAAAATATAACGTAATTATCATAAATATAATACTAAACTTGAGCTAAACTTATTTTTTTCCAGTTTTATGGCTAATTAGGAAAAGTTTCTAAAGGTGAGAACAAAGTAATATTAACTTTTAATGATTATAGTTAAGAGAAAAATTCAATGTATTAAAAAAGTATGCAATAAAAATATAGTAGAAACATACAAAAGTTAAATTCTGCTATAACTTCATTATTCCTTTAAATATTAGATACATAAAAACAGTAAAATATTTGAAAACTTGTTATCTGTAAATATGAGGAATATGAATTTCCTGTCATCTGGAAAAAATATGAAAAAGTAAAAGAAGTAAAAAATTATTCATACTAAACATTTATTTTTTTATAGGTTATGTGCCAGTAACCATGTCCTGCAATAATAGTGTAGTAAAGATGAGTCTTGTGATTAATTTTTTTAAAGATTTAGAGAGAGAGAGCACACAGAGGGAGACACAGTCTCCCTGCTGAGAAGGGAGCCAGATGTGGGGCTCCATCCCAGGACTCTGGGATCATGACCCGAGCTGGAGGCAGAGGTTGAACTGACTAAGCTACCCAGCACCCCAACTTTTTTGATTATTAAGTGCATGATGTATAAAGGAAAACTACTTTAAGCAAACAAATTAATCAGAATAGTGGTAAGTATATGATTTGAAAGAGATGCATATAACACCATGAAAGCTTATAATCAGGAAATACAACCTGATATTTGTGAGATAGGAAATGGATCCAGATATTTTCTGAATAAGTGATGTATGAGTTGAGTTGGAAGGATTGAAACAAAAAATTAACAATGGGAAGCACAGTTTATTTCAGCAATTATCAACACACTTTTTGAATCATTATGTTTTTCCTGAAAAAATCTTCACCACTGGACTATGATGCTCTTTAAATATATGAAGAGTTCAAATTGGTGTTTCCTGCCCCTTTTTCACAAGTGAAGCCACAGGACCATCACTTCAGGGAGCCCTATGCAAGGAGAACTGTGGTTGAGATAGGGGAGATATGGTAAAGAACAGGAAGAATGGAGAAGAGGGAAATCATTCTTCCCTCTCTAGTTTTAATAAATATTAAACTAGAAGATAAAAAAGGTCAGAAGGTCCTTATGTCCCTCCAAGAATAAATACAATGTTAAAGTGTTTTCTAGAGCTCTGATGCAAAGGTTTTAAATTAGCAAGAAGATAAAAAGGTGATTGAACACGTAGGGAGGCATACTGTTCAATATAGGGGAAGATACAGATTAAATGAGTATTTTGCCTTATGGGTAGAAGTGTGTACCTTCATGCCCTACAGAAATTAGAAAAGACTGACCCCGAAAGACCAAATATTTTTCACATGATCTTATTACATGAAAGGAGACTCAGTTTCCTCACTAAATAAGAAGGACTGAAAGAGGACATGACACTGTAGTTACTATAGCTCTTGCATGACCTTAGTTCCTACACCTATTTCTCATAGCCTTTCTTGCCCTTGACCTTAGTCCTGGCCACTGCCCCACTCCCTCACCTTTGTTAAACATAAATTACCCAATCAACAAACGTTAAACTGCAAAAATATTTCCTTCCTCTTTGGAGAACCGTTTTTGACCATCTATCCATGAAATAAGATGAACTTCGACTGACATCTCTATCTAAAGCCCTATAAATACTGTGTGTGTGTTTTCCCAAATTAGAACATTCCTTCGGAGTCATCTTATGTTGCAGTAATCTGAATAAAACGCTTATGCTTAATAATGCTCTGGTTGATTTTCTTCCACAAAATATAGTTTTACTCAAGCTATATCACTAGGTCATGCAATTACTGCTCATACAACCTTATTTTGCAGCTGGAAAATCACACAAGTAAAAAGGAAGCCAACTCTGTTCTCTTTTTAACCATCTTCTTTTTTTGTTTTTTGTGTTTTGTTGGCTAGATACTAAGAAATAAGAACACATTGTGAAGAACATCCTCCCTGCCTTTTTTGTGGGGGCCACAAAGTTGTAAATAAAGTACCAATGTTAATTTTAATAGTCTTAAAGGGGGTATGCTCTTTTGACAATTGCATACTTTCTTCTAATGTAAGGAAATGGGGATAGCATACATTCATACACTGCCAATGACCAAATTCTGTGAAATCTTATTCAAAATATTAAAAGAAAGTAAAAATTTATATTTAACATTGCCATTTTAAGGTAGGACAATTAACTAAGATCAGAATATTTTCATGATCTGGAACTAGAATCCAAAAAAGTTAGCTGTCCGTTATACCATAGATATTTTTTAAAAGTTTTTTGAATTCAAGTATTAGATTAGGGAATGGGATGATATATACACTGTGGACTCTGAAAAACAAGCTTAGGGTTCTAGAGGGGAGGAGGGTAGGGGGATGGGTTAGCCTGGTGATGGGTATTAAAGAGGGCACATTCTGCATGGAGCACTGGGTGTTATGAACAAACAATGAATCATGGAACACTACATCAAATACACTGAGTGTCTCTTAATCTCTTTCAACAATTACACACAAAATGAATCAATGGATATCACATTTCATAAACAAAAAAATGAAACCATTTGGTCATTTTCTTTCCTTTTTGTTTACTTTTGAGTTGGTTTAAAAAAAGATCAGAATGTAAATCTCAATTCACCTTTAAAGGTCATATTTTCTGGGTTAGAATCAGAGATAAATGAAATAAAATCCTCAACTGATAAGTGAATTAATAGATTTAAACGATGCTATTTTATTTATGGCTATTATAGAAAAGTAGATAGCTTTTATAATTTAGTCAATATATTACTTAATGATCACATTTGCACAATTGTAAGATCTTTTAAAACTACTCAATTATTAATGTATTTATAGTAAAATTATAGGGAAACATTTTATCACCAAATAAATTTAATATACAACAATCTCGATCAAAATGTATCTCACAGTCTATTTGCAGAACAAAGCCTTTCCCATGTTTATAGTTGGATATACAGACCTAAGTTAGAACAATAAGTCAGATTCTTATTATTACATTATTTCAATAGAAAGCTCTTCTAAATAACATCCATAAATTTAATAAATGTTATTTTCACTAAAGAGTTATCAGCAAAAAGACTATTCAGAACTATGACTATTGTCTCCCAAGTAATGAATGGGTTGGCGTTAGTTGCATGACTCAGTTCTGTTTTCATTTCAGTTCACTCCTACATCTATCTGAATTGAAAATAATACGACAGGAGTTACACTGCCAAGTAAAATACTTCACTATTTTTCCCCCAATGGATTTTTTCCTCCAAATTACACTCTAGTTTGCTACAAGGTCAATAAAAATTTATAAAAATCTCCAATATTAAATGTACAAAAATTTCCCCTTTTTAAGCAAAACAGAGCTTTGAAGGAGCATTATGTGGTGAGATATTTGATGGATGGTCAATAGTGTATAAGACTTATAAACATTTTATTGTTAGAGAACTGAGGTGGACATTAGATGATTATCTCAGCACCATTTCTACCACTAGCCGACTGCATCGTGGTAAGTTCTTTAGTCACTCTTCCCCTTATTTTCTTAATATAAAAACAAACAAAAATAAAACCTTGAAGTAGCGCCAGCAAGAAGGTAGAGTAAACAGCCCTAGACCCTCCTTCTCCACACAAACACACCGATACAGCAGTAACTTACTGACAAAGGCCCTTTGTAAAAAGTCTGAAATTAATTGAAACATTCCTGCACCCTGGGATAATGTGAAAACAGACTCGCCAAAGCAAGGAGGCAGATATGGGACACCCTCTCACCAGACACTCTGCTCCCTGTGCAGTGCCACACCCAATCAGAAAGAGACTCATAAATCCTAGCTCCAGCAGGGAAGAGAAGAGGCCAATTTATATTCAGTGCCTCAACTTTCTAATGCAGTTCCCAGAGAGACCATCTTCTGTCTTGCCAGTTTTCAAGCTCTGAAGAATTTAGCAAAGTCTAGTAACCCAGGGAAGAATACAGGTGATAGCTTTGGCTGGCAAACGCCATCGATCCTATCCTCAGCATAGCACAGGCCAAACAGATGAAGAATTCCAGCTCTCAGCACTGTGATGTCTTCATATTCAAAGTGGCAAAGACCATTACCATTATATTTACTTTTACGTAGTGTTCTATATTGATAATATTCTATAGAAATTATATGGCATCCTAGAGAATTCTATAGAAAATATGAAAGAATCTTACTAAAATTAGTTTGGCAAGCTATACACCAAGGAAACTAGCATATATACACATACAGGAATGGCCAAGAAATGTGATCAAAAGATACAAACTTTCAGTCACAAGATAAATAAGTACTAGGGATGTAATGTACAAGCATGATGATTATAGTTAACAATGCTGTATGGTATATATATATATATATATATATACATATATATATATATATATACACACACATATATGTTTTTAAGAGAGTAAATCTTGAGTTTTCTTCACAAGATTTTTTTTTCTTTTTGCTTCCTCTTTTTATTGTAATTATATGAGATGTGGATGGTAACTAACTTATTGTGGTAATCATTTCATAATATATGTGAGGCAAATCATTATGCTATATACCTTAAATTTCTACAGTGATTTATCTCAACTATATCTCAATAAAATGGGGGGGCAAGAGTTGCAGTTTTAATTTACATTTTGTGAAGATATTTTCTTTTGAAAAATCAGCTTAATATTTCTGTATTTAAATGATGGGAGTTCTTATTAAGAACTATAGGCTTTGTTTGTGCTGAGGATTCAAATGTAGAATCAGTTACATTTGGGACATGGAGATGCCCATTGACTAGAGAGGAAGAACACAGTTCTAAAAGCACACATTTTATAGGTAATGTTGTGCATGCCATAAGAGAGATGCATACACCATGAAAGCCCCAATAAGATGGCATGAATTCTGCCCTGAGCAGAGCAAGCAGCTAGGAAAGTCCTTCCTAAGAAAGTGACATTTGAACTAAAATGCCATACGTGTTAAAGGCTATGATTAAGATGAAATTATCAGACTGATTATTCTTACATTCCTACAGATATTTAAAAAAGCAGGGAAACAATCCTGTTTACTGCTCTAGGCCATTCTTTCAAAATTATTCTCATTAGCATGAAAATACCAAACATTTTATATTTCATGTAAAATATATTTAGAAATGGATACTGGCCTCCAATTTTTTGTACTGTCTGGCCCAGATGGACACTTGGAATTCTGAAGTTTTCAGATCTTAGAAAAGATAATATGAATATACAGTAACATACTATATGTGTACCACTAGTGAACTGTCATGTGTATGAGGTCTGGGGCAACACCTTGCACTTAAACATAGTGCTAAAATGTCTGTGTATTCACAATGAATAGGTATATAAAGACTTTGAATACATTCATATCCGTTCAGTTTATGTTTTGCTACCAATGCACATGCCACAAATTTAAGGAAAAAATGATTTCTGAGATGTTTACACTTTGAAATTGAATATAAGAGATTACAAATCTGTAAATGATTGAAAGGTTTAAATTGAGTAAATTTTACTTCAGTGTCAAAGGAATAAAATAAAGGCTTTGCTTCCATGAACAGAGTGAGACTGGCTGTGTGTAATAAATATATCAGAGTTTCCTCTTGTGTAGGAGGCCATCACTGTTACTGCAGCATAGGTCTCATTTCTACTTGTACTTAAAGATAATGTATACTTGAGCCAAAAATGGTAACAGACACAAAATCCAGCTACTGCAGGGCAAGGTTCACTTAAACATATCTTTAGCTTAAATACTAAATAAACAAATAAATAAATATCCATGACTTCACAGTGACTCTTTTTTTTTTTTTTTTCACGGTGACTTTTAGAAATGTGTTCACTGTGAGGCTGAGGACCAGGAGTCATGACTGGGAACTCACAGTCTGAAGACATTAAAAATGCAACTGGCTGCATTAATGAACTCATCAGTAGGTCAGGATAACCAATTTAAGTTTCTGGATAAAGTTGAAAATAGTCATTAGGTAAAATCAATGTATGATTGATTTTAAAAAAGCAGAGACCCTTCTTTAAATTTACTATCTAAAATCTAAACTCATCTCAAAGCCAAAACAATGTATGAAATGTACAGGAGCATCAGTACTTCCTTAGTATTCAAAAGCTTTGAAATGTAGGAATTCCAATTTATATTTTAGAAACGAAGTGTTTAATTTTTAACCAGATCTTACCTTTACCGAGTCATATTTGTAAGTATGGTTAACACTGGTGTAGAGATGAAAGTTGTCATTTCTTTATAGCAGATTTGGGAAATTGTACCCAAAGACCTGAAACCAACACCACAGAATCAGAGAAAGAAAGCTAGAATTAACAGAAAATCTTCTATTTAATGTCATTAGCAATGATTCCAGAGAAAAACCATAAAATATTAGGGGAAGGAAGTTATCTGATTACCTATGACAACATTAGGGAGACTTTTCCAATTAAAAGTATTTTCTAGAAGAAAACCCCAGGCGCTTTCTGAAATCAATATAGAGGAGTCAGACAATTATGAGTTTTAATCAAAACTTCTCCACTTTCTAGTTGTGTAATTTTGATCAATTCATCTAATGTCTCTGACCTCAGTTTCCTCAGCTGATCTAACCAAGTAATCTTCTCACAATTTCCTTTCTGTAAATTAAGTAAATCTATAATTCTAGCATAGGATCTTTGCTAGAAGCAAATATAAATGTAAATAATTTAACGCAGGTCTCAAAACATAGCAAGTTCTTCATGACTGATATTTACTATGTATTAATTTAACCATAATTAGTAAACACAATTACATTCATATGCCAAATTTGGGTATGTATTAAGGTTGACAGCTCTCATAATTTCACTAATATTCTCTCAGATCACTAGCTGACTTCTGTTCTAATTTTTCCCTGGGATGGAAGACATTACAGTGTACAATCAGAACTAACATAGAACACTTTGTTTTTCCCTGGAGGTGATATCCACCATTTATCTTTCCTGCTCCTCCTACAGTCAAACTTTTCTAGCAATAGTAGTTTTTTAACTTTTTGATCATAATGCACAGTAAAAAATTTATTTTTACAGTAAGCACATCACAATACTCTCCCCCAACACAAAACTTTATGTAAATAAAATGAAATGTTCTTAAGAACATATGCACTCTCAAAACTATTATTCTATTTTATCTTAAGAAATACTTTGATTAATGTGTTGCTACTGAAAGTTTAAAATCCCACTAGCCTTAAGAAAAATAAGTTGACATTAAAACATTCAAACAAGAAATTGTTGCATTGGATTTTAGTAGTAATAAAGAGAAATTCATGCTTCTTTTGCATTATTTTCAAATTTGTTAGATATTATACTGTTCACCACAGTGCCTATCAATTTTATCTTTAAAATAAAAGCTGTAATATTCTCCATTTAATAGAACTTGTAAAAGAGCAATCACACTGGTGCTTGCTGAGTGCAGATCATATGTAATATTACATAAATGAACTGATTAAGAATGACATGGACCTAATTTCAGCATTGTTCTTTCCTACTTAACACTAGATTAGAGAAATAAAGAATAGAAAACCGTATTTTCATATAATATTAAACTTTTCTTATATAAACAATAGTAATTATCTTTGTTAGCTTTCTGAGGGGTTATCTCTACTGAAGTTATGAAATTATTAGTTGGGGAGTAAAACATGTCAGCTGTGATTCTCTTCTAAGATAGGATTGCTTTTCCTAGTCTCATGCCCAAACAGTATACCAACAGGCAGTGTATACCTTCTGACATTTGTTGAAGATTTGCTATATATAAAATAGGACTGAAGCTTCAAATAGCAGAATGCCTAATGCCTCTTTTTCCTCAAAATACCTAGAATTTTTCTGCAATGTATCACATTGAAAACTTAAAATAACCAGTTAGTTGTAAAAAATTAATATTATGGAAACAGATTTAGATTATATATTTTAAGACTATTTGAAAAAAGATATCAAAATACCAGTAAAGGCATTTTTGGTATTTTTGAAGCACAAGCCTAATGATTTGCTCAAGGTCACAGCATTGACCATTGAAAGAATTAGGTTTGATATTGAGTATATCTGCCACTTTGTACTAGAACCCCCAAATCCCCCCTTATTATGAAAACCATCTCCTCTGGCACAGAAAATACAGTTTTAATGTGTAGGCTAAAGCTGAAAGAAATTGTACTTTTTCTGTCTTATTTCAAGCTTATCGATTCCTTGTTCTAGTTTATAATTGTGTGTAGTTAGTACAAAGAATTTTTTAGTTTCAACACTTACGAAACATTTACATTAAGCAGAGGATGCCAAAAACATTGGCCATTTCTTCTGACAATTCTTTGTCTCTAGTAAAATATGACCAGATATACTTTCATGTAAGTTAGCTTAATGCTGGCTATTGCTATTTCCTATAGGATTTAAATAAGGTACAGGCTTGTGGAGTTAACCTCAATAATCAAACTGGGTGAAGGTATTTTTATTTTATTTATCTCCATTTTAAAAAAATGAACCACAATAGGGCTCAATTATTTTTGTGTCTCTTCAGATCAAAAACATTAAGTGATGTAAACGTATGGGTTGAAACAGTCTGAGTCACTGAAAAGCAAAACTACTGCATAAGACACAGCAAAATTATGTGCCCCCGATTGTAAAAAAATGATAATGTTTTTGATGCATGCATGCTTCATATACACAACATAAATATCAAATCACTTATCATCATTCTTAATTTAGAATTGCCTATTAATCCATGAGATTCAACTGTCTCTAAAGACCTAAAAATTTCAGTATTTGAATAAGTCTCTGCCTTAAATTGTCTACTTCAGTAATTTCATTATGTTAGGTGTCTCCGTATATGCATAATTCACAGATAAATACTTTAAGTAGGAAGCTATTTTGTCTTCAGTATTCAGAAGATTAAGTAAAGATGGTTAGGGCAATGGAGATCATCTAAAGAAAATATAAAAGACTTTTTGTCTTTCACAGTGTCCTTTAAAAAAAAAACTAAATTTCTAAAAATGCTAAACTCAGCATTTGAAAAGATGGATTCATTCTAGCCACAGAGAGGAGATGCAAGAACCAGTCAACTGTGTGAACTGAATAAAACCCTTGTCTAAAACTCCATGAACAGATTTTTTTTCACCTGTTCTTACAGTGAAGCTTACTAGGGTACAGTGGGCATTTAGCCAGCAGCAGAGAGGCCGCAAGAAAAGAGAAATGCAAGAGGAAAACAAGTAATTCACTAAAACAAATTTACTGGAAACCTTTGGGCAGCTGCCAACCAGGATGAAAGCAAAGCAGGAAAACAAATTATATCAACATAACTTTACCAATGGAAAACAGGTATGAAAAAGGTAGTAAGCTTCTCCAAAAAGTTATTATAAGTCCATATTTTGGAATAAAGACTGGCAGTCTCCAAAGTCAAACGCAGTTGTGATGTTTTAACATATCTGAGGATGTTATATCATAAATATATTTTCCCATAAACATTATATAGTAGATGACAATTAGATCATCATGCCAAAAGCAAGTTCCATCAGCAACAGTGAATGCAGTGGCTATACCTGTCTGATGGTACAGTGGTCTCTGTGTAAAATGACATATCTAGGGGAAAAGTACATTCCCATTTCCATCTTGAGAGACTAGAATCCTCTTTCCTATTGCTAAAGAGTAGAAGGAGGATTTCTGCTAGTAGGGGAAATCTTCTATAAAGAGCGTCTTCAGGACATGAATCCTTTCCTACAAGGTGGGCTCTGAAAATAGAGAAGCAAATATTAGGCAATGTTAGTGGTTACCATGGGGTGACCTGAGGGCTTAATGTTCGAGTATGAACAAGATATTCATAAACAGCCTCAGATAGCTGTCATTTTTATCTTTTTAACTTTTGGAAGGTAGAATGCTATGATTCTTTTTTCCAGCTGCGAGAATCAGTGGCCTGCTTTATTTTTCATTTTCATTACCTCTTTCCAAAAATTATGGTATGCCTTTGTTCAAATTACTGTAGAAAATTATATAGCATTCATTCCTTCCTTGGATCCTTCTCAGGTACACAGATATTTCTACATTCATTTATTGCTTATAAAAAGAGATAAATAGGTAAATAGTAAATATATCCTCCTAGACACTCCTCTTTTTTAAATTAGGAGCTTTAAATAGGGTAACTTTGGAACACAGTATTGCATGAATGATTGTATTGTATTAACAAGAGAAAAGCATACAAATTATACGATTTTTACATGTACACAGGAATCTTCAAAATGAAAGTAAATATCCAAAGAAGCCAGAAAGTTCCTTTTAAACAAAGAATAATACATTGTTGGCATTTGATAAGAAAGTGGTGCTTAGGCTAGTAGAAAAAAATTGTGGAACTGTGACTAGGAAATATGTAGGGGAAACTAACAGAAAATAAGGGTTATTCTATTAGATTTGTTTGTACTGGTCTGTTTTAGCATTGACTCTCAGTCTCTGGGGATAATGTTCTCTAAAATGTTCCAATTTCCATTGGAAATTTTATGATCTGCTTTTAGGTAGAAAGGAAAGAGTATAGAGCTCTTAATGGTGGGTGCTATTTTCCAAGTGCCTTCACCTCAAAATAATCAATATGCCTGCAACAAATTAAATATTTATGTTCCCCCCAAATTCATATGTTGAAGTCCTAACCCCCGATATGATGGTGTTATACGGTGGGGCCTTTGAGAGGTAATTAGCTCATGACAGTGGAACCCTCATAAATGGTATTAGCGCCGTTATAAAAAGACACCCAAGAGAGCTTTCTAGACCTTCTGTCATGTGAGGATACAATAAGAATTTAGCAGTCTGCAACCTGGAACAGAACTCTCACCAGAACTGACCATTCTGGCACTCTGATTTCAGACATCTAACCTCCAGAACTGTTAAAATTTCTGTTTATAAGCCACCTAATATATATTCTGTTATAGTAGCTCTAACTGGCTAAGACAGAAATGTGTATCCAGAAGCAAGATGCTGCTTTAACAGATACCTAAAAATAATATGACTTCGGAATTGAGTAATTGGTAGAAATCAAAACTACAGGCCTCTTCTAGCAAGACAGTCTTATGTAACACAATGTAATCATAGGACTGATTTCCCATTTCCTTCATGTTTACCTTAATTTGCATTTATTATGTTTCTTATGTCTGAAGATTTTGTTTGTACCATATCTGAAAGCAAATTGATCTCGTATTTCAGTAATGACAATTATACATAGAGTGTACTGTTTGAAACTGGACCACAGTTCATTGATTTTGTCCTCATCTTCAGTAATTTTTCTCTCTATTGGAACAGTTTCTATTGCTATATCTTCATGTTTATTAATCTTTTCTTTTGTAGTAGCTAATCCACTGTTAATCCTAGCAAGTAGGTATTTCCTGTCAGAAACTGTATTTTCCCTCTTGGGAAGTTTGAGTATGTCTTTTATTTACCCCTTTTTTCTTTAACATGCTCATGAATTTTTATACCTTTTTGAATACACAAAATATAGTTATAATAGCTTCTTTATTGTTTTTGTCTACTTACTCTCTGTGTCATTCCCGAGTCTGTTTCTACAGACTTACTTTTCTTATCGTTTTCTTCTTTTCATCATTTTTGTGTGTGATAATTTTTTGTTTGCTGGGTATGGTGAATTTTGCCTTGCTGGTTGCTGAATACTTTCGTGTCCTCTTAAATATACCTGAGGTTTCTTTCAGGATATGGTTAAGTTACATGGAGTCAGTTTTATCTTCCCAAGGCTTGAACATCAAGAAAATCCTGTGCAGATCTTTGGACCTCTCTTATCTCCTTACAGTGACGCTTTCTTTTCTTCTATAAATTCTTCTGCAAATTCCAACCAAATTGGCCTTGACTTCTTAACTATCTGTCCTCGACTGGGAAACATTCTGGGCTCTGCCTGAGTTCCCATTCATGTACTATCATCTAGATACTCTCTCTAGGCTATAAACAGGCTTATCCTTAGGACTCCCTTTGCTGGAGATCACTGCCTTGTGCTGCATATTTACAAAATTTCATTTTGTCTCTTTGTGTTTGCTTGTTTAAATAGGTATGGCACATTCAGTAGTTCCTGCTACTCCATCATGGTTAGAAATAGAATTCAACAGATTATGAATAATTACTGCTGTCTGAATCATTCCATACTGCAAATATAAAATGAAGACCTGGAATTGAGAGAGTTCACAGAAAACTGAGTCTGCAAATAAAGTTAATCACAGTGTCAGTGTAGGCCCATAGAAGTACTGGAAACTGACAATCAAGGAAAAGATAAAACTAAAGAACAGAAATTTTTCCCAGTACTAAAATGTCATAACAAGGCTATTAGTCCTCATATGGTAGGACAACCATAGACCAGAACCAGAGATGAGGTTTACATATTCAGTAGGTCAGGAGAAAAATGAGATCAAAGATAATACTTATAAAGAAGAGCACTGCCGCACTCAATTCTTTCCAAAGTCCAGCCCAAATGACCAAAATACCTGTACATTTTATTATTTTTTAAGTTTATATTTAAATTCTGGTTAGTTACATACAGTATAATATTAGTTTCGGGTGTACAATTTAGTGATTCAACAGTTTCATAGAAGACCCAGCACTCATCACAAGTGCCCTCCTTAATTGCCATCACCCATTTAACCCATCCCCCCACCCACCTCCATTCTGGTAACCATCAATTTGTTCTCTATCGTTAAGAGTCTGTTTCTTGGTTTGCCTCTCTCTTTTTTCCTTACGATTATTTTGTTTTGTTTCTTAAATTCCACATGAGTGAAATCATACGGTATTTGTCTTTCTCTAACTGACTTACTTTGCTTAGCATAATACACTTTAGGTCCATCCATGTCATTGCAAATGGCAAGGTTTCATTCTTTTGATGCCTGAATAAAATTCCTGTGTGTGTGTGTGTGTGTGTGTGTGTGTGTGTGTGTGTGTGTGTGACATCTTTCTCCATTCATCAGTCAATGGGCATTTGGGCTCTCCAAATTTAGCTATTGTTGATTTAATGCTGCTATAAACATCAGGGTGCATGAATACTAAAACATTCGAATTAGTATTTTTATATCCTTTGGGTAAATATCTACTAGTGCACTTGCTGGATCGTAGGGTAGTTCTCTTTTTAACTTTTTGAGGAAATTCCATACTGTTTTCCAGAGTGGCTGTGCCAGTTTGCATTCCTACCAACAGTGCAAGAGTGCATTCCCCTTACTCCACATCCTTGGCAACATCTGTTGTTTCTTGTGTTGCTAATTTTAGCCATCTGACAGGTGAGAGGTGATATCCCACTGTAGTTTTGATTTGCATTTCCCTGATGATGAGTGCTGTTGAGCATATTTCCATGTGGCCATTGGCCATTTGGATGTCTTCTTTGGAAAAATATCTATTCATGTCTTCTGCCCATTTTTTACCTGGATTATTTAGTTTTATCTAGTTTTACCCTACCTTTATAGAAGTTCCTTATATATTTTGGATACAATTTTATCAGATACACTTTATCAGATATGTCATTTGCATGTACCTTCTCCCATTCTGAAGGTTGCCTTTTAGTTTTGTTGACTGTTTCCTTCACTGTGCAGAAGCTTTTTATTTTGATAAAGTCCCAATAATTTATTTTTTCCTTTTGTATCTCTTGCCTCAGTAGACATATCTAGTAAGAAGTTGCTATGGCTGATGTCAAAGAGGTTATTGCTTGTGTTCTCCTCTAGGATTTCAATGGTTTCTTGTCTCATATTTAGGTCTTTATCTATTTTGAATTTATTTTTGTTTATGGTATAGGAAAGTGGTCCAATTTCATTCTTTTGTATGTTGCTGCCCAGTTTTCCAAACACCATTTGTTGGAAACACTATCTTTTTTCCACTGGATATTCTTTCCTGCTTTGGCAAAGTTTAATTGATCATATAGCTGTGGGTTTATTTCTGGGCTTTCTATTCTGTTCTATTGATGTATGTGTCTATTTTTGTACTAGTACCATACTGTTTTGATCACTACAGCTTTTAATATAACTTGAAGTCCGGAATTGTGATGCCTTCAGCTTTTCTTTTCTTTCTTGAGGTTATTTTGGCTATTCGGGGTCTTTTGTGGTTCCATACAAATTTTAGGAGAAAGAGCAGTACAAAGTCAAGTACTAAGGCAAAATAACTAAGCAAGTTTATATGAAGTGTTTGTATAAAACTAGAAGGTTCGAAGCTTTTTTTAAGATTTATTTATTTGTGGAGGAGGGCGGAGGGAGAGGGAGAAAAAGCCTTAAGCAGACTCCTCACTGAGCACAAAGCCAACACGGGGCTTGATCTCAGGACCCTGAGATCATGATCTGAGCTGAAACCAAAAGTCAGTTACTTAACCAACTGCACCACCCAGGTGCCCCAAAGATTCAGGGCTTTTATATGGCACTTATAGAGGCAAAAATAATTCCAGAGTAATAGCTGAGATAAAGTAAATAATAAGAAGACCTGGTTGAAGCAAGACGCAGGGGGGCAGTATCAAAAATCTATAACTGAAAGGTACAACCTGATCTATCATAAGGAAATTAGATTTGGTAATTATTATTTCCACATTCAGGTCTTGTTTTGTTTAGATCATTTAAAGAATAAATAATACAAAAATTAAGTGATACGCGTAGTAAATAATCAAAAAAGTATTCACTTTATTTTTGCTCTCTATTTATGTAGGACATAAAATGAGTTAACTGAAATCTTTCATCTGAAAAAGGAAAACAAATTTTACATTTTTAATAGATTATTTCCACATAGTTAACTAAATAAATTTTAATAATTTCATTATTTATTAGGAAGGATAAATACACTTGTTATTTTAAATTTACTTTTACTAATGTGAAAGTACAGAATTAAAACTAATCCTGAAAATGATAGGAACATATGGGTTGAATATAAACAAGTTTAATAAATTCTAACAAGAAAGCAAAAAATAGGTTAAAAATACTCCTAGTTTTTCAGTAATAAGGGCACAGAAAGTAAGAAACATCTCAAGGAAAGAGAATGCTTTGAATGGGAGAAGGAAGAGAAATTGGGAACAGAAGATACATAACATTTTGTTTTTGTTATAAATAGAGGCCAATTTCATAGCAAAAAAAAACTGCAAAGTATAAATTACTATTTTAAAGCATTTAAGGTATTTTAAAAAGCAACAATATGTGCTGAATTTTTTTTTGTATTCCATGGTTTTGACAGGAAATAATTCCAAGTTTTGTTTTTTGTTTTAAAGATTTTATTTATTTATTTGACAGAGAAAGAGAGAGAGAGTTCACAAGCAGGGCGAGAGGCAGAGGAAGAGGGAGAAGCAGGCTCCCGGCTGAGCAGGGAGCCCAATGTGGGCTCGATCCCAGGATCCTGGGATTATGACCTGAGCTGAAGGCAGCCGCTTAACCGACTGAGCCACCCAGGCACCCTAATTCCAAGTTTTTGCTTTGGTAAGTCAGATATGGTAAAAAAAACAAAAAAACAAAAACAAAAACAAAAAAAACTGCAATGATAAATTTTATTTCTTTGGGGTAAGAAAAACATATTTTAGAACAAAAAATTACCTCCAAATTGTTTTCTTCAAAAATACAGCCAAATGTTATACTTTGAAAGATTAAGTTTGATTAGAAAGGAATTTAATATTTTAAATATTGCTCTACAATACCACAATTTTGAAGTTATTTGTTCATCTGTTAAATCTATATTTCTAATTTTTATCATGGTCATCATAGCATATGCCCCTGGACTAAGAAGATACTATACTCCTTCTACAATTCTACTAGAATATACAATAGAGAAATGTAACTATTTTTTCTATAGAAAATGGAATGTCAAATTTTAATCATATTTATTTCATTACCCTTATATTTATTTAGTAAAAAAAAACTGTACTTCTGATAAAATTTTATGACAAATTTATCTTGAAAAGCACTTCTTATCTAATCACTCCCTTTTAATAACTTTAGCACCTTGATTATTTTTCTGCAAAATATTTTACATTCAATATATTGAAATAACTGGCTGATGCCTTTTTCCCCACAAAAAAATATATATATATATATATATATATATATATATATATTAAGATATGATAGAATCCAAGGATTTTTTTTTCTTAAGTCAGACAATATAACAATTAAAAATTACTGACTTCTGCTAAAGGCTTAACTTTATAAATTTTATTATTGCATGGAATTAAATAATGATAGAAAGCACAGCATGCCCAGTGGTATACATTATAACAGCAGTTGCAGAGGAACACGGAGTATGTTAAAGTTGTTTTCTAGCCTCTAGAATTTGAAATGGATAATGCATTTGACCCTCTCAACACAGTGGACTCACTATCCCCAGAGAGCACTTTCACTGGCTTGTTAATCTCTGTCTAAGTAGTAACCTGTGCACCAGTATAATAAAGATCAAGTTGGTTAAAGTATCTCTGGTCCTAGTTTAATGCATAAATACTTCTGGCAACAGAGATAAAACCAGAAAATACCCAGAGGTAGCTAAGCAACTGCAGAGTGAAGATAAAATTATTCAACTTAGTGGAATTGCTGAATTTAAGTCCAATATAGACATTTTATCAGTTTATCCTGGAATAAATTGAAAAATGTAGTACTTCAAATAATATATCGTAGAAGATGAAGTGTTTAACTTGCTGTTATGGGTGTAGCTGTCAGTAGACTTCTGTAATAATCACTGAAAAGGAAAGTAAGTGATGAATCTTTCAGAGATATGACTGAAATTCTTCAAAAACATCTTGAAAGAAAGTCACTGCTTACTGTAGATTTAGTGTTAACAAATATTTCCAGCTATCAAAATATTAACCATTGTGCACAGGTACAAACTTAGGCTTACTGAAATATCAATGCCAATTTTCATTTTAATTCCATATGGAACACCAAGCTTAATAATACAAAAATAATTATTATCAGAAAGTGAATTGCTTAATCTTAACTTTAGGAAATTGCCTAATCATTGTGGGGTACATAGATTTTAAGAAATCAGATATTTGATCCATGCATTGGACTAAAATTCTTTCTTGCCAGTTATTAATATATTTTTTCCATCACTTGAATTTACTTAGGCATATAAACTCACATCCCAACACAGATGTGTTTCTACCAAACCTCCTTATAATAATGATTCAACTTTATAGGTTCATATTCCTTTTTAAAAAATATATTATTTTTACACTAACCTGTATATTAAGTACAGCTATACAAAATAGATATGGCAGTTCTTATCATCCCCATTTCACAGAGAAGAATACAAAGAGCAAGAAGAGGTAATTGAGATACTCAGGTTCCCAGAGCTACTTATAGATATGATAAAACCTAATAATCCCCTCATTGTGTCACACTTCCAGTTACGAATAACTAACTGGAAATGATTAATTATTCATATAACTGTGCTTTCCTGAGAGAAGCCTATTTCTAAGGAAAAGCCTATTTTTATCAAAGGGATGGTTTAAAATCCTAAAATCATGCTAGCTTATGCTGTTTAATGAATCATGGCCAACTTTTCATTTTGATTTAAAAAATGTCATTTGACAATTGAACAGGTTATAAATAAACTGTGGTTTATCCTCTCCTTTGGGTTGTATTATATATATAGCAACTGTCTGAAGTCGGTGAGCTCTGCAGAAATGTGCTTATATATTGTGGTGGATCTGGAATTGCTACAAAACTCAGAGGGCCCAACTTTCCTCCAGAAGTTAATGAAAGAGGTAGGGGCTCTGTCAATTCCACAGACATAGCAGATCCTCCCCCCTCTTTTTTTTTTTTTTCCTGTTTCTGTGTGCCACACTTTGGTATGAATTTGCTTCCAATAGTGCATACCTATGGCTCAGGCTGGAGAACTCACATTGAGCCACTGGAGCACCCATCCCTTCATCTACAAATGTAGAGAGCTGGAAGTGCCGAGGTGTTTCCACCTCAGAGTATGCATGATGCTCCCTTGATTCTGTGCAGGACAACTCTTAAGCATAAAACTCCTTTGCTGAAATGACACTGAAATCAGACTTATCCTGACTTTTCACTCTGTCCTGGCCTCTTCCTCATCTCTGACAAACTTCCCCTACTCTTTTTCCAGATTTTCATAATGTGTCACTTGCACATGAGTCCCTATTTCAGGTTGGGGTACCCAGCCAAAGACAGTAGAAAATTCACAACCACTCCAGTATAGCAGTGGACCTAACCATTTGTCTCTAAACAAAACACATTCTCTCCTGGGTAGTGCCCAAGATATTGTCAACATTTATCTTTTTGCTTCTCCATTGTCCTATGTGGCAAGGGGGTCCTAATTAGTATTTTTAAAGTTTTCTTCTGAAGAAGTGAATAGATTTCAGTGTTTATAGTCAAGTTTTATTGGCCTGACAGTCATTCTTACACAAATAAAATTTACTGGATTGCTTTCAACAAACATATTCCTTTCAAATTATTTGGATAAGACACAGTGGAGGGCGCCTGGGTGGCTCAGTCGTTAAGCGTCTGCCTTCGGCTCAGGTCGTGATCCCAGGGTCCTGGGATCGAGCCCCGCATCGGGCTCCCTGCTCAGCGGGAGGCCTGCTTCTCCCTCTCCCACTCCCCCTGCTTGTGTTCCTGCTCTCACTGTCTCTCTCTGTCAAATAAATAAATAAAATCTTAAAAAAAAAAAAGACACAGTGGAAACCAGGGGGCCTGGGTGGCTTAGTCAGTTAAGCGTCCAACTGTTGGTTTTGGCTTGGGTCGTGATCTCAGAATTGTGAGATAGAGCCCTGTGTCAGGCTCTGTGCTCAGCATGGAGTCCACTTAAGACTCTCTCCCCACCTTTCCGCTCCTCCTCCCCCCCCCAAATAATTAAATCTTTATTAAAAAAAAGACAGTGGAAACCTTTAAACTAAGGACAAAAATTAATAGCATGGATATAATTTCATATAAATAAAGAATTCTGATCAATACTTTGGAGATTTTTTTTTTAATTACACTCAGGTTGCAATTGATGATATGAGATACTTTGCTAAATCATTTAAACTCTTAAAGAATTAAAAACGTTTCCCAGAATTTTTTGAAAGAGATCATCACTCTGTTGCAAATTAACTGGACTGAGGACTCTTCCTCATGCTTAGACTGTAATGATAATTTTTATATTTATTTATTGATTGATTGATTGATTGAAAGCATTTCTATTTTATTTATTTTTTTATTACGTTATGTTAATCACCATACATTACATCATTAGTTTTTGATGTAGTGTTCCATGATTCATTGTTTGCATATAACACCCAGTGCTCCATGCAGTATATGCCCTCTTTAATACCCATCACCAGGCTAACCCATCTCCCCAACCCCCTCCCCTCTAGAACCCTCAGTTTGTTTCTGAGTCCATAGTCTCTCATGGTTCATCTCCCCCTCTGATTTTCCTCCCTTCATTTTTCCCTTCCTGCTATCTTTTTCTTTCTTTTTTTTTTAACATGTAATGTATTATTTGTTTCAGAGGTACAGGTCTGTGATTCAACAGTCTTACACAATTCACAGCGCTCACCATTGCACATACTCTCCCCAATATCTATTACCCAGATGCTTTTTAATTAAAATAATTTATATTATCACCCTAGTCATTTATAATAATTACATACTGTTATTCATATTTTTACAGAAGTAAATGAAATTCAAAAAAATTTCTGGTTGTTAAAAGTTACATGGTCGGAACTCAATGAGATCTTAAATATATGGATTTATAAATTCAAAAAACTAACTTTCAAGAAGGGTTATTTAAGCAAAAACCCAAGTAATACAGATAAAACAATTTTGCTCCTAATATCCAGATAACTCTTACAAATGTAAGAGTCTATATTCTGTTCCAATAATATGGATTTTACATATGCAGCAGATATGTATATGGCAACCTCTAGTGTATACGCTATAGCATACTTTTAAATGCTTATAACTTAAATAAAACACAAATTCAAGCTTTCCATCTTTAAGGTTGTAAGAAATTAGTCTACATCATTACTAATAGCTTTCAAACTCTCCCCTCTCCCTAAAGGGTTTCAAGGCCCCAGGGTCATATTTAAAGACAAAATTTAGGAGGTCTCTAATGATTCATTTGTCCACTAGTGTTGCACATAAGAAGCTTATTGTCTTAGCCTTTAGGATATGAGCAGGTTAGGCAGCTCTGCCATTCACATACCCCAGTAGGTATCTAGGGAGTTGCTGTTGAGACTTGGATAATAGTGACCAAGATACAACTTCTCGACTAGGCATCCATCCCCTTTGCTCTCTTGGTATATCACTCAATCAATGGTACCTAGTGAGTTTTTCCACTGTTTTTTGGATATTCCAATTATACCAGTTTCTTAGGGCTGCCATAACAAAATACCACAAAACAGGTAGCTTAAAAAAAAACAGAAATTTATTCTCTCACAGTTCTAGAGGCTAAAAATCTGAAACCAAGGTGTTGGTGAGGTTGGTTCTTTCTAAAGGCTCAGAATCTGTTCTATGCCTCTCTTAACTTCTGATGATGACCCAAATACCTGGTGTTCCTTGGCATGTTCATACATCACTTTATCTCTGTCTCCATCTTCACATGACATTCTCCCTGTATGTCTCTTCTCTTCTTATAAAGACACCAGTCACGGGTGTTAAATTGCATTGGTACTGGGTTAGGGCCCACTCCAATGACCCTGTCTTAACTTGAATACATCTGTAAAGACTCTATTTTGAAATAAGGTCACAGTCACAGATACTAGAAGTTAGTACTTAAACATGTTTTTTTGGGAAACACAACTGAATCCATAACAACTTCAGCTTTAATTTCCATCTGATTAAACTTCTCCCCCTCTTCCTATTCTCAATGGCACTCCTTTCTACATTTCTTCTTCTCCTCAATGAACACTTGCATAATTGTTTGGAGAAATTCAGATTTCTCTCTCTCTCTCTCTCTCTCTCTCTCACACACACACACACACACACACACACACACACACACACACTAAAACAACATATGAAAGGAGTAACTAATTAGACTTGGATAATGAGGATAAAAAATAAATTCTGAAAACTCTAAAAGAGAGTTTTCTTAAGACTGATCATTAATATAGAGAAAAACATGTTTGCATAAAATAAAAATGGCAAATTGCCATTTACAAGCACTGACCCCAACTTCGAGGTCAGGAATAGAGCTTATTAGTCATTTAACTACATAAAACATAGAATTGGAGGGGGAGATGAACCATGAGAGATGATGGACTTTGAAAAACAAACTGAGGGTTCTAGAGGGGAGAGGGGTGGGAAGATGGGTTAGCCTGGTGATGGGTATTAAAGAGGGCACGTTCTGCATGGAGCACTGGGTGTTATACGCAAACAATGAATCATGGAACACTACATCAAAAACTAATGATGTAATGTATGGTGATTAACATAACATAATAATAAAAAAATAGATAAATAAAACCCTTAAAAAAAAAAGACTGATGAACAACTGAAAGCTGATGAAATATGACAAACTACTTATGGGATAGTAAATATTTCATTGAACACTGTCTATAAAACAGTATTCATCAAAGATCTTCACTTGAAAGGAAAGAAAAATGTTTTATTCATTTTCCGAATATTCCCTAAAATAATTTGTATTATATATGGAAGGCTTTCTGAGATATGTCCAAGTATGTGTATATTAAGTAAATCATTCATGTGACAAATATTTATTGAACACCAACTATGTGCCAGGGACTACTGTAAATGTCATGGTTATAGAATGATTAAAAAAAAGGCTAATTTTTCCAAAAAGCCTACATTCTAGCTGCGAATATTTAAGTAAAAATGGAAATTATGTGAAATGATGTGAGAGATAGGAAGTAAAAAAAAAAAAAAAAGATTTATATAATGTTCCAGGGGTCAGGGAATTAGAAGTTTAAGGGAAAAGATGATATTTGCACCAAGATGTGAAGAGATATGAGGGAGTAAGCTTCATGGATATCTGGAGGAAGTTTAAGTATCTTGAAAACAAATGTACTAGAATATCTGAGGATCACTGAAGAAGCCTACATGGATTGGGCAGAGTGAGTCAGAGAGTAAAGGAGGTAAAATATGAGATAAAAGAGTCCTCTTGGGCACTGTAGGGAATATGCTTTATACTTTGTGTGAGTTGGGAAGCCAACAGAGGTATGAGCACAGAAGTGAAGATTTCATTTTACAGGACAGCAGGGTTACTCGAGCTACTCTGGTGAAAATAAACTTTATGAGAAGAAACAGAAAAGCTGTGATCTGTTAGGAGGCTATTGCAGTAATCTAGATAAGAGATTATGGTAGTTTAGACCAGGTGTAGCATTAGAGGTGGTAAGAGGGTGGATGTCTCTAAATATAACTAAATATAAGGAAGAGACAAAGGAATTTGTGGAAAGATTAGATTTATGACAAGAGAAAAAGAGAAGTTAAGGAAAATTTTAAAGTTTTTGGCTTAAGCATCTTAAAGGATGTGGTTGACATTATATGGAATTAAAGGTTGAGAAAGGAATAGGCTTATGGGGGAAACATGTAGTACAGTTTTAAACATGTTAAGCTTGATATGCCAATTTTACTTCCAAGTGAATGTGTCAAGCAGTTGGAAGTAAATGTGTAGCTCAAGAGGTCTGCGATGTAGATATAAATATGCTAGTTGTCAGTGTGGACAGATAATTAAAGTCATGATGCTAAAAGAGATAGATATTCCAGAAATTGCATGTAGAAAGGAAAGAGAAGTGTTTCAAGACTGAGCCCTTTATCATAAGGGGTAGACTCTTAAGAGACTAAAAAATGAAGAACATTTTTCAAAGGATACTGAAAATGAACACGTGGTATGAAAGGACCAAAAACATAATGGTATTGACCTAGAAGCAAAGTGAAGAAAGACCTCAAAAGGAAAAGTGTGATCAGAAGTCGAATGTTGGTTATAAATAATGAAAGATGAGCGCTAAGAATTGACTATTGGATTAAGCAATTTTTAGGTCAAATTTTGATAGAAGCAGTTTCTGTGCAGTAATAACAATCAGAATGGGAGGACTGGAATTTGAGATAATAAATATAGACAGCATTTTCAAGGAGTTTTGTCACGAAGGATCGTGTATTAGATAAATGAGATTGATGGCAATAAAAGTAAAGGGTCTACATTTTGCTTTACTTCAATCTTACAAGTTAGCTTGCTACAATTTCATGAATGCTAGTGGAAGCCCCCAACACTCTGGGTCAGAAATGAAAGACAATCTATTAGTCACAGCAATAGCAGTAGCTATAGTGTCATCATTTTTATCTGTCCTCTGAGCACTAATTCCCACATTCAGGGGCTTGAGTTACATAAGATGTCTGAGTTTAAGGAACCCGAGTCTTCTATAAAAGGCTATAGGAAAGTTTACCCTTTGATCTGGTAGGAGACACAATCTTTTTGCCCAAATCTGCTTCTCATATGAACATTCTTGTAAAAATAACACTCTGTACTTCAGTTTGCAAGATGGGTACAAACTGACAGACTCATAGGTTGTCTCCCAACAATTAGTAGAGGATTTACCTTAATAAAAAATTAACTGTATTTTTGTTATGTTGATAGAAATAATTCAATATGGAGGGAAAAATTTATGATACAGGGAAAAAAGTACATTTTTAGAGGGATATACTTGATGAGAGATACAAGCACATGACAATAATGTACAACTGAATGATTTGGCCCTCAGGTACCTCTATCAATAGATCATCCATGGTAATAGTAAGGAAGGCAGAGCACATATACGCACATATTTGTAGTGGGATACCTCTGAAATATTATAAGTTCATTTCCAGACTACGACAATGAAGCGAGTCATATGAAATTTTTGGTTTCGCAGTGTACATAAAAGTTATGTTTACACTGTGTAGTCTATTAAGTGTGCTATAGCTTTATGTCTGAAAAAAAATGTACCATACCTTAACTAAAAAATACTTGATTGCTAAAGAATGACAAGCATCATCTGAGCTTTCAGCAAATCACACTCAATTTGCTAATAGAGAGTTTTGTTTCATTGTTGATGGCTGCTGACTGATCAAGGTGATGGTTGTTGAAGGTGGTTGTGGAAATATTTTAAAATACAACAACAATGAAGTTTGCTGCATCAATTCATTCTTTCTTGAATGATTTTTCTGTAGAATTCAAAGCTGATTGATAGCATTTTGCCCACAGTAGAATTTCTTTCAAAATTAAGGTCAATTCTTTCAAACCCTGCCACTGCTTTATCAACCAAGTTTATGTAACATTCCAAATCCTTCATTATCATTACAACAATCTTCACAGCATCTTCACCAGGAGTGGATTCCATCTCAACGGGCACACGTACCCCAATGTTTATGGCATCAATGTCCACAACAGCCAAAATATGGAAAGAACCCAGATGTTCATCATCAGGTGAATGGATAAAGAAGATGTGATTATATATATATATATATATATGCATTGGAATATTACTCAGCCATCAAAAAGAAGTATCTCCATTTCAATGATATAGGTGGAACTATAGGGCATTATGCTAAGCAAAATAAGTCAGTCAGAGAAAGACAAATACCATATGATTTCATTCATATGTGGAATTTAAGAAAACAGATGAACATAGGGAAAGGGAAGGAAAAATAAAATAAGATGAAAACAGAGAGAAGGCAAACCATAAGAGACTCTTAACTATAGGAAACAAAATGAGGGTTGCTGGAGGGGGATGTGGGTAGGGGGGTGGGGTAACTGGGTGATGGACATTAAGGAGGACCCTTGATGTAATGACCACTGGGTGTTATATGCAACTTATGAATCACTAAATTCTACCCCTGAAACTAATAATACAGTATATGTTAACTAAATTGAATTTAAATAAAAAATTTTAAAAAAAGAAACTACTTTCTTTGCTCATCCATAAGAAGCAAATCTTCAGCTTTTAAAGTTTTATTAAGGGATTGCAGCAATTCAGACAAATTTCAGGCTCTACTTCTAGTTTTAATTCTCTTGCTACTTCTACCACATCTGCAATTACTTCCTCCACTAAAGTCTTCAACTCTTCAAAGTCATCCATGAGGGTTGGAATTAACTTCTTTTAAACTTCTGTTAATGTTGATATTCTGACCTTTTCCCATGAATCACAGATGTTCTAAATGGCATCTAGAATGGTGAATCCCTTCCAGAAGGTATTTAATTTATTTTGCCCACATCCTTTAATGGAATAACTACTTACGACAGCTATAGCCTTGTGAAAGGTATTTCTTAAGAAATAAGACTTGAAAGTAAAAAGTGCTCTTTGATCCATGGGCCACAGAATGGATACTGTGTTAGCAGGCATGAAAACAACATTAATTTCATTGTGCATCTCCATCAGAGTTCTTAGGTGACCACATGCATTGTCAATGAATAGTAATGTTTTGAAAGCAATCTTTTTTCCGAGTGCTAGGTGTTAAAGTGAGCTTAAAATATTCAGTAAACCATGTTATAACAGATGCGATGTCTTTTTTTTTTTAAAGATTTTATTTATTTGCCAGAGAGAGAGAGAGAGAGTGAGAGCACAAGCAGGGGGAGCGGCAGGCAGAGGGAGAAGCAGGCCTCCTGCTGAGCAGGGAGCCCAATGAGGGACTCGATCCCAGACCCTGGGACCATGACCCGAGGAGAAGGCAGACTCCTAACCAACTGAGCCACCCAGGCGTCCCAACAGATGTGATGTCTTATAGGCTTTGTTGTTCCAATTGTAGAGCATAGGCAGAGTAGATTTAGCATAATTCTTAAGGGCCCTCAGATTTTTTTTTTTTTTGAGTGATAAACAAGCATAGGCTTCAACTTAAAGTCATCAGCTACATTAGTCACCCACAAGAGACTCAGCCTGTCCTTTAAAGCTTTGAAGCCAGGCATTGACTTCTCCCTAGCTATGAAAGTCCTAGAGGGCATCTTCTTCTTCTTCTTTTTTTTTTAAGATTTTTATTCATTTATTTGAGAGATAGAGCACAAAGGGAGAGTGAGAGGGAGAAGCAGATTCCCACTCAGCAGGGAGCCTGATGTGGGACTCGATCTCAGGACCCTGAGATCATGACCTGAGCCGAAGGCAGACGCTTAACTGACTGAGCCACCCAGGTGCCCAGCATCTTCTTCTGATAGAAGGTTGTTTCTTCTATATCAAAAATCTGTTGTTTAGTGTAGCCACCTTCATTAATGACCCTAGCTAGGTCTTTTGGGTAACTTGCTGCAAGTTCTACATCAGTGCTTGCTGTTTCACCTTGCACTTTTATATTATGGAGACAGCTTCTTTCCTTAAAACTCGTGAACCAATCTCTGGTAGTTTCAAACTTTTCCTCTGCAACTACCTTGCCTCTCTGAGTCTTCATAGAATTGAAGAGGTTAGGGCTCTGGATTAAGCTTTGGCTTAAGAGAATGTTATGTCTACTTTGATCTTTTATTCAAACCACTAAAACTATCTCCATATCAGCAATAAGACTGTTTTACTTTTTTATTAATTGTGTGTTCACTGGAGTAGCACTTTTAATTTCCTTCAAGAACTTTTCTTTTGCTTTCACAACTTGGTTAACTATTTCGCATAAGAGGCTTAGCTTTTGGCAACTCTCAGCTTTTGACTAAGTTTAAACATTTCTAGATTCTGATTTAAATTGAGAGACATGTGATTCTTCCTTTCACTTAAATACTTAGAGGTCATTTAGGTTTATTAATTAGCATAATTTCAATATGGTGTTCAGGAAATAGGGAGGCTTAAGGAGAAGGAGAAAAATGGCGAATGGCAGGTTCGTGGAGCAGTCAGAATACATGCAATATTTATCAATTAACTTTGCCATCTTACATGGGATATTTCATGATGCCCCATAACAAATACAATACTAACATCAAAGATCACTGATTAAAGGTCACCATAATAAATATAATAATAATGAAAAAGTTCAAAATATAAGAATTATCAAAATGTGACAGAGACATGAACAAATGTTTTTGGAAAAAATGATGCTGATAGACTTGCTTAACACAGGGTTGTCAAAAGCCTTTAATTTGTAAAAAATGCAATATCTGCAAAGCACAATAAAATAAAGTGAAGCACGATAAAATGAAGTATACCTGTATAAGTGGTATTGGGAGTTGGTGGAAGTTGTGTTCTGATTGCTCCTATTTTCCTAGTAAAATAGAAATTAAGATAAATAGCTGAGAATGAGGATTGGACATAATGCATAAGAAATTTTGGAGAGAGAATATATGAAAGGGTTATACAGGAAATCACTGAAAGAGATTGAAGAGATGAAGAAAAGTTAGGCCAGTGTATTAATTCCTCAAAATATACTTTCAGGGACCCCTTTAGTTGGCTGGATCTCTTAAATGGAAATCACTACTCCTCTTAAGACAGACTTTTCTTCATTTGGTTTCTATTAAACTTTCCCTGCCCTTGACCTTTCAGGCTTAGGCTTGGTAAAATGTTTGCTACCACTAGTCCTAGACTACAGCACTGTTCCTTATGGTTACCATCTACACTGTATACACCTTTGAATCAGTTCCTTTACGCGAAAGAAACAATGATTTAAAGTATCCTTATATGAGTGTGTGATCTCTTTTCTGTTGGAACCTGAATAACAAAACTACAGATATTATTCACTTGACATTTGTTCACTAAGTGAACTTAATAGAAACTCTTTAAAGTTGGGATGAGTCTTGTTACACTAAAGTTAGTGGACTAAGTGTCTAAATGAGGTTAATCTGTCATGCTGTCTGATAACTAAGTCCATTCTCTCTGGTTTCCCTGGATAGTCTTAAGATGTTCAGTATCCTCCAGAGACAACTGCTCCTTCAAACTCGTTACTAGACTTGTGTTAGTGCCAGCATGGCAGCAAAATTCCACTAAGAAGTTTGGTAGTTTTACCAACTGCCTTCCTGTCCTATCTAATCCATAATGACCTTCTTTGACTTTAACTAAAACATATTTATTTTCCTCATATTCCCCAAGAACATATATTTTTTTCTTAAAACTTTCTTTCACCATGTAGAAAGACTTTATCCCGTTTAATTTTTGCCATCTATTCTTTTAAGTCCCCACTTTTGATTCTTCCTGATTTATCTTTAACTTCCAACCTCATCCTCTCTTCTTCTTTACCATCTTTTAAAATTCTTACTCGAGGACATGTGAGACTCAACAGTTAGAGTATCTTGGATTTGTATTCTAGACCTGCATTTTGTTATGTTTATTAGTGCACATTATTAAACTTCTCTATTTCCTTCATTAATAATAACACTTTTCTCAAAGTGGTTTTATAAAGATTAAATATGACAATCTATATAAAGGGAACATTACCAAATAAGAATTCAATATATGTTAGCTGCTTTTTCTTTTCTATCTATCCTTCATTTCATGGTTATCTATGCAGCTAAATTTCTAATATTAATACAATTTAATAATAGTGTTTGTAACATTCAGCATATTTTTACAAGTACCATAAATGTATCACTAAGACTTTAGTAAATTTGAAAAGGAGTCATGTTTGTAATTAAAATGCTAAAGCTATATTTTGCTACTATAACATAAATTCCATGTGTACTAGTGAGAGGAATAAGGGGATAGTCTTACAAGTAAGTAAGCATCTGAGAATGGTGGATATTTTACCTTGAAAATGAAATATAATGCTAGATAAAATGAAGAAAAATTCTTTTTGATGAGATGAGAAAAAAAACTGTCAAATGTATGATAAAAACCTGAGTTTAAATTTGAGAAAGAGAACTTTGTTTTGACATGTATATGTATAAAAAATAAACCAACAAGAAAAAGTCTTTTTTGTCTACCAATGTTTAATGGGTCTTTTTTTTTTTTCATGGTTCCTTTTTAATACTCTGCTGCGTGAGCTCATCCCACTGGACAAACACCAGCTGAGCTTTTTCTGAAATAACATAGCAATGTAAAGTCTGACTTAAAAAAAGCACTGGATTTCATTCTGTACATGGAAAAAACTTCCTAAAGTAGTGGAAAGAAAACAACAAGAGTTCTACCTTGGTCTTCATACTTCTAAATGAATAATTCCATTTATTACTACAACACAATAAGATGGGCTCAAGAATAAGACTGACTTACCTGGAGTATATATATAAATTTTAGTTGAGTGATGAAATGATAAAAATTAAGATGCTGGCATTGCTTTTCCTCAGCAATGGTTCCAAAGTATAAGCTTTTGGTATTTAAGACTCACTAAAAGAATGAAGTATTTATAATCTGCAAATAAAATAGATGATAATATCCTTCTGTTTGTGTTCATTCATATTTACCTGGGCTTAAGAAAATGTTTGTAAAACTCAGTTGAAAGTACTTAATTCAGATAACGTTACTGGTGTATTATTATTATTGTAGTTCTATTAAGAGACAAGATAAGAGATGTTATCACTAATCGGATAGATGTAGGAAAAATGCACATTAGGTCACAATGAGGGTGCTTTGTTTTGTTTTTGTTTTTTTTTTGATAACTACAATCTAGAGATAGTAACCCAAGAATACTCATAAAATAGATACAAATACACAGCAAACATAAAAACAATTTTATAATTTAGTTTTATTCTCTATTCTCCTAAAAGAATAAATCTCTGTGTATATTTAAAATTAAGGATTTAATAATTTCTAGGAGGCTCATTTTTTTCTAAGATTTTTATTTATTTATTTGACAGAGAGAGAGACACAGCAAGAGAGGGAACACAAGCAGGGAGAGTGGGAGAGGGAGAAGCAGGTTTCCTGCAGAGCAGGGAGCCTGATGCAGGGCTTGATCCCAGGACCCTGGGATCATGACCTGAGCCAAAGGCAGATGCTTAACAACTGAGCCACTCAGGCGCCCCATAGGATACTCATTTTATTACACCACAGTGTAATGCCAAACCCGTGATACTGATTTGCTATTTTCAATTAAAAATTATTTGTGAATTTATACAGTGTGAAAGGCATTACTTTTTCCTGTGTATGCTTTTTTCTCCAAGTAGACATTCTTTGATGTCTAAAATTTTCAAGGAAGGTAAACTGTCCATATTTAAATAATAGCTAGTTAAGCATTAAATACTAAACTCTATACAAAATTTTAAAAATTTGTGACATTCTTTTGCTCCCATGTAGCTGTATGATGATATATTTGTCATTCAGCTGAGTTTTAGTTAATTCATTTATAAAATGAGGGAAATTGTTTAGATTATTTCTAAAGTAGATTACAATTAAAAAAGGTCAAAGAACAGAAAAAGAGAAAGTTAAATTGTTTTGCAGAAAGGTACTTTATAGTTTGCAAAATTAAATACATTTTCATTTATTTATTTTTATTTATTTATTTTTTAATTTATTTATTGGGCTGCTTGGATGGCTCAATCGTTAAGTGTCTGCCTTTGGCTCAGGTCATGATCCCAGGGTCCTGGGACTGAGCCCCACATCGGGCTCCCTGCTCCGCAGGAAGCCTGCTTCTCCCTCTCCCACTCCCCCTTCTTGTGTTCCCTCTCTCGCTGTGTCTCTCACTGTCAAATAAATAAATAAATAAAATCTTTAAAAAAAATTATTTATTTATTTTAGAGACAGTGTGTGTTATCAGGATGAGAGAGGGAGAGACTCAAGCATACTCCCTGCTGAATGTGGAGCCAGACACAGGGGCTCGATCCCAGGACCTTGAGATCATGATCTGAGCCGAAATCAAGAGCTGGCTGCCTGACTGAGCCACCCTGGTGCCCCTGAAATACATTTTTGAAGAGGAATTTTCTATTTTTTTTTAATTTCGCTAAAAAGAAAAAGTCCAATTTCTGATTAAGGGCAGTAAATTGAAAACATCTACTGGGGCACCTGGGTGGCTCAGTCGGCTAGGAGTCTGATTCTTGGTTTTGGCCTAAGTTATGACCTCACGGGTCCTGAGATTAAACCTCAGGTGGGGCTCTATGCTGAAAGGGTAATCGGCTTGAAGTTTTTCTCCCTCTGCCCCTCCCCCTCCCCACAACTCACACACAGAATGCTCTCACTACAATAAATAAATAAATCTAAAAAAAAAACAAAACAAAACCAAAACCATCTACCTGGGACTGAAAGCAGGATAACTTATTGAAATTCTTTATAAGAAACACTAGGTTTCAGAATCTTTTTCCCTACTACCTTTCCTCTATAGCCAGAATACTGTCCTTGGCACTTGCCAGTAGGAAACAGGAGAGTTATCTCTGGAGAGATAAACAGAGGACCTTTGGTATACTGAACCTCAAGTCACCACAAGGATTATGTGAAAGTATACAAAGTCAGGGTGAGGAGTCTGCCCTCACAGCTTTCTCCCCTTAGAGCTGGTGTTATTGTTGAGGGGCTTGAGTAGTCAAACAGGGACCATACACAGAAGGATCTCACTCTCGTTTTAATGTTTTACTTCTGCTTTATTAAAATTCTTAATAATTTTTTTAAAAGGGGTCACTGAAATTGTGTAGCTGGTCTGTTTCCCCTGCTTGCCACCAGATCTTGGTAGCCCGAGTTACAATCTCTGCAAGAGACTGCAGAAAACCTCTCTGGGGAAAATTATTTTGCTGGAGAGAAAAAAATCTCATGATACTACCCTGAGGGCTATCACTGAAATGGCCAGGACACCGCCCAATCAGCCTATAAACAGGCACACACATTAAGCAAGTCCCTCTACCACCATATACACATAGCTTCAAACAATATGTTATGTCTCACTCTCACATATGAAGAAGGTGCCAATAATTACCCAACATTGAAGAAAAATCTAAAACATGGAAGAGAGTTGCCAAGACACACAAAACAAGGGGCGTCTGGGTGGCTCAGTTGTTAAGTGTCTGCCTTTGGCTCCGGTCATGATCCCAGGGTCCTGGGATCGAGCCCCGCATTGGCCTCCCTGCTCGGCGGTAAACCTGCTTCTCCCTCTCCCACTCTCCCTGCTTGTGTTCCCTCTCTCGCTGTGTGTCTCTCTCTGTCAAATAAATAAATAAAATTAAAAAAAAAAGACACACAAAACAAAACAAAACAAAAAAAAGGAACTCTTAGATAAAGGCAAAATGCAGGGAGCATATTTTTAAAAAATATAAAAAATATTCAAAAATATGACTATTTCATCTATGAACTAAATCATACATTGTTATTTTAAAATCATAATAAAAAGAAACATTCTGAAAGAAAAAAATAAAATCTTGGAAACATGATAGCAGACACTTAAAAATCACCATAGATATTAGAATGCATAATTGATTATATCTGCCCAATAACAGACTTTTAAAAAAGAGACAGATAAATAACCAAATAGATTAGATAAGAAATATTAATCAATACAAAGGGTACAAAATCCAAATAACAATGAAAAAAAAAGAAAGAAAGCGAAGAGAAAAAATGCCAAGAAAAATGTCTCAGAAGTGAAAGAGAAAATTTTCCAGATAAATTAACTCCAGTGAGCATATATAAAATTAAATACATAAAATTAAAAATATATAAAATTAAAAAAATACTTCATTAGAAGATATCAGGTAAAATTTTAAAAGTTAATGATTAGTAAAATATCCTAAAGAAGCTGGTAGAGAAAAAAAGAGTATCAAGAATCAATCATAAAATCTCTTAAGAACAAAAATAGAAAATGAAAGAAAATGAGACAAAGGGTTGAATATTCTGAGGGAACGTGATTTTTGTACAAAGGGAAAATATCAAGCAAGGAAATAGCAAGGAAGGGACTGAATTGATCATAGTACACAGAACAAAAATATTAGTAAATGAAAAAAATATGAACCATGAAAAATAAACTAAAGTGTGCCAAAACTGAAATAAAATCCTGATATACTATGTAGGTGAGCTATGAATTAAAATTGCAAATCACAATAATATGAAAACTAAATACTGCTTGTGCTACATATTCTAACCTAATTATAATGGGAGTATAATAGGGAAAATGTGATTTGCGGTTGGATATGAGAACCTTTGATATTAACCTTTGAGTGTAGAAATGTCTACATTAGACATAAGCAATAGATAACAAATAATGTCTAAAACACAAAAAAAGAGAAAGATGAAAGACAGGAAGGAGGAAGGATTAAATGAATGAAGGAAGAAGAACCCGTTCTTTATAAATATGTAGGTAAGTAACTGAAAACATAGCAATATTGTGATTGATTCTGATGGGTGATGAGACAGGATTGGAGAAGACTGTCCTGATTTGTTTTTCTTTTGTTTTTGAATTAGTCTTTCAGAAATATGTTTTTGACCACATATAAACATAAATTTGAAAAAAGCACATGAAAAAATTCTATTACTATTTGGCTTATTTCTCATCTCCTGCCTGTTTGAATTGTACATAAAATTAAACATTTTTAAGATGTACTTTTATATGATACTTTTATATTTACTTATACTTTTATATTTACATTTATATTTATCACTTAACACAGTATCAAAATTGTTATTCAGTGGTCTTGAATTTTCAAATACTTGTGAAACCACTACACATATACATATGGGTACATAAAAACCTAAATAATCTAAATCTAGTCTTATGCAAAGAATTTACAAGATAGAAATATAAAACACTTGTTAACTACTCTGAGTACTTAATTATAAGGTAAATGCTTGATTTTCTACATTTCATAGACCAAGATCGCTTAAAAGATCATAATTGAGGCAAGGCCACAGTTACCATATTAAACTCAAATAACAAGGAGGTTATGTTTAATAAATTGATATTTAAGTATCTCAAAGAATAAATACCTTAAATTCCCCTTAAGACATGCCAGTGTCCCACAATGGATTCAAAGTTAACAATACAGAGGAGAGAGGAAGATGGCTGCAGAGCAGGAGGACCTTAGGCTTGCCTCATACCATGAACACAACTACATAACTATCAAACCACCCTAAATACCACAGAAATCAACCTGAAGACTGACAGAGCAAACTCCACAGCTAAAAGGAGAGAAAAGGCCACATGGAAGAAGGTAGGAAGTACGGAGATGTAGTCTAAGGGAGAAATGTCTCATGGGTGCTATGGAGGGGAGGGAGCCATGGTCCTGAAGAGGGTGAAAGAGAGGAACACAAAGGCAAAAGAACAAGGAGAATGCTTTCCTAAAGCCATTGGTTTGGAAAACAGGAGGGTTTGAATTTTGTAAGTTCTTACAACTAGCAGAGCTTAAAGCCTGGAGTTTTAAAGGTCACTGGGCTTTGATGGGTGGGATAGAGCCCCAAGGACACTGTGCTGCTCCTGGAGAGAAGGCAGGCAAAGAACCCAGGGTCAGACAGCACAGAAAGAGCAATCTGAAAAGCATCTGGGGCACACACAGTGGGGAGATAATTCACTCTTCTCAGAGTGCATCCCTGAGAGGCAGTGTTCACAAAAACACCTCTCTGGGAAAAAAGGAGTTGATCAGCATAATTCCCCTCCTCTGACCCACAGTAAAATACACACAGAGCCACCTCTGGGAAGCAGCACAGTGCCAGCATTGGTGGTCTACCTTGCATACATTAAGCCCCAACATCCTGCACTCTGGTGGGACTGCCCTTCTCAGTCATGCTTGCCTCAGTCTTAGTGCAGTGGGCCCTTACCCCAGAAGACCAGCATAAACCCCTCACCACACCATGTCTCACAACCACAGAATTCTGCAGGCTTCAGTTCTGGTGGAGGTGGTGTCAGGTCTCATTTCACAAGTAGACCAGAGGCCAGCGAGTTAAAACTTGCCAAATTCAGGCTAAGGACCAAGTACTGTCCATAGAAGGCAAGGGGAGCCTCTGCAGATGACTGGCCTGAAGGACAGAGCAGTGAAAACACAAAAGCACAGTGCACGCAGCACACATCGGAGATATTTCCCGAAGCACATATGCCCTGGGCACTACATGACCTCTTCTTCATAAGGCCATTACTTTCAGGATCAGGAGAAATAGTTGACTTTTCTAACACACAAAAGAAGGCCGAGACTTACACAAAATATGAAAACAGGAATTTATTCCAAATGAAAGAACAAGACAAGGCCATGGACAGAGATCTAGTTAAACAGATATAAGTAACACGCCTGATGGAGAATTTAAAGCAACAATCATAAGGATACTCACTAGCCTTGAGAAAAGAATAGGCAACATAGAGATTAAAGAGTTAAAAAAGATCAATCAGAGATGAAGATACAATAACAAGATTGGGAACAGGCTTGATGCAATTAACAGCATGCTAGAAGAAGTAAAGGAACAAATTAATGACATAGTAGATATGGTAATGGAAAGTAATGAAATTGACCAAAAGAGAGAAAGCATTATGCAACATGAGAATAGACATAGGGAACTCAGTGACTCCATTACAACTAATAACATTTGTATTATAGGAGACCCAGAAAAAGAAGAGAAAGGGGACAAAATTTATTTGAAGAAATAACAGCAGAAAACTTCCCTTATCTGGGGAAGGAAATAGACATCCAGATCCAGGAAGCATGGAGAACTCTCATCAAAATCAATAAAAGCAGGCCAATAGCAAGACATATTGTAATTAAATTTGCAAAATATAATGATAAAGAGCAAATTTTGAAAGCAGCAAGGCAAAAGAGGTCCTTAACATACAAGGTAAAACCCATAATGCAAGCTGAAGTTTTCTCAACAGAAACTTGGCAAGCCAGAAGAGAGCAGCATGATATATTCAAAGTGCTGAATGGGAAAAATCTGCAACCAAGAATACTCTACTCATTAAAACTATCATTCAGAATAGGAGGAGAGATAAGGAGTTTACCCAGCAAACAAAAACTAAAGGACTCCATGATCATGAAACCATCCCTGCAAGAATATTAAAGGGGACTCTTTGAGTGCAAAGGAGAGACCAAAATTGACAAAGACAAGAAACGATCAGAGAAAATCTCCAAAAACAATGACAGAACAAAGTACTTAAATGAAAATAAATACATATCTATCAATAATTACTTTGTAAATGGACTAAACACTCCAATGAACAGGGTGTGTCAGAATGGATAAAAAAATAAGACCCCTCTTGCTGCCTACAAGAGATTCATTTTAGAGGGCGCCTGGGTGGCTCAGTCGTTAAGCGTCTGCCTTCAGCTCAGGTCATGGTCCCGGGGTCCCAGGATCGGGCCCCGCATCGGGCACCCTGCTCGGTGGGAAGCCTGCTTCTCCCTCTCCCACTCCTCCTGCTTGTGTTCCCTCTTTCACTGTCTGTCTCTCTGTCAAATAAATAAATAAAATCTTTAAAAAAAAGAGAGAGAGTTTCATTTTAGACCTAAGGGCACCTGCAGATTGAAAGTGATGGGATGGAGAAATATTTATCATGCAAATGGATGCCAAGAGAAAGCCAGAGTAGCAATACTTATATCAGACAAACTAGACTTTAAAACAAAGACTGTAACAAAAGTCAAAGAAGGACACTGTATAATCATAAAGTGGACAATCCAACAAGAAGATAAAACAATTGTAAATACTTATGCACCCAACATGGCAGCACCCAAATACATAAAACAATAAGAAACATAAGGATATAACTAATAATAATACAATAACAGTAAGGGAATTTAAAATCCCACTTACAGGAATGGACAGATCACCTAAACAGAAAATCATCAAGGAACCAACGGCTTTGAATGACACACTGGACCAGATAGACTTAATAGATACATTCAGAACATTTCATCCTAAAGCAGTGGAATACAAATTCTTTTTGAATGCACATGGGACATTCTCCAGAAAACATCACATACTAGGGCACACATCAGGCCTCAACAAAAAGACTGAGATCATGCCATGCATATTTTCCAATCACAATGCTATGAAACTTGAAGTCAACCATAAGAAAAAATTTGGAAACACCACAGATACATGGAGGCTACAGAACACCCTACTAAAGAATAAATGGGTCAGCCAGGAAATTAAAGAAGAAATTAAAAAAAAAAATACATGGAAAGAATTGAAAATCAACACACGACAGTCCAAAACTTTTGGGATGCAGCAAAACTGTACAAAAGAGGGAATTATATGGCAATACAGGCACCTCAAGAAGCAAGTAAAATTTCAAATACACAAACCAACCTTACACCTAAAGGAGCTAGAAAAAGAACAACAAATGAAGCTTAAAGCCAGCAAAAGGAAGGAAATAATAAATATTAGAGCAGAAACATATGAAACTGAAACAAAGAACAGTAGAACAGACCAATGAAACCAGGAGCTGGTTCTTTGAAAGAAATGATAAAATTGATAAACTCCTAGCCAGACTTATCAAAAAGAAAAGAAAAAGGACCCAAATAAATAAAATCACAAATGGGAGAGGAGAGTCACAACCAATACCACAGAAATACAGTTATAAGAGAATATTATGAAAAATTATATGCCAACAAATTGGGCAATCTGGAAGAAATAAATTCCTAGAAACATACAAACTACCAAAACTAAAATAGGAAGAAAACTTGAACAGACTGATAATAATCAGTAAAGAAAATGATTGGTTAGTCAAAAATCCCCCAATAAACAAAAGTCCATGGCCAGATGGCTTCCCAAGGGAATCCTACCAAACATTTCAGGAAGAGTTAATGCCCATTCTCAAACTATTCCAAAAAACAGAAAGGGAATGAAAACTTCCAAGTTCATTCTATGAGGCCAGCATTACCCAGATACCAAAAGCAGATAAACACCACTAAAAAAGAGAACTATAAGCCAATGTCCCTGATGAACACAGATGTAAGAATTCTCAATAAAATACCAGCAAACCAAATCCAACAATACATTAAAAAAATAATTCACTACAATCAAGTGGGATTTATTCCTTGGTTGCAAGGGTGGTTCAATATTTGCAAATCAATCAACATGATACACCAAATTAATAAAAGAATGTATAAGAGTCAAATGATCCTTTCAATAGATTCAGAAAAAACATTCAACAAAGTATAACATGCATTCATAATAAAAACCCTCAACATGAGGGAACATACCTCAACATAATAAAGCCCATACATGAAAATCCCACAGCTAAAATCATCCTAAATGGGAAAAACAGAGCTTTTCCTCTATGGTCAGGAAAAGACAAGGATGTCCACTCTCACCACTATTATTTAATATAGTACTGGAAGCCTAGTCACAGAAATCAATAAGAGGGAGGAATAAAGGACATCCAAATTGGTGAGTTAGAAGTCAAACTCTCAATATTTGCAGATGACATGATACTATATATATAAAACCCTAAAGACTCCACCAAAAAACAACTAAACTGATAAATGAATTCACTAAAGTTGCAGGATACAAAATCAACATACAGAAATATGTTGCCTTTCTATACACCAATAATGAAGCAGCAGAAAGAGAAATTAAGGAATCAATCCCATTTACATTTGCACCAAAAAGAATAAGATACCTAGGAATAAACCTAACCAAAGAGGAGAAAGACCTGTACTCTAAAAACTATACACTGGTGAAAGACACTGAAGATGACACAAAGAAATGGAAAGACATTGCAAGTTCATGGATTGGAAGAATAAATATTGTTAAAATGTCAATACTACCCAAAGCAAGATTTAATGCATTACAGATTTAATGTAATCTCTATCAAAATACCAACAGCATTTTTCACAGAACTAGAACAAGCAATCCTAATATTTGTATGGAACATCAAAGATCCAAGATAGCCAAAATAACATTAAAAAAGCAAAGCAAAGCTGGAGAGATCACAATTCCAGACTTCAAGTTATATTAGAAAGCTGTAGTAATCAAAACAGTATGGTACTGGCACAAAAATAAACACATATAATCAACAGAACATTATAGAAATCCAGAAATGAACCCACAACTAAATGGTCAATTTATCACTGACAAAGTAGGAAAGAATATCCAATGGGGAAAAAAAGTCTCTTGAACAAATGGTATTGGGGAAACTGGGCAGAAACATGAAAAAGAATGAAACTGGACAACTTTCTTACATCATACACACAAATAAATTCAAAATGGATTAAAGACCTAAATGTGAGACAAGAAACCGTCAAAATCCTAGAGGAGAACACAGGCAGTAACCTCTTGGACGTCGGCAGTAGCAACTTCTTACTAGATATGTTTTTTGAGGCAAGGGAACCAAAAGCAAAAATAAACTATTGGGACTTCATCAAAAAAAAAAAAAAAAAAAAAAACTTCTGTATGGTGAAGGAAACAGTCAACAAAAGGCAACCATTGTAATGGAAGATATTTGCAAATGACATATCTGATAAAGGGTTTGTATCCAAAATGTATAAAGAAGTCATAAAACTCAACACACACACACAAAAATAATCCAGTTAAAAAATGAGCAGAATGCATGAATTTTTCTAAGGAAGACATCCAGATAGCCAACAGACACATGGAAACAGGTTCAACAGCACTCATCATCAGGGAAATACAAATCAAAACTACAAGGAGATATCACCTCACACCTGTCAGAATGGCTAAAATCAGCAACACAAGAAACAACAGGTATTGGAGAGGATATGGAGAAAGGGGAACCTTCTTACACTGTTGGTGGGAATGCAAACTGGTGCAGCCCCTCTGGAAAATAGTATGGAGGTTCCTCAAAAAGTTAAAAAGAGAACTACCCTATGATTCAGCAATTGCACTACTAGATATTTACCTAAAGGATAAAAAATACTATTTCAAAGCAGTACATGCACCCCAATGTTTATAGCAGCATTATCTACAATAGCAAAATTATGGAAACAGGCTAAGTGTGCATCAATTGATGAATGGATAAAGAAGGGGTGGTATACACGCACACACACACACACACACACACACACACACACACTAGAATATTACTCAGCCATAAAAAGAATGAAATCTTGTCATTTGGAATGACATGGATGTAGCTAGAGAATATCATGCTAAGTGAAATAAACCAGTCAGAGAAAGACAAATACCACATGATTTCACTCATATGTGAAAGCTAAGAAACAAAACAAAAAAGCCTGGGGCGGGGAAAGTGAGAGAGAGACAGGCAAACCAAGAAACAGACTCTTAACTATAGAGAAGAAACTGATGACTACCAGAATGGAGGTGGGTGGGAAGACGGGTTAAATAGGTGATGCGGATTAAGGAGTGTGCTTGTAATGAGCACCGGGTATTGTATGGAAGTGTTGAATCACTATATTTTACACCTGTAACTAATGTTAATATGTTAACTAACTGAAATTTAAATAAATACTTACAAAATGAAACAAAACAAAATTAACAACACAGAAATAAACCAACAGAATTATTTTGACTAAGCTAATTTGATTCAAGGAATGATCAGCTGGTTTACTATGTTGTTTATAGGTAGACTGTCAGTTACAAAATAAATTTAGGAAGCCTTACATTAAATATAGAAAAAAAGAAAATAAACAAGACTAGAAAGAAGAAGAAAGAAAGAAAGAAAGAAAGAAAGAAAGAAAGAAAGAAAGAAAGAAAGAAAGAAAGAGAAAAGAAAGAGAAGATAAGGGCAGAAGGTCAGGCACTGAGCAAACAGGGCACAGAAGTAACTTACAGTGTGAGCAAACTTTCACTGTCTAGCAGCCCAAAGTAAAGTAAGCCATCAGGAGAAACCTTCCACTGGTAGGCTTCTTAGAGTGATCTGCCATAGACATATTAGCATAGTGGTACAGTGAGCCTTCAAATCAATCATATTCTTGATAATAAGAGACTTCTCTCTTTTTTCCTGCTTTAATAGCATCTCTGGGTGATGACTAAGTATGAATAATAAAGGTTGTTCCATAGAGGCATTTTGTAGTGGGGGTGGAACAGAGTAATGTGGTCTAGGTATATAGTTTCCAGTGAGCTAACTTAATACAAGAATGCATCTTAGAAAATTTTGAGGCAACAAGAGCAAACCTATTCCTCATGCTTTCAGGTATCAGCTGTATCAGCAGACTTTTGAGAGTACTTCAATGGCAGAGAATCAAATTTGACATCATTAGCAAGTAACTGAATAGCTTATAGTCTGTGTTTCATATTAAAAGATCTATGTGGCCTAAAATCCATAAAGTTGATGGCAAGGCTAATGCTGTATTAAAAAAAAAAAAAAAAAGAAAGAAAGAAAGAACAAAAAAACCCAAAAAATCCTCCTGTTTTTTATTATTACACTAATAAAGACTGTAGTACCTCTGCATGTTATTTAGCTACAGACAAGTTGAGCAGGACTCATACTAATACTAATACAGCGTTTTATTTTGGTTTAACTACTTGTTCAATCAAACATGTGCTCTGTTGAGGTTGCACATCTTCCATCATGAACTGAAAATACAATTAATACTATTGGGAAACTATACGGAGTTAACAGAGCTTGTCAAGCGTCTTAACAACCCGCCCCCTCCCACCCCATACTTCAACCTAATCAAGACAGGCAACCTATCAAGCTGCACTAGAAAAACCTTTTCTCAATTCTTCAGCTACAAATTTTCCTCATTCTCCTCTTTATCTATTTTGGATTTTACGTTAATCATTGTAAATACTCAAATCTGTGCTTTCCTTTCCCTCTTGCACTCTGCTGTCATAAATGCAACTTCTTGCGCTACGCGGACGTCCGTAATTCGGAAAGCAGACCTGTGGTTGTCAACACCGTCCGGTGATCTTACTACTTTTCTCTGCTGATTCTAGTTTTCCACTGTCTTCACTTGACTTAGCCCCTGTACTTGGTACTTGGTACCGTTTCCCCCCCTACAATTACTTCTCCACTTTTAGCTTACCATCTTGCTTTTATCTTCCCCTGTGTGTTCAATCTCATCTTTTGGAAAAAAATGAAGAAAATGTTCTCCGCATTTGTTCTGGATCCCTTTCTTCTCATCACGAAAGACTGCCCCTTCACATCCTTCCCTACTCCATTATTACCTGCCAGTTCTTCCCTGAAACTATCTGTCAAAAAACAAAAACAAACAAAAACAAAAACAAAAACAGAAAAAACAACTCTGCTAAAGCCGTTAACGTTTTTATCCAGGCAAATGCCAAGGAGTTTCTGAAACTCCAAGGTCACATGATACTTTTTTCTCACTATTTTTCAAAATGACATTTCTCTGATTGGATCTCTGGCCTTTGACTGACTTTAGTTCTGCTTCTCTAGCTGTAAGAATCTGTCTCAGACTGAATGGCCCCCTGTGGCCAGTTGGGTTTTGTTAGGTCTCTGGGTAGTTTATTTTCCCATAGAAAAATAATATTTTTGCCATGTATTCTTTCTACATTTGTCCTTCAGCAAAGAGCCCTCATCCTATAACTTTCTTAGGTCCAGAACATAATGTATCTTGCCCTCCTGGAGATGGTCTGCTTTTTTTTTTACTAAAAAAAAAAAAAAGATCTTTTTTTCCTCCACGTTTGCCTCTAGGGCATGAAGCTCATTTTCATTGGTACAACCTGGCTAAGCTGATTCTCCTGTAATGACACTGATCCTTGGAATGACTTTCAAATTCAGTAAGGCTCTAGGATAAAACCTCATTTTCTTTGATATTGAGATAGAATTTCTAGATTGCTTAAATCTAAAGCAAATTTTCATGCAAGATCTCACCATAAAGCCTTTGCAGTCTCACTTACGTCTAAATTTCTTCAAAATTACGTATTTATATTCTTTAATATATAAAGTACTATATAGAATACAGCTTCCACATAGTTCCTCATACATCTCTTTTCTCTAATTATAAAAGTTGTGCATGCTCATTGCATTAAAATACCATAGAAACATAAATTAAAAAATGAAAAATTTACCTTGTTTTTAATTCACTTGCTAAAAAAACTCATTAAAGTTTAATAATGCATCACATAGTATATTCTAAAAAATATTTGTTTTAATTCATCTATTTTAAAATTAGAAACTCTTAATTACCATCATTTAACATAATTTAACAAGGTGCTGATTATCTTTTAGAAAGAGTTCAGTGACTACTCCAGGGGTCCCTTAGTGGCTCAGTCAGTTAAATGTCTGACTCTTGATTTCAGCTCAGGTCATGATCTCAGGGTCGTGGGATGGAGCATGAAGTCTGCTAAAGATTCTCTCTCCCTCTCCCTCTGCCTCTCCCCCTGCTCACATGCTCTCTAAACAAACAAACAAACAAATAAATAAATAAAATCTTAAAAAAAAAAAAAAGAATGAATGCTCCATTTGGTTTTGCAAGGTACAAATCATTTAGGGTGAGACAACATAATTTGTATTGGCCTTTCCAGTCCAAACATGCTATTCTTCTTCAGAGGGACTACTCTCCAGGAATATATATTTCAGTACGGCATGTGCTATAGTTTTTAAATATCAGATCAGTTGGCCAAATAGTAATTTTTGAAGTATCAATGTCATATCCCTTATACGTGGTCATTTGAATCACTGTCTTATTGTTAATTTTAAATTTTCAAATTAAATATTAGAGAAAAGCAAAGGACCAATAAGATAGATTCTTCAATACACTGATTTGGGCACTATCCAACAGAGTCTAAAATTTCTAGTTTCCTAACCCATAATTTTTCTTTTGAAATTATTTGATTTCTCTGGAGACAGTTACTACTCTACTTTCTTTACCTAACTCAGTATCTCAAAACTACTGGCAGTATATTTTAAATGTTTTTAGTCAAACCTAAATGGCTCTACTGACATTGACACTTAGGGAAATCACAAGACTGTGTTTTAGAATTTATATGTGCAAATTCAATCAATACTAATTATGTTTTCAAAGTATATCCCCTTGAAATCTGCCTTTAAATACCAAGAACTTACTGAAAACTTCAAAAAAATTTTTTGCAGTTTTCAACTACCTTAATCTCCAAAAAAAGTGAAAAAAATAAACAAGCTTTTTGATGAATAACATCAAAACGAACTAAATTTATTAAAGATAATATTTAGGCACACTTAGTTTGCATGTGGCCTAAGCTTTTGGATCCTAAAGTTAATTTTATAATAGAACAACCAACCTTCTGCTGATATCAGTTTCTTAGTTGATACATTTACAATGGAATTAATAATATGGCACATTATGACAGAGGTAAGTACTCCTCAGTGCATAACTGTGTTCATTAAACCAAATGATAACCCCATAAAAACACTGTTTGGACCATATATGAGATCTTACAAAAACAAAATAGTTCTTTTCATACTGTAATTTGGAAAGAAAATATATTTATCCTTTGAAAACTTAAATGGCTGCAGAAAAGTATCAGGAAGATTAATTCAAGTGATAGTCTACCCAAAGCTGTCTTTTGTCTTTACTTTTATAGGAACATTTGATTCTTGGTATGAGGGAAATCAAACCAAGACTCAGGGAGCACAAAGAAGTTAATTCTAGGTCTGAAGACCTTGTAAACTAACATTTCAGTTATATGTCATTCCTCAAAAAGTAACATAATATCACTGGTCAAATAATAAAATCCATTTTTTAAAGAAAGATATCCAAGATAAACAAGGATTAAATAGTCCACAAGAAAATTTTCCTTGTAGGTTAAAAAGAAAGCCATGGAAAAACAACTGCTAGTTGGAGCAAATGACAACTGAATTGAAATAAATAGGGATTGGTAAATGATGTTTCAAATAACTGCAAAATATGTTTAAAAGGTTTATAAAAACAACAGATGTGTCCCATCTGTCTCATCCCTCTTGTTAATAGGATTCTGAGGAAGAGATAAAAGTATGTTAAAAAAAAAAAAAAAGGAAGATAGTAGGAAGGGAAAAATGAAGCAGGGGAAATCAAAGGGGGAAGACAAACCAGGAGAGACTATGACTCTGAGAAACAAACAGAAGGTTCTAGAGGGGAGGGGGGTGGGGGGATGGGTTAGCCTGGTGATGGGTATTAAAGAGGGCACGTACTGAATGGAGCACTGGGTGTTATACGCAAACAATGAATCATGGAACACTACATCAAAAACTAATGATGTAATGTATAGTGATTAACATAACATAATAAAATTAAAAAATGTAAAATAAAAGTATGCTAAACATGCAATTTGTAACTGGAACTTTCCGATCTTTTAGAAATGTATATATTAGATGTTTCAAGAGATTTTAACACAATACTATTTCTTGAACTGTCCCCTCCAATTTTTTTAGTTAGAAAACATGCCCTATAGTCACACTATTACATAAAACTGTAATTTTTCCAAACTGTATTTTCTAATACAATATTTTCCAAAGTATTCCAAAGTGTATTTAATTCAGGACGGTAACATACGGTAACCTTAGAAACAGCCTTTCTTATGTCCCATCTTAGCTTTTGCAATTAGCAACTTTTATTGAGATTTTAAAATTCCACCTACAGCTATCCTATATTTTTTACTCTTCTATAGAAAAAATAACCACTACATAATTTCCTGAATCTCTGTATTAGCATAGTACCCATCTATATATCAACATTAGATTGGACATAAATGTCTTTTTAAATACTGTTAAAATTATTAAAGAAGACTACTTTAGGTGATACAAATTTTATTTAACACTTCCTGAAGCAGATAGTCTCCATTTGGAGAATTCCAAAATGGGGCAAAAAACAAGAAGCTATTATAAGATAACGAAGAAAGAAGAAACAAATAGAAAATGTCTGATTGGCTGGGGACATAGTCAACTTTCCTTGTGGTGAGAAGAAACAAGAGTTAAATTCAGAGCCCAGTGTCAGCCTGGTGTTTGGGGACTGGTTGACTGGATATGCTGTGTTTCTGGTCAAGCACAGCATTTACAGGGACACAAAAGTTATCTAAGTTTTAGTTTACTGATGTCACAACCTGGGCAGGAGTAGCTCTATCTTGAGCCAGAAATGTATTTCAACAATAGATAGCTGGTAAGTAATGGTACTATTTAAAATGTGGATTATAATAACTGTGACTTTGGGCAACATTTGGAAAATCTGGCACATACATGGTAAAAAAATAAGGGGGATTTTTATTTTATACATCTCCTTAAATAAAACTATGATATCAAACTATTAACTAATTATCCATGGGCAGTGGGTTCTATATATATGCTTAGTTAACAGAATAGATTAGACATTTTGATTGAATACAATATAGATAAATACAGAACTATTCTGATTTTTTTCTTCGATATTTTCCAAAATGAGCATATGTGCGTGTGCGCACGGGCACACACACACACATACACACACAAACATTGCTGTTTGTTGGGGAAATATAATTAAAAAGAAAATCTTTTCCCAATTCAGAAAACATCTCCACAAAGGTAGTAGAGAAAGAAAACAGTTTTATTATTGAATAAGCATTAAACCACAGTGTGGTTTAGTCACAGGAAATACCCTAAAAGATTGCAAAGACAAAAAAAACATCTTATCCCCTTTCATAGCCAAGCAGATACAGACCATTACATACATATTCTTAGGATAAACAATAATTAGCCCTCATGGAGCAGGACTTGACAGCACCATTTGCTGCACATAATTTATCCTAGATTCACCTGGTAATTGGAGTGACTGTGCTTTTATTCAACATTTCCCATCTTGACATCCTAGCTTCTCCCATGAAATACGGTATAAGGAAGTTATAAATAAATTAAAATAAAAGAGGTTCTGCAGACTCTAACTAGTTTTTTGTTTGTTTGTTTATTTTAGCTTTTCATCATTTTATCTTAGTTTACAACTCAACCATGATAGGATGTTAGGGTTCTAGCAAACTTTGACATCACAGGGTCTAAGTCTCTATCCACAAGGCTAAACACACCTATTGTGCTAAATTTTAATTATGTTATTTCCTCAGTATGCACTTCCATCCTGCCTTTCAAACTCCATAAGTTCCTCTTTTACTATCTCTGATAAATATACAACTAACACAGATGTTATGTAACTATTCCCTACAATATCCCATTGTATTTCTAGCAGGGCAGGTCTGTTACTCTGATTCTAAATCTCAGGAAAGTAAAATGGAATCCCAAGAATACTGATTGAGTCCAAGGTTAACTAGTCACATGGTTGATAACAAAAGTTGGTTGCAAGTCCAGTATTCTTCCCCATTATGTAATTTATTAACTTTAATGCATTATAATTAATAAATTAATCAAAACAATAGCTCAAAAATACAAAAAACTGGTGGCATTTACTTCTAGTGCTGAAATTTTATATGCAAGGGAACATAATGCCATAATGTAGACATACCACTAAAATAGATATGGAACTATCTAGTATAACTTGGTTTTTAGACATATTATCAATTATCTCCTACCAGATATCTGGTAAGTTTTAAGGAATATTATACTTGCATTATATATTCTGGTTTTCTCTTCTTTTTAATAATTAAGACCAGCACCTGCAATTGTGTAGTGAAAATATTATAGACATTATTAATCATCATGCATCCCTCACTGAAGACTAAGGTCAAAATGCACGGTCCCCACTGTACAGAATTAATTGAAATGAAATGGGAACAATTTACTACAGACACATTACTGCTGAAGATTAAAATGCAGTAGAACAATATTGATCAATAATCTATAACTTCACAATATACAAAAGAAATATGAACATTTACATGGTAAATTTAGTCTTTAACCTCAGATATAAAAATATGCATATATTTTTAATAAGTTAGTCTCTGAAGAATCTGCCAGTGAGATAAAATATGCTTTGCAGCTTTTTTTCTAAATTCCCTTCTCTACCAAGCCCCAAGCTAAGTCACTAAATAAAACAAATAAATAAACAAAACAAGGGGGAGAGAGAGAGAGATTAACGTAGGGACTGGTATGACTCCACATCTTGACAAAGCAGGATAAATTGTATTCCCCAAATTATAATAGTTAACCAAATCCTTTGTCCCCTACTAAAGCTGACAAACAGGCTGGAATAACTTGTTAACAGATAAAATATGATAAAGAAAACTAAATGGGACACAACAAAAGGGGAATAAGATTGCCTAGGGATAAAAGTAGACAGTGGACAGTGTGGCTCGGATAATGAACTTCAGTAAATCACAAAACTGCTTTAAGTTAAATATACTGAGTTTACAAATTATGCACTTAGAAAAAAATGCATGAGTTTATTTGTAAAATGTTAAGGGTTTGGTTGTTTCTTTTATCTTGTTTTGCAGCACAGAGCAAGTACCAGATAAGATCATTGGTTTGCAAAATGGGGATGCACAGTACCTAGAAGAACAAAGAGTGAGAAGGCAGTGGTCTTGGATGATGATTTATATCAGATATCATGCCCAGAATTCTGAGTTGAGAGGAACATCGAATGGTGAAAGGAACATGTGATTTGGTAGAAGAAGATCCAGACTTGAGTCTTAACTGCAGCAGTTTCTGTCATTCTGTACTCAAACAAGTCAGTAGGACATTTAAAATAAAATTATGGGTGAGAAAGTGTTGTTGTTATTTTTAATGCACAGTATAATATAGTTGGAGAATTTAATGGTTACATTTCTGCATAGGCTTTGGATTTAGAAACATGTATATATGAGGGGCACCTGGGTGGCTCAGTTGGTTAAGCGACTGCCTTCGGCTCAGGTCATGATCCTGGAGTCCCGGGATCGAGTCCTGCATCCGGCTCCCTGCTCAGCGGGGAGTCTGCTTCTCCCTCTGACCCTCCCCCCCTTATGTGCTCTCTCTCTCTCTCTCTCTCTCATTCTCGCTCTCAAATAAATAAATAAATAAATAAATAAAATCTTAAAAAAAAAAGAAATGTGTATATATGAATCCTAACTCTATCACTTGCTAGCTATAAAGTTTTGTTGAAGGAAATGAAATTATCTGGGCCTAAAATTCTTTATCTATAATATAAGGATAAAAAAAAAAAACCTCAAAATCAATTCAAGGATGAATGTTTATACAGAACTAATCTCAATGTGTGGTACTTATATATGTTCAATAAGTCTTGGTTATTTTTATATTCTAATACCCAGTGCTTAAGACATAGCAATATCCAGCAATAATTTATTGTAGCATTGTCTCTTCCAATTTTTAGATATTTTTTGAGCTATCTTACTATCTTTCTCATCAGTACCCCTTCTTACAATGAAATTATTTCTCTTTCTCTTCTTTTAATGTTTTGTTTCTTTATTTAATGGTCTTATTTCAGGGATTGAAGATAAAAATGTCTGAGAATTCCCAAAGGGATGTAATATGTAAACAGGAAGGCCTTTTTATGAAATGTGATTTAAAATACACTAAAACACTATTTTCTTTTTTTTTTATTTTTTAAAGATTTTATTTATTTACTTGACAGAGAGAAACACAGCGAGAGAGGGAACACAAGCAGGGGGAGTGGGAGAGGGAGAAGCAGGCTTCCCGCCGAGCACTAAGCCTGATGCGGGGCTCAATCCCAGGACCCCGGGATCATAACCCGAGCCGAAGGCAGACGCTTAATGACTGAGCCACCCAGGCGCCCCTAAAACACTATTTTAACGTAGCTGATGTCAAACTTCTGATGACTAGCACAACTTTCTAGAGTAAAAAAAATAGACTAACTAGACTTCCTCTTTCTTTAATTTAAAAGGATAATTAATTAGTAAACTTGTTAATGTATAGATTATTAAACTAATATAGACGTGAGGTAGTCTAATATGATGGTCACTTGCAGTGACAAATGGTCCCCACCTAAAATTTGGTTCAGATGTAGAGATTTCTAATGCCACACATACGCCAAGAACTGCAGGGAAATCAGCAACAATTTTAGTTTAGGAAGTAGAATAATGAAACAACATATCCACTAACAAACTGACCATGATAAGGCCTGGAATTCTACTGTCAGTATTGTTCCCCTTATGCCCAGTGCTTTAATAGCTATTTTTTAAATTATTTTCTTTATTTTATTAAATTTTTTATTTTAATTCCAGTATAGTTAACATACAGTGTTATATTAGTTTCAGGTATATAATATAGTTATTCAACAATTCTATACATTGGGGCACCTGGGTAGCTCAGTCAGTTAAGCATCTGACTCTTGATTTCAGCTCAGGTCATGATCTTAGGGTTGTGGGATCAAGCTCCACATTGGGGTCCTCACTCAGTGGAGAGTCGGCTTCTCTCTCTCTCTCTCTCCCTTTCCCACTCTGCCCTCCCCTGCTCCTGCTCTCACACTCTAAATAACTTAAAAAAAATTCCATACATTATCAGTGCTCATCATGCTAAGTTTGCTCTTTTAATCCTGATCACCTAATTCATCCATTCTCTCACCAATCCCTCCTCTGCTAACCACCGGTTTGTTCTCTAGGGTTAACAGTCTGGTTCTTGGTTTCTCTCTCTCTCTCTCTCTTTTTTTTTTCCTTTGTTCGTTAGTTTTCTTTCTTCAGTTCCACGTGAGATAATATGGCATTTGTCTTTCTCTGACTACTTATGTCGCTTAGAATTATACTCTGTAGCTCCATCCACATTGTTCCAAGTGGCAAGATTTCATTCTGTTTTAGATCTAATATTCCACTGTGTATATATATATATATATATAT
>NW_027397069.1:33257188-33409387 GCF_003265705.2 Callorhinus ursinus
TATATACCACCTCTTCTTTATCCATTCATCTATTAGTGCACATTTGGGTTGCTCCCATAATTTGGATATGCAAATAATGGTGCAATAAACTTAGGGGTGCATGAATCCCTGTGAATTAGTGTTTCTACATTTTGAGGGGTAAATACACAGTAGTACAATTACTGGATGGTATGGTGGTTCCCTTTTAAACTTTTTGAGGAATCTCCATAGTGTTTTCCAGAGTGGCTGCGAGTTTGCATTCCCAAAAACAGTGCACAAAGGTTCCTATTTCTCTATATCCTGTCCAACACTTGTTGTTTCTTGTGTTTTTGATTTTAGCCATTCTGACAGGTGTGAGGTATTATCTCACTGTACTTTTGATTTGCATTTTCCTGACGATGAGTGATGTTGAGCATGTTTCCATGTGTTTGTTGGCCATCTGGGTATCTTTTTTGGAGAAATGTCTGCTCATGTCTTCTGCCGAGATTTTAATTAAATTATTTGGTTTTTGGGTGTTGAGGTATAGATATATTTTGGACGGTAACAGTTTACCAGAGATACCGTTTTCAAAAATCTCTCCCATTCAGTAGGTTGCCTTTTAGTTTTGTGACTGTTTCCTTTGCTGTGCAGAAGCTTTTTATTTTGATGGAGTCCCCACAGTTTATTTTTGCTTTTGTTTCCCTTGCCCCAGGAGACATATGTAGAAAAAAGGTGCTACGTCAGATGTTGGAAAAATTACTGCTTATGCGCTTTTCTAAGATTTTTATAATTTCAGGTCTCCATTTAGGTCCTTAATCCACTTTGAATGTATCTTTGTGTATGGTGTAAGCCACTGATCCAGTTTCATTCTTCTGCATGTTGCATTCTTTGCAGTTTCATTCTTTTCCATTTCTCCCAACACCATTTTTTGAAGAGGCGTTTTTTCCCATTGCATATTCTTTCCTCTTTTGTCAAAGATTAATTGACCATATATATAAATGTGGGTTTATTTCTGGGCTTTCTATTCTATTCTATTGATATATGTACCTATTTTTTTTTTAACCAGTACCATACTGTTCTGATTACTACAGCTTTGTAGTATAACCTGAAATCTGGAATATAATACATCTAGCTTTGCTTTTCTTCTTCAAGATTGCTATGGCTATTTGGGGTCTTCTGTGGTTCCATACAAATTTTAGTATTGTTCGTTCTATGAAAAATGTTGTTGGTATTTTGATAGGGATTGCATTAAATCTGTAGATTGCTTGGGGTAGTATGGATATTTTAACAATATTTATTCTTCCAATCCATGAGCATGGAATATATTTCCACATTTGTGTCATATTCAATATCTTTCATCAGTGTTTTGTAGTTTTCAGAGTATAGGTATTTCACCTCCTTGGTTAAGTTTATTTCTAGGGATTTTATTATCTTTGGTGAAATTGTAAATGGGATTGCTTTCTAAATTTCTCTTCCTGTTGCTTCATTATTAGTGTATAAAAATGCCACAGGTTTCTGTACATCGATTTTTGTATCTTGCAATCTTACTGAATTCATTGATAAGTTCTAGTATTTTTTTGGTGGTGTCTTTAGGGTTTTATATATATGGTATTATGTCATCTGCAAACAGCAAAAGTTTGACTTCTAACTTACCAATTTGGATGCCCTTTATTCCTTTCTCTTATTGATTTCTGTGGTTAGGACTTCCAGTACTATGTTAAGTAATAGTGGTGAGAGTGAGTGGACATCCCTGTCTTGTTCCTGACCATTGAGGAAAAGCTCTCATTTTTTTCCCACGTAGGGTGGTGTTAGCTGTGAGATTTTCATGTATGGTCTTTATTATGTTGAGGTATGTTCCCTCTAATCCTACTTTGCTGAGGGTTTTTATTCATGAGTGGATGTTACACTTTGTCAAATCTTTTTCTGCATTTATTGAAGTGATCATATGGTTTTTATCCATTCTTTTATTGAAGTGATGTATCATGTTGATTAACTTGTTATTAAACCACCCTTGCATCTCAGGGATAAATCCTTCATCATGGTGAATGATTTTTTAAAAATGTATTATTGGGTTTAGTTTGCTAATATTTTCTTGAGGATTTTTGCATCTATGTTCATCAGAAATTGGCCTGTAGTTCTCTTTTTTCATAGTGCCTTTATCTGTTTTTGATATCAAGATAATGTTGGCTTAATAGAATAAATAAAGAAGTTTTCCTTCCTCTTCTATTTTTTTTGGAATAGTTTGAGAATAGGTATCAACTCTTCACTAAATGTTTGTTAGAATTTGCCTGGGAAGCCATCTAACCCTGGACTTTTGTTTGCTGGGAGCTTTTTTTTTTTTTTTTTTAAGATTTTATTTATTTATTGGAGAGAGAGAGAATGAGAGAGAGAGAGAGCACATGAGAGGGGGAAGCAGGCTCCCTGCTGAGCAGGGAGTCCGATGCGGGCCTCGATCCGGGGACTCCAGGATCATGACCTGAGCCGAAGGCAGTCGCTTAACCAACTGAGCCACCCAGGCGCCCTTTTTTTTTTTTTTTTAAAGATTTATTTATTTATTTTGGAGAGACAGAGCACGAGTGGGAGGGGCAGAGGAAGAGGGAGAAAGAATCTCAAGCAGACTTCATGCTGAGCATGGAGACTGATGTGGGGCTCCATCTCATGATCCTAAGATCATGACCTGTGCAGAAATCAAGAGTCAGACATGTTAGCAACTATACCACCCAGGCACCCCATGCTGCGAGTTTTTTGATTACTGATTCATTTCATTTGCTGTTAATAGGTCTGTTCAAATTTTCTATTTCTTCCTGATTAAATTTTGGGCAGCTATATGTTTGTAAAAATTCATCCATTTCTTCTAGATATCCAATTTGTTGGCATATAGTTTTTCATAAATATATATAGTTTTTCATAATATAGTCTTACAGTCTATTATATATGTGGTGTCAGTTGTTATCTCTCCCTTTTCATTTCTGATTTTATTTATTTGAGTCCTCTCTCTCTTTTTTTCCAATGAATCTGGATAAAAGTTTATCAATTTTGTTGATCTTTTCAAAGAACCAGGTGCTGGTTTCATTGCTATGTTCTATCCATATTTTGTTGTTATTTTTTGTTTATTTTTGCTCTAATCTTTATTATTTTTCCTTCTACTAGTTTTGGGTTTTGTTATTCTTTTCCTAGTTCCTTAGATGTAAGGTTAGATTGCTATTTGGGATTTTTCTTGCTTCTTTAGGTAGGCCTGTATTGGTATAAACTTCCCTCCTGTATCAGCTTTTGCTGTATCCCAAAGATGTTGCACCATTGTGTTTTCATTTTCATTTGTCTCCGTGTATTTTTTTATTTCATCTTTGATTTCTTGGTTGACCCATTGATTGCTTAATACCATGTTGTTTAGCCTTCATGTATTTGTGTACTTTCCAGGTTTTTTTTCTTATGGTTGATTTCTAGTGTCATAGCACTGTGGTCACAAAAGATGCATGGTATGATTTCAGTCTTTTTGTTGAGACTTGTTTTCTGGCCTAACATGCATTCTGTTCTAGAGAATGTTCCATGTGCACTTGAAAAGAGCATGTATTCTGATGTTTTAGGATGGAACTTTCTCAATATATCTGTTAGATTCATCTGGTCCACAGTGTCATTCAAAGCCACTGTTTCCTTGTTGATTTTCTTTTTGGATGATCTATCAATTGATGTAAGTGGGATGTTAAAGTCCCCTACTATTATTGTATTACTATCAATGATTTCCTTTATGCTTGTTATTAAATGCTTTATGTATTTGGGTGCTCCCATGTTGGCTGCATAAATATTTACAATTGTTATATCTTCTTGTCAGACTGTACTGTTTATGATTATATAGTGTACTTCTTTGTCCCTTATTATGGCCTTTGTTTTAAAGCCCATTTTGTCCAATATAAGTATCAATACTCTGGCTTTTTTTCACTTCTACTTGCATGATAAATGTTTCTGCATACCTTCACTTTCAGTCTGCATGTGTCTTTAGGTCTGAAATGAATCTCTTGTAGGTAGCATATAGATTGGTCTTAATTTTTTTATCCATTTCATCACCTTATGTCTTTTAATTGGAGCATTTAGTCTGTTTACATTCAAAGTATTTATTGGTATGTGTGTATTTATTGACATTTTGTTACTTGTTTTATAGTTGTTTTTGTAGTTCTCTGTTCCTCTCTTCTCTTGCTCTCTTCTGTCATGATTAGTTAGCTTTCTTTAGCAAAGTACTTGGCTTACTTTTTATTTTTTCCATATCTAATATTTTATTTTATTTTTTTTATTTCTGGTTACCATTTGGTTTATGTATAACATCTTTTGCGTATAGCAGTCTCTATTAGCTGATGGTCACTTAATTTTGAATTCAGTCTTTACTTCTCTCTCCTTCACATTTCAGATATTTGGGTCATATTTTACATCCTTTCATTTTATACTTCTCTAGACTGATATTTATGGATATACTTGTTTTGTTGTTGTTGGGGGTGGTGGTTGTGGTTGTTTTTTTGGGGGGGTTAGTTTTGTTTGCCTTCTATTTTTCTTACTCTTACTCTCTTACTTACGGTTTTTGTTTTCTACTCACAGAGTCCCCTTTAACATTTTTGCCCCTTAACAAATTTTTTAGGGCTTGTTTAGTAATCATTAATTGTTTTAACTTTTGTTTGTCTGGGAAACTATCTCTTCTTCTATTCTGAATGATAGCTTTGCTGGATAGAGTATTCTTGACTGCAGATTTTTCTCTTTCAGTGTGTTGAATATATCATGCCACTCCTGGCCTGAAAAATCAGCTGATAGCTTTACGAGATTTCTTTTGTATATAACTATTTTCTCTTCTCTTGAAACCTTTAAAATTCTTTATCACCATTTTTTTTTTGCCACTTTAATTACTATGTTTCTTGGTGTGACCTCCTTGGGTTGAATTTATTGGGGGATCTTTGTGCCTCCTAGATCTGAATCTCTGTTTCCCTCCACAGGTTTGGAAAGTTTCCAGCTATTATCTCTTCCAATATACTCTCTGCCCCCCTTTCTCTCTCTTCTCATTCTGGGAACCCTAAAATGCAAATGTTATTACACTTGATGGTGTCATTGAGTTCTTTATGTCTGTTCTCATTATGCAGTGTTGTATCTCACCTTTTCGGCTTGACTGCTTTCCATTACTCTGCTCTTACACATATCCTTATACATTTCTCTGCTTCCTGTAGCCTGCTATTTACACCATCTATAGTATTTTTAATTTTATTTATTGAGTTCTTCATTTCTGATATGTTGTTTTTTATCTCTTTGTCAAGGGTCTCACTGATGTCTTCCACATTTTACTGAAGTCCGGTGAGTACCTTTATGACCATTACTTTATATTCTCTGTCAGGCATATCACTTAATCCTGTTCTGCGAAGACCTCCGAGGCAGTTCATTTTGTCCTGTTCTTTCATTTGGGACATATTCCTCTGCCTCTTCATTTTGTCTACCTCTTTATGTCTGTTTCTCCAGCAGGCTTGAAGTGCGCAAGTCCTTAGGAGAATTCAAGAGTAGGGCACACTGCTAGCAAGTTAGGTAGCAAACGTCTGTGTAGCCCTAACTCCTGAAGATGGCTTTGTCTTTAAGCTAGAGGATGGGGGAGGAAAACAATGCCTGCCAGCTCTTTTGTTCCCAGAGAAGTCTCCCAACATGCTCCAAAATCCATACAAACAGATCTCCCTCCCATGTTCCCCAGGCATTGTGAAAACTGGTGTTTCTATGTTGCTCTGTGTGGGTTGTTGTCTCTTTAAGAATGGGGACCCAGATACACTCAACCTCCAGACTGGCCTACTGCTGAGTCAGTTGACTTTTTTTTTTTTTTTTTTGTAAACATTTATTCTCTTGAACTGAAAACGGCTTGCATCAGCTTAAAGCTACAGGCTCCAAGTACTGCTGGTTATACGAACTCAGGGAATGTGGCCCCTCTGGTTTTCAAAGCCAGATGTTACAGGGATTTGTCATCCCATTTGGGCTCCTGGTGCTTTCCCTCTCCATAGCCACAGCTTCCTCCCTCCTGTGGGCAGCTCCTGACCCTGGTTCCTGCCCTTTCTAAACTGTCAGACGCAGTACCTTCTCTACATTTAGTTATGGATTTTGTCCTGCCAGTCTTCTGATTACTCTCTAATGTATTTACTCAGATGTGAGTGATATCTAATTGTAAACGTGGGATGGGGTGAGCTTAGGGTCCTCCTACTCCACTATCTTCCCAAGCTCCTCTGCTTTAATAGCTATATTAAAAAATGTGAATAGCTCAGTTAAAATAGTATCAGTGGTTTTAATTTTGAAAAAATTGCAGAGTTTAAGGCATGAGAGTTAAGAGATAGAAAAGGAAGAGCATCTTTGGGAGGAAAAGAGAAAAATAATTGGGAAGCTTAAAGAAACCAAAACAATTTGATAATTGAGCAAATACAGGATCAACAACTTAAATCAGACTTAGATGAATCAGAAACCTTAGCATCAATCTTTATGAAGCACTTTCAACAATAAAGATGATAAAGAAAGAAGCTCATATGAAGCAGAGATGGGGCAGGAACACTAAGACCTATCCAGTTTTTTTCTTCCTGCATTAGAACTGTTCCTTTGGCTTAGAAGAGATAAAAATCTCTAAATGATGTTTGTGAGAGCCCTCACATAGTCGGGTGCATTTTTAGTATTATTTATATCCTAGAATATTGAATAGCTTATGTGACGTTCTCCAGAAAACCAGTTCCATAGATTCTGCATTCTGTTTACTGTAATTGACCTATACAGGAACATCTTGCCAAGGATATTTCATAGATAAATTCTTTCTCCAAGCAAGTATCCTCATTTGTCTACTTATGAAGGAGTCCTATTTATAAGGAGATAAAATTTAGCCACTTGTCATCTTTTCTTTTCCCTGGGGGCATCCTACTGGTGAAGGGAGTCAGTGGATCATAAAACAGGGAATTTAAATCCTTTTCCCTACTAATACATCACAATTTTGCCTTCTTTTGGTACTTGTGCTTAAGGTTGCAAGAACAAAGACAAAACAAGAGACAGTAACTTGAAAAACAAGACCTATATTAAATTTGGAGATTAAAAAAACATAAAAATGGAACTGAAGAAATCTGATCTGTTCTATCTATAAACTCAAAAGTATTCTTTCTTGGTTTTTCATTACTCTGTTTCCCTCTCCATGTCTTCAGTTCCTTCTACAACATCTAGAGAGAGGGTAAATAATTTGCCCAAGATAACCCATTAGTTATGCTATTTAATGGTTAAACAACACAAAACTCTAGGTCTTCTAAATTAGAAAAAATATATGTATATATTGTCAGCTTTTTCTCTTCACTGAAATACTTCATATGTTATTATCTCAATCTTGCAAACCAAATTATAATAATTATTTAAAAAAATTCATCCAGAATCTAACATAGCCATCACCATGTTAGATTCTGAGGACACAATGTAGAGCAAACTATATGCCCTGCCCTCAAAGGTAGAAGTTTATTGTATTTGTAAAAAATAGAGTTGTAAGCCAAAAACATGGAGGCACATTCAAGGGGACTGTACCCCAAGTCTTTGTGGTCACTGAAGGTTTCCTGAAACCTGAAGATAGTCAGAAAAAGGATGGGGAAAACAATTCATGCATATAGAGTAACAAATACATAGACTTAAAAGTGAGATGGGAAGATCAATGTATTAGTATTTGTTCAATATAGATTGAAAAAATATGTGAAGAAAGAGAAAGTGTGAAGTGAGAATGGACAAGTAATAAGAAGTTAAATATTAAAAAGGCTTGAATAAAATGCCAAAGAGTTGGGAATTTATTCTGTAATCAACTTGTAGCCTTTGGGTTAAGCATCACAATGTCATGACCAAATTTATTTCTTAGGGCATAAAGTAAACCTCCTGTCATCAAATACATAAATGAGCCACTGGGTTAAATACAATTAAATAGAATTCTTTAATCCACAACTTCATTGTGTTATTAATGTGTTGACATTCATTACCAATGTCACAGAGGGAGATTTATTATGTAGTGTTTATTAAATTCACTTGACCATGGACTTCTCCATCCTCTCCCAAGATTACTATTGCCAAGAATTAGTGTTTCCCACTTTATGAGAGAATTGGTTGTTACTACAATATAGAAATAGATGCAACAGAAACAAAACTGGAATCAAGAAAATCAGAAAAGAGTCTGTTGCGGTAATCCAATCGAGAGATTTTAAAGGGATGCACTAAGATATTGGGGTTTGAAAGACAGTAAGGATGTGGAATTTAGAGGAACAGAATAATCTCCAAAGGGAACTGGCATAGGTTATTTGAAATACCTTTCCAGATAATTTGATAACCCCCCCCAACACCCCCAAGAATCACTCTTCAAGGCCTGATACAACTTTATAGGTACCAGATTGTAATCATGACTCGTTATCTTGGCCAACCTTGAGATAAAAAGTAACATCCAATAAACTAGTCATGTCTAGACACATTGACATCTACATCTAGACAAAGGTCTTATTCTCATTCTGTCACCCGTCTTTGTTTTCCAGCTTCAGTTTCTTATCTGAGATGTATAATTCTTCCCTTCATCCTTCAGAAGAAACTAATTTGGCTTTAACCTTGCAATCCCATCCAGTTTGCCATAATACAGTGCAGTAATCATAGAAATGGCAAAGCCAAATAACAAATAGTAACAAAGAAGGCATTAATTATGCACAGTGTGCTGTGGTGTTAAACAATTTAGTCATGCTGGCTCTACTGTCAAAAGAGATTTTTTTTGGGGGGGTGGTGTTGTACATAATATTAAATAATTTCTTATACTTTTTATCATGGATTACAGCAAAGTACCCTGAGTTGGTAGGTTGCTGATCTAAAAGAAATATGACAAAAATTTAGTGAGTCAAAGAATCAACAGGATGCATAAGTAAAAATGAACTGTAAAATTGTGACCCCCACTGAATTCACACTTTTGATTTTTCTTCTTGTCACATATGATATTGCTAAGATACAGAAAAATGAAGGAAGAAAAAAGATACATTTCATTCTGATAAATACTGAGAAAGCTATTTTGAGGTTAATGCATTGTTACTATTTAAAGTTTAAAACATGGTGTGCTTTTAAAAAAGTAATTAAGATTCTAAAAGAGTAAAAACAAGTGCCTGAATTTCTAAAATGAGCACAAGAATAAATGCAATGGGGCATTTTGTGGCAAAACTGTAATAATAATTTCAATATTTAAAAAATATCTTTTCCCACTGTTGAACAAATAGGTCACATCTGAAAGACAGGGGAGAAAGCAGCTTCTAACCACATATTTATTTTGTTTTACAGATACCTTCATTTTAAAACTGTATTTCGTTGTAAAGTGCTCTTCAGAGTACTATTCCCTCAGAGAAATTATTCATAAATGGCACTAATGAGTGTCAAGCTGCATTTCAAGGCATTTTGAAAATTGTCCTATTAATTAATGGTGTAATTAAGCTTTTGTCAGTGACATATCATATTTCTGACAGGAATAGATGGCCTGTGTAAGTCAGTGCCAGGCAGCCATCCAGGCAGCCACTGCGTATAATGGATGGTAGCAATTTAGCGCAGGTTTACAGTGATGGGACCACCTACGTGAGGGAGGCTGGCAACTTGCATACACAAACAGTGCTTTGCACTGTACTTCGGGAAATAACTGTAGCTAAGATTGATGTGGCCCCCTCCATAGGATGACACATTAGCCTTTTACCATTAAACCATAAATAGTGTTTCTCTGAGCTTTTGTGACAAAAATGTCAATTAGCTTCCAAATTTCATTTTCATTTAATTTTGTATTCTAATGCCATTTGCATACTAATGTGAACATGGTGCAGAACTGTTAGGTTATAATACCTCACCAAAGCTAATAAGATGTAATACACACTTATTGAGGGTAATAGTTATATATATTTGAATGCCCCCCCACCTCAACTCATCTATTTGTGTGAGAGGTATGCCACTATTTAATGTCTGTTGGCATTATGTGTCACATACAGTAAGATTTAAACTTGCGTACAGAAAAATTTTTTAAAAAACAACTATAATTGAAAGAGAAGAAAGATCTAAGTATACTGGCATCAGCACAATTCAATATAAATCATTTTATTCTGGTACTCCCTCTGCAATAGATCTCTATTAATTTTACTATTAATAATTTACATTCTGGATCCAGTTATCATGGTCCAAAAATTGAAAAAAATCAAATACAATGATGGAATTTCCTTGGTAGAAACATTTCACTTCAGTGAAGCTCACAGGCTTAGAATGACTTTTTTACAGAAATAACTATTTTTTCTCAATTTTTTATATTTTATGGTTCTTAATAAATTATTTTTTATTTTAAAAAATAAACTTTCATAAAAACTTACAAACATGTATTTTAATTTATATCATCTACATTTATGGCCCTTAGTTTTCCAAATATCTTCCAAGGTTTAAAGAGAATTGTAACATGGCTAATTGGCACTACTTCAGAAATCCATGTTACCATATTTAGACTCAGACATTTTAAAGCAGAAAAAAGGACATTAAAAATCACCCAGTTCAACCCACTTCATTTTACAGATGAAGAAACGGAAGCTTGAGAGATTATATAAGTTGTCCAAAGTCATGCATCTAGTAAGTGGCACAGAGAACTAAGACCTGACAAGTTCCTAAGAAGAACACATTTTTTTTCCAGAGGTTGTTTTCAAAGTCAGTTTTTTTAAAGATAGCAGTTTAGCTTTAAATGGAAATACAAAGATTAAATAAGCAAGATGACCGAGACAAAGGGAAAGAGGAAAAGAAGAAAAAAGCAGCAAAAGAGGGGAGGGAGGGAAGAAGGAAAGAAGGAAAGGAATGAGGGAGGAGACAAAAAAAAAATGTATGATGTTGTAAGGAACGAAATATGATGAAGGAAATATGAAGAACGAAATAAGGAACGAAGTATGATGTTGAAATAACGAAATGTTATTTCAATCCTTTAAGATGCCTCATCAATTTGACAAAGTGTACTACTTGTCTTTTGAGACGTGGATTGATTACATAACATTACAAAGTAAATCCCTAACTTACAAATGAGGTGTGTTCCAGAATTTTATTCTGCAACTTATATTTTAAACAATTTTACTCATAGGAACAAGGTTATACCAGGTCTACACTCAATAGTTTACATAACCTATAGTGGACCTTAAACACTCGTAGTAAGAAATACCAAATACCAGGAATAATAATCACTTTGACACTTGGAATGCAGAGTTAAGAGGAAATTCTAGCAGGCTCAGATATGTGGGTTATAGGCAACCTAATAGGTTAACAATCCCTCAAAGAAATATTCTCTAACGATTTGTCCCAAATTTAGAGAAAAGATCGAGCACTTGTGAGAAAAGGCAGAGAGGAAGGGTTGCTGATGGTAGCTTTGGCCTCTTAAATTGGTATGATTCAGCTTTGTTCTGAAATTTGGATATCAGCAAGTCAATGCCCTTCTTTTAACCCAATCCATCTTCTCTAGAAGGTAGTTTAGATTTTGTTACTTAAGCATTATTTCTTTGAAGAGTCTTATCACCCAATATAGGTTAGTAAAATATGTCCTCCAATCACACAGCACTTTCACTAATAGAAGTTTCTAGCAATGGCTTTAGCATCCTTTAGAACAATATTCAGGTTGTAGTCTTCTGTGTTATATTATGATCCTTAATTCTTTTTCATATATGGATTCATTTACTTCTCAAAGTTAGCCCATGCGGTAGACATTGGTATTATTGTCATTTTACAGATGAGGAAATTGAAGAACAAATGTTAAACAAGTTGACCAAAGTTACACAGCTAGGAGAAAGCAGAGATGAAATTAAACCATCTAGACCACTAGTTCTAAGAGTCACAGAGAGACAGTACCATCAATTGCCTGTTGGAAGGGGGAAAAGGTTAATAAATGTAGTGTTAAATTAGAGTAGGGCTGATGATTTTTCTTTTTATTACTGTTACCCATTTTCTATCTTCACACTTCTATGGAATAAAAAAGATCGTCATGGTAGAAACAGCAATTTATCACAAGGGGCAGGTGGAAAAGGTTTTTCCTCTTTCCCCTTTTTGAGGTATGGGGATCAAAAGTCAAAAGAAAATATTTTGGGAGAAAAAGAGGAACTCAACATCAGAGGGTTTTTTTCTCTCATCCTTTGATGATACCTTTGTGTTACAGATTGAATTATGTGCCCCTCCCCCAAAAAAGATATGTCAAAGTCCTAAACCCCAGTAACTCAGAATGTGACCTTATTTTAAAATAGGGTCTGTATAGAGGTAATCAAGCTAAAATAAAGTCATCAGGGTGGGGATGTGGACAGAGGCAAACATGAACATAGGCAGGATGTCATGTGAATATGAAAGCAGAGATTGGGGTGAAGCATTTATGGCCAAGAAACACCAAAGGTTGTAATAAACCACCAGAAACTAGAAGAGAGGTATAGAACGGATTCTCCCTCACAGCCTTCAGATGAAACCAACCCTGACACCTCAGAATTCTAGTCTCCAGAACTGGAAGACAATTAATTTCTGTTGTTTAAGCTACTCAATTTACAGTGCTTTGTTACAGCAGCCCTGAGAAACTAATACACCGTGAGACCCCACTCTTGAGTTCCACAGATGGGGGAAACCCACACAGGACATGGAGAAAGGGTGAGAGGAGTGAAAATCCTATGTCCATATGTGGAAGATATGAGTATTTCATGTGGCCATTGAATTAAGGCAGTTTTATTATGCAAAAATTAAACAAAATAATTTTAAAAACAAAGCAAAAAAATCTGCTGTTCATCTAGAATCCTAAAATTCAGTCAGTTTTATCCAAATTCTATCACTTTTTACTCCAACTATATCTATTATTTTTTAGTAAAAGTCTTTTCCTGACATCCACATCCATAGTATTGGGTGTAAATCTTACTCTATATTTGGGAATGTGATAGCGATCACAGTACTTCAATTTTTAAAACAACTTAAATCAGACTTGAGGCCTGTCCAATCTGAATCTTAGAATATTCGTTATCAGTTTTATGATTAAGTAAAGTTTGGAGGATGGGGAGCATCTTTCTGGGAACTCACAAGAATGTGGGATATTTATTCAGAAACAGAAGACTGTTAGCCTTTAGTCACTGATACCTGTATTTTCCAAGCCTAAATAGTTCTTTGAAAGAGGAGGTTAAATGGTTTACCTGCCTCTCTTGAGCAAAACAAATTTTGCTGAATTTGAGCAACACATATATTATTTCCATCTGATGTCCTTTCAGCTCCCAGAGTACCACCAGAAGACAGATTTGCACCAGGATCTGGGATCAGCAGACTAGTGCCCCTTTTTTCTATCTTGAAGGTCCCTCTCTCCATCTAGTGGCTTCCAGCAAACCAGGACTTACCCTTTGCATAAATCCCCTCACATAGCTAGCTTTGCTTTAGAAATCTCTCCTGAAGGAAACTGTCCTGGGAAGGGACTGGGGCCTTAAGAAGAAAGTAGGAAGTGAAAACATAAAAACAGTGAAATATCCTGTCACACCCCCTATTTCATTGTCTGCTAGATGTCTCCACTTCTAAGAGTAAAGAGCTACATAAAATCAACAGAACCTAAAAGAACTCCTCACACAGCACCAACTCCACTTACCAAGGCAATACCAATTTGTCTCCATATCACGTTGGGCACTGCAATACACCCAGTTCCCTAAAGCCGAGACCTACTTTTATCCTTGACTCTTGCTTTATCTAATTCCCACATCCCAGGAAAAAAAAAAAAAAAATCCTCCCTCTGCTACCTCCTTCATAAATCTGTGTTAATTGCACCCATTGCCAGTACCTTAGGGAATCATTATTCTTGATTGGGTCCTGCACCACATGAACCACTCAACACCTAAGCCTACCAACAATACTATTCAAGAGCTTATAACAACTCCTTAAATGGTCTCTGGGCTTCAAATGTTGCCTCTCCAATCCATTTTCCACATTTTGTTGTTTTAAAACACCAAATTTGACCAGAACATTACTTTGCCTAGGACTGCAGAATGGCTTTTATGATTTTCAGGGTTAAATCCAAAACTTCTTATAATGCCATGCAAGGTCCTTCATTATCTGGTTCCTGGTTACTTCCATACTTTTCTGTCTTACCACTATTTTTCTCCCTACCCTACTCACATACTCCATAACTCATGTCTCAGATTTACTGAAATTTTTTCTTTTTTTTTTTTTTTTTGGAGAGAGAGAGAACAAACATGCTCTTGGACCACGAGCAGAGGAAGGAGGGGCAGAGGGAGAGGGAGAGAGAATCTTAAGCAGGCTCCATGCCCAGGGCAGAGATCATGACCCTGAGATCATGACCTGAGCCAAAATCAAGAGTCGGATGCTTAACTAACTGAGTCACCTAGGCACTCCTGAATTATCTTTATTATAAGCATTTTCTGGAATTTCTCTTGCTTCTAAGCTTTTGAAATGCTATCCTCTCTGGAGTGTTCCTCACTAACCCACTTACATCTCTATCTCATTTTGTCTCACTTCATTAACAACATTTCACCCTTCAAAAATCAATAAAAACATCACTTCTTTTGGAAGTTTTCCTTGAACTCTTAACATTCTGGGTTAGAAGAACCTCGTATGTGCTCAGATCATTCTGTGTCTTCTCATTATTGCATCAAGCTGTGTTATGATTATCTGTTCACTTGTCCATCTTCCTCAGCTAGATTATAAACCCTTCCAGAAAATGATATCCTATTAATCACTGCATCCCTGGTGTCTTACAGAGTTTTGTCATTTAGCAAGTGCTAAGTGTTGAACAACTGATTGAATACCCCAGGGGCATATGTGAGTGTTACACAGGTAATTCAGGAACTGCCTATTAAACTTCCTTTATTACCATCTCTTTGTAAGAAATCTTAACACTACTCTATCAAAATAGTTGAAATAGATAAACAAATAAATCATTTCTAAGAATTAAAAAAAAGGAAAGGAGATACCATGTCTAATATAAAGAGTTTATTGTTGGGGCGCCTGGGTGGCTCAGTCATTAAGTGTTTGCCTTCGGCTCAGGTCATGGTCCCAGGGTCCTGGGATCGAGCCCCACATCGGGCTCCCTGCTCAGTGGGAAGCCTGCTTCTCCCTCCCCCACTCCCCCTGCTTGTCTTCCCTCTCTCTCACTGTGTCTCTCTCTGTCAAACAAATAAATAAAATCTTTAAAAAAAAATCAAGAGTTTATCATTATTAATCTTGCTTTTTTGTGTGGTTTAGAACCCAAAATAACTTTATTATACAAAAGTCTTGCAGGATGACTTTCTAGACATTCAGTAATGATCAGTTCTGCACTAAATGCATAAAAAGAGCTCGGTATCCATTTGGTGAATATCTAATATGTTTAAATTAAATTGGCAACTCATTATAGCGACTAAGACATAGAATTACTTTGTCATAAATTATAGGTAATCTGTATTTTCACATTAACTCTATTACCAGTAATAGAGTTTTAATGTGGTACTTACACTTTGATAAAAGAGAAATCATGTTGGCACTAGAAATATGTAAGACATGGATAGAGAAAAAATGGGGAAGTTAGAGGAGAAAAGGAATGAAAGATGTGGAGGAGAGTGAAGAATTAAAAAACCAGAATGACTAAAAATATAGCAATAAAGAAAGGGAGAAAGAAAACAGATAAATGGCAAAGAAGTAAGAGGATGGGTTGCAGAAATTGTGGGGAAGGAAAGAATAGTAAGAAAAGATGAAATAGGAAAAGAGAACACAGCAATATGAAATGTATGTGGATCACTGTTATACTGAGAAAATGAAATGATGCAAACACAAATGCACATACTATCCACATAAGTTTAAATAGGAAGTTTAACATGACTAGCAAACAGAAATGGGAAGAAATCAGATTACATTTTTGAACAATTTGATAGTGATTATCAAGAAGCTTATTCTATACCCTGAAAGCATGCTAAAAATTATAGTTATATTGGTTGTGCAAAGGAGTAAGGAGACAGCAGTGGGTAATGCTGTCAGGTTTGTATTTATCAAAGTGAATTCCATGTACCTTCCTTCTTGGTGCTGGGTTCTCTAGTAACAATATATATCCAGGGTGAGGGGAAGGGAAGATGTGCAACATACTCATTAGCTCAGACATTACCAAAAAACATGTACAGTGGTCCCATTTTATAGAAGCATTTTTCTCCTTAAGAACATAGTATTTTATTTCCCCAGTAGATTTTCTTTAAACCTATTTTATGTGTCTGCAGTAATGACTTTGGAATTCACTATTTGAAATCATGTTAGAGAATAAAGGAAAGCTTCTGTGGTGGATTTTAGGAATTGGACATTTTGGAGGCTCATATTGAAAATAATAAGGAAAAGGACTTTCCGACCCACTTCTTCTCTCTCATATTACTAATTTTAATTCTGTAGTATACAAAAATGGAAAATGCAAAGTACAAGCTTACAGAAGACAGAATAAATCACTATATCAAGAGAAAAAAGCTCCAGATAAACAACTGGAATAAAGCTCTAGATAAACTGATTGAGTGGCCTAACATATCACAAATTCAGAGACACTGCTGTTAAACTGGATTTCTATAAATATGGTTATTGGTTCAAGACCTTAACTTCAAACATTTGATAGAAGATGAAAACAGTCTACATTTTCAAATTTCCGTTCAAATTTTCAAAAATTCATAAACATATAAATGGGTCAAATTTGAGTTAGGAGTAAAATAACATTTGGAAAATTGTTCTTATTATCCTAAGAAGAATAAATATCAGTATGTCTACACAATATTAGTTGGGGATTAATTTAATATCATCAAAATTTTGTGTAAGAAAATTAATACCAACAGATACATTGGGTCCAAATCTTTCCTTTGACATGAGGAGACACAGTTAAGATAAATGTCTTTTGCTGGTTGGATGGGAGTGGAGTAAATAGGGTTTCTGGGAGGAAGGGATGTGAGATTATATACCAGTATTTGGTCATTGTACACTGGTCTTTCTTCTATACTTTCATTTACAAAAGGATTTGTGAGAAGGAAAACTCCTGGAAATACACACAAATACTGTATATAATGATCTTCTCACTCCCAACTCCCTAAAGATAGCCTACCTTTTTGTGCTCCAAGGGAAGAATTAGGATAAAAGAGAACCACAATATTTTTAAAATTATCCTGTCCTCTTGAGGAAGCATGAACATTAGCACATCAGCCGACAATGTGCTTGGGAGACTTTTTGGTCATAAGTATTCACTTCAGGATTAATTCTCTGACCATTCACCTATTTGTCATAGCTTCCTTAATTAAGGTCTTTAATTGAGGAAATAAATATATCATGATATTGAACAGGTACGCTTTCCAAAGCTTTTCCTCTAACCTAACTAGCTCTAACTTTTAAAATTATCATGCCATTAAAAGTAAGTTTCCACAGAAAATTAGAAAAGTAATCTTCCAGCATACTTACAACTTCTTAGGAACAATACTTTATTCATACGCATAGTTACTTTAAACTTTTTTTTTAAAAGATTTATTTATTTATTTTGAGAGACAGAAAGAGCAAGTGAGAGAGTGAGCATAGCGGGTGCACAGAAGGAGAGAGAATCTTAAGTAAACTCCACATTGAGCGTGGAGCCCAGTGGGGTCTCGATCCCACAACCCTGAGATCAGGACCTGAACGAAAACCAAGAGTTGGATGCTTGACCAACTCCACCACCCAGGTACCGCATACTTGCGGTCATTAATTAAAGACACACTTGTGCAATTCACTACTTTGGAAGTTCTGTGAATACTGGAAACATTTCTAGTTCATTTTTCATCCATTCATCTTTTTATTATGATGACTTACACAGTGCCTTTCAAATATTATATATAAAATAAATGCTTGCTGATTTAATGTGCTTAAATATAATGTAAACATAGCAAAACATCACCAGGTAAAATAGTCAATACTTAGTCTAAAATAAATTAGTAAATGATAGCCTAAAGATGATTTTTTAAAATCTGATATATTTTTTCATCCAAAAACTTTACTTAAGTCTTTGGGCAAATTGTTTCCAAGAATAATGATTAAAAAAATGAGGAATGTAAACAACTTTAGAGTACCACTTATTTTTCTAGAAATCAGATCTCAAGTCTTCACATGTCTCTGACATGGCTCTTTAGCCGGCAGTATTAATGGAGAAGAAACAATGATTTTAGTGATTAATACACACACATGCAACCTTTGAGCTGGGACAGGATGCTGCCTAGTGAAACTAAAGAATCAAAAACTTCACTCTGTAACAGCAAGTGTTGGGGAGGGTGTAGAGAGAAAGAAACACTCCTGCACTACTGGTGGGAATGTAAATTGGTACAGCCACTGTGGAGAACAGTACAGAAGTTCCTCAAATAATCAGAAATAGAAACATTGTGTCCACCAACAGATGAACAGATTAAAAAAATGTGATATATATATATATATATATATATAAAATGAATGAGATGGAATATTACACAGCCATATAAGGAATGAGATTGTGTCATTTGAGACAACATGGATAAACCTAGAAGGTATTATGTTAAGTGAAATAAGTCAGAGTAAGAAAGATAAATACCATATGATTCCACTCATAAATGGAATCTGAAAAAGAAAGGAAGGAGGGAAGGAAGGAAGATGGAAGGAAGGAAGGAAGGAAGGAAGGAAGGAAGGAAGGAAGGAAGGAAGGAAGGAAGGAAGGAAGGAAAAATAAACAAACAAAAAGCAGTATCATAACTATACAGAGAACAAACTGATGGTTGCCAGAGTGGAGGGGCATGGAGGGGCGGTGGGCAAAATGGGTGAAAGGGAGTGGGAGATACAGGCCTCCAGTTACGGAATGAGTAAATCACTGGCATAAAAAGCTGAGCATAAGGAATATAGTCAATGATACTGTAAAGCAATGTAATGGGACAGATGGTAGTTATACATGTGGTGAGCAAGCATAATGTATAAACTTGTGGAATCACTAAGTGGTACACTCAAAACTAATGTAATATTGCATGTCAACTATACTCAAGAAATAAAATAAGAATACTAAAACACAATGAAAAAAACTGCACTTTGTGTTATTGGCTAACTGGCAATAATGCATGTTATTTAAGGTCCTTCAAGAAGCAGAGACTAATATGGGATTAATACCCAACCAATTTATTAGGGAAAGTACCTGTAGGAGAAATTGACAGAGAGCTCAAGGAGACTGGGAGAGTTGTCAGACCATGATGTAGCTTTGATCCTTTGAAGAAAAGAGTGCAAAAGAGAATGTAGGATGAAAGAGTCTTAGACTGGAGTGTTGTTCTTAACACTTTTGACAAGGCCAAATGGGAATCCTTGAGGCAAAGTTACCCACTGGAGGCGTCCCACTTTCCTGGTAATGAGCCTTTCTTGGTATCGCTGCTAAGTTCAGTCAATGGTTGAGAGACACTGTGACAAATGTGGCCTCAGCACATTAGGTTATGTATTTCAGAAAGCAGTAACAGGAATGTCTGATTAATTATGATCCCCACAGTTGAAGATCTGAGAGCAACATTCACTTGGCTGCCACAGAAGGTAATGACACAATGGCTGTGATTGACAGTGTTTTTCAAATTTAAGGGGTGCCCTCAAGATTAAGCTATATTAACTTCTTAGTAAATCTACCCCTTCTCAAAAGAAAAACATTTTCCCCCAAACAGCAACAGCTGCACACCTGTATACCTATTCTAAAAATGTATGTTACTTTTATACTAAAAACTCATTGTGACTATGGGGGGGAAATTCTCTTGACAACTATTATATCTTAGTTATACTTTTTCTTTTTATTGTCTAAGTCAAATTTCTAGATACTGTATCAGTCTTTAGTTACACTGCGGAAGTTCAATTATTAGGCCATACAATTGCTCAGCAAAATTAAGTATAAATTTTTGAATTCTAAGACAACATCGTATAATCTGCCTACCTTCCTCCTAGAAAATAACTGATCTTAGAGAAAATTTATAATTTGACAGACACAATGATTTTTTTACTTTTTTTTTTTTTTTTTAAGATTTTACTTACTTATTTGACAGACAGCGCACATGCACAGGCAGGGAGCCTGATGTGGGGCTCGATCCCAGGATCTGGGATCATGACCTGAGCCAAAGGCAGACACTTAACCAACTGAGCCACCCAGGCGCCCCTACACAATGATTTTAATTTGTGCTTCCATTTTCAAATTTACATTCATGAAAGATCCTGAATTTTCTTTGTCACTGCTATTTTCATTTTACTATAAAGTAATTCCCAACTGACAAATGTAATACATATATACATGCCTCCCATCAAAGTTAGACAAATGTCTGTTTCCTGTCCTGTTAAAGTTATATTCTAATCTCATAATTATTAGGAAAAGGTTAATTAGTTCATAGTCAAATAATCTATTCATCATGTAGTAATTCCTAACAAGGTAATAAGAAATTTGATACAGTTGTTCATCACTGTTTTTCTTTAACTTAAAATGAAGCCAGAATATAGAAATGGATATTGAATATAGTAGAAAATATATCATGTCTTGAAACATACGGCTCTAATAAAACATCTGCTCATAATGCTGTTTCCTTCTGTGTAGAAATAAATTGAAACAACCAATCATATAAAAAATACTGCCATTTTGAGGAGTAGACTAGCCCATTTTTTTTCCTTCTGCAAATTGGGAAAAGATTGGAATTGTTCTACATATTTCACAGGGTTCTGAGTTGCAAACATTTGCACTTCAGCAAATACCACATGTTAAAATTTAGACTAGCAAAAAAAACATTTATTCTATCAACACCTTGTTATATGTGTGAAAGACAATTAATTTGGCCTACAAAATGCTTCCTTTTTATACTTTGGAATCTTGTGGATTAAACGATGTTAAAAAGCTATATTCTACATCACTAATAGTTTTTGTGTAGCACTAAAGAACTTCTTTTGTCATGAAGGAATTCAATCTTTTAGCATATTTACAATTTTAAATTGAGCATTTTAATACATGCTTAAACTGGCAATTTCACTTATAAAAATATTTAGGGAATGTTACAACAGTGATAAATGTTCTTATAGGGTATAAACTATAGTGTTTTGTCACAATTACAATGAGAGAAATATAGTATTAGAATTAATTTTTGAGATCAAAACATAATGAATACCAAGATTCAAGTATAGCTATGCAAAGTCACCTGAAAGAAATATAATAGTTTTACAAACTCCCTGTGTTTAACCTAGCACAAAAAGTACATATTAGTTGAGTTAATTATGGACATATTAATACACATTAAGAAAACTATAAATTGGGAGGGTTATTGACTGGACTTAGAAATGAGGGAAAATCAAACACCCAGGCAAGTGGTCTTTATATGTGACAAATGAGCATGCCAGTACAGAGTAGTATAGGAAGAAAATATTAGAATTCTAACATGTATTTATTACTGTATCATTTTAATCTAAATTTTAGAGTATATTTGTATATTTAAAATACATTAGTATAATATTACCTGAATTAATGTGCAAATATTGAAGTGAATACTTAAAAATGAATCTTAGCAGCAGAATGTAAGATTAAAAACATTTAGATGAAACTCACAGAGACAAAGCTATACCCAGCCCAACTGTATCCAAAAGCTTAAAGAACCTTAGTTAATAAAATAAGTGTGGTCATTGGGGAGGGTATTGCTATGGTGAGCGCTGTGAATTGTGTAAGACTGCTGAATCACAGACCTGTACCTCTGAAACAAATAATAAATTATATGTTAAAAAAAAGAAGAAGAAGATAGCAGGAAGGGAAAAATGAAGGGGGGGAAATCGGAGGGGGAGACGAACCAGGAGAGACTATGGACTTTGAGAAACAAACCAACGGTTCTAGAGGGGACGGGGTGGGGGGATGGGTTAGCTTGGTGATGGGTATTAAAGAAGGCACGTACAGAATGGAACACTGGGTGTTATATGCAACCAATGAATCATGGAACACTACATCAAAAACTAATGATGTAATGTATGGTGATTAACATAAAATAATAAAATAATAAAAAAAAATGATGAACGCTCCACGAAAGGAAAAAAAAGAGTAAGTGTGGTCAGATCCCCATAAGGAATGCCATGCGTATTATGAAATGGGTGATCTTAACCTGATATCATACTAGTTCAAACTACAGCCACGGTTCTCTCTAAAATTCCAAACAGACATTCTGGTTTTATTTATCAATTCTGTGACTTTAGTAAATATGTATCAACCCAGAAAAAAATGCAACCTAAACCAGTGCCTCAGTATTTTTCACAATACATTTTGTCACGAAAACACCAAAGAGATGATTTTAGACCACATGCCAACTTGATAAAAATAGCCTGCTGATTTTGTCCCTTGAAGTTTTCACCTTAAATAACCATATAAATATATGAAAACATATAGGAGACTGATATACCAATGTCTTCTAATAATGTCTTTTTGTATCCATGTCCTTGTATAGTCCCTCCCACATTGACACTTTGCTTTGACCAGTAAGATGTTAGCATATTTGCTGGTCAAAACATGTTTCAAGAAGTCTTAAAACCTACTTACACATTGGAGCTATTCCTACTATGTTGCTGGCTGGAACTCTTCCACCAACATGCGAAGAAACCAGTGCTAGCCTGCTGAGTTGCAGGGCCCAGTCAATAGCCAGAACCAATCCGGATATATTAGTGAGGTCATTTTAAGTCACTCATCCCTAGTCAAGCCACCAGAACATCAAAGCCACATAAGTTATCCCAAGAGTGACCAGTACAATAATGTCCAACTAAATCCAGCTCAAAATGCTGATCCACAAAATTATAAGCAACTAAAAAGATTGTGTTTTTAAGCTTTGGGATGGTTATATATCCGTATGTAACTAAAACAAGCTTCTAGAAGTTTACTGAAAAGAGAAATGTTATGTTAATTTCTAATCCTAGGGTCAAAAGCAAAGCTGAAGGAAGTCTCTGAGAGAGAACAATACTTTTCCAAGCCAGAGAATAATGTAAGAGGGGTGTGTGTGTGTGTGTGTGTGTGTGTGTGTGTGTGTATAAAACTATAATGATATGATTATGTACTGAGACAGTATACAACAGCTGCCGAGGTATGTCCCTGGGGAAACAGGATAGGGTAATTATCATTTAGTGGTCATACATTTGCTCACAAATGAAGACAGGACATTCCTCTAGACAGTAATGGGAAGCATACCAGTAAGTTTAAAAGGTCAGATGTATTGAAACAATGTGAGAAGTTTTACTTCTGATTATCAGAGGAAACTCCTATAAACCAGTCAGTATCCCAAGGGGAAACAGTACACCACACCAATGGTTTCTTGGTCAACAATGTGACTAAGAATGGACACACAGACAACAGTTGAACCAACAGTAGAAACAGCCAGTCAGAGAAAAAGGTAATACAGTATTTCCAAATGCATGTAATTTCTTATAATCAAATAAGATTAGTCATATAAAGATGTTATTTAAAATGTAAGCATTATCTAAATATTTTTGTTTTGTTATATTATTATCACAGAATTCCTCTGTTCATATGCTCTTAGATCTTTAGGAGCTGCTATAAATGAAGGGCTAACTATATAATCATTTGCAGCTGTGAGTAACTGACTATGATCAAATTCTTATAATTGTGATCTTTTAAATATTTGCACCTGCAAACATTTGGAACATAACATCATGATGTGTCCTCCAAAAAGGAATGAAACAAATGAATTTGCATGCATGTGTTGCTATTTTTGAACACATACAATTATGTAATTTCTAAAACAAATATTTCAAGGTAACTAAGGCACATCATTTAAAGATACAAGTGAAAATCTCATTTTAAACTTAAAATATCCACAGATAAAATCTTTGTAGGAACAAATTAAAATGTATATCTATATGACTATAACATAAACATGTGAAAATTTGAGAGAATTTGATTAACTTCACTTTTTAAATTTTTAAGAAAATTTGAATTTCTAAAAATTAAAGCTATATACTGGCCACACATCAAAGAGAATATAGATGAAAAACAAGAAATTACAATTTTTTATAGATAATTTTCTAATTTTGAGCATGGTATGTTTCTGATAATATGTTTAGAAATAGTTTATAGAATGGTATCTTCATGCTCAATGATTTGAAAAATGGATAGTGATAGAGTTCTAGTAATTTTTTGTCTTCTCTCTTTGTGTATGTTTTCCTTTTATAATATATTACATATTATAGGTAAGATATATACATATAATATGTACATACACTTTTCATATACTTTTATTCCTGTCTTCTTCAGGACGAGGCAACCTAATATGGAAGGCAGAAAATGAAATATGATGCATGGTCTTCCAGGACTGCTATTAAAGGCCCCAGCATAACACCTTTCCTTAATACCAACAGGACCGTGAAACTGAGCCCGATACTTTCTTTTTCTAGACCACTCCACAAGTAAATCAAATCTAAGTAGCAGTGTGGAAAAATAATGTGGCAGAACTTACTTCCTTACTGACTTCCTATTTTAAAAATCACATATAGGGGCGCCTGGGTGGCTCAGTCGTTAAGCGTCTGCCTTCAGCTCGGGTCATGATCCCGGATTCCTGGGATCGAGCCCCGCATCAGGCTCCCTGCTTGGCGGGAAGCCTGCTTCTCCCTCTCCCACTCCCCCTGCTTGTGTTCCTTCTCTCACTGTCTCTCTCTCTGTCAAATAATAAAACAAAATATTAAAAAAAAAATCACCTCTAAGTTAAAACAGACCACTTGGAAGGTTCATAGTACAATGGATTTAAGTCACGAGGCCATTTGAATTGATGCTTTATACATTTTGTATATTATTTAAAGCTCTTATAGGAATCAAAGACAACAGATTAACTTTTATTCAATATCTGTTCCTCATTCACTGTTAGTGGGGAAGAAAAAGACAACCAATCTTTACAGAACAAACTGTATGCTTCTCACTCACCAGGATGGTTTATATATATTTTCTCATTTAATTCTAATAATAATCCTTGAAATATGTAATTACTACTAAATTTACAAATGAGAAAAATGAGACCTAGGAAGACTATTTTGTTTTTTCCATTTTTACATAGTAGTTGTATAACAGATACGGAATGTTAGTCTGAAACTTTAGCTGGGCTCTTACTCTACCCTAATCTTAATCTCTCCAGGATTTGGTTTCTCCTTTAGTAGACAAGGTTGTTTGGTTATTATTGTTGTACTAGATTACTCTATAGGGAAAAATACCATAAATAAAATTCAACAACTGTGCGATTTTGAGTATACATGAACTAAAATTCAAAAGGTGTACCTTGTGCATATTTACATTATAATATAATTTTAAATCTTAATGCAAGTAGTTGAAATTTGTTCTCTAATTTCAGATAAACATTATTGGGTTGCAGTTACAAAGATGGTAATAGTGTTCCTTTACTTCTTTACTTTTCCAGTGAGATCCATTGTCATTTTCCAGTGAGATTCCACTGTAATTAAAGCAGCTGCTTCTTCTCCTCACTAGAAAATAGGCTTTATGCTTAGATTACTGTTGCATTTAAGCACACATAGCTGGTAAATGTAATAAGTACTTACAAAATTTTGTGTTTAGAGATTTGAATTTTAAAAAGGTTCACCACTTTTTTTTCTTGGGAGTCCAAGATGGCAGAGAAGTAGGAGACCTTAATTTTATCTGGTTCCAGGAATTCAGCTAGATAGCTATCAAATCATTCTGAAAACCTGTGAACTCAACCAGAGATCTAAGAAAAGAATAGCTACAATTCCAGGAATAGAAAAGCAACCACTTTCTGCAAGATAGGAGGTGCAGAAAAGTGAACCCAAGGCGATATATGGGAAGACAGACCATGGGGGGAGGGAGCCTCTATCAGCCAGCTACTGGCAAGTGATAATAGCTGCAGAGCACAAAATTGGAACTTTTAGAAGTCTGCTCTGGTGAGGGACAATGCTCAGGAAATTCACTGGGACAGTGTGGTCACAGGATCCTCCGGGTCACAGGAAGACCAGGGGTACCTGAGTGGGCAGAGCTCCCAGGCATCAGAGCAGGAAAGCCAGCTTCAAAGAGTGAGCCCAGGAGTGGGCTCTCAGCTCAGGGTTTCCATAAACTGTGAACCAAGGCACAGTCAGATGACTGCTCTCTGAGCACGGGCCCAACAAGTGGCAGAACTGGTGAGATCCCCCTTCCTCCCCCGGGAGGAGTGGCGTGGAAGTGCGCTGCAGGAGTCTGCAGGGTTTGGAGACTCAAAATGGGGTTGTGTTTCTGAGACAGAAACACTCGGTCACAGGCCGGGTGAGCATGGTGTGCAGCCAGAGACCAAGGAGACAGGAGTGATTGACTGCTTTTCTTTGAGAGCTCACTGAAGAGTGGGGTCCGGAGCTTTTGGCTCTGGGGCCAGAGATTGGGAGGTCGTCATTTTCATTCTCATCCTCTAAAGCTGCATGGAAAGCCTTCAGGGAACAAAAGCCACCTAGACCAAACCAAGCAGATTCCTAAACCTGGCCCCCTGGCAAGGGAAGTACAATTGTGCCTGGGGCAAATACACTTGAGAATCAATGCAACAGCCCCTCCCCCAGAAGATCAGCAGGAACAGCCAGCTAAGACCAAGTTTACTAAGCAATGAAAATTGCAAAACTCCAGCACTAGAGGAATACAGCACATAAAATCCATGACTTTTTCCCATGATTTTTTAGTCTTTCAACTTCAAATTTAAAAATTTTTTTCTTTCCTTTTTCAACCAATTTTTTATTTTATCAATTCCTTTTTTAAAATCTTTTTAAATTTTCATTTTTATATTTACATTCTATCCCTTCATTGTATTTAATCTTATTTTTGTATATATATGTTTTTCTTTCTTTACAATTTTGGGATGCAGTTTCTTCTAACAGACCAAAATACACCCAAAATCTAGTGTATGGTTCTGTTTTATTTACCTGCCTGATCATATTCTCTTTTTTGTCTCTCTTCTTCCTTGTTGTTTTGTTAAAGTCTTTTTTAATATTCATTTTTACAGTTACATTCTATCCATTTAATGTATTAATTTTATTTTTGTATATATAAGTTATTCTTTATTTACAATTCTGAGATGTAGTTTCTTCTAACAAACTGACCAAAATACACTCAAGAGATATTGCTCTGTTCTATTCACCTGTTTATATCCTTTCTTTTCTTTTTTTCTTGTTGGTTTGTTGTTTTTTCTGTTTTTTCCTTGTCTTTTAATTTCCATTTTTACAGTTACATTCTATCCTTACATTGTATTTAATTTTATTTTTGTACATATGTAAGTTTTTCTTTCTTTACAATTTTAGAATCTAGTTTTCAAAAAAAAGAGACCAAAATACACACAGAATCCAAGCTCTATTTTGCCCACCTGTCCGATTATATTGTATCTTTTCTTTTTTCTTTTTCTTTCTTCTTTTTTTTTTCCCCATGTTTTGGGTCTCTTCTGATTTGTTTAGTGTATATTTCTCTGGGGTCATTGATGACATTTTAGTATTTTGTTCACTAATTCATCTGTTCTTCTCTGGACATAATGACAAGACAGAAAAACTCACTTCAAAAAAGAGAAGAGGCAGTACTGACTGCCAGGGATGCAATCAGAATGGACATAAATAAGCTGTGAGAACTAGAGTTCAGAATAATGATTATAAAGGTACTAGCTGGGCTTGAAAAAAGCAAAGAAGACACTAGAGAATCCCTTTCCAGAAAGATAAAAGAACTAAATTCTAACCAAGTTGAAATCAAAAAGGCTATTAATGAGATGCAATGAAAAATGGAGTCCCTAACTGCTAGGATAAATAAGGCAAAAGGGACAAATAGTGATATAGAAGACCAAATGATGGAGAATAAAGAAGCTGAGAAAATAAAGATAAACAACTACTGGATCAGGAGGGGAGAATTCAAGAGATAAGTGATACCATAAAGTGGAACAATATTAGAATAGTTGGGTTCCCATAAGAAGAGGAAAGAGAGAGAGGGGCAGAAGGTATATTGGAAGTAATTATAGCAGAAAAATTTCCTAATTTGGGGAAGAAAACAGGCAGCAAAATCCAGGAGGCACAGAGAACCCCCCTCAAAGTCAATGAAAATAAGTCAACACCCTGACATATAATAGTGAAACATAAATCTGAGAGACAAAGAGAAAAACCTGAAAGAGACTTGGGACAAGAGGTCTATAACCTATAAGGGTAGAAACATTAGATTAGCAGCAGCAGACCTACCCACAGAGACCTAGCTGGCCAGAAAGTACCGGCATGATATATTCAGGGTGCTAAATGAGAAAAATATGCAGCCAAGAATACATTATCCAGCTAGGATGTTATTCAAAACAGAAGGAGTGATAAAAAGCTTCCAGGAGAAACAGAAACTAAAAGAATTTGTGATCACCAAACCAGCCGTACAAGAATTATTAAAAGGGATCCCCTAAAGCAAAGAGAGCCCAAAAGAAACAGACAAGAAATGAAAAAAAGACAATATACAGTAAACAATCACTTTACAGGCAATACAATGGCACTAAATTCATATCTTTTAACAGTTACCCTGAAGGTAAATGGGGTAAATGCCCCAATCATTCCCAAAAGACAAAGGGAATCAGATTGGATAAAAAAGCAAGACCTATCAATATGCTGTCTGCAAGAGACTCATTTTAGACCCAAAGACATCTCCAAATTGAAAGTGAGGGGGTGGAAAACCATTTACCATGCTAATGGGCATCAAAAGAAAGCTGGGTGGCAATCCTTATAACAGACAAATTAGATTTTAAACCAAAGACTGTAATAAGACTGTAATAAGATTGTAATACTTAGAGTCTATCCAACAAGAAGATCTAACAATTTTAAATATCTATGCCCCTAACATGGGAGCAGCCAATTATATAAATCAATTAATAACAAAATCAAAGAAACACATTGATAATACAGTAACAGTAGGGGATTTTAACACATCTCACTGGAATGCATAGATCATCTAAGCAGAAGATCAACAAGGAAATAAGGGCTTTGAATGATATACTGGACCAGATGGACTTCACAGATATATTCAGAACATTCCATCCTGAAACAACAGATACACATTCTTCTCTAGTGCTCATGGAACATTCTCCAGAATAGATCACATCCTGGGTCAAAAATCAGGTCTCAACTGGTACCAAAAGACTGGGATTATTCCCTGCATATTTTCAGACCACCATGATTTGAAACTGGAACTCAATCACAAGAGGAAATTTGGAAAGAACTCAAATACATAGAGGCTAAAGAGCATCCTGCTAAAGAATGAATGGGTCAACCAAGAAATTAAGGAAAAATTAAAAAAAAATTCATGGAAACAAATGAAAATGAAAACACAACTGTTCAAAACCCCTGGGATATAGCATAGGCAGTCCTAAGAGGGAAGTACATAGCAAAACAAGCCTTTCTCAAATAGAAAAGTCTCAAATATACAAGCTAAACTTACACTTAAAGAAGCTGGAAAGAGAACAGCAAATAAAGCCTAAACCCAGCAGAAGAGAAATAATAAAGACTAGAGCAGAAATCAATGAAATAGAAACCAAAAGAACAAGAGAACAGATCAACAAAACTAGAAGCTAGTTTGTTGAAAGAATTAAAAGATTGATAAACCCCTGGCTACACTTATCAAAAAAAAAAAAAAGAGAAAGGATGAAAATAAATAAAATCATGAATGAGAGAGGAGAGATCACAACCAACACTGAAGAAATTCAAACAATTATAAGAACATATTATGAGTAACTATATGCTAACAAATTAGGCAATCTGGAAGAAATGGATGCTCCTAGAACTACCAAAACTGATACAGGAAGAAATGGAAAACCTGAACAGACCCATAACCATCAGGAAATTGGAGCAGTAATCAAAAATTTCCCAACAATCAAGAGTCCAGGGCCAGATGGCTTCCCAGGGGAATTCTATCAAACATATAAAGAAGAATTAATACCTATTGTTTGGAAGCTGTTTCAAAAAAAAGAAGTGGAAGGGAAACTTCCAAACTCTTTCTATGAGGCCTGCATTACCTTGATCCGAAAACCAGACAAAGGCCCACCAAAAAGGAGAATTACAGATGAATATCCCTGATGAACATGGATGCCGAAATTCTCACCAAAATACTAGCCAATAGGATCCAACAGTACGTTGTAAGTATTCACCATAACCAAGTGGATTTATTCCTGGGCTGCAAGGGTGGTTCAACATCTGCAAATCAATCAATGTGATACACTACATTAACAAAAGAATAGACAAGAACCATATGATCCTCTCAATGGATTCAGAAAAAGCATTTGACAAAGTACAGCATCTTTTCTTGATTAAAACTCTTCACAGTGTAGGGATAGAGGGAACATACCTCAGTATCATAAAAGTCATTTATGAAAAGCTCACAGTGAATATCATTCTCAATGGGGAAAAACTGAGAGCTCTTCCCCTAGGGCCAGGAACATGGCAGGGATGTCCACTATCACCACTGCTGTTCAACACAGTACTAGAAGTCCTATCCTCAGCAGTCAGACAATAAAAAGAAATAAAAGGCATCCAAATCAGCAAAGAAGAAGTCTAACTCTCACTCTTTGCAGATGACATGATACTCTATGTGGAAAACCCAAAGACTCCACCCCAAAATCGCTAGAACTCATACAGGAATTCAGTAAATTGGCAGGATATAAAATTAATGCACAGAAATCAGTTGCATTTTTATATACTAACAATGAGACAGAAGAAAGAGAAATTAAGGAGTTGAACCCATTAACAATTGCCCTCAAAACCATAAGATACCTAAGAAGAAACCTAACCAAAGGGGCAAAGGATCTGTACTCAGAAAACTATAGAACACTCATGAAAGAAATTGAGGAAGACACAAAGAAATGGAAAAACATTCCAAGCCCATGGACTGGAAGAACAAATATTGTTAAAATGTCTATCCTACATAGATCAATCTACACATTCAATGCAATCCCTATCAAAATAACATCAACTTTTTTCATAGAACTGGAACAAATAATCCTGAAATTTATATGGAACCAGAAAAGACCCCAAATAGCCAAAGATATGTTGAAAAAGAAAACCAGAACTGATGGCATCACAGTTCTGGACTTCAAGCTCTATTACAAAGCTGTAATCATCAAGACAGTATGATACTTGCACAAAAACAGACACAAAGATCAGTGGAACAGAATAGAGAACCCAGAAATGGATGCTCAACTCTATGGTCAACTAATCTTCGACAAAGCAGGAAAGAATATCTAATGGATAAAAGACAGTTTCTTCAAGAAAAGGTGTTGGGAAAATTGGACAGCCCCATGCAGAAGAATGAACCTGTACCATTTCCTTACACCATATGCAAAAATAGACTCAAAATGGATGAAAGACCTAAATATGAGACAGGAATCCATCAAAATTCTAGAGGAGAACACAGGCAGCAACCTCTTCGACCTAGGCTGCAGCAACTTCTTGCTAGACACATCTCCAAAGGCAAGGCAAACAGGCAAAATGAAATAACCGAGACTTCATCAAGATAAAAAGCTTTTGCACAGCAAAGGAAACAGTCAACAAAACCAAAAGACAACTGACAGAATGGGAGAAGATATTTGCAAATGACATATCAGATAAAGGGCTAGTATCCAAAAGCTATAAAGAACTTACCAAACTCAACACCCAAAGAACAAAAGATCCAATTAAGGAATGGGCAGAAGACATGAACAGACATTTCTCCAAAGAAAACATCCAAATGGCCAAACAGACATGAAAAAATGCTTAACATCACTTGGCATCAGAGAAATACAAATCAAAACCTCAATGAGATACCACCTCACACCAGTCAGAATGGTTAAATTAGTAAGTCAGGAAACGACAGATGTTGGTGAGGATGTGGAGAAAGGGGAATCCTCCTACACTATTGGTGGGAATGCAAGCTGGTGCAGCCACCCTGGAAAACAGTATGGAGGTTCCTCAAAAGTTGAAAATAGAGCTATTCCATGGCCCAGCAACTGCACTATTACACTAGGTATTTACCCCAAAGATACAAATGTAGTGATCCGAAGGGGCACGTGCACTCCAATGTTTATAGCAGCAATGTCTGCAATAGCTAAACCGTGGAAAGAGCCCAGATGTCCATCGACAGATGAATGGATAAAGAAGATGCAGTATACTGGAATGGAATATTATGTAGCCATCAAAAATGAAATATTACCATTTGGTATGGTACTAGAGGGTACCATAGTGGAGGAACTAGAGGGTATTATGCTAAGTGAAATAAGTCATTCAGAAAAAGACAATTATCATATGATCTCACTGATATGTGGAATTTAAGAAACAAAACAGGAACATAGGGGAAGAGAGGAAAAATAAAACAAGACAATACCAGAGAGGGAGACAAACCATAAAAGACTCTTAATCATAGGAAACAAACTGAGGGTTGCTGGAGGGGAGAGGGGAGAGGGGGATGGGGTAACTGGGTGATGGACATTGAAGAGAGCATATGATGTAATAAGCACTAGGTATTATATAAGACTGATGAATCACTGACCTGTACCTCTGAAACCAATAATACATTATACATTAATTCAATTTAAATAAGAAAAATGTTTAAACTTTTTAAAAAAGGTTCACTGCTAGGAAAGGTAAACTCTACAAGAGAAAATAATGTTAGATAGCTCTAATATTCTCTGATATGTGGGACATCAACTTATACAATATTACTAACCTTAATCAGTTTAGTATCACTGATGCTAAAACACATAGAATATGACTGGGCATGTTTAATTTTAATGACTCCATCTTAAAGTTGAGAATACTGAAATTCAGTTAAATTAAATTATTGTGATCATTTAAAAAAATCTCTAAAGAAATAGCTAAACTAGAGAAAACCATGCATTGGAGAAAACTGAAATGAAAACAACAAAAAGTAAACAAACAATACACAAAATGATCTTTTCCCTGAGAGTGGATTTTGGACTTCTTCAGACAACTGTTGGGTCAAGTTCTGTTAATCAAAGAAAGGTCTTAAATTCAGGGTCTATATTTATAGTCTCTACTAAAAAATGAATGCCCTGGAAAAGGCTAGAATGATTCATATGCTATGGAATTAAATAAACTCATGTTTAGTTTAATTACAGATGAACTGATAGAGTACTAATTACATATTGTGTGTTTGCGTGGATGAATATACACAGTATATCTTCTGGTTCTGTCTGCTGAAAGGGTCCAGAAGCAATGATACTGCAATATCAATGAACAAACACAGTACCCAGATCTTGGTTTCCAATAGAATTCACCAATATAAGGAACCAGGGCTTCCTGTTGAATGGCTGATTTTAGGGTGGGCCACAGGATACACAAAATCAACACGAGGTGTTTGAAACAACAGAAATAAGGGATAGAAAGGAAGGGGGGAGGGAGGGAGGGAGGGAGGGAGGGAGGGAAAGGATAAGATGTGTCAAAAGGAAACCAAATGAAAAGAACTTCCAATAGCCAAATCCTGGAACCATTGGAACCACAACGTAAACAATGTAGCAGTATCTAAAAGTCCTTACTGATAGAGACATACATATACAGATAGAAATAAAATTTAAATGCATACATATAGAGAAAGGAGAACTGCAAGTAATTCATGTACATTCTTCTGTCTCAAGGAAGTAGATCTTAGCTCTCCACTCCTTGAGTGTGGGTTGTACTTAATGACTTGCTTCTAAAGAGCTATGGAAAGAGGAAGATATTAACTTTATGATGAAGAAAACTGGCAAACATAAACTTGGCCAGATGATCAAAGTTAATATCAATAGTGATAAGTCATGTTGAAAGCATGTACCGTTGACATGTTATGATAAGAATGGCACTTTACCTCCTTAATCTTGCTCTTCAAACCTTGTAACTCCAGAATAACTATGTGTATATAAGAAAAAAATCAGATGTATCAAAATTGAGTCATTCATTCTGCAAAATATATGACTAGTGATTTTCAAAACTCTCAAAGTCATAAAAAACAATGGCAGTCTGAGAATCTGTGATGGTACAGAACAGGTTAAGGAGATACAAGGATAGAATGTTAGGAGGTATCCTGATTGTGATCCTCGAACAAAATAGAAAAAGGATACAATGGAAAAACTAATGAAATTTGAATAAAGTATGCCATTTACTTAAAAAACAACAACAGCAAAAAAAAGGAGGGGGGAAATGACTTAAGCACATAGATACTTTAATGTTTCTCCTAACATGTTTTTGTAAGAAGATTGAAAACCACTTTTCAAAAAGACCCCAAATCTGAAATATTGCTCTCCATCAGAAGCAAAGATAGATGAATATTTGTTATATATCCTGAGATAAAAGCTGAAAGGCAGACAACTGAAATTTTCCTTTTTGTTTACTACGTACAATCTTTTTTGCTGGATAAAACTAATAAATGTAGTTCAGACATTTAGTACTTGTGAAAGAAGCCAGCATATGACTAAAGACAATACATAAAGGAAGGCAGATTAGAGAGAATGCAGAGAAATGCAGTCTTACCATTGATCCTTTCATATTTGAAGACAAAAATCAATAATATGTCTTACTGTGTTTATGTGTATATATATTTTTATTGTATATATAAATCAAATTATAAAAAATGCACCTGTTGTGGCCCCATTTCTGCCAATGTTTAGTGATACGGAAATAAGAATACAAATAACGTGTAATATAAAACCTTTGTAGTAGACATAGTCCTAGGTGGCTTCCAATGATCCTCACCATCCATGGTCATAACCTTGTGAAGTCCCTTCCCACACTGAATCAGAGCCAACATATGTGACACATAGAAAATTATGTAAGTGGCAGTATGTAAATTCTGAGGCATTTAATAAAAGGCATTTTGGCTTTCACTTTGCCTCCTGGATCACTTGCTCTGGGAATCTAACCTCCATGCTGGTATACTTCAGGTTCCCTGGGGAAGGCCCTTCTTGGAGGACTTCTACCAATAGCCAGAGGTTTTGATTTTATGGACACCAAATACAAGTATTAGGGTGATATTATATAAATATCTTTGTGAGGAAGCCTCATTTTCCCATTTTTCACATTGTCTTCCAAAACAGAGGCAAACAGGGTTTTAGCCAGACAAATGATTATGACATTCTACAAAGTAAAACAGACTAAATGGAAGTACAAAGACCCACAGATACTGGCCTTTCAGGATTTCCCAGTGAAACAGCTAGGCTTCTATCTGATCAACATAAAGTAAAGCTCATCCATCAATAATAGTTTTGTCCAGATACACTGAATTTTTCTATTAGTTGCTTTGACTCTCACATTTAACTATGACAGGACACTCAAGAATTACCAGAAATTTAAGGAAAATTCCTAGAGATTTAAAACCAGACAAAAAGGAACAATGGAATAAAGAAATTTGGGATAAATGAGAAAAATATAAGAATCAGTAGGATGTTTAAAAATTATCCTAAAATGATAGTGCATCCAGGAAAAAAAGGAACATTTTTCTAGAAAAGAAGATTTTATTTTATTTTTTTATTTTTTTAAGATTATTTATTTATTTATTTGGGAGAAAGAATGAGAGAGAGAGAGAGTACATGAGACGGGGGAAGGTCAGAGGGAGAAGCAGACTCCCTGCTGAGCAAGGAGCCCGATGCGGGACTCGATCCTGGGACTCCAGGATCATGACCTGAGCCGAAGGCAGTCGCTTAACCAACTGAGCCACCCAGGCGCCCGAAAAGAAGATTTTAGATAATAAGAAAAAAGTCATTAGAATTAAGAATAAGGAGGTAAGTAAGTAAATAGTAAATGTGACATATAAACTTGAAATTATCAGCCAGAAAATAGAAAAATGAGATTAAAAGCAGAAATGTTAAGAAAATTCTATCACTATGCTTGATTAAAATGATTCAGATTTCAGGAAAATGGAAGTAAAGTTACTATCCATATAATAATATGAAATTGATTCCCAGTCCTGAATAATGGAAGTTTCCAGACTAAAAGAACCTGCAGAGTCCAGCACAATAAATTAAGAAAAGATCCCATAACAAGACAAATCATTGTTAAATTGCACAATAGCAGGAATAAGAAAGACAGTTCTAAAAGCTTCTGGAGACAAAGATTTAAAAAAAAAAATAGGTCATCAGCAAAGAGAATATAAAGAATGCATTTTTTTGATGGCAGCTGTGGAAACCAGATTTATGAGGACCCTGTAGTCTTAAGGCTTCCAGCAGCCATTGTGTCTCCTCACAGAAAGAACCTGTCAAAATGAACATAATTGAAGCAAACAAGCAAAACATACAAGAGGAAGATTGCCTTCTCATGATACCATTGAATCCCAAATTCTGCAATGCCTTGAGGTCAGTTTCACTCTTTGGAGATGGAAGTTGCATGTGATAATTAGTTACCTTTTTTGTTTTAAGCTAATTTTAGTTTGATTTCTGTCAGCTGGAATTAAAAATCCCCTGACAAACACAAGTAGATTCATTCCTCCTCCACCTCCTCCTTCTCCTACACACACACACACACACACACACACACACACACAGGTTTGTATGTATATACATATATAGAACATTTACCTCTATTATGAATTCAAAACTTAGAATGCTTATACTATACAATATAACCCAAATATCAGAGACAAGACTATCTTGGAAACCATCAAGTACATTGCTTCAGATTTATAGGTTGAGATGGAATCACAAATTTCATAGGTCTTTGTGAACAAGCATGGAGTAGGACATGGAGATTGGTAAGGTAAACATGAAAATAATATGTCTTAGGATCGATTCCCAGAAGTCAAGCCTAAGATGGGGATTTGTAAGAAAGTAGAGTAAATACTTTCAGAAAACAGCAAAACGTTGAAAAATCAGAACAGTGGGGAGCAAGCCAACCAAGGGTGTGATATTAGGCAGAATCCTCAAGATGGTGTAAATTATGCCTCAGAATTGTCCTAACCTGTGTGAAGAAACCTGGAGCTTTCTTGGCCCCACGTCTGCCAGTCCTTGGTTGGAGGCCACGAAAGGAGGATGCAAAATTCTAGGCACTTCTGGCTTTCTGGGCTTGTAGGGAAAGCAAGCTTCAGGAGCTGCAGGTGCAGGCTGTTGAAAGCAAAGGCACTCTGCAGCCACATGATCCACAAACACATGGGAATAAAAAGAATGAGGAACTGAGACCATGTGGGTGAGGCATTTATATTGGCTGATATACATGATAAATATAAAACAGCAAACTCCCTAGGTCATTTAGGTCAGACACAAATAAATTAGTATTCTAAATATGAAATAAAGAAAAAGCAATAAATAACCTGAGTCATTTCGATCAGAGGATACAGAAACAGCAAAAAAGAAGTTTGAGAGAATCCGTACTTGCTCCGTTTGTTTCTGCCAGTAATTTGGAGGGGAACTGGTTAACTGTTGACGCCTTGCTTCCCCATCTCTTAACATCAACTACAACAGGGTAGGGCTGACAAGTGGTCACTCCTCTTAATCTCTGCATTGACCATAATTCTTTTTCCACACTGATGCCTTCCAATCCTTTCCCATGAGCCTATCCTACAGGAATTCTCAAATTCATACGTTTGAAACTAAACTCCATCTCCTCACACAAAGAAACCTGCTCTCCCTAGGTCTCTGATCTTGGTGATTTGAACCATTAAACACTCAGGTATCCAAGTGGGAACTGGACAACTATCTTTGAATTTGTCCCAATTACCTCTCTGCCAAATCTGGTCTCCTTTTATCCAGTCTTCCTTCATTTCAGTGTTCCTCATAACTGCAAGAGATTTATTCTTTTTCTTCTTCTTTTTTTTAAATACACATTTGATCATATCACTCCTCTAATTAAAAATGTTCACTGGCTCCCAAAGATCCTAAACTTCTTATTTCATCTTCTGAGATCCTGTTACACTCTCACATCCCAATTTTTGACATGTTTAACTTACACTCTCATGTTATAGCATACAGAATGATTTTCAGTTTATTGATTTCATAAGACTCTGATTCCATTGATCCTTTGTAAATGCTATAGTTTCAGTTGCAAATAGCTTTTTCTTCTGCTCTCCTCCCTGTCCAGACTAAAAAACAGCAAACTCCCTAGGTCATTTAGGTCAGACACTCCCTAGGTCATTAGGTCAGACACATCCAGATTATTTAAATAACACTTTCTCTGGGAAATCTATCAATTAAGATTTGTTTAGTTGCTCCCCCCACCATGCCCTTCTTACCCTAATCACACTTTTATTTTATATTGTATTTGACTCTGTACTTCTCAGTCTTTACAACCAAATTTTAAAACCCTTGAGAGCATAGGAAGTGGCTGATTCTTCACTGAGTTTCCAATACTCAACATAGTGCTTAACACAGATTAATCACTTAGTGACTCTTTGGAAGAATTGAAATGAATTAATATATACCTAAATAACTTTTTTCTAGTTTTATTTATTTAAAATTATAAATGTAGTATTCTTCTTTAACCATTCTCTTTTTTTCCTTTTTCTTTGACTTTTGTCAGTGTTAGCTCCTGGGATAATCTAGTATCACCGAATACTCTTTTTTTTTTTTAAGACTTTATTTATCTGACAGAGAGAGACACAGCGAGAGAAGGAACACAAGCAGGGGGAGTGGGAGAGGGAGAAGCAGGGTCCCCACTGAGCAGAGAGCCCGATGTGGGGCTCGATCCCAGGACCCTGGGATCATGACCTGAGCCGAAGGCAGACGCTTAACGACTGAGCCACCCAGGCGCCCCTCACCGAATAGTCTTAAATTTAATTCTGCCACATCAGCTTCTGCCTAGAGTAAAATAAATTATAGGAAAGATCATTAGAGTTCTTAATAGATTTGAACACTTCTCTAGATAGTTCACAGCTTGACAGGCATTTGTCATAATCAACAGTAGACACTTTTGTATTATAATTACTTTAAAAACACATCAAATAATCTAATGTCCAATGATTGAGGAAATGCAAGTAACAACAGAGTACTCACATTGTTTTCAGTGTTTAGAAAGCTGCAAAAGACTGTTGATGGATGAGCTTTTTTTCATGTAATTCTTCTATCTTTATACATACAAATTCTCTCAAAGTCAAGCAAAGATAAATATATATACAGGGTTATGAAAGAGGGATCTCTATTCTGTTCTTAGAGGAAAGCAATGGGCCATTAAGAAGCTATCCTGAAAATGTTCCTACAGACCTTTCCACTTCCCCAAGCACACCACACACACACACACACACACACACACACACACACACACACACACCATCATAACATCATGCTGCCATGGAAGACAGAACAACCCTGCAGCTAATGATAACTAGTACTGGGTGGATTCACTTCCTTAGCAATTTCAACATGAAATACTGAAAAATGTTTACTTGTGTACAAACTCCATTTTCATGGAGCTATCAGAGACTCTACACATAAAACTATTGTGTCACTTAAGTTGGAAACTTTGCCTGATAACTCTATTTTGTTAAGCTTCCTGCAACAAAGTTGGGGCCTTAATCTCAATTAGAATAGCTTAGCAAAGATTCAACTTACCCTTCTGAAAAACAGAACAGAATCACATGTACATTCACACTTTCACACCAGAACCTCAGAAATTGAGTGTCAGCAGAGGCCCTAACTTCAGTTTAAGGAATTGATTTACCTTATAGTTTTAAATATTACCATAATCATTCAACATTTTTCCCCCACAAAGAGATCCTGCATGAGAACAGTTTCAGAGATCATAGGAAATTTAGAATCGTTCATACATTAACTATTCCCTCTTTTGAGGCACAAATGCCCAGAGCCCACCCCTGGTTCACACATGGTTACACCTGGAATATATGACTTTCCTTCTTACTGTTTGCTTCTCTCGTTCAGAACTGTCTCTTTCTCATGTTTATGCTTTTCCCTCCTTTTTCCTTGCTGCCATGATTAGCTACAGATAAAGAAGACAATAATTGCACTGTCAGCACACTTACTGCTTCCCAGAGATCCAAGGAAAGTGCAGAGGTACTGCTCAATACTCCTTGCCTTCACCTACCTCCAAGAGGATCACACACATGCAGAGACATGGTATCTTCTCCTTTTACTAGGGGAGGGTGGAGAGGGCAGATTAGAGAAGTATAGAGAAGTTTTGACATATACACTTCTATTAACAAAAACAGAGATTAAATTTTGGAGAAATAAAAACAGTCTGTTCCAGAATGGATTAGTTATTTGATAAATACCATAAACCATTATTTATTTACTCATCCTTGAGAATACAATACAAATAGTTCAGATGTATTTAATATGATTAAAATGTGAATACAATATTCAATTTTATTCTCATTTTTTCATGCCAAATTTAATTATGTTATGGAGTTTCCTTATTCTTTTCTATTATTCATTAGCAAAGGACCTTATTTATAACTGCCCTCATACTGTTTCCTGATGAAGATGAAAGTTTGCCTAGTGAATCCAAACTCAAGCACTGATCTTCCTGATATTCTAACTTATTCAGGAATTTGGTTTGTCTCAGAATTCAAAGTGCCAGAATGCATAAAATACACTAGCTAGAAATCTGTTTGGGGTATGCTCTAGGAGACTGAATGGAGAGTTCTGAAATCCATATATAGAAATGAAACGAAAAAACTGTCTCTAGAGCTCATATTTTATTTAATTGATAATATTTCAGCAGGAAGAGAAATGATGCTCTAAGTTACATTCTATCAATGAAAAAATAAATATTTTATTTTGACAGTGCTACATGACATATAAATATAGAAAATCACCTTTATCCTCATTATATTTAGGTCAAAGCTTCTGACTTTTTAAGAAGAGTTTGAAATACATTTAGTCAGAAAGCATGCAATTTCTGATACTAGTTAACATTTTACATTTTCTGTGTCCCACTTGTGCAAAATTCTTATGATTATTAAATCACACACCTGAATTTCAAAACAAAACAGAAGAGTAGAAAGATATAGCTATCAACCCAAATCTATTGAGGGTTGAGAAAAGTAAATGGCAATACTCCAAAGAGTAGATATCAGTAGCAATCATAAGCACAAGAAAACTGATATTTTATATTTGCATAAATGTTTTGAAAACATTTCCAAATGTACTTCCTTTTGATTCCAAAATTAGTTGAATGAAAGGTAAGAAACCTGGATGATATTTTGTTTTTTGATTATTTTATAGGATAAGAATATGAGTTCTGGTATGACTAGTCAATTCACTGACAGTTACACAAATCACAATTAACTAAGTTTAGATCCTAATTCACAGCCAGTGACATCTTTTTACTACATCAGTTCTCCAGTATAAATATTTCCTGGTCTTAAGAATTCTTTAGGACACTTGTTAAAAACACAGATCCTGCACAGATCCTGAAACCCCGTCCCTTGAGATATTGATTCAGTAGGCTGGTAAAACAACTGAGGTGTCATCCCTTACCAACTTATAAAATTAACCTGAAATACAGAAGGCCTAACATTGTTTCTATTTATGTTCATATTAAGGTAAATAGTCTTATTAGGTTAATACAGTAAAAATACAGTAAAACATTTGCTGGGCACTAGGACTATCAGAATACAAAATGAAACAATCAGAGCAGAAAGATGAGGAGGTGCTGAGGGACACAATCCACAAAATCCAGATGCCTTCATACCCAGATCTAATTGAAATTCATTTTTCTTTCTTTATTTTTTTAATATTTATTTTTTTTGGGGGGGGAGGGCATAAGGAGAGGGAGAGAGAGTCTTAAGCAGACTCCACGCTGAGCGTAGAGCACTAAGTGGGGCTCAATCTCATGACCCTGAGATCACGACCTGAGAGAAACCAAGAGTCAGATGCTTAACCAACTGAGTCACCCAGGCACCCCCAAATTCAATTTTCAGAAAAGGATAAGACTAATCCAGAAAGGAAACAAATGGAAGCATATGTTTTTACTTTTTCAATACAAAATGAAACATAGGGACTTTTTTAAATACATTTGAAAGCAAAACCATATGTAAAATACAAAGTAATTTTAGAATACAATAAATAAAATATGCCAACACGAGTTACAAATATATTAAAAACTTTATACAAGGTACACTTAAATAATGCAAATCTCTGTCATTAGAAATAACAGTTATGAAATAACTAACAATTATGAAATAATTGTAATTGTGCATAACATTATGGTACAAGTAAAATTATATTTCATACTATAAAGTGATTTTATTTAGGAATAGCATTGTTTCCCTTGGCTATTATATAATTGACACAAGGCCTAGCATGGGTTGCTTCATTTTTATCTGGTGCAAGTGGAAGATTTATCAAGGTTAAAAGAAGAATCTCAGACAGTATTGACCAGTGGTTCCTCCAAATGACAATTAGAGATTTGCCAATACTGTTAATCATTTGAGATGTTCTTTCTGATGCCTTTAAAATTACACAGCAAATAAAAAGTGAAATCTAAGAATAGCAAATACTATAAACCTAAGTAAAAATAAATTATCACTTATATTTCTATCAGGGTTTAAGATGACATTTTCTTAAATATGTTTGATGTGCTTTTTCCTTTCCAGCCAGAAGCACATAAAAATTGAAAGAATATTCCCTGGACTCTTTCAAGTTAAAGATCGCCTTGCTAATAACAACAGATTGGGTGGTACTAAAAATTAGTAATAAAATAAAAATTTGCCCCTTAAATTACACAGGATTAGAATGCAACAAAATTATCACCAATACGTACTGTTACACTATAAGGAATACTATAGGCATAACTATGGAATAATCAAGTTCCATCTGCTTTATTTCAATATATCATTTACAGCATTCTACAAGGATAAGCTGCTCTGCAGGTAATAGGAAGCAGGAGGTCTAGGTTCTGAAACCAAATTTGATTTTTATTATTAGGTCATCTTCAATAAAAACATTAAACTCTCTATAACTCTGTCTCCTCCTCCGTAAAATAAAGGATGGGTATTGGGAGACTGCAGCATTGCAAAGAACTGTGTGTGTGTGTGTGTATATATATACATTATCTTACTTAAAATTTACAAAACCATAAAATAGATTTATTGCAAAAATGGCCACAATTCTCCACTTCTCTCTTCCAATGGGACTCTCCGCTCATTCTTTACAGGATAACATGTGTACCCCACTCCTTGAATCTAGGTTAACCTGGTGATTTGCTTTTGCCAACAGAAATCACAGATGTAATAGTGTTCTAGATTCAAGTCCAGGACTTTGAGTACTTTCATTCACTCAGAAGGATTCTAAAGGAAAGAGGAAAGGAAATCTAATCCAGGTTGAAAAATCATGTAAAACAGAGATAAAGAATCCCAGCTGAGGGTGTCCTAGACCAGCAAGTGTCCAAATGACCTACCAACTGGTTACAGATATACTAGTGAATGCAGACACTATGAGCCAACCTCACTCTAGATCAGTAGCACCATCCAGATGACCAAAAAGACTCCTAAGTAATAACAAAAGATTACTGCATTAAGCCACTGAGTTTTTTTTTTTTTAAGATTTTATTTATTTATTTGACAGAGAGAGACACAGCAAGAGAGGGAACACAAGCAGCGGGAGTGGGAGAGGGAGAAGCAGGCTTCCTACAGAGCAGGGGGCCCAATGTGGGGCTCGATCCCAGGACCCTGGGATCATGACCTGAGCCGAAGGCAGACGATTAACGACTGAGCCACCCAGGTGCCCCTAAGCCACTGAGTTTTTAGGTAGTTTATTACCCAATAGTTTTTTTGAATTTTTTAAATTTTATTATGTTATGTTAATCATACATTACATCATTAGTTTTTGATGTAGTGTTCCATGATTCACTGTTTGCATATTAACACCCAGTGCTCCATTCAGTACGTGCCCTCTTTAATACCCATCACCAGGCTAACCCATCCCCCCACCCCCTCCCCTCTAGAACCCTCAGTTTGTTTCTCAGAGTCCATTGTCTCTCATGGCTCGTCTCCCCCTCCAATTCCCCCCTCTTCATTTTTCCCTTCCTACTATCTTCTTTGTTTTTTTTTTTTACATATATGTATTATTTGTTTCAGAGGTACAGGTCTGTGATTCAACAGTATTGCACAATTCACAGCACTCACCATAGCATATACCCTCCCCAATGTCTATCACCCAGCCACCCCATGCCTCCCACCCCCCACCACTCCAGCAACCCTCAGTTTGTTTCCTGAGATTAAGAATTCCTCATATCAGTGAGATCATATGATACATGTCTTTCTCTGATTGACTTCTTTTGCTAATATTATTGTATCAATAGATACTGGATATATCTAGAATGAATATATTACCACTTTCTCACATCTCACTTTTATCAATTAGAAAACTAGAACTAAGAAACAATTAACCTGTTCAAGATCAATAAGTGGAAAGTTGTAATCCCAACCCATATACAGTCCACTATAGAATAGGGTACCTACATTTTTTATAGGCTAACGTTCATGCCTACTGATCAAATTATAAGCTACAAATGTCCTTCAAAACTATGAAAGAAAACATTTAAATTATCACTATTTTTATTATCTGATTCCATACTCCATCAAAGATATACATAAAGAGCTTTTAAAAGCCTAGGAGCATTGTCCAGACGTGCTGTCAGTTCCAAAAGTTGTATATACATGCTCTCTTAGTTTCTATCTCCTGAAAGTGAGTATCTATTTGTATATGGGCCTTAGGAAAGATATTAGTAGCAGGAATGGGAAAAATATAGATATGGAATATATGGTTGGGTGGTAAAATGAATAGGAATTCATTTCTCTGTGTTCTAAACAAGTGAAAAGGATTTATAATGTCTTCAGTATCTACCTTTCCTCAAGAACTCATCATACAAATTGGTTGTATTGTGTGTGTGCATGCACATATGTGTTGGTATTAAATTTAAAATAATGAATATCTTGGGGCAAAAAATGCATTCTTCAGAAGACTTCTGTTATATATTCTTATAGCACCGAGTGTACATACTAGGATTTTATTACATTTAAGACAATCCCATACCAATTAGTAACTTAGCCATTAAAATATCATGTATCATACTGTAATATATTTAAATATAGGACTCCAGACTTTGTTCTAACCATCCCTGGGAGTTTGCTTTGATTATTTTGTGATGGATTAAAGCTATCTCTGGAATTTAGCCAGATGAAAGGAAGTTTGAAAACCTGGATTAAAGAGATGCATTTATATACTCTGAGACTAGAAAGGCTAAAGGGAACTCTATTTTCTGATTGGAGGAGAAAAAGAACAAGGTGATAAGATAGTAGTAAAACAAACTAAAACAAATTCCACTATTACTTGTGCATTTAACAGATATTTATTAAGTATACATTTTGTGCTATATAAGGTGATCTCTATAGTATAAAGATTGCCACATAAGGAATTTAAAATATAGGGCACCTGGGTGGCTCAGTTGTTAAGCGTCTGCCTTCGGCTCAGGTCATGATCCCAGGGTCCTGGGATCAAGCCCAACATCGGGCTCCCTGCTCAGCGGGAAGCCTGTTTCTCCCTCTCCCACTCCTCCTGCTTGTGTTCCCTCTCTCGCTGTGTCTCTCTGTCAAATAAATAAATAAAATCTTTAAAAATAAATAAATAAATAGATAGATAGATAAATAAATAAATAAATAAAATATAGGGAAGGAATGATACTAATAACTAGATAATTTAAGATATCCCTGAACCATTTTAAAATAATGCATACTTTTTATTTCCATTATTTAAATATTTCATTTTTTTAAAGATTTTATTTATTTATTTGAGAGAGAATGAGAGATAGAGAGCACGAGAGGGAAGAAGGTCAGAGGGAGAAGCAGACTCCCCGCTGAGCAGGGAGCCCGATGAGGGACTCGATCCCGGGACTCCAGGATCATGACCTGAGCCGAAGGCAGTCGCCCAACGAACTGAGACACCCAGGGGCCCACCATTATTTAAATATTTCAGAGGAGAGTTTTGCTTTAACTATCATGATAATAAAACCAGATTAAAAGTTAGAAAACTTGGGATTTACTTCTCATTATCCTATGATTTGTTTTATTATCATAACCAGGTTAATAATATGACATATGCATACACTGTATAGAAAGATTCTTGTCAGAATAGAATGGGATGACATAAATAAGGAGTTATTAAATAATATGCCTTACTCAACATATCCTTATGTCTTCCAAATATATATTGTAAAATACTTGACTTTGCCCAGACTTGTCAAATAAACACAAATTTAAAAATATGTCTTCCTGGGGCGCCTGGGTGGCTCAGTTGGTCTTGATTTCAGCTCAGGTCATGGTCACAAGGTCATGGGATCAAGCTCCACCTCGGGCTCCAGGGTGAGCCTGGAGCCTGCTTAAGATTCTCTTTCTCTTTCCCTCTGCCCCTCCCCCTCCAACCTCCCTCACTCAAAAAAAAAAAAAAGTCTTCCTTATTAAAATAGTTATTTAATTCTCAAATGACACTTTCTATTAAGAAATTTCCTAGTGGGGGGATGCCTGGGTGGCTTAGTCAGTTGGGGGTCTGCCTTCGGCTCAGGTCATGATCCCAGGGTCCTGGGATCGAGTCCCACATCTGGCTCCTTGCTCAGCAAGGAACCTGCTTCTCCCTCTGCCTGCCACTCCCACTGCTTGTGCTTTCTCTCTCTCTCTCTCTCTAATAAATAAATAAAATCTTCAAGAAAAAAAAAATTCCTAGTGGGTTACATGTTACAGAGCTTTACTTGTTCCCAGTGTCTTACCAGAGATAAATTCCTCCTTCTATTCTTACATGGAAAAGTAATGGCAAAACTGAAATTTCCCCTTTCCTATAGAGTAAGTCAACAGATGGGAGGCATCCATGGCTTTCTAGAAACTCGATCCCTATAAATTGTAGAAGTAGGCAGAGTGTTTGTCCAATGCTAATGCATAGTGATTTTTTTTTTCTTAACATTTGGTGGGGTAAAAAATAACACCTCTAGTTATCATTTCTCTTCTCGCATTTGTGACAGCCCCATCATCAGTGACATGACATTAGTGTTCAGGATGTCCATCATGGGAAAATGCATTATTCATTTACATTATGAATGAACTTTTAAAACAAAAATGTCATAGATGGTCTGCAGAAACTGAAGAAAATATATCTAATTATACAAAGAAGTACTGACTGATATACAATGCCATCTTTCACATTTTTCATACATGATTTATTAGTTCCAGTAGTACTGCATGTGCATTTTTGTTTTAAGACAACCTTTTAATACAAGGGACAAGGCAGGCACACATGTATACACATCAATGAACGTTTATATACACCTGGTATTTATTATTAATACAATGTCTTCTGTAGGGATATTTTGGTAATGAAAATAGAGAGCATCTAAAGGATCTAAATCCTAATTTCTGACAACTTGCTTGAATATTGTCTTTCCAGTTTAATAGTGACAATTAAGTTTTAGTGGCTAGCTTTCCAGTTGTGATAGGAGTATTCCTGAGATGTAATAGAATCCTGCTGATAAGTACACTCTATGCTATAAGGATACAAAACTCAAGTCTTATTGAATAAGTCATTTAATTATTAATCTTTTTCTTTCATTTTAATAAGAAATGTATTGTGAATTTCATCAGACATGCAAATCTTACAGACTCCATACATATATTTATCAGATAAATATGGATAAAATATATATAATGTACATATATTCAATGATAATAATAATAAAATTAACTTCTATGGGGCACCGGGGTGGCTCAGTTGGTTAAGTGTCTGCCTTCTGCTCAGGTTGTGATCCCAGAGTATCAGAACTGAGTCCCACATCAGGCTCTCTGCTCAGAGGGGAGCCTGCTTCTCCCTCTGACCCTCCCCCTCTTGTGCTTTCTCTCTCTCTCTCAAATAAATAAAATCTTTTAAGAAAGCTAACTCCCATGTACCTACTATCATTTGAAGAATTAGAACCAAAATGGGAAGAGTTAGGGAAAAAATCGTTAAAGTTTGAATAAAAGTTCCTCAGATAGGTTTTAAGTTAAGGGAAAGAAAACAGGAGCTGGGGTTCCCCAGGTATTGGTGAGTTTGACTAAACTTAATATTGAGTTTTAATAAGTACCATTATTTTTTCCAACTTCATTAGCTTCCAAACTGGGTTATTTCTAACATTTTCTTAAATTTTTAAGGATTTCTTTGGGGATTAAAAAAAAAATCTTACTCAACTAAGTGATAGAAGTAATGGTCTTTGCTCTTTTTATCTCCTACCCCAGGCACATTTTAGGTGGGGGGCACTTACCACAAAGCACTTACCACAAAGATGTGGAGTTTACTCTTTCTGCCTGGTAGCCAGTGTCCTTTACCATATTTCTTTATCATCCTTCTCCTAAAGTTTCATTCTAAAAATCATCTTATCCATAAAGCTAGCTTTACCCTCTTAGTAAGAAACTATTAGTTCCTGACATGAGGAATGAAGTCTAATTCATCACTGTGTTACTCCTTGCCTTATCCATTGTAATTGTTCATTTGATTCAGGGTCTTCATATAGGAGTTCCTAGCAGCCTAGGTTTCTAGCTTTCTGAGCATAGAGTATTACTGCTTGTTTTGATGTGGAATCCATGTATATCTTTTTTGTTCTTTTATCTTATAAATGATAATTATATGCATATTTGTTTGCTATCCTTCCTACTATTCTGTGATTTTCATGAAAATAGCAACCATGTTGTTTTGGTCACCATTGTACATCCCTCACTTAACACAGTATCTTGCTTATAAAAGGAGCTCAGTAAATACAGTATTGGTTAAATGGGTGAACTTAGGGTCAGGATGATATCTTGCAAGGACAGAGGGAGAAATACAATTCCTCAGAGATCAAATGCTTAACTTTAAAAAACTGCTGAGATATGTCTATGTATCCACTTTCTATCACCCCCAACTGCTTTTTCAATAGCTAAGTCATTTGCAAATCTTTTACTAAAGTTTTTGTTTGTTTGTTTTGAAGGCTGGAAAATAAAAGTAGCATAACAAGGAACCATGGACTCTTCCAAACCTTTATAAAAGCTAAGTCCAGAGAATTAAGTAACAGAGAGGGAAGAAAAAGAGAAAGAGAATGGCTTTGAGTTAATAAGGATAGGAGTGTCATTCTACCTGTTCAGAAATAGCACTTGGGAGTTGCGTGGTAAACTCTCTAGTAGGTGCCAATACCTCAGAGGTCTTATATAACTATGTGAACTTTCAACAAAACTAGACCTTAGAAACTGGCCTTGTCAGTTTCTGCAGAGTTGCCCATGCCTTTGGGTAAATGCTGGCATAGTAGCCTTTAGATTCGAGGGGCCCTGCAGCTTGAATCAAGAGGATACCAGCAGTCAGCCTTGATTCTCCACTTGTGAAATTTTTTTAGTACATCTGGCACACACTGAACAAACAAGAATCATGATGGCTTTCCAGGTCAGGCAGGGAAAGGCATATTGTCCAACATAAAGGGTACCATCAAAATAGGACCATTAGTAGCTGAGAAACACAAGTGCTAGATACTTACAGCTATTGCCCAAGCACAGTGAGTTCCATTTCAGTCCATTTTAAAGCTCTTTTATCTTACAACCCACACTGCTTCCCATGAGAAATTTTGTTTTAAAATATTTATTTTGAAAATTATCTCTATTAACATTTACTATGACAAATATATTCTTATGGTAAAGCTTGAATTTAAAACTGTGATCTTTCTTTGGACCTAGTTTATGTTATACCTATTTTATCAAACCTTTAATGGGAATTACAAAGATACTGTTTGTTTTGGATATATCAACCTCTCTTCATACATGTGTATAGGAGAGACCTTATATGAACTATGCAACCTGAAAAACCACTGTTAAAATAGAAACTCCACTACAAAAATCACTCCTACTCAGTTCAATTTTCTTGTCTTTAGATGATTTATTTGACTCTATAAAATCCTCATGTTTATTTTATTCAGTACAGTGATATTTTCTTTAGTTAACACTTCTCTGTTAAGTCATGAACAACTTTTGTATTGGATAGTCTTATTGTGCCCTTCAGAATCCCCTCTTCTAAGTCTGTGACCCTGAGGTTCTTACTCTACATGCTTTTTCATGAATCATCTGGGAAAATTTCCAAGAGTGTTGAAGCACAGCCAGGAAGCTGAGGAAATGTTGAAGAGCGCTGGAGAAAAACTGCTGGGAGGGTCAGAATAATGTCAGAGAAGGTCAGGAAACATCAAACCCAGAAAGGCTCTAAACACATGCCTTGAGGTCAATATCATGTCACAGCCAAAGCTTCAAAAATGCCAAGGTTAGAAAACTACTTTGCATTACTTTTTCTATTCCTCTTCATTAGTTTGGCTTTCTTAACATCTACTATTAAGGAGACAAATAGTCTTTAATATATTTCTATTATTAGAATAGAAATATATTAGCAAGAATGTTTATGGTCAGATAACAACTACTTAATAATAAGCATATCAGCTATCAAATAGTGAGAATTCTCTGTGTTAAGCATTCTACTGATCACTTCACATATATAAGCTCATTTGATTTCCACAACAATCCCATGGTATTATTATTCCACTTTTTGATATAGAATCTGAGAATCAAAGAACTTGTGTTAATTTAGTAGGGTTACTCAACCAATGAATGAAATTCAGAAACAGCCTTCTAAGCCCACCAGCCTTCTAAGTTCCTTTAATTGTGTTATGGCAGTGACCTTTGCAATTGTCTAACACTGTGAATATATATGATTACTAAATTAACTGTAAGTATAATTTTATTTTTTTCCTCTTATAAGCCAAACTTTAGCACAAAAAGAAAATATTCACCTTATTCTGGTTTATTGAAAGGTTAATATACCTAATATATTTTATCCAATATACGTCATTTGTAGAAGCCTTTATCTTCTCTTCATTGTTTCAATTAGCAAAAATCGCACCTCGGATAAACCTCATTGGCTCCGATACTGCCACTGCGCAAAGCTTATCTTCTCTTCATTGTAATCAATTTTATTTTTCAGGTTTACTAGAATAAAACAGCCTTATCTCTGGAAAAAAAATGTTAAATTGTACTGTTTAAAATCATTTGAAAATTTGAAATTTTGTTATAATTGTTAAAAAAAAATTTCAACCAGTATCATCAGTAACTAACAAACAGAACTCATGAGAGTCACATGGTGAAACAAGATAGTCCATTCAACTATAGATTCATGAATGGCATGGTTCATAGAAATTAACACAACAGAGCTATGTCTTTGAGCTATGAGATTTATGAATTTTTTAAAAAGCTCTATTCTGATCTTATCTGAACAGATCTATTTTTATTGCTGAAATAGCATGGAATCATATTTATTCTACTTGCACTTGATTACTGAAGCATAATTTTAAATATCTTAAACCATTATATTCCATTTAAAATGATGAATGTATCATTTCTGTTTTTTTAAAGATTTTATTTATTTATTAGAGAGAGAATGAGAGAGAGAGATAACGCACAAGAGGGGGGAGCAGGAGAAGGAGAAGCAGACTCCCCGCTGAGCAGGGAGCCTGATGCGGGACTCGATCCCAGGACTCCAGGATCATGACCTGAGCCGAAGAGAACGTGTCATTTCTTAAAATTTTATATGTTGAAGTACCACGCAAATGGCATGGATTTTCATAAATCAATTGCCCATCAATATGATTTAATTCCTCTGAATGATATTTGGTTTCAATTTAATTTAAAGATTCTCAACACATTCTACATTCCATGTACTACTGCATTTCTTAGGGAAAAGGACAAATAATTTATAGTACTTTCCTCTAAAAAGCTTTTATACTTAATGAAAGACAGGTGATAGGCAAATTTTTTTTTTAAAGATTTTATTTATTTATTCATGAGAGACAGAGAGACAGAGAGAGAGAGAGAGAGAGAAGCAGAGGGAGAAGCAGGCTCCCAAGGAGCTGGGAGCCCGATGCGGGACTCGATCCCAGGACCCTGGGATCATGACCTGAGCCGAAGGCAGACGCTTAACCATCTGAGCCACCCAGGCGCCCGGCAAATTTTTTTAATGTAAAAAATTACATGGTAATATAGAGTCTATAAGAAGTGCTACCACATGGGAGGGGCTAGGAACTTAATGTTAGGGATTTGGATCCTTTTCTAATAGCTGCCTTGCAGAATAAACTGATAACACGTTAACTATTGTTGTTTTTTATATTCTAAACACAACTGGCTACTGATAATGTTATTTATGTCATGTTTTTCATCAGACCAGACTGATAAAATTATTTAATCCGTTCACTGCAGTAACAGACAATAGAACAGATTTTTGTACAGAGTGAGGGGAACTATATCCATTATATCCACCACTAGAACCTTATACTTATCATAGTGCTTAGATAAAGTCAGTGATCAGGAGATACTTTCTGAATGGATAAAAGAAAGAATGAATTGAAACTATCAAAATAGTAATCTCATCCCCAAATCTCACCCTCTTTGGAAAGAGCTTAGATAATGAAATACTTTTAATATGTAGAGTTTCCTCTTATTTCTTTTAATTGTTAAAAAAAAGACTAAATCTTTAATACTGGTATGGATAGAATTATTATATTAATATATCCAAAACTCAAATGATAATAGAGAAAATCACTAAGCATATTTAAGCATAAGTGACAAATGATTTGAAACACTCTTAAATTCTACAGAACTACTGAAGATTTTACTTGCATGATATGCTTAAAAATATTCTAAATATCTCAGAGAACTAAAAACAAAACAAAACAACAGTGCACTCTGTACATATTTGAGCAAATTTTTTTATAATATCCAGAGCCAAAGATATAATTTAAGAAGGGCATGAGTCACTCCTGGGGGTAGAAGAAAATGAAGCACCCAGATTTTCTTCCCTGTTTTATTCTTAACATTTCAACCAATAGAATATTACAAATCATTGGTAATGGCTTTAAGTTGAATTATAAGACTCATTTTGCTCCAGGCACACTATGTTTTGTTTTATTCCTCCAAGTCTCTTGCTTTCCCTTACTTCTAAACCCTTGTATGTGGTTCTATGAGAAAACTCTCCCTTGATTCCTTCACTAATTGAAATACAGTTTTCCTCTAAATGTCAAGACAAAACCATAACCAACTAAGGAAAAATTCCCTGATCTGGATCAGCTCTCCATGATTTAAACACTTATAACACCATAAAATATTTATAGCATGTATCACAGTTTCTGAAATACATATTTATTTGTTTACTCACGTAATCAGAATCTCTCTTCTACAAGCTTTAAGTAATGTGTAAACAGACATGATGCAGTAGGCAGAGTAATGGTCCATAAAAATGTCCATGTTCTAATCCCTGGAACCTGCTAGTATGTTACATGGCAAAGGGGAATTAAAATTGCAAATAGAATTATGCTTATAATCAGCTGACCTTAAAATAGGGAATCTGTTCTGGATTATCAAGGGGTGGAAGTCATGTAATAACAAATGTCCTGATAAGAAGGAGGTGGGAGAATCAGTGTCAAAATGATTCAGTGGGAGAAAGATTAAACCAAACATTGCTGGTTTGAAGATGCAAGGTGGCCATGAGCCAAGGAATATGGTGGAAAACATAAGAAAACGGGTTTTCCTCTAGTGCCTCAGAAAGAACGCAGCTCAGCCAACAACTTGGCTTTAAACCAGTGACAACATGTTTGGCTTCTAAACTACAAAAGTATAAGATAATACATTTTGCTGGTTTTAGCCACTAAGTATGTTGTAATTTGTTACAGCAGTCATAGAAAGCAAATAGATATTCCCAGAACCTAGTGCATGCCCGGCACATGGTGTTTGATACTACTTGTTTAATAAAAACAAAGAGATAATGAGCTTGAGGGATGGGCTATATCTATTACATGGTATTATGGTCCCGATATTTTCTTCTCATTCTATTTATAAGTCAATTTGAGTCACAAAACATTAAAGAAAAACCCACAAAATTCTACAATCAGTATTTTGTGGCTGGAAAACTACAGGTCACGTTCTAAAGCCTGCATGTATGGCAGATGTAGAATGAGAGTCTGCACCAGCCACCTTCACCGGACTTTGTATGAACTTTTGTTTTGGCTCCCTGAGCGTGGGCAGTGAGTTAATATGAAGGAGGTATAGCTGGCCAAGTACTGGAACCTTTTTCAGAAGCCAAATGTGATACACTTTTTGCCTCAAATTAAATGACTCCTATTATCTTGGAGTGACTATATTGCAACTTCTTATTTCACTTGTGTTTTCTCATTTACTACAATCCTGTGGGCCACCTATTTCTAATCCTATTTTCAATGTTATTAATTCAGGCTCAAAACATCTAGTAAGGGCTGGTCCTGGTAACAGTGTATGAAAGAAATATAGAGGTGGTGGGAGCACCCCACCTCAGTGGGGAGGAGTATTTTATCCCTAACATTTAAAAAAAAAATAGCCTGTGTATGATGCTAATAAAAAGCCCGCCAACTTTTTGTTGACTTGATTCTCTTTACCTTATCTACAGACAGTGCTCTCCCTCCCTCTCTCTCTCAATGGCACTGTGGTGTGGGATTTAAATCCAGGCTCACTGAATTCAACATCCAGTCTTCTTCAGTCACAATCATGTCTTCTTCCTGGAATTAGGCTGCTTGTGTTTAAATTCTTTTCACATTTGAACTTGCCCTTTCTCTGCCTCAGTCTCGTCACCTATAAAAGGAGGACAGCAACTGTATCTATCTCAAGGGTTGTTGTTGGATTTAATATATGAAAAAAAATGCTTAGAATAGCATCTGTCTTAGAAAAGCATTCTGTATAAGTTAGCTCCTATGAGAGCTCCAAAATTGTCACTGGAAAATCTTCTCAGGGAGATTATAGTGTGAGGTTGGAAGAAATATTTTGCTAAACTATATGAGGTGATTGATGAAATAATCCTATGAAGTATGAATAATAATAGTTTATCTAACACGACTTCTAAAAAATGAGTTGGGTTAGCTAGGAGGTTTTAATTTACTGTCTAGTGTATTCACATTTTAGGACAAAGTTAACTCATTTGAGCTAAGTATCTGCACTGAGCTCCATTTGTTGAGCTATGTGACCTGGATTCAAATCCCAACTCTACCACTACTATGTGTGTAACTTTAGGCAAGTTAATTCACCTTTTGATGCCTCTATTATGTCACTTGTAAGATAGGGATACTGATAATACTAACCTCATAGGATTATTTAGTGTTAATAAGTTCATACTTGAAATGTACTTAAAATACTGTTATATAAGTGACCAATAGTTACTACATATTTTTTATAATATCCCAAGGTGATCTTTCAAGAAATCTTAATTATTCGGGGTTTTTTTTTTAAGTTTTTAAATTAAATTCCAGTTAGTTAACATACAGTGTAATATTAGTGCAATATAGTGATTCAACACTTCCATACATCACTCTGTGCTCATCACAAGTGCACTCCTTAATCCCCACCACCTATAAAAAGATGGTTAGAGATCATGAAGTAGGTGGCAATGCCTTAACTGTATGCATGTTGTCAGGCCCAAGGGTCTCTTCCATCCTTGTAAAGGGGAGTGCTAACCTTCTCTCCTTTCACACAACATGAAATCTTACTTGAACACTAGAGGCATCATTTTCTTTCACAGATTTCTAATGGTTCAAATACCTAAAACAAAAACAACAAACTAAATAGCATATGCTCTTCAGAGCCAAGGTCACCTACCACAAAGCAGACTCAAAATATACTTACTTTACATATTCACTAGCTAGCTAAACTACAAAAGAGAATTTTAAAGGTTTTGTTGTTGAAATTATAAAATTAAAACTATAGCAGTGGAATATTTGTGAAGCCTTTTGTTTCATTTTCTGCTAAATGAAAACAACTTTCAAAAAGTTAAGTGAATGTTTTTATTTGTTTCCTGTCACACATTCTAAATGGCTTTAAAAGTCAGTAGCTGTTACTAAAGAATAATGAGGTATATTATTCTTTCAGTGCACATGTAAATCTCCAATTAACACTAATGGGGTTTATGGCAATGAAACCAAAGGAAAACCTACCCTCAGTGTCTCAAAATAATCTTTACTTTTTTTTTTTAAAGATTTTATTTATTTATTTGAGAGAGAGAGAATGAGAGATAGAGAGAACGAGAGGGAAGAGGGTCAGAGGGAGAAGCAGACTCCCTGCTGAGCAGGGAGCCCGATGTGGGACTCGATCCCGGGACTCCAGGATCATGACCTGAGCCGAAGGCAGTCGCTTAACCAACTGAGCCACCCAGGTGCCCTAATCTTTACTTTTGATATCTACCTTTTTACCATCTAAGTGTAGTCAAGCAGAAATAAACAAATTAGTATTAAGCATCAATTTGACACTTCCATTCATGCTGACATCCTGAAATACTGTGTATAAACAGTAATGTGTTTTAAAGCAGAGATGTGGCTTTAGATTTTAGTTAAGGATTTGTATGTCCCTCCCTCCTCTGCCATTAACATTAAAATTATAAAAAGTAAGCATGTGCAGTCCTAGTATTACCTAAGAAATATAAAAAAGGTGAATTTTTTAAATAGGTGTGGCAAAACATTTTTAAGAACAGTATGTCAGAAAATTATCCTTTTCATGGGAATCTAGAATCCTAATATCTCTTTGAGACACAATCATATATCCCTTTTTAGTAAATATTTCTTTTTTAGATTTCTATAATTTTTGTCATAGTCCTATAGTGAAATCTTCATAGAAGACAACTTTTAAGTGGAAAAGTGAAATACCATGAAGTTACTACTGAATTGAAATAGCATCTTAACGAATATATATATTTAAGGTACTGTGAAACCACCTGAAAAATATATGACAGCACAACTGAAATAATTATTTTTATTAGTCTAAGTGTAGAACGATCTACAGGGACTCTAGCCATAGACCTCTGGTAGAATTTGAATCTTTAAGATAATTCTACAGACATTAGACTACACAGTGAAAGTGTAAATCCCTGTGTAGAGAGAACAGATAAGCCCAGTTTAATAGAATTCAATCAAAAATAATAAAAGGTATGATAATATCCAGAAAGTACATGTTGACATAGCCAAAACCTATTAATTTGCTATGCCATTATTTGTGTCTGAATGCCTGAATAAACACATCTTCTAGAAAAACTATTTAAAGCAAATAGAGCAAGTAAATAGGTTACTAAAACATAGGAAAAATATATTTTTTGACTAATAAAATAGAATATTCCCCTCTAAAAATCTTGGCTAATAAAGTAAAATGGCCTTCAAACTGAGGTATTTGTCTAACGTCTACTCATCTAGAATGTAATCATGTCTAAACAAGGGTTATCATTCTTCTCTAGGTAAAGAGAAGTTGACATTTTAAGAAGCTAACCGATTAAAACAACAGGTAGATTTTATTTAACATGCCCATTCATTTACGAAAAATTTACTGACTTCTTAGAGATTAGGCCTGGAAGAGTGCACAAACCACAGCAGGCACTTGATAAATATTTTTTGAATGAATAAATTAATTAACTAAATTTTCAGAAATCCTATTTGCAACATTAGAAATGTATTTAAGTCTTTCCTGAACCATGGCTCTCAATGCCAGACATTAAGGTCAAGATATACTAGCCAGTTTTATAAAGTTCAAAGTGTGATTGGATATATTCAGATGCCTGAGTGGCTCAGCCTGTTTACTGTCCAAGTCTTGATTTCGGCTCAGGTCATGATCTCAGGGTCCTGAGATGGAGCCCTGCATCAGGCTCCAGGCTAACTGAGGATCCTGCTTTAAGATTCGCTCCCTCCCTCTGTGCCTCCCTCTCTCTCTCATAATAATAATAATAATAACAATAATAATAATAAATGTGTGATTGGATATAGAGGAAAAAGCAAATAATTATGATTTAATATAATAAGTATGATGCATAATATGGGAAATGACATTTGAACAGATTAATGTCATTGCATAACAGTACATGCATACAGAAAGTCTACTGTTGAATAAAATATTAAGATTTATTTTAAAACATATTTTACATGATTACTTTGTTAATTGATCCCTATATACTATAACCTATCAGATTATGTCAATGAATATTTTTTAGAAAGTCCAATAACACAAAGTATACTAGAAAATGGTTAATATTTTTGTATTCTTTTGGATTAATGAAAAGTAAAAAATGTGACCTACAGTATTTCAAATGTTATACATAAAATTATATCTGTTCAACCTAATGATTACCTTATCATGAAATTAGCAATTTGCACTCATTTTGTTGATGATACTGTCAGTTTTATCATGTGGAATGTTGGTTACTCATAGTTTAGGGGAGTAAAAGAGTATTTCTGCTTTTTTGTGTGATCATATTCATGACAATTGGGATTTAATTTATATGTGACTGGGTAGATGAAATTGTTTTTTTTTTGGGTTTCTCTTTTTTTAAATTTTTTATTATTATGTTAATCACCATATATTACATCATTAGTTTTGTATATAGTGTTCCATGATGCATTGTTTGTGCATAACACCCAGTACTCCATGGAGAACGTGCCCTTTTTAATACCCATCACCAGGCTAACACATCCCCCCACCCCCCTCCCCTCTAGAACCCTCAGTTTGTTTTTTAGAGTCCATCATCTCTCATGGTTCGTCTCCCCCTCCGATTTCCCCCCCTCCATTTTTCCCCTCCTGCTATCTTCTTCTTTTTTTTTTCTTAATATATATTATATTATTTGCTTCAGAGGTACAGATATGTGATTCAACAGTCTTGCACAATTCACAGCACTTGCCATAGCACATACCTTCCCAATGTCTATCACCCAGCCACCCCACCCCTCCCACCCCCCACCACTCCAGCAACCCTCAGTTTCCTGAGATTAAGAATTCTTCATATCAGTGAGGTCATATGATACATGTCTTTCTCTGATTGACTTATTTCACGCAGCATAACACCTTCCAGTTCCATCCACGTTGTTGCAAATGGCAAGACCTCATTACTTTTGATTGCTGCATAATATTCCATTGTGTATATATACCACCTCTTCTTTATCCATTCATCTGTCGATGGACATCTTGGCTCTTTCCACAGTTCGGCTATTGTGGACATTGCTGCTATAAACATTGGGGTGCACATAGCCCTTGGAACGCCTACATTTGTATCTTTGTAGTAAATACCCAGTAGTGCAAATGCTGGATCGTATGGTAGCTCTATTTTCAACTGTTTGAGAAAGCTCCATACTGTTTTCCAGAGTGGTTGCACCAACTTGCATTCCCACCAACAGTGTAGGAGGGTTCCCCTTGCTCTGCATTCCTGTCAACATCTGTCGTTTCCTGACTTGTTAATTTTAATCATTCTGACTGGTGTGAGGTGGTATCTCATTGAGGTTTTGATTTGGATTTCCCTGATGCCGAGCGATGTTGAGCACTTTTTCATGTGCCTGTTGGCCATTTGGATGTCTTCTTTGGAAAAAGGTCTGTTCATGTCTTCTGCCCATTTCTTGATTGGATTATTGTTCTTTGGGTGTTGAGTTTGATAAGTTCTTTATAGATTTTGGATACTAGACCTTTATCTGATATGTCATTTGGAAATATTTTCTCCCATTCTGTTGGTTGTCTTTTGGTTTTGTGGACAGTTTCTTTTGCTGTGCAAAAGCTTTTTATCTTGATGAAATCCCAATAGTTCATTTTTGCCCTTGCTTCCCTTGCCTTTGGCGATGTTTCTAGGAAGAAGTTGCTGTGGCTGAGGTCGAAGAGGTTGCTGCCTGTCTTCTCCCCTTTAGGATTTTGATGGACTGCCGTCTCACGTTGAGGTCTTTCAACCATTTGGAGTCTATTTTTGTGTGTGGTGTAAGGAAATGGTCCAGTTTCATTCTTCTGCATGTGGCTGTCCAATTTTCCCAACACCATTTGTTGAAGAGACTGTCTTTTTCCCATTGGACATTCTTTCCTGCTTTGTCGAAGATTAGTTGACCATAGAGTTGAGGGTCCAATTCTGGGCTCTCTATTCTGTTCCATTGATATGTGTCTGTTTTTGTGCCAGTACCATATTGTCTTGATGATGACAGCTTTGTAATAGAGCTGGAAGTCTGGAATTGTGATGCCGCCAGCTTTGCTTTTCTTTTTCAACATTCCTCTGGCTATTCGGGGTCTCTTCTGGTTCCATACAAATTTGAGGATTATTTGTTCCATTTCTTTGAAAAAAGTGGATGGTATTTTCATGGGGATTGCATTGAATGTGTAGATTGCTCTAGGTAGCATTGACATCTTCACAAAGATTGTTCTTCCAATCCATGAGCATGGAAAGTTTTTCAATTTCTTGTGTCTTCTTCAATTTCTTTCATGAGTATTTTATAGTTTTCTGAGTACACATCCTTTGCCTCTTTGGTTAGATTTATTCCTAGGTATCTTATGGTTTTGGGTGCAATTGTAAATGGGATCGACTCCTTGATTTGTCTCTCTTCTGTCTTGTTGTTGGTGTATAGGAATGCCACTGATTTCTGTGCATTAATTTTATATCCTGCCAATTTACTGAATTCCTGTATGAGTTCTAGCAGTTTTGGGGTGGAGTCTCTTGGGTTTTCCACATAAAGTACCATATCATCTGCAAAGAGTGAGAGTTTCACTTCCTCCTAGCTGAATTTGGATGCCTTTGATTTCTTTTTGTTGTCTCATTGCTGTGGCTAGGACTTCTAATACTATGTTGAATAGCAGTGGTGAGAGTGGACATCCCTGCCACGTTCCTGACCTTAGGGGAAAAGCTCTCAGCTTTTCCCCATTGAGAATGATATTCGCTGTAGGTTTTTCATAGATGGCTTTTTTGATATTGAGTTATGTACCCTCTATCCCTATACTCTGAAGAGTTTTGATCAAGAAAGGATGCTGTACTTTGTCAAAAAATGTTCTGCATCTATTGAGAGGATCATATGATTCTTGTTCTTTCTTTTGTTATTATATTGTATCACGTTGACTGATTTGTGGATGTTGAACCAACCGTGCAGGCCAGGGATAAATCCCACTTGGTCATGGTGAATAATCCTTTTTTTTTTTTTTTAAATGGTGAATAATCCTTTTAATGTACTGTTGGATCCTACTGGCTAGTATTTTGGTGAGAATTTTTTCATCCATGTTCATCAAGGATATTGGTCTGTAATTCTCCTTTTTGATGGGGTCTTGGTCTGGTTTGGGGACCAAGGTAATGGTGGCCTCATAAAATGAGTTTGGAAGTTTTCCTTCCATTTCTATTTTTTGGAACAGTTTCAGGAGAATAGGTATTAATTCTTCTTTAAATGTTTGGTAGAATTCCCCTGGGAAGCCATCTGCCCCCTGGGCTTTTGTTTGTTGGGAGATTTTGGATGACTGCTTCAATTTCCTTAGTGCTTATAGGTCTGTTCAGGTTTTCTATTTCTTCCTGGTTCAATTTTGGTAGTTGATACATCTCTAGGAATGCATCCATTTCTTCCAGGTTATCTAATTTGCTGGCATAGAGTTGCTCATAATATGTTCTTAGAATTGTTTGTATGTCTTTGGTGTTGGTTGTGATCTCTCCTCTTTCATTCGTGATTTTGTTGATTTGGATGATTTCTCTTTTCTTTTTTCTGGCCAGGGGTTTATCAATCTTGTTAATTCTTTCAAAGAACCAGCTCCTAGTTTTCTTGATCTGTTCTACTGTTCTTTTGGTTTCTATTTCATTGATTTCTGCTCTGATCTTAATTATTTTTATTCTCCTCCTGGGTTTAGGCTTTATTTGCTGTTTTTTCTCCAGCTCCTTTAGGTGTAGGGTTAGGTCGTGTATTTGAGACCTTTCTTGTTTCTTGAGAAAGGCTTGTATTGCTATATACTTTCCTCTCAGGACTTCCTTTGCTATACCCCAAAGATTTTGAACAGTTGTGTTTTCATTTTCATTGGTTTCCATGAATTTTTTTTAATTCTTCTTTAATTTCCTGGTTGACCCATTCATTCTGTAGTAGGATGCTCTTTAGCCTCCATGTATTTGAGTTATTTCCGACTTTCCTCATGTGATGGAGTTCTAGTTTCAAAGCATTGTGGTCTGAAAATATGCAGGGAATGATCCCAATCTTTTGGTACTAGTTGAGACCTGATTTGTGACCTAGGATGTGATCTATTCTGGAGAATGTTCCATGGCACTCGAGAAGAATGTGTATTCCGTTGCTTTGGGATGGGATGTTCTGAATATGTCTGTGAAGTCCATTTGGTCCAGTGTGTCATTTAAAATCTTTATTTCCTTGTTGATCTTTTGCTTAGATGACCTGTCCATTTCAGTCAGGGGGGTGTTAAAGTCCCCCACTATTATTGTATTGTTTTCAATGTGTTCCTTTGCTTTTGTTATTAATTGCCTTATATACCTGGCTGCTCCCATGTTAGCGGCATAGATATTTACAATTGTTAGATCTTCTTGTTGGATAGACCCTTTAAGTAGGATATAGTGTCCTTCCTCACCTCTTATTACAGTCTTTGTTTTAAAATCTAATTTGTCTGATATAAGGATTGCCACCCCAGCTTTCTTTTGGTGTCCATTAGCATGGTAAATGGTTTTCCACCCCCTCACTTTCAATGTGGGGGTGTCTTTGGGTCTAAAATGAGTCTCTTGCAGACAGCATATTGATGGGTCTTGTTTTTTAATCCATTCTGATAGCCTGTATCTTTTGATTGGGGCATTGAGCCCATTTACCTTCAGGGTAACTATTGAAAGATATGAATTTAGTGCCATTGTATTGCCTGTAAGGTGACTGTTACTGTATATTGTCTGTGTTACTTTCTGGTCTATGCTGCTTTTAGGCTCTCCCTTTGCTTAGAGTCCTCTAAGCAAATGAACCCCTTTTAATATTTCTTGTAGGGCTGGTTTTGTTTTTGCAAGTTCCTTTACTTTTTGTTTGTCCTGGAAGATTTTTATCTCTCCTTCAATTTTCAATGATAGCCTAGCTGGATATAGTACTCTTGGCTGCATATTTTTCTCATTTAGTGCTCTGAAGATAGCATGCCAGTCCTTTCTGGCCTGCCAGGTCTCTGTGGATAGGTCTGTTGCCAATCTAATGTTTCTATCATTATAGGTTACATATCTCTTCTCCTGAGCTGCTTTCAGGATTTTCTCTTTGTCTCTGGCACTTGTAAGTTTTACTATTAGATGTTGGGGTGTTGACCTATTTTTATTGATTTTGAGAGGGTTTCTCTGTGCTTCCTGAATTTTGATGCCTGTTTCCTTCCCCACATTAGGGAAGGTCTCTGCTATAATTTGTTCCAATACACCTTATGCCCCTCTCTCTCTTTCTTCTTCTTCTGGGATCCCAATTATTCTAATGTTGTTTTGTCTTATCGTATCACTTATCTCTCGCATTCTGCCCTCCTGATCCAGTAGCTGTTTATCTCTCTTTTCTCAGCCTCTTTATTTTCCATCATTTGGTCTTCTATATCACTGAGTCTCTCTTCTGCCTCATTTTCCTAGCAGTTAGTGCCCCCCTTTTTAATTGCACTTCATTAATAGCCATTTTGATTTCGATTTGGTTAGATTTTAGTTCTTTTATTTCTCCAAGAAGGGTTTCTCTAATAACTTCCATGCTTTTGTCAAGCCCAGCTAGTATCTTTAAGATCATGATTCTGAACTCTAGGTCCGACATCGTACTAATGTCCCTATTGAGTAGGTCTCTGGCAGACGGTTCTACCTCTTGTTCTTTTTGCCGAGGTGATTTTTTTTGTCTTGTCATTTTGTCCAGAGGAGAATTGATGAATGAGAGAACAAAATGCTAACAGGTTAACAACGTCCCCAGCAAATATACTCTATACAAATCAGAAAAGACCTGAAACCAAGGAACAAGAAAGGGAGAGAAAGAAAAAAGAAAGAGGAAAAAAAAAAAAAGAAAAAGAAAAAAACAAACAAAAACAGAACAAAACAAAACAAAACAAAAAAAACAGAATATGATCAAATATGATCAGGCTAGTGCATAGTTCAGTGCCACACACTAGATTCTGGGTGTATTTTGGTCTGTTAGAAGAAAGTGCCTCCTAAAATTTTAAAGGAAGAAAGACTTATATATGTACAAAATAAGGGTTGATACAATGAAGGGATGGAAGATGACTGTAATGATGAAAATTATAAAAGATTTTATAGAAGGAATTGATAAGAAGTTGTTTGAAAAAAGAAAGAAGATGATTTAAAAAAAAAAGAAAAAAAAAGGGAGAAAATGTGATCAGGCAGGAGACTAGAACAAAGCCATACCCTAGTGATTTAGGGTATATTTTGATCTGTTAGAAGAAACTGTATCTCAAAATTTTAAAGAGAGAACAACTTATATATATATGCCAAAAATAAGGATATCTACTATGAAGGGATAGAATATGACTCTAAAAATGAAAAATATTTTTTTTTTCCAAAAAGGGATTGATAAGATGTTGGTTGAAAAAGGGAAAAAGAAAAATTCAAAAAAAAAAAAAAAGAAAAAAGAACAGTTAAAAAAATTAACTTTGAAAAACTAATGAATCATGGTAAAAAAGCCATGAATTCTATGTTCGGTATTCCCCTAGTGCTGGAGTTCTCCCGTTCTCCTTGATCAGTAAACTTGGTCTTGGCTTGCTGGTTGTTCGTGCTGATCTTCTGGGGGAGGGGCCTGTTGCCGTGGTTCCCAAATGTCTTTGCTGGAGGCGGAATTGTCCGGCCCTTGCCAGTCCGGGCTAAGCAATCTGCTCGGGTTTGCTCTTGGGAGCTTTTGTTCCCAGCAAGCTTCCTGTCCAGCTTTGGAGGACGAGAGTGAAAATGGTGGCCTCCCAATCTCCTCCCGGAGAAGCCAAGAACTTGGGCCCCGCTCCTTAGTGTGCCCCCAGAGAAAAGCAGTCAATCACTCCCGTGTCCCCGGTCTCTGGCCACACTCTGTGCTCACCCGGCCTGTGACCGAGCTTCTCTATCTCTGGCGCACAACTCGGTGGGGAGTCTCCAAACCCAGCAGATCCCTGCGGTGCGCTTCTGCGCCGCTCCTCCCGGGGGAGGAAGGGGAGTCTCCCCGGATCTGCCTCCTGTTGGGTCCCTGCTGGAGGAACAGTGGCCTGACTGGGCCGCGGATCACAGTTTATGGCAACCCCAAGCTGAGAGCCCACGCCTTGGCTCCGTCTCTGCAGCCAGCTTCCCTGCTCTGATACCTGGGAGCTCTGCCACACTCAGGCACCCCCGGTCTTTTTGTGACCCCGAGGATCCTGAGACCACACTGTCCCGCGAGGGTTCCACCCCCCGCTTAGCCACTGGAGCGACGTCCCTCCGCGGAGCCGACTTATAAAAGTTCCGATTTTGTGCTCCGCGGCTCTATCACTTGCCAGAAGCGGCCGATGGAGGCCCCCTCCCCCACCATCTATCCCCCCGAATATCGCCTCGGATTCACTTCTCCGAGTGTCCTACCTTCCAGTAAGTGGTCACTTTTCTGTTCAGAGAGTTGTTGCTATTCTTGTCTTGGATCTCCTGTTGAGTTCGTAGGTGTTCAGAATGGTTTGATACCTATTCAGCTGAATTCCTGAGACCAGATGAAATCCAGGTCTCCTATTCCTCTGCCATCTTGCTCCATAGATGAAATTGTTATCATTTGATTTATAACCATATGGATTGTTAGCTTCTTTTCTTCTAACATGACCATACAACTAATCCTGACTGATAATCTGCTATCTCTGCAATGGTTGTATCACTCCATGTAGTAGGTCATCAGGATCCACTGGACCCAATTTTAGTTTTTGAGTTTCTTTTTTAAAAATTTCTAACTCTTCGTAAGACGTGATCTTTTATGACATTTTATTCTTTTTTAGCTTTCCTCCAAAGAACAAGAAAATGTATTATTTTTAATTGAATAAAACTCATTCTATCCCATAATTAAAATATATATTCACTGCATCTTTTTATAAATCTAACATACACACTGTATCTTAGTTACATTATATAGTTTACCCATGGGTTTGAACTATGCAGTCCACTTGTACACAGACATTTTTTTTTTAATAAATACAGTACAGTACTATAAATGCAGTTTTTCTTCCTCATGATTTTCTGACTAATGTTTTCTTTTCTTTAGCTTGCTCTATTTTACAAATACAGTATATAATAAATATAACATACAAAGCATCTGTTAATTAACTGTATTATCAGTAAAGCTTCTGGTCAACAATAGACTATTAGCAGCCAAGTTTTTGAGGAGTCAAAAGTTAAACACACATTTTTGACTGCACAGGGGGTCAGCACTACCAACCCCCCTGCTGTCCAAGAGCCAACTGTATTTCCCATACATTGAAATATTTTGTCATTTAATTTTCCTAAGAATTACTTCATCATTGCTCATTTATTATTCCCAACTATGCTAAAATAAATCTAAAACAAAAAGGAAATTGACCAGAAGAATGATGGAATCACCTAGAAAGATGATACAATAAGAAAATGATCATCTTTCAGCTTTTGTAACATATTGCCAAAATTATTGCATCAACTTCCAAGAATGTATTATATTCTGCCTTTAGATTTCACTAGGTAAGTTGAAAATTCATAATGTCTCAATTTATCCTTTATGCGTGCCTGGGTGGGTCAGTCAGTTAAGCATCTGGCTTTTGATTTAGGCTCAGGTAATGATCTAAGGGTTCTGGGACTGAGCCTTTTGTTGGTCTCTCCGCTCAGCAGGGTTTAGTCGGCTTGTCTCCCTCTCCTTCTGCCCCTCTATGCTCGCACTCTCATGCTCTCTCTCTGTCTCAATCTGTAAGATAAATAAATCTTAAAAAAAAAATGAATGTCTTAATTTATCCTTTTAATAGCAAAGAGAAGAAAACTGAAAGAAGACAGTTTACAATTATTATATGAATCAAAATGAATGCAAAATTATTCACAACAGAACAGTTGACATTAATCATAATAGGGAAACTGATCATATAATTCTGTAAATCATATAGTGAATAACTAAGGACAGAAAGAAAATGTGGTATTTACTTCCAGTTAGTGCCATTCAATGGGAAGAACTTCATCATGCCAAGGACCATTCCATTTTCCCAAAGGAATATGTGACAATATTAATTCACTTATATTTCTCCTGGTATTCTGAGGGCTAAATAAGAACTATATGATCACAGAAAGTCACAGATGAACTGCTCAATATTAGATATTTCAGATATGCTATCTAAAAAATTTAAAAATGTTTTATGTGTTTTATAGGCATTCAGACTCATAAAGATCCATACAATCATGAAGTCACAAAAACTCTCAGAAGTTTCTCAGAAGCTTCTCAATAGGCTTGGTATAGAAATGATTATGTACCTAAAAATATATACACATTTATTTGTTTATTTATTTATTTATTTATAGAGAGGGAGCAGGGCGGGGAGTGGCAGAGGGACAGGGAGAGAGAGAATCTTAACTATGCTCCACTTCCAGTGTGGAGGCCAACTCGAGGCCTGATCTCAGAACACTGAAATCATGACCTGAGCTGAAATCAAGTGTCAGGTGTTTAACTGACTGAGCCACCCAGGCACCCCACACCGTTCCTTTTATTTATTTATTTTTAAAGATTTTATTTATTTATTTGACCGAAAGAAAGAGCATACAAGCAGGGGGAGTAGGGGAGGGAGAAGCAGGCTCCCTGCTGAGCAAGGAGCCGGATGCGGGGCTCGATCCCAGGACCCTGGGATCATGAACTGAGCCGAAGGCAGACACTTAACTGACTGAGCCACACAGGTACCCCCCACAACTTTCCTTTTAAATGGCAAATAAAATGAATGCCAATGTTATTATATGGTTTGTTCTTAAACAAATAATTTAATAAAATTTTTAAGTCTTCTGGCAAAATTAGATTTTTTTCCCTACTAATTTTCAACACAGTCTCATAAAAGGCACTCTTCATTGACAAGGGATTTCAATTCTGACAAAAATCAATCGAAAAGAGGGATAAGATAAAGAAAAAAATGTATTAAGATGCTGAACTGGGAGGAAATCTGTTCTAGCAGGGCTTTAGGAGTTATTATCCACTCTAGGCTTTTCCAAAGATATGGATGTATTGCTTTTTATGAGTCTTCAGGGAAAAAAAGTAAAATTCAACTTCATTGGCTTTTCAGAAAAAAAGATCTGTTAAGGCTATTGGTTAATAATTATAGAGATTGTGAAATTACCTAATAACAAACATATTTTTTCCAATCAAGATGCATATAATTTCTGTGCAGTGAAAATGATAACTCCAAAGGTTAGACTAAATACCCAGCTAGATATCAACCAGTTTTGTATTTAATCCAGAAATTTATCCAAAAATTCCTTTGTTAAAGTATATGTGAATACCTAGTATCTTTAATGGTATTTGAACAACTTTGAAAATCTTAGTGGATCTCCTATTAATTGACTTGAATAAAATTTTAATACATATTCATATTTTTAGGAGTTATGTTCTTAACTTTTGGGAAATTACACTTCAATAGTTTTAGAGTTTGTCCTGTTAATACACCCAAGGGGAGTAACCTGACAATCATTTAAACAGTGTGGCTTGAAAAGTATACCTCATGGGCTGCTAAAGCACTGACATATTTTCTTATCCCAGAGTGAATCCCAAGTGGCAGAACTTTCACTTTAGGAGTCTGTTTCTCTTTTATTTTTTTTATTCTCTAATGATTTTGTATTTTTGCTTTTCTTTCTGGTTCAATCACGTTCAAGAATTGGTTTTCCATATAAAGCCAATGTCTACTAAGCCATCAGGACGTCTGGCTTGCTGGACCTAATCTCTCAGCTGTTACGAAGACCACTTCTTGCAGACCAGAAACTTTAGCAAAATTGGGGCATCTCAAAATGAGACTAATTCACACATAAACAATACTATATTAAATTTTCTAGACAGTGATTAATTCTCTGGCTTGGTGGTTGCTCTAGATTTATAGTGCGAACTCAAGGGGGTCTATATCTTGCTGCATCTGTGTAAACAATCAGGCTACACAGAATGAAACTTGCCCCTTTTTGCAATGAAGAATAACTTTTAGGGGCGCCTGGGTGACTTAGTTGGTTAAGCATCTGCCTTCGGCTCAGGTCATGATCTCTGGTCCTGGGATCAAGCCCCACATCGGGCTCCCTTCTCAGTGGGGAGTCTGCTTCCCCCTCTCCCAGGGACCCTCCCCCCATCTCCTGCCCTCACTTGCTCTCTCTCAAATGAATAAAAAAATCTTGAAAAAAAAGAATAACTTTTAGAGACCTCTATAATCATAATGGAGAGTAATATTAAGATAATTCATTTAAGTATCCAGATTTGGTGAAGTTCCTTATTACTTTCAGATTTTTGTGTGATTGATATACATATAATCATTCAGTGGGGAAAAAAAAAACAACTAATGATTTGGTTTTCTTACATTGTAGAATGTTAAATAGTTTTGTATCAATCTAGCAATCTTATACTAATATTTTTTATTTTTTTTTAAAGATTTTATTTATTTATTTGACAGAGAGAGACACAGCGAGCACACAAGCAGGGGGAGTGGGAGAGGGAGAAGCAGACCTCCCGCCCAGCAGGGAGCCCGATGTGGGACTCGATCCCAGGATCCTGGGATCACGACCCAAGCCAAAGGCAGACACTTAACGACTGAGCCACCCAGGCACCCCTAACATTTTTTACTAATTGCCTATAAATACTTAGCACTTCAAATGCTCTCTGAACCAATTTTAATATCTGACTGGTTTCCTCACTAACTAGTTGAATAAACTCTTTGACACATACTTATTATATATTTATATGAGAATCATGTTTTTCAATTTTTGAACATTATACTTTAACATATAAAAAAAGTACATGAATATTTTTCCCTGTTCTCCCTACAGTAAGAATAATGAGACTATTAAGCTATCCCACTGGTTTTAAATACTGAAATTTTAAAAGTTGAACAATTATTTTCTTTGTAAAAGAGTCCAATTATGCTATTTTCACCACATTTTCATGTCATATTACTTTCAATAATTCACCAAGAGAAGATATCAGAATTTATCCTAAATCAGGTAAATGCAATTTGACTATCTGGTTGGAGGCAGCAGTAAAAGAAGGCATAGTTGAAAAACACCAGGTACTGAGCTTTTCTATATACCAGATACTTTTACCTGTATTACTTCTTGTATTCTCACAACCATGTAAGATCGCTTAGCTTACATCCATATATTCTGCTAGGTAATTGCCATACATTGCCTATCCTAATATTCATTACACACTATTGCAATTAATTTTAAGTCTATCTTTCCTGATAAATACATCATGAAGGGAAATTTATGTTTCTTTTTTTTTTAAGATTTTATTTATTTGACAGAGAGAGACACAGCGAGAGAGGGAACACAAGCAGGGGGAGTGGGAGAGGGAGAAGCAGGCTTCCTGCTGAGCTGGGAGCCGGATGCAGGGCTCCATCCAGGACCCTGGGATCATGACCTGAGCCGAAGGGAGATAGATGCTTAATGACTGAGCCACCCAGGTGCCCCAAACTTTATGTTTCTTGTTCACATGTGTATCCATCGACAAGGAATCGAGTGTGAAATGTATTTTTATTCAATAAATATTAGTTGAATGAATAAATGGGTATATAAATAAATAAACATTACAATTTATAGCTCGATTAAATCTAAAACATGTGTGTTTTGATCAATCCCAACTAGTATGAATAGATGTAGTTCCTGGTGGAGTTACAAAACATGAAATTATATTTTCCTTCATCCCACTGTTTTCTAGAGGATGCTTCCTTTCTTTATTTCATTTTGTTTTCAGCATGACCACCTATCCCCCAGTGCCCATGAAAAGTTTAGGCCATGGTTAGAATCAAAGCTTTATATCCAAAGGCCCTGGATTCAAGCCCTGCTTCATCACCCTCCACCAATAGATCATTTGAACTCTCTAGACCTTAACTTTCTCTTCTCCAATTTGAGTATAAAATTAATGTGTGTTAACGTGCTATAGAGAAGAAAAAGTGAAATAACTTATATGTAAGTACTTAACACAGTGACTGATATATGAGTTATCACCAAATAATGCTCTTCTCCATTTTTAATTCCCTCTTGATAAGCCACAACAACCAAGGACCATAGGCTCTGCTAAGGAATACAACCTGGCTTACCACAATTTATTGCCAATTTTGGACAACTATTTAATCACTTTAAATCTCATGTTTTCTCTTAATTTTCTCATATTCAAAATGAGGGAAGTAGAGTAGTAATTCAGAAGCTGGTCCATGAACCAGCAACATCGGCATTATATGGAAATTTATTAGAAAGTAATATTTCATTCCTACCTCTGAACTACTGAATCAAAAGTTGTATTTTTACAAGATCTCCAGTTGATTCATAGGCATATTAAATTTTAAATAGCTCAAACTAAATTACTCTAAGTCATCTTTCTGCTTTGTTATTTAAAAAATAATATCCATGTTATTAAATCAGTAACAGTTATACTTTTTTAGTTATATTAGTAACAGTTAATACTTTAAACTTTACAGTTATATACCATTCTAGTTACCAATTGCTAAATTACAATTTGCTACAAAGCTTGGTGGAATGAAACAACTATTTAATTCTGTTGACAAGGAATTCAGACAGGACATGGGAAGAACGCCTTGTATCTACTTCACAATGTTTGGGAACTTTGCTGGAAAGACTTAAACTGCTTGAGGTTACTTGAATGAGTCATCAGTGAGGTTCTTCACTCACAAGATTGGCACCTAGACTGGGGTGACTAGAAAGTTAGGTGTATCTGAACTGTTATTGAAATGTCTATGTGAGGCCTCCCAAGAAACTTGAGCTTCTCACAATATTCTAACCTCAGGATGGTAAGCCTTCTGACATGACACCTCAGAGCTTGAAGAGAAAATGTTCTTTTGAACCCAAGGGAGATGCTAAATGATCAGTTTGGCCTTAGCTTTATTTCTAGTGTATTTAATTACTCCAAACATTGATAGACTTGCCTAGTTTCAAGGAAAGAGGATATGAAGCCATTTCCATAGAGAAGTGTCAAAAAATTAGCAGCCATGTTCTTAAACCTGTGCATTAATTATTTTGTATTTATGGAAATGCTTCTCAAAAATCTTCACCAAACTGACTCTCCAAGAAAAATGAACAGACAACTGTTGCAGTTCTGAAGGAAGTGACATCACCAAGATGGTAGAACAGGAAGTTTCAGCCCTTGTTCTCACACAGAAACACTACTTAACAATGAGATAAGGACTAAAATACTTTTATCAGAGGTCCAGAATCCAGTTAAGAAGTTGCAGTAACTCTGATGGACATAAAACCAAGAAAAACTGCACTGAAACAGACAAGAAGAACAATTTCACTTTACCCACATGAGCCCCTCCCTCTAGGTGGAAAAGCTCAGTATGGAGAGAAAGCACCTTGAGCTCTAATTTCCTCCTTAGGGTGGAGAGAGGGAATGATGGGATAAATGGCCACAGTCCCCTGCCTTTCAGTGGGCTTCCTAAGGGGATGGCTTCTATCTCATCTAAGATAGAACACTGAAAGAATCAGCATTGTCTGGATGCTGGACAGCTAGGAATAAAGGAAAAGAGGTGACTTTTTTTTTTTTGACAGGCAAATTTATACATTTATTATGAACAAAACTTTAAGAGGAATACATTCAAATTACCCACATGAATTGACTTTTGCAGCAATCTTGAAAAAGAACAAATCTTGAGGTATCCCTAATTTTACAGAGCTATAGTAATTAAAACAGAATGGTGCTGGCATAAAAAACAAAAACAAAACAACAACCACAAAAACAGACATAAAGAGCAATGGAACAGAATGTAACCAGAAATAAACCTGCCCATGTTAGGATTACCTGGTCTTTAACAAGGGTGCCAAGAATATACAATGGGGAAAGATAATCTCTTCAATAAATGGTGTTGGGAAAATGGATAGCAACATGCAAAAGAATGAAACTGAACAGCTATCTTACACCATACACAAAAATAAATTCAATATAGATTAAAGTGAGATCCAGAACTGTAAAACACCTAGAAGAAAATGTAGTGGAAAAGCTTCATTACATTGTTGTGGCAATGATTTCTTGGATATGACACCAAAATATAAGCAACAAGCAAAATTAGACAAATGGGATTGCAACTGAAAAGCTTCTGCACCGCAAAGGAAACAATCAACAGAGTGAAAAGGCTACCTAGGAAATGGGAGAAATTTCTTGTAAACCATATATTTGAGAAGAGATTAGTACCCAACATATAAAAGGGACTCACAATTCAATAGCAAAATCATCATCATCCAATTCAAAAATAAGCTGAGGACTTGAATAGACATTTCTCCAAAGAAAACCAAATGGTCAATATGTATATGAAAAGATGAAAAGATGCTGAATATCACTACTCATCAGGGAATGTGAATCAAAGCCACAATGAAACATTATTTCACACCTGCTGGGTGGCTATTATAAAAGTGTTATGTATCCATGAAAGTGTTGGTAAGAATGTGGAGAAATTAGAACCCTTGAATAGTGTTGGTGGAAATGTAAAATGGTATAGACACTATGGAAAACAGTACAGAAGATTTTTTAAAAATAAAAAAAACAGAATTACTATATGATACATCAATCCCATTTCTGGATACATATACCAAAGAACTGAAATCAGAATTGCAAAGAGGTACCTGCGCTTCCATTTTCACTAGAGTATTATTCACAACAGCTAAGACATGGAAACAACTTAAATGTCCATCAATGGATGAATGGATAAATAAAATCTGGTGCATACTATTATTCAGCCTAAATAAAAGAATACTATGTGATTTTTGACAACATGGGTGAACCTGGAGAACATTATGCTGATAAAATAAATAAGCCAGTCACAAGAAGATAAATACTGCATGATTCATGATTCCACTTATATAAGGGATCTAACATAGTTAATTTCATAAAGCAGAAAGTAAAATGACTATCTGAGGCTAATGGGAGGGGAAACAGGGGCTGCTATTTAATGAATATGAAGTTTCAGTTAAATAAGTTCTAGAGATCTACTACAACATTATGTAATATAATTAACTATACTGTACTGTGCACTTAAATTTTGTTAAAAGGGTAGATCTCATGTTAAGTGTTCTTACCACTGTAAAAAAGTAAAATGAAATAAATTAGCCAAGGTGGAGGAAATAATGGGAATTCTGAGAATATAATGTTACTCTAAAAGAAAACACTATCAAATTGTCTTGTTCTATTGTTAAATTGTATAAAATGTTTTATCTCAATGCATTTTGTTTCCGTTAATACTTTAGGAGCTGTTCGGTTAATTATGAATTTCAGGTAAGTGAGAAATGATTTTTTAGTATAAGTATGTCCCAAATATTGCAAAGAACATACTTCTATTTAAAAAAAAATCATAGGGGCGCCTGGGTGGCTCAGATGGTTAAGTGTCTGCCTTCGGCTCAGGTCATGATCCCAGGGTCCTGGGATCGAGCCCCATGTCCGGCTCCTGGCTCAGCAGGGAGCCTGCTTCTCCCTCTGCCTCTCCCCCTGCTTGTGCTCTCTCTCTCTGTATCTCTGTGTCTCGACTGAATAAATAAAATCTTAAAAAATAAATAAATAAATAAATAAAAATAAAAAAAATCATTATTTACCTGAAATTTAAATTTAGCTGAGTCCTATTTATATTTTATTTACTAAATCTGGCAACCCTAAGTTTAATTTAGATGTATACCCTCTCCAGTCTTTTATTAATATTGATGTTTTAGGAAGATGTGTCATATTCACCACATTCTTCTCTTACCCTATGATCCAATATGGAGTATATACTAGAGTACATACATCTCAATATTAGGTGTACAGTTGGTCACAAGACAAAGTAATAAACAATGGTTTCAAACAAATGGGAAGCTAGTAGGGACTACACTTTCAGACAAGCAGTCTTTTTAGAGTTCTCCGAATTCTGTTTATCTGTAACCCTACATGAAAATATTCTAAGACTTACATTTATAAAATTTTAGAATCCAGTCTTCAAAAATATTACTAATAATCAACCAGATACATAATCAGAATTTATAGTGAGTTTCACTCTATTAATAAACCCTGTGGAGAACCATAGGATTCTTATGTCCAGAATAGCATGATTATATTCTTCCACCAGTGAGTCTTATACCTTCAACTAAATCCTATGACTGTAACTAGGAATTTAATAAACTTAATAAATGCTGGTTAAAAATTAGAATTTATTTACAGACAAAAAAGAAAAGGCAATTTCCAACATAACCCTATGTAACAGCCAGAGAAGTAATTTTAATATGAATTTTCCCAGTCTGTGTTTGACTTCTTTAAATCAGGTTTCCAACAAATTTAATTTATTTTTTATTAGTTTACTTCCAAACCTGTAACTAAATATTATAAATATACGATGTTAAGCTGTGGAGGAACTATAGCTGAAAAGTTAGTGTATACATCCATCCATAGCAATGATAAATATGCCTCAGTGTTTCCTTTCAGGAGAATCTGAGACACCTTAAACCCTTCCCCTTACTAAATAGAAGTGCCTAACACCTTCCATGTCTGATTTTGTGCATTAAAAGCAGGTTACTCAACTGAACAAATCCACAGCTATGTTAATTTCTCTGAGAAAAAAAAAAGTCTGTTGAAGAAGATAAACCTTTTCCTTTTTCAGATCAAAGGAAAATATACCTTTTTATTTTTGAAAGCTGGTATGAGAGAAAGAATTATAACCACATATTGTAAACTGCATATTAAATCAGAGTTTTGAGAGGAAAACAAACCTTCTTCACTGCTTGCATTAACATTTCTACTGTTTGTATTTGAATATTTTTGCTGATGGGTTAGAAAATAGTGTGAGTTATATATAGCTGAATATCAAAGGAACAAAAATGATGGAACAAAACAAGAATTTCCGGAAAAGCTGTCAGAAAATCCTGGCACTCATTATCATAGGAGCAAACATTTTAGTATAGACATAACATGTTATTAGCCTTCTTTTCCTTTTAACATAGCTCTCTATTTTTTCAAGGTGACTTAGAATCGTGATGTGATTAATTATCCCAAATTCTCATGGTGCCAATACATGTACATGTTATTTGTTAGCAGTGATATGTTGGTAGAAATTACCCTTCAATTTCCTATTTACCTCTGAAGTAGAATTTTTTTGGATTTTCAAATTTAAAAGCATATTCTCTCAATCAGAAACTAATAATAAGTGCTTACAGGAAAGTAAGCATATAAACCAAGATGCCTATTATTAGGTTTTAACAACACATCTTTTTTTGAATTACTAATTTGATAGAAATGTATTAAACATTGTGCTAGATAAAAAACAAAATATTAAAGAAGTTATTTTAAGTGTTTTGCTAATAATGCTTACAAAGGATTCAGAAAAAAATCATTACAAGGAAAGATAAATAATACATGTATACAGTTAAGTAAATAAAATGAGGTTTTCCATTTAATAAATCATTTATTGGCAATGTATTGTAATTTGTGCTTTTTTTTCTTTTTTTGTACAGATAAATATAGTACTTTCTGAAGGAAACTGGAAAGAGTTGATGGCATGGAAAAGATAAAAAAAAACTTGGTGCATACTGTAGCACAATGTTAATTATAAATAACAGGTAATAAATGAGTTTAGTGCCCAGTGAATTTGGGGGCACAGAGTAGATGCTCAATATGTATTTGTGGAAAGAAGGAAACCACGGAGGGAGGAAGAAAAGGTTATGGTCCATGGCTGTAAGAGTTGTGGTAGTTTGTGTCCAATATGCTACTGTTCATTTCTACCCTCTCAGTAGAGACATGCCTTTCCTTCATTAAATGCCATCTATTTCTCCACCCTCTGGATCTGGCCTGGCATGTGACTGCTCTGGAAAAATCAAATATGGTGGAAATGACCCTCACCAATTCCAGGCCTAGCCATTGAGAGAACTGGTATCTTCCTCCTGGCTGCCTTGTAATACTTTCCCTTAGAAGCCAGCCACCATATAAGAAATGCGACTATACTGAGACCATTAAGCTTTCAGCAGCCCGAATGGAGATTAAAGTACTATGTTAAGAGGTGAAGGAGTACCAAGGCACCCATAACCTAAGTGAAAAATTTTATATTGGATATCCAATGCAGTAGAGGCTTCAGATGTCTGCAGCTCCATGTGCTATCGGATTGCAATTGCATGTGAGATACTAAGCTAACACTACTCCCTAAGCACAGTCAATCTAAAAGTCAAAGGGAAATAATAATTATTATTTTAAGCCACTAAGTTTTCATGGAATTTATCACTCAGTAACAGATATTTAAAATAAGAGCCCTGTTCATGTTCAAATATACCATGAAACTTTAATAAACTCTGTTCAAACTGACTCATGTGTACATGTCTTTACTTTGAGGAATGCATGAAGATTAAAAAGTGGCTAAAAACTGAAATTACAGCTGGGACGCCTGGGTGGCTCAGTCGGTGGAGTGTCCAACTCTTGATTTCATCTCAGGTCACGATCTCAGGGTTATGAGAGGGAGCGCTGCTTCAGGCTCTGTGCTCAGCAGGGAGGCTGCTTGAGATTCTCTCTCTTTCCCCCGCCCCCCCCTCCCCCTCCCCACCTCCCCCCCTAAAATAAATAAATCTTAAAAAAAAAAAAAAAACTGAAATTACAGGGACTAGCCAATAAGGCTAATGAATTTCGCCTAACCTCATTATCCAGGAAGGGAAGCCTCTTTTGGAAAGATATCGGCTATTATTTCAAGATGGAACTTCATAGAAATAAAAGTAGAAAAGGTTGGGCAAGGAAGCAGTGCAAAGAGACTTAACCCTGCAAAAAAAGTTGTGGGATGGGGGCAATGGTACAAGGTTGAAGATGGGTAAGACAGCCCACCCTGAGAAAAATATATACAATATTACATACAGGTTGCTCTTGTCACTCCTAAGCATAACCTGTTTATTTTAGAACTCTCTAAATTATAGTCGTAAATAATGTTCAGGATGGACTAAATCTTAGTCTTTCTAAATATATTTTAGTCAGGTAACATTCTCAGGTACTTAGTAAGATAATCTCTAAACACCCTTCAAGATAGATAGCAGCTCTATTTATTCTTTCAGAGTTTCTCAAATCTGCACTATTCCTTGAAAAAAATTACTGATTGCTTTCATATTTTCCACCATTCACATGTCTTTTACTATCAGCCCTTGTAATTATTCCCTGTACAGTAGAAGGGACTAATTCCTTGTGGCCCATGGGTAACACAAAAATAATACAAAATAATGCACACCACAATAATTGCTAACCTTTATTCAATAAATATTACATTAAAACTATGTTGAAAGATTCCAATTCTCATAACTCTATGAGGTAAGTGTAAGTAGTATTATTTGTACTTATCTCAGTAAGTGTTATAATAGTACTAAATTTACAGATGAACTAGAAAAAAATTAGTCACTTGTCCAGAGATACAGATATTGACCATGTTAGGATTTGAACCTAAGCAGTCTAACTCTGGAGTGTACCTCTTATTTTGTAGACTGCACTAAGGTATAGCAATTATTAGAAGGTCAGAGCATTGCTAAAGGCACAAAGTCCTCAGGGAACCTAGTGGCTACCCCTGCGGGATTTTGAAACCTCCCATCAATAAGCTCTTTGCCACTTAAGTATACCTAAGGGTATGCAATTCTGCAAACACATATGTGAACTTTATCAAGTTTACAAAACAAAAAATATAGGAAGTAGAAGCAAGCAAAAAGTGGGAAGAGGGAAATTATTACTTTATATAGACAAGTTTAATGTGTGCATTTCAGAGGTCAAATTATGTTAAACACCACATTCAATTAAATTTAAGATGTACTTCACACAATTCAACTTAACATTTGTATAAATATGGTTCTTTTTATTTAAATTTTTAAATTAACACTGATGTGTTCTTTTTTTTAAGATTTTATTTATGAGAGAGAGAGAAAGAGAGAGAGAGAGCATGCGTGTGTATGGTGGGGGGGGGCAGAAGGAAAGGGAGAAGCAGGCTCCCAGCTGAGCAGGGAGCTAGATGCAGATGCAGGGCTCTATGTGCCGCTCTCCATCCCAGGACCCTGGGATCATGACCGAGCCAAAGGCAGACACTTAACTAACTGAGCCACCAAGGTGCCCCTAACATTTTTTTTTAACATATAATAAGGTGTTTTAAATTTGGTGGCATATCTTAGTTTTGATGTCACAGCTTAAATTTAATGGAATATTTGAAGTATAGAACTACAGTCTGGGCTGGCTTTGTGGACAAACAATATGTACAGTTTACATAAGATCCCGTGAGTAAAAGGGACCCATTCTTGCTTGAACACTCGTGTCACTGTCTTAAAATTCTTAATAAGTTTCAAAAAGAGCCACATATTTTTATTTCACACTAAGCATCACAACTTAAGCAGACAATTTGACCACAGCAATATTTGGCATAATTATTGATGTGTGATTTAGTAACTCAGAATTTGGACTCAAATTTTGTGATTTCTGGTATATTCTACTCGTGTCTTTATCATCACTTTGCACTAACTGCTTTCTGGATTCAGTGGCCTGGAAGTTATCATATACTAGAAGGAAGGTGTTTATCACATTCCAGAATCCTCACAAATCACAAGGCATCTTTGGATGAAATTGACACTCGTTAAACAGATGGAACTACTAATTTGAAAGTGAGGAACATACGGTATTTCTCACTGTCCCTCATTATAAGAGACATACCTCATTTTAAACCTAAGTGTAACTCCATCCCACACAGACCTGATGTTATCTGACATTTATTATGATAAACTATTTACATCAGAAATGCTACATTATGAAAATAAGGCTACAGAATATCTTATTTATGCTTAGACATTAATCATACATCTTTAAACCTCCTACATCACACTTTCCATGTGTTCTTCATTCCGTTTCTTTACCCCCATATTTTTCCTGACCTTTAGTCTTGGACATCCGAGAAATTTAAAGTAATATGTTAAGTCTATGTTTGTGATAACATTTTGCCAAATATACATGATAACCTATAACAGAAGGAATATCATGCATTGTGAAAAGAAGCTATATTTTTAAAGTAGTGACTATAAAACCAGCAGTCATAACCTCTGGTGAAACTCACTTAATGACCTCTTAAAATATTGTATTTCTTAGGTTTTTTAACGGTTTATTCTGGAACAGGTATTTACATTCTTGGAAAACAGTGTGTTTTTTATGCTAAAATACTGACAATAATAAGCTGTGAATCCTTGATAAATTGAATAGATTGGTTGATCGATCGACTACCTACTTACCTACCTACCTTAAAGATATTTTTGTTTCTGTTTCTTGAAGAAAAAACTGAGAACAGCTTTGAAGTGGGTTGTCAGAAAAGGACTTGTGTCTTCTGCATCTTTTCAGACATCCCACTGTTATTAAGATATTTAATGACTGAAGTAAACATCATACTAACAGTTGTAAAGAAAACAAGGAGGAAGATGGAAGTTAACTCCACATGCGTCCTGAAAACAAAATTTTCAATCATTGTATTTACCCATATGTCCATCCTTACACCATTAACACACAGTGTCTTGATGATGCAATATAACAGAAATCTTAAAATAAGACCATTCAAGTCATTCAACTTGAATGTCATTCAAACTCTTTTTTGGCTCTCCCAAGACCTCATGCATGTCCATATATTTTAGAATTTGCTTGTCCGTTTTAGAAAGGAAACCTAATGGAGTTGTGAATGTGACTGTCCAAGAACTATATAGTTCTATTCAGGGGAATTAACATAAGAATATCGAGTCTTTCAATACATGACTGTATCTTTTCATTTACTTAGGTCTTCTAAGTTTTCTATTTTCCAATGTACATATCTTTTACTCAGTTCATTACATTTATGCCTAACCATTTCATTTCTTTTTTTTTTTTTTTGGCATTGTAAACTTTTGTTTGAATATTTTCCTGTCCCAAATGTTCACTGCTTCTATTTAATAATAAAGTTAATTCTGCTGTATCAATCTTGTATCTTGCAACCTTGTTATTCACATTCAGGTTTTCTGTGGATTCTATAGAATCAATTTATACATGGTCATATTATCTATGAATAAAGACTCCTCCTGATTTCTTATGTCAGTGATTTCTATACCTCTTAATTGGCTTATTACATTGCTCTGAATGAATGTCGAAAGAAATGGTAAGTGTAGATATTTTTACCTTTTTCTTGAAATTAGATTTAGACTTGTGCCATCAAGTTTAATGTTTACTGTATGTTCTTTTTGTAATCCTCTTTTTCATGGTTAAGATGCTATCTGTAGTTAAATGAGGATGAGGATGTATTTTGAGCTTTATCAAATGATTTTACTCTATTTTTGAGATCATGATTTTTTCTTCTTTATTCTATCAATGAGGTGAAGTATATATATCAATTTTCCAATATTAAACTGACCTTGCACTCAAGAGGTAAACCAAACTTGATGGAAAGTAGTATTTATGTATTGAATCTAACTTGCTAATCATACATAAAGGATTTTTGGGTATTTATCAAGGATATTAGTCTGTAGTTTTTGTGGCTTACAATATCTTTGTCTAGATTTATTACCAGGGTAATTCTGCCCTCAAAAAGTGAGTAGTGTTCACTCCTCAAGTATTTTCCAAAAAATAATCATGTAAGATTTGTATTATTTCTGCCTTAAATGTCCAGTAGAAATCACTAGTGATACCAACAAAGCCAGGAGTTTTCTGGATGAGGGCACTTAATTATGAATTAATTTTTTTTCTTGTAAATATAAGGCTATTCACATTTCTGTTTATTTTTGTGTCTGTTTTTGTGATTCAGGTTTTTCAAAGATGTTTTTTTCCAAAATTATTGAATTGGCATAAAATTATTCATAATAACCCCAAATCATCCTTTAATGTAAAATCTTTAGTAATGTCTCTTTTATTAGTTCTAACATTAATAAACTGCATCTTTTCTCTATATTTCATAATCATTATTCCTAGAAGTTTATGATAAGAAATTAGCTGTAATCATACTGAACAGTACCATTTATATGTGACTAGTCATCTCTATCTTTCTGCATTCAAGATTCTGTCCTTTGTCTTTCAAAGTTTGATCATATTGTACCTCGCTTTGTATGTCCTTGTATTTATTCTATTTGGAGTTCTCTGACCTTCTTGGGTGTTTATGACATTTATGTCTTTCATTAAATTGGGAGAGTTTCAGCCATTATTTCCTCAAATATTCTTTCTGCCCCTTTTCTCTTTTCCTATGGAACTCCAATAATACACATGCTGGTCCACTTTTGATGTCCTATAGGTCGCTTAGACCCTGTTCACTTTTCTTGATCTTTTTTTTCTTTCTGGAGTTTATTCCTAGCCCGGTACAAAGGGTGTAGTAGTCACTCCAGCAGAAGGAAAGCATGCTTAAAGAAGTAGTGGAAGATGTGAAAGTGTTTCATAAATAAAAAATACCAATAAAGAAACAGAAATTTTAGAGAACCAAAGCTGAACACACTCCAAGGAACAGGGATGTCAGTGACCATGCATTATAAGGAATACAGTTTCTGCACCCCCGCCCCACCCCACAAAAATTGTAAAAAGTCACTGGACAACCCCCAGTGTGATAATATTATGAGGTAGGGATATTAGGAGGTAATTAGATCATGAGGGTATAACCCTTGTTAATGGGATTAGTGTCCTTATAAAAGAGACCCCAGAGAGCTTTCTCATTCTTTCCACCATGTGAGAACACAGAAAGAAGGCAGGTGTCTATGAGCCAGGCACCAGGTACTTACCAAACACCAAGTTTGTCATTGCCTAGATCTTGGACTTTGCAACCTCCACAATTATAAGAAATAAATTCTTGCTGTTTATAAGCTACACAGGCTATGGTGTTTTGTCATCGTGGCCTGAACAGACTAAGATAGGAAATTGATACCAAGAAGTGGGGTGCTGCTCCTAAAATCCAAATTTCTAAAAATGTGAAAGCAGCATCAGAACTAGGTAACAGATGGAAGCCAGAAGAGTGTTGAAGTATATACTATAAAAAACATTAAAGGTGATTCTGGTGAGATCCCAGAAAGAAATGAGGAAGACTAGAGAAAGCCTCAATCTTCTCAACAAATGCTTAAGTAATCTTGAACATTACGTTGGTAGGAATATGGATGGTAAAGGCCATTCTGATGAAGTCTCAGGTGGAAATGGGGGAAAGGTTATTGGACAATGGAGGAAAAGTGACTCTTAATATAAAGTGTCAAAGAATTTGGGGCATCTGGGTGGCTAGTCGATTACGCATCCAACTTGATTTTGGCTCAGGTCACAATCTCCCAGGGTATGAGATTGAGCCCTGCATGGGGCTCCATGCTGAGTATGGAGTCTGCTTGAGATTCTCTCTCTCCTCCCTCTGCCCCTCCCCACTCACACTCACGCTCTCTCTTTGAAAAAAAAAAAAGTGTCAAAGAACTTGTTTGAATTGTGTTTGTGCTTTAATATTTTGCATATAACTTGTGAACTATGGAATCAGCTGCAGCAATTGTTGAAGGTGTGGCAGGGTTTCTCCTGACTGCTAACTATAAAGTAGTCATCCCTTGAACAATGGAGGGGGATGGTGTTGGTGGTTAGTGGAGCTGACCTCCTGTGTAGTCAAAAATCCATGTATAACTTTTGACTCCCCTCAAATTTAATAGCCTACTGTTGACTAGAAGCCTTACCAATAACAGTCGAGTAACATATATTTTCTATGTTACATGCGATGAAGTATAGTTGGAAGAAAGGCAGGTAGGGGCAAGGGGCCCCCACCCTAACTGGAAACCACCCTTAAAAGGGTTTTACACCCACTCTGGAAGAAGCCCTCCACCGTGATAGGTAGATGACAAAAACCTGATTGGATAACAGGTGTATGGAGGGGTAATCAGATTAAAACACCTCACCCATAAGCCCAAAAAAACCCCTAGACTTAGAAACTCCAGTGGCAACCCTCTTGCGTGCACTCTGTCTTCAGGTGCTTTGTACTCCATCATTCAATAAACTTTACTATTGCTCAATAAACCTTGCTTGGCTGCCCACCATTCTGGTCTACTTCATTTTTTTTTTAAGATTTTATTTATTTATTTGAGAGAGAGAGAATGAGAGATACAGAGCACGAGAAGGAAGAGGGTCAGACTCCCTGCTGAGCGGGGAGCCCGATGCGGGACTCCAGGATCATGACCTGAGCCGAAGGCAGTTGCTTAACCAACTGAGCCACCCAGGCGCCCTCTACCTCATTTTTCGAAGCAGCATGACCAAGAACCATGGGCACCGAAGAAGAAGAAATCCTTTAACATATGTATTATATACCGTGTTCTTACAATAAAGTAAGCTAAAAAAAAAGGATTGTTATTAAGAAAATCATAGGGAAGAGAAAATACATTTATAATAGTGTACTGTATTTATCTAAAAAAATCCACGTATAAGTGAACTCATGCAGTTCAAATTCATGTTTTCTAAAGGTCAACTGTATAAGAGCAAATAAATGATTTAAAAAAAAAGAATTGTTAATTGAAATGGAAGCATAATTGAAAGGTTTGGTAAGTTTCCAGTTTATCCATATATGAAAAGAATGAGAAAGTCTGTTTAGAAGAAAACACTAAATGTGTGTCCAGGGACCATTTGATAAAGAGATTAGTAAATGGAGTAGCCAGGCTTCCATAGAAGCCAGGATCAATTCTCCAAGACAACAGAATAATGACAAGGAAAGCAACTGAGAGATTAGTAGGGCTTCCCCTCCTATCACAGGCCCAAAGTGCAGGAAACCCTAGGGGCATGGCTGCCTCCACTTACATTTTAAAAGACCACACCAATTCCTCTCAGAGCTGTGGGGGCAGGGCCCAAGCGGAGAACTGCCGTGGGGGCAGAGCCATCCAGAGCCTTTGTGGCTCGATCCAGCCAGGCAAAGCTTCAAAGGAGGGACCGTCACTCCAGTGGGTACTGAAGGTGGAACGCTAGCTACAGCAGGTCTGGAAGACAGGACCTCTGCCCAGTGGACCTACAGGATCGACAACTGAGACAAAGAGGATTATCCTCAAGTCCTAAAATCTCATGGAGTTTGCCTTGTAGTTTAGACTGACATGGGATCTTTTACCCCTTTCTTCTTTCCTATTTCTTCCTTTTGGAACCAGAATGTCTATCCTGCCCCTGGGGTACCATAATATTTGAGAGTCACATAACTTGTTAGATTTTCCAGGTTCACCACTAGAGAGCTGTTTGTCTCAGGATGAATCATATTTTGAGTCTCACTCATCTGATTTAGATGATATTTAGAAGAGACCTTAGACTTCGGCTTTTAAAGTTGATGCTGGAACCAGTTATGTCTTTTGGGGCTATTAGGATGAACTGACTGTATTTTATATGCAAGAAAGACATGAATTTTGGGAGGCCAGGGGTGGAATGCTATGGTTTGAATGTTCCCGTTCTCCCATTCAAATGTTGAAATCCTAAATCCCCAATATAATGACATGAGAAGGTGGGGCCTTTGTGAGGTGCTTAGATCATGAAGGTGGAACCTTCATAAATGGGGTTATGCCTTATAAAAAGCCCCTTCCACCATGTGAGGTTGTATGAAAAGACACCTCTCTATGAACTAGTAGGCAGGTTCCCACCAGACACTGATTCTACCAGCACCTTGATCTTGGACTTTCTGGCCTCCAGAACTGTTAAAAGTAAATGTTATTTATAAGCCATCCAGTCCATAGCATTTTATTAGAGCAGCATTAATAGAATAAGACTCCCACCATTTATTTTTGAAAATCTGTAGCTTTTTAAAGTGTATTTTTGTAGACACTGACTTGCAGACCATCTCTTTCATTAATTTTATCAACAACTACCTTAAATATATTATATTTCTGGGTTTTGCAACATGCTTGGTTAGTTTATCACAATTTTCCTTCAATTGATATGTTACCACTTTATATACAGTATAAGAATATTAAAGCTCTGCACTGTTGTACCCTCAGACTTAGTGGCTATGAAGCGAGAGAGTGAGGTTCTTATCTCACAAAGTCGAAGAATGAATCTCATGGACAGAGGAGATTGAGTAAAGCGGTAAGAGTTTTGTTAAGCAAGGATACAGAGAAAGCTCTCTGGAGCGAGAGAGGTCCCAACAGGATTGCTAATGTGGGCCTCCACTGACAGTCTTTTATTTAGAACTGACCGGTGAGCTTGTGGCCTTACCGTCCTTGTGATGTCTTGGTTTGAGTAAGGACTAGTGATAACATCTTTAATGGCTTACTTCTTCTTTGGGGTCTGGTCATAATATGGCTGCCATTAAAAGACCCCACCTTTGACACTCAGGGCAGGGTGGTCTGCTTTGTTCCGTTAACTCTGGCTTTGTTACGCCTCAGCATTTCTGGGATTTCTGTGAGCCTGATCACTTAGCCCCCTACCTATCTCTCCCTACCTAGCCCTGCCTCAGTGATACCCTTCAGATGTATATCGGTGGGTCATACACTTGGGGGATGATTGCCAACATGTACCTTGGGAAGGGGAGCAGAGATAAAGGAAGTTTCCAAAGGAATTTTTATATGTTAAAATAGACTTACAGGATCCTGGGGGTCAGGCTAAGATTGCCTTTTGCCCTTAGCAAAGTGTCAACATCCAGGCAGTTGAGTCCCTAGGGGAATGTCACTCTGCCTGTTTCAAGGACTTGTCAGTGGGTTGTAAGTAGTAAGGAAATTTAATAATTTTATTCAGCCTTTGTTTCCCACATCAGTTACAGTATTATTGTCATACTTTTCACTTCTGCATGAATTATAAACCACATACTACATTTTATTTTACTTTAACAGTCATTTCAAATAAGTAATTATAAAGAAAAGTGTATTTTCGTATCTGTCACATATTAATGAAGGATAGTTGAAAGAAAGGCAGGTAGGGACAAGGGGCCCCCATCCTAAGAGGAAACCACCCTCAAAAGGATTTTACACCACCCTGGAAGGCTACCCTTTCTCACGTGCCAAAAACCTGATTGGGTGACAGGTACAAGAAGGCATAATCAGATTAAAACAGCCTGCCAACAAGCCCATAAAAACCCTTAGAATTGGAAACTCCAGTGGCAATCCTCTAGGGTCCCCTCCCTTTTTGGGAGCTTTGTACTAATGCTCAATAAACTTTGCTTTGCTGCCCACCACTCTGTCTGGTCTACCTCTTCATTCTTCTAAGCGGCATGGCCAAGAACCGCGGGCACTAAAGGAAAAAAAAATCCTGTAACAATATTTATGATTCCAATGCTCTTCAATTGATTGTATATTCTATTTCCATCTGGTACTTCTTTTCTTCAATACTGAAGACTTTTCTTCAACATTTCTTCCAGTGTGGGTCTCCTAACAATAATATTCTTATCTATTTTATTTTCTATTTGATCCTCAGTTACCTTCATCTTCTCCCATTTTTGAAGAATTTTTTTCTGATTATAAGATTCTAGCTTGAAAGTTAATATTTTACTCTTAAAAATGTAGAGATATCATTTCATTGTCATTTCCTGCCATGACTTTTTTTCTGTATATAATGCTTTTCCCCAAACTCAGGATCTTTTTAATATTTTCTCTTTATCTCTGATTTCCAGAAATTTAATTATGATGTGCCTTGGTATACTTCTTGTTATTATTTTACTTTCCTTTTTTTTTCTTTCTCTTCTTTGTTTCTTTCTGCCTCCCTTTATGCCTGTCCTTCTGTCTTTCTTAAATCTTGTCTGGGTTTATTCTAAATCTGTAGGTGTTTACCTCAAAGTTGAAAATTTTTGGCCATTTATTTTTTCAAATATTTTTTTTTCCTTCCCTGCTCTTTCTGTCCTTTTGGTTCTCCAATTACATACTAAAATATTACTCAGTTTGAAATTGTTCAAGAGGTCAATAAGTCTTGGCACTTTTCAATTGTGCTTCAGTTTCAATAATTTTTAATTATGTTGTTCTCATATCTACCTCATCTGCTATTAATCCTACTCAAATTTTCATATCATCTATAGGTATTTCAACTCAAGAAGTTGGCTTTTTATATTCTCAATGTCTCATCTCATTATGTTCATCTTTTTTTTCTTTGTATCCTTCAACAACCTGTTTTAATGTCATTGTTGATTCAGGAGAGTCACGAACTTGGAAATGGGGTCCTTAGCTTCAATATGGTTTGCTTTGTCACTAACATATCCTAGAAGGTCACAGGCCTTCATAAAACAATGGTAACTTGGTTAGTGTGTCAGCAGACACCTAGTGAAAACCACAGTGAACCAGAGTATATTTAGGGTGTGTGTGTACATGTGTGTGTGTGTGTGTGTGTGTGTGTATTTTCCTGTTCTGCCTAATGCCGTAAGTAAGGATTACAAACCCTGACAAAGTGAAAGGGCCCAGTAATGATCAAGTCTACATCTCTTTGCACTTAAATAATTTTTCCTAAGTAGTTCCTGCAATCCTTTCTATGTTGCCTGATTCCAGTCTGGTTTCTTAAATACTTTTTTTTCTTTCAGAGTTGGCTCCCACCTCCCATCTTCATATCTACCATTAATGCCACATTCATACATTTTGGCCATTGTCTTACTATATGTGATCAGCATGTGCAGCACTTATATTCTGAAGGATCTTAAATGAGAGCCCTTCTACCAAGGATAATTTATTCTATCTTCTTCTTGAAAATATCACAATTCCATAGGTAATTTCTTACTGTGTTCTTCATAAATATTATATCAGACTGTGGCCATTTCAGTCAGAGGGTTTGAAAACTGCCTCCTTCAAGATGAAAACCAACAACTTTGGATATTCAAGGCTGTGTTAAATAACTTTATGAGAAGATATTTAAATATCTCAATAAAATAGGTACTTCCTAGCAATTACAAATTATCATAATTTTTCTCAAGAATATCTAGAACACTCAAATAGACAAATAACCAGAAAAGATTATTATTTGGTCAAAAAGCTAATACTAAAAAACACCGGGAACACTGTATGAAAGTAAATTGAAATTTTCCAGTAACCAACACCAATAGGAAAATTTTTTTAAAAGAAAGATTAAAAAAAAAAAGAAAATGAAAGTTATCAAGAGTTCACTTAACAATCATTCCTAGCATCTACTGTATTCATACTCTAATTTAGCCTTTGCTAAACATTATACATGAATTAATCTATATAATACTCAGAGGACTCTTTGAGATTGTTACTACTATCAGGTGAGAAAACCATGGCATAGGGAAATGACTATCAGCTCAAAATCACAAGTTAGTAAGTGGAGTAGTAGAGTTCAAACCCAGGCAGTTTGACACAGAGATCTTGTTCTCAATCACATTGTTACACTGAGTTTTCTATAAGTATGGACAAAGACGTAAAAATTCTGAATGAACTGGGAAAACTAAAAATATTTAAAGATCGGTCAATATTGATTATAATAAGTATTTGACAAAATCCAACAAACTTTTCTGTAATAAACAAACAAAAAACACACAAAATGCACTAAACTATTAGAGAACTCATTAGATGTAGAAATAAGCAGAGCAAAAATGGTTCAAAACAAATTCACTGACAGGGCGCCTGGGTGGCTCAGTCGGTTAAGCGTCTGGCTGCCTTTGGCTCAGGTCATGATCCCAGGGTCCTGGGATCGAGTCCCAAATCAGGCTCCTGCTCAGTGGAGGGCCTGCCTCCCTCCCTACCTCTGCCTGCCGCTCTGCCTACTTGTACTCTCTCTCTGCCAAATAAATAAATAAAATCTTAAAAAAAACACAAATTCACTGACAAATATTGTAATTTAATTTTAATTCTCCTGAAATTATTCACTAATTCAACACATTTTCAGTAAAAATTCCAAGAAAACTTATTTTTTTCTAATGCTTTACTCAATTTGTTATTGGCTAAAAAGATAAAAGTATAGATTGGGGAAAAATTTCATCCTAAAGCTACATTCTATATTTATATATAGTAAGATAGATTAATTTATAGTATATAACATTGGTTGTGAATTTCACAAGTAACCAACGTAAAAGCCTATGGTGAGAAAATATTTCAGTAAAATACAATACTTTTAGTTTATGATAAAAGGGAAGATTAGGTAATAAAGTTATATTAACTTACTAAAATTGCTTAATATTTCTAAACACATTTACTAAATGTATTAGATAATATCTTAGTCTGTTTGGGCTGCAATAACAAAATACCATAGACTGGGTGTCCTATAAACAACAGAAACTTATTTCTCAAGTTCTGGAGGCAAGATCAAGATACCAACAGAATCATTGTCTGGTAAGACTTGCTTCCCCCTTGTTCCTAAATAATAATCTCACTGTGTACTCACGTGGCCTAAGGGGAAAGAAAGTTTTCTGGAATCTCTTGTTATAAGAGTACTAACCCACCTGTGGGGGCTCTGCCCTTATGATCTAATCACATTCAAATTATTCTACCTCCTAATACCATCACATGGGGGTAAAAATTTCAACATTTAGATTTTGGGGAGACACAAACATTCAGCCCATAATAGATAAAATACATGACTAAAAGATATATCAATATGAGAAAGGCTTTTCTTGTCAATATTCAAAACCCAGCTTTCATCTAGAGAAAGATCAAGAAATTTACAATTCAACAACATGGATGGACTCTGAGGGTATTTTGCTAAATGAGATAAGTCAGACAGAGAAGACATACTGTATGATATCACTTATACCTGGAAACTAAAAAAGCTTAACCCATAAAAATAGAGTAGAATGGTGGTTAGCATGAACTGAGACTGTGGTAATTGGGGAGATATTGTTTAAGGTTTTACACATATTATCTCTTCTTTACCCATTCATCTATCTATGGACACTTGGGTTGCTTCCATATTTTGGCTATTGTAAATAAAGCTGCATTAAACATAGAGGGACGTATATATTCTTGAATTAGTGTTTTTGTATTATTTGGGTAAATACCTAAGTAGTGGAATTACTGGGTCACGTGGTAATTCTATTTTTAATTTTTTCAGAAATCTCCATTCTGTTTTCCACAGTGGCTGCATTAGTTTACACTCCCACCAACAGTGCACAAGGGTTCCTTTTTCTCCACATCCTTGTCAACACTTGTTTCTTGTGCTTTTGATTTTAGCCATTCTGACAAGTATGAGGTGATAGTTCACTCTGGTTTTAATTTGCATTTCCTTGATGATTAATGATGTTGAACAGATATCTTTTCACGTCTCTGTTGATCATCTGTATGTCTTCTTGGACAAATACCTATTCATATCTTCTGCTCATTTTAATTGGATTATTTGGGGTTTTATGGTGTAGAGTTGTATAAGTTCTTTATAAATGTTGGATACTAACCCATTACTGGATACATCATATGTCAAGTATCTTTTCCCATTCAGTAGGTTATCTTTTTGGTTTGTTGATTGTTTCCTTTGCTGTGCAGAAGTGTTTGATTTTGACATAGCCCCAATAGCTTATTTTTGCTTTTGTTTCCCTTGGCTCCGGAGACATATCTAGAAAAATGCTGCTCTAGCCGATGTTACAAAAATAACTGCCTGTCCTCTCTTCTGGGATATTTATGGTTTCAGGTCTCACATTTAGGTCCTTAATCCATTTTGAGTTTATTTTTGTGCATGGATAAGAAAGTGGCCCAGTTTCATTCTTTTGGATGTAGTTGTCCAGTTTTCCCAATAATATTTGTTGAAGAGACTTCTTCCCATTGCATATTTTTGCCTCCTCTGTCATAGATTGACCATATATTGTGGGTTTATTTCTGGTATGTCAATTTTGTTCCACTGATCTATGTGTATATTTTTATGCCAGTATCATACTGTTTTGATTACCACAGCTTTCTAGTATATCTTGAAATCTGGGACTGTGATACTTCCAGTTTTGTTCTTTTTCAACATTGCTTTGGTTATTCAGGGTCATTTGTGGTTCTACACAAATTTTTGGATTATTTGTTCTACTTCTATGAAAAATGCTGTTGGTATTTTGATAGAGATTGCATTAAATCTGTAGGTTGCTTTGGGTACTATATGGAAATTTTAAAAATACTTGTTCTTCTAATCCATGAGCATGGGATATCTTTCCATTTGTTTGTGTCATCTTCAATTTCTTTCATCAGTGTTTTTTAGTTTTCAGAGTATAGGTCTTTCACCTCCTCGGTTAACATTATTCCTAGGTATTTTTTGCTTTTGGTGCAATTGTAAATGGGACTGTTTTCTTAATTTCTCTTTCTGCTGCTTCATTATTAGTGTATAAGAATGCAATAGACGGGGTGCCTGGGTGACTCAGTCAGTTAAGTGTCTGCCTTCGGCTTGGGTCATGATCTGGGTTCCTGGCATTGAGCCCTGCATCAGGCTCTCAGCTCAGTGGAGAGTCTGCCCGCCCCCCCACACTCATGCTCTCTCTCTCTCTCTCTCTCAAATAAAATCTTAAAAAAAAAAATAAAAAGGTAACAGACTTGTGGTGACTTCTGTATATATTGGTTTTACGAATTCATTTATCAGTTCTAGTTTTTTGGTAGCATCTTTAGAATTTTCTATATATAGTATCATGTCTTTGGCAAATAGTGAAAATTTTACTTCTTCTGTACCAATTTGAATATCTCTTATTTATTTTTCTTGTCTGATTGCTGTGGCTAAGAATTTCAGTATTACATTTTTAAAAAGTGGTTAGAGAGGACATCCTTATCTTGCTTCTGATTTTAGGGGAAATTTTTTCAGTTTTTCACCACTGAGTCTGATGTTACCTGTGGGGTTTTCATATATGGCCTTTATTATGTTGAGGCATGTTCACTCTAAACCTACATTTGTTGAGGGTTTTTATAGTGAATGGATTTTGTACTTTGTTAAATGCTTTTTCAGCATCTATTGTAATGATCATATGATTTTTATTCTTTTTATTGTTGATATGATGTATCATGTTGATTAATTTGTGAATATTAAACTACTCTTGGGTCTCTGGATAAATCCCACTTGATTGTGGTGAATGTTTTTTTTTTTTTTAATGTACTGTTGGATTCAGTTTGTTAATATTTTTTTGAGAATATTTGAATCTATGTTCAACAGAGATATTGGCCTATAATCTTTTTTGTTGTATTTTTATCTGGTTTGGGTATCAAGGTAATGCAGCCTCCTAGAATAAATTTAGAATCTTTCTTTCCTCTTATTTTTTGGAATAGTTTGAGAAGAATAGGCAATCAATGCCTGGTAAATTCAAATGCCTGGTAAAATTCACCTGTGAGGCTGTCTGGTCCTAGACTGTTGTTTGTTGGGAATTTTTTGATTATTGATTCAATTTCATTGCTGGTAATCAGTTTGTTCAAATTTTCCATTTCCTCCTTATTTAGTTTTGGGAAGTTATGTGTTTCTCAGAATGTATCCATTTCTTCTAAGTTGTTCAATTTCTTGTTATGTAATTTTTCATAATAGTCTCACAATCCTTTGTATTTCTGAGTTCTGTTATTTCTCCTCTTTCATTTGATTCATTTGATTTTATTTATTTGGTTCCTCTCTCTCTTTTTACTTTTTTTTTAATGAGTCTGGCTAAAGGTTTATCAATTTTGTTAATCTTTTCAAAAAAATAGCTCCTTTTTTCATTGATCTGTCCTATTGTGGCTTTTTTGTTACGTTTTGTTTTGTTTTTAGTTTCTCTTTCATTTATTTCTCTTTAACCTTTATTATTTCCTTCCTTCTACTGTTTTTGGGTCGTGTTTGTTCTTTTTCTAGCTCTTTTAGGTATAAGGTTAGATTGTTTATTTGAGATTTTTCTTGCTTCTTGATGTAGGCCTGTATTACTATAATCTTCCCTCTTACAACAGCTTTTGGTACATTCCAAAGGTTTTGGACCATTGTTTTTTGTTTTCATTTATCTCCATATTTTTTTTGTATTTCCTCTTTGATTTCTTGGTAGACCCATTCATTGTTTAGCAACATGTTATTTAACTTCCATGTATTCGAGTTCTTTCCAGATTTTTCTTGTGGTTGATACCTAGTTTCATAGCATTACAGTCAGAAAAGCTGTATAGAATGACTTAAATCTTTTAAAATTTGTTAAGGCCTGATCTGTGACCTAATATGATCTATTCTGGAGAATGTCCATATGCACTTGAAAGAATGTGTATTCTGCTGTTTTAGGATGGAATGTTCTGAATATATCTGTTAGATCCATTTGATCCAATGGGTTATCCAAAGACACTGTTTCTTTACTGATTTTCAGTTTGGATGATGTAGCTAAACATTGACAGAAGTGGGGTGTTAAAGTCCCCTACTCTTATTGTATTACTATCAATTACTTCCTTTTTAGCTGCTTTTGTATTTGGGTGCTCCCATGTAAGGTGCATAAATATTTACAACTGTTATACCTTCTTGTTAGGTTGTTCTTGTTATGATTATGTAGTGTCCTGCTTTGTCTCTTGTTACAGCCTTTGTTTTAAAATCTATTCTGTTCCATAAATGTATTGCTATCCCAGCTTTCTTTTCACTCTCACTTGCATAATAAATACTTCCATCCCTTCACTTTCAATCTGCATGTGTTTTTAGGTCTGAAATGCATCTCTTGTAGATAGCATATAGCTGGGTCTCACTTTTTTATTCACTAAGTCACCCTATGTCTTTTGATTGGGATGCTTAGTGCATTTACATTCAAAGTAATGTGATATAATTATTCATAGATATATTCTTATGGCCATTTTTTTTTTACTTTTTTTTTATGATTGTTTTTGTAGTTCTCTGCTCCTTTTTCTCTTGCTCTCTTCTTCATGGTTTGCTGGCTTTCTTTACCGATATACTTGGATTCTTCCCCCCCCCCCCAGTGTTTGTCTACCTATTATTAGGTTTTTTGTTTTGTTTTGTTTTTTTAATTTCTGGTTACCATTAGGTTTATATACATCTTGTGCATATAACAGTCTATTTTCAGTTTAAATTCTCTATTAGGCATATTACTTATCTCCATTTTGTTTAGCTCTCCTGCTGTGATTCTGTTTTGTTCTTTCATTTGGGCATATTCTTCTATCTCCTTATTTTGTCTAACTCTCTGCATCTGTTTCTATGTTAGGAAAGTCAACTGTCTTCTGCTCTTTTAAGTAGTGGCTTTATGAAGAGGTCCTATGGTGCTCTTTGTTCTATATCCCCTGTTCACCAGAACCTGGCATTTCAGGGGTGTTCCCTATGTGTATTGCATTCACCCTGCTATTGCGGCTGATCTGTTTGCCTTTAATCCAGTTGTCTGTAATGGCGTTCTTTGCCTGTTGTGGACATGGTTTGGTCCCCGTGTTCTTAATGGGCTAGCCTGGGGCCACCTTGGGATTTAGGTTGGTCAGATCAAGCATTTGCCACAGCTCTGGTCTCAAAGAATGACAGCACACTCTCCCTGTGTTGTCCTCTGGGAGGCTTTTGTTGGTAGGCAAGACTGTAGTCAGATTAGATGTCTGCCCCAGCCCGTTGGTGGGGCTCCAGTCTAATTGGAGTGGTAGTTACCTTCCCCTCTACTTGGGGCAGGAGGTCAACACCTGTCCGGGCTGCTTCCACAACGCCATGCTTGTGCTGCTGCTTTGGATGTACTCTTGTGAAGGCTGGGTAGGAGCGAGAGAATCCACAGAAGACCACAGGAAAGCAGGGGTATGGGGCATGTGGTGTTAGCAAGGTTAGCTCAGGTCTGTGGGAGAAGACCATGCACTGATTTAGATAGCTGCTGAGGCTGGGATGGAGGGAGTTAACACACAGAAGAGCATGGAAGCAGTGATCACTGTTAGCAAGCTAGGTGGAGAATGTTCATGCTGTGCTTGTTCCTGCAGGTGTCCATGAATCTAGGCTGGGGGATGGGGGAGGGAAATGGCACCTGCTCCTTCCAGTTCTTTTGTTCTTGTAAAAGTCTTCCAAAGATCTCTGTCCCTCCAGCACAGCCTTTGAGATTAGTAAACAAATCTCCCTCCCATATACCCCAGGCATTTTTCAAGCTGCTCTCTTATGCTGTATCTCCATCGGCCTACTTGTTGTGCTGTCTCTTTACGGGCAGAGACTTAGTTTCTCTTTTGCCTTTAGGCTCTCCTAGAGCTGACCCACTGGTTTTTATAGTTTCATGTGTTAAGCTCCATTGATTGTAAGAACTCAAGAAGTTAAGCCCCTCTGGTTTTCAAAGCCAAATATTATAGGGATTCATCTTCTCAGTGTGGGTCCCCCATGCCTGGGGTGCCTGGTGGAGTCTGCTCTTCTCTGTTCTCCATGCTTACAGTGGTCCTCACTCCCCAGACAGTCACATGAGTTCAGCTTGGTTCCTGACCTTGTGTCTGCCCTTCCTACCACTTTTGACATGACCTCTTCTCTACGTTTAGCTGTGGAGAACTATTTTGCCAGTCTTCAGGTTGTTTCTGGATTACACTGGGTTTACAGTGATGTGGGTATTATCTAGTTGTATCTCTGGGATGAGGCGAGATCAGGATCTTCTTATTCTGCCATCTTCCCAGAAGCAAGCTTGCTTGCTTTTGATAATTCTTGACTTGATAGAAGTGTTGCTAATTCTACCATAAGTGTTAATTATATTACAAGATATGAATGTATCAAATTAACACATTGTTAAACTTACACAATGTTATATGTCAATTATATCTCAACAGGAAGAAGAAAAGAAAGAAAGAAAGGGGGGAGGGAGGGAGGGAAGGAAAGGAGGAAGGAAGGGTTAGCATAAGGAGAAGAAATTATAATTATGTGCTCTTCAAACAATAATGCCATTAATTCAAAAAAAAAAAAACATGAAACATAAAACTACTGACCCATAAAAGGCAAATGACAACAAATTATTATCCATAATACTGACAGAATCCTTTACCTAAAATAAACCATAAAAAAACATTTTAGCAAAATGCTTAATAATCAAATCCCAAAGAAAAAAAGACAGAGATGGCCAATATATAGTGAATGAAAACTAGAGATGTACAAAAGAAAACAAAATTGAGTTATATATTGCCTATCAGATTAGCAATAGTTTAAAGGACAACATTTTATATGTCATGTTGTGACAGAATTTCTGGGAAATAGGTCTTCTCAGACATCTATTGCTGGGCTGAAAATAATGAAGTATGTTCAAAACCTTTAGGTGAATAATCATTCTTGTAGGAATCTAGCAAAAACAAACCAATACAACAACAATATTAAAATCTTAAAATATATATATATATGCCTCTGCCTAAACTCATAATAATGATCCAAAGAGCATTTATTTTTTTAGTAATAGAAAAAAAAAAAGGCAGGACATACAACAACACAATTATAATGTCAGATTAATAACGTGGTCTTTAAAATACTATGAATTCAAACATGGACCCCTACTTAGTCATTAATAAAATAAAGGTAGACATATGCATATTGACTATGTTATCAATTATAGTGTATTTATCATGCTTTAAATTATGCACCCTCACACACAGACTTTCTTACAAGGCTGCTTTTTCTTTCTTTGCCAATACAATTTGAATAGAAAAAAAAGGTGAAACTTCTTCCCTCCCTACTTTACTTATCTCCTTTTCACTATATGGCTAGTTCTCTTTGATCTATCATTTTTCTACCTTGAATCCTTTTATACTGCTCTAGCTTATATAACCCAGCTCTCTATTTGATTTCTTTCAGGTAGTTATCCTTTGCCTTTCCCTCCTTTCTCTCTCTCTTTTATTAAACCTTGTTTTCCTTTTCTATCTTTAAGAGCAGCCTATGTGTTTTTCTCCATTTCACTTTTCTAACATTTGTAGGCTTCCTCAGCTTGAAAATGACCTCATAAGGAACTGAACTGACCAATCAAGTTTGCCTATTTTATTTTCCTTTTACTTTCGTGTTTTTCAAATTCTGAATTTTTTGTTCATTTTAATTTTTTTGAAAACATATTTTTTAATAGCACAGATTTGAAGTAGGGAGAATAATAATAGCAAACATCTTACAGCATTTTCTATGTGCCAGGCACTTCAAGGTATTTTATATACCATTTTAGCTCAGCAACAGTATGAGGTAATTTCTATTATTAGATCCATTCTTAGGAGGTGAAAATTCCAGCACATAAATGTTATGTTACTTCCCTAATGTCACAATGCAAGAAACCGATTCAGTTAGATTCAAATTGTGTAATGTTAACTCCACAGTTTGTGCCCTAATCGTTGTTACACTGTTTTTTTTTTTTTTACAAAGACCTAAACTAGGAAAGGAATATTCATTTTTCCTATTTCTCAATATTAATTGAAACTAAATGAAATAATCACACCCCAAAACATTTCACTGAAAGAAGCTGGATATTTAAAGAGTCTCTTACAATAAAGAGCCCATTATTTGCCATATATAAGAAAGATTTTATGCTATACTTATAGGATAAATTATTTTTTGAAAGTTTCAGTAAGAATATGTAATACTGCAGTTTAACAAAGAATAATTTTTTTCTAATTAAACTCAATTTTCTATCTTAAACACTTTTTAAATGTTTTTTTGAAAAGTCATATTTAAAAATATTTATTAAACCAGGTAGATATTCTTTGCTAAGTGAGGGAAAAAGAGATTCATAAGGAACTGAACTGACCAATCAAGTAGGCAAGATTCAAGGGCAAAGTTAATGAAAACCATCTATCAATAATTTAGATGGATAGACAAAAAAACAAAACAGACTATTTCATTAATTTGTTATAAGAAAATTATTCAACATTGTAATCAAATGTAAATAATAAATTATTGAGCTGAGGACTTCAAAAATAATAAAATACACTACCAGGTTTAGAGCTATAAACATGATATACTTCACTGGGGAAACTGATTCTCCTTTATGAGCATGTTTCCTTCCAGGTGGATTTATGCATTGTCTTAGCTTCTTAAATTAGTGGATTATGCATAGTCTTAGATATTACCATTTGAGGTGCCCTCAGATAATAACCTATATATTTCTATTTCAGTCAGTTCCTTTGGCTTCTCACTTCCATCCATGGCAAAGTTCACTTGGTTACCTTTATTCTGTGCAGCATTAAATACTAAGGTAGTATGTATTTTATGTTAGACCTGATGATAGGTGATGGATATTAGAGATGAATTAGGTGTGAAACATGAAACAGAATCCTCAAAGGCCCTTATTTATGGCTCTCCAAATTCCACAAGAATACTGAATTTTATTTATTTATTTATTTATTTATTTATTTATTTATTTATTTATTTTTAAAGATTTCATTTATTTATTTGACAGAGAGAGACAAAGCGAGAGAAGGAACACAAGCAGGGAGAGTGGGAGAGGGAGAAGCAGGCTTTCCGCTGAGCAGGGAGCCCGATGTGGGGCTCGATCCCAGGACCCTGGGATCATGACCTGAGATGAAGGCAGACACTTAACCTACTGAGCCACCCAGGCACCCTAGAATACTGAATTTAAAATAAAGAGGGCGCCTGGGTGGCTCAGTTGGTTAAGCGACTGCCTTCAGCTCAGGTCATGATCCTGGAGTCCCAGGATCGAGTCCCACATCGGGCTCCCTGCTCAGCGGGGAGTCTGCTTCTCCCTCTGACCCTCTTGCCTCTCGTGCTCTGTCTCTCATTCTCTCTCTCAAATAAATAAATAAAATCTTTAAAAAAAAATGAAAGAAAGCCACTCCTATTATCTGTGTTCCTAAAATCTATACATGTATGGGAAAGAATGGTAAAAGCCTAGATAATTATTAGGAGGTAATTATTAGGAATTATGAGCCAAGATAATTATTAGGAAGAAACATGTACGATATTTAAATTAGTGAAAGGAGTATTATTTAAGTTCGACATGACAGAAAAATAGACTCACTAAATGCTACATGAGAGTGAACATGAGGGATATTTTTGAAGAGAATTTAAAATGAAGAAAATATTGGGAAAGTGGTACTTGAAAGAAAGGGGTATTAAGAAAGATCAGGACCATATTCTTAGTAGCACCGCTTTTAAATGTCTTTTTGCATAATTGCCTTTTCGTATCTCAGTAAGTGCAAGAGTAGCACTTTATTATTTTTACCTAACTTAATCTTGGGTTTTTAGAAGCTTTCTCCTAGTAATCCAATTGCCTCCTCATTAGATTTACTGCATTCGTGTTTCATTGTTTGGAACATAGTAAAGTTAGTTGCGGCCTCAATAGCTTCTGCCCACATTTGTAACCTCTTTGAGTAATTCCCCTTTTTCACTGGCAATTGGTGGACATATTCATTTGGACCTGCTTGGAAGAGTTCATGTATTTTCAAAAATTACTTACCCAGGCGATATCAATCTAAATGTATATTATCTTTTACTGTTCATGGAAAGTGTAAATATTTTTAAAAATAGCTAAACTACTAACAACATTATTGGCCAGGAATTTTCATTCAGGAAAATAGTTGGTTTATCTGGCCTTCAAAATCTCATCCCCTGAGTAAGCTATTATGAATCATGTCACAAAATGTCCTTGTCTCTAATATCTTTAATAAATTTTAATTCATATAATAAATTTAATATAAGTAACAATCCATTCTATTTAAGCCATGTATTTGTCAGTGTCATTTCAGTTATCTATTTGACAATATTGACTGATTTAATTAATTGACTAATTAAATGTCCAATCTTGCTGCACAATGTATTTGAAGCAGCATATAGCCTATATTATGGTGATAAAATTCCATTATTGAAAAAGTCTTATAGATCATCTTGCTTCATGTCTCACTTATAATAATAAGAAAGCATTGGCCCAGAGGTATTAAACTATTTTTTTCAGGCTTAATTAGGAGTAGAATGTGAACTGGAATCTTGTTTGTCTAACTTACACTTTGGTGTCCTTTAAAAATCCTGAATATATAAAAAAAGTTTAATATTTTAAATTTGACACTTCATATATTTTTGTGAAAAGAAAGACTTTAATAAGTATTTCCTGAAAATGAATATGTTGATGACACCTAGTAATTTTTTATGTAATCTGAGGTGACAGAATCATAAAAATATTTTTAACTCATTGTCTGGTCTTACTATACTTGTGTCCTTGAAAGGTGTCTTATGTTTATTTTAATATATAAAAGGTATGGATCTCTGGCCTTAAAATTAGGTGTGTAAGATATTTAACTTTTTATTTTCATATTTCTGAACTTATTTTTCACCTCGGTGTTTATTTCAATTATTGTAGGAAGTTGACATTACTCAATTTAGAATAAATGTCTACCAATTAATTTAATTCAGGGTTTCCCCTAGTCTTTAGAGTTGCTATTAAGTTCTGGGGAGGATTACACATAGCTAAGGGGCTGGGGAGAAAACCGAGAGTTCTTTATAATCCACTGTTCATGATGGCATGTCTGACAGCATTCACTGTTACAATTCATTTCCGCTGGTTTTTTTTGTGGCATCTAGCCATCCTGGAATCCATGGCCTTATTGGCAATTGCTAGTGTGCAGCACATGTAGTCCTAAGTTTGTGAGGACTTCCAAAATCTGTTTCAGGCCTCTCTTGCAAATGATACCACATATCCATTTTTATATGACTTAATCACTTTATCACTAGATTGTTCCAGGGAAACATAGGGGATTTACTTGTTTGCTTTATTGAGTTTGTTTGTTTGTTTGTTTGTTTTAAAGATTTCATTTATTTGAGAGAGAGAGAGAGAGAGTACAAACAGGGGAAGCAGCAGAGGAAGAGGGAGAAGCAGGCTCCCCGCTGAGCAGGGAGCCTGACACGGGGCTCTCGATCCCAGGGTCCTGGGATCATGACCCAAGCCGATGGCAGACGCTTAACTGACTGAGCCACCTAGGCACCCCTGGTTTATTGAGTCTTACGAGCCACAAAAAACACAACTTCTTTAAGATATTTTTTCTTCCTATTCTTTTCATTATACCTCCTAGCCACAATCTACCAGTTATCCTGGAAATTACTAGAATAAAGAGCCTAGCCTCAAGGATTTCCAGTAAGGTTTAACTCACTCACATCTCTGGCTCTCCTTCTCTGTCCTGGCCTATGGATACCTCAAACCTCAAAAGGCAAATCTGTGATGCCCAAAATACTTTTATGCTAAGTTATTGACCCTGAAAATTAATTGCAAAACCAAAATGTTTTGAGTATCCTCATGTTTTATAGCTCTATTAAAGTATTATTTACATAGTGTAAAATTACCAGTTGTAAGTACACAATTCAATGACATTTAGTAAATTTTTGGATTTGTACAATAAATACCACAATCCCAAATTAGAACATTTCTGTCACTCTAGTAGATCTGGGTATGGGTTGCAGTACTCTCAAAGTTCAGGCAGTTTTCAAGTCTTCCCTAGTTTTTAATTTCTTCGTGGTTTGCTACATCTCCACTAATATTTATTCACCTTCTCAGAAAGCCAGGGATGTATGAAGAGCATCTCATAGTGCTGTATGGATTTTTCATTTCTGAGATCTCACTGTTAAATTTCCCTAGCAGAATTACAACCTAAAGCTAGTTGAGTCACTTGTCATCCATGTTCATCAGTTACTGAGATTGCTATTGTTACTAATTAGGCTGGTGTTTTTTCATCTCCAACCCAAATCAAGCAAACTCTATCCAGCAGCAAGGCTGATGGTTTTTCTAGCTTATCCCATCAAACTCCTGGGGTAGGGGAGAATTTAGGCAAGAATGCCTGCCACAGGCTCTCACTGTTCAATTAGTTTAGTAGATTTTCAATAATAATATGTCTCAATTCTTATAAAATTTTTATCAATTTCCAGAGCCCTGAGATTGTTGTAAATGACTATTTTCTCCAATTTTAGAGTTGGTTTTGGGGGAGAGGTTTTGTTGAGCTCCTCACTTTGCCAGACTGGAAGTCCCAACTATGAAAATCTCTTTTGAAATCTGAAATCTAAAGGCAGACCATTTCTTCTAATTATTACCTTATCCATAGTTGAGGGCATCCTAAGTATTGACTGAATCAGGCAGAAACACTGAGGTTGGGGGCAGAATTCTACAATTTAAAGAAATAGAGATTTTTTAAAAAACCTATTGTGAAGGTAACACTGAAATAACTGATGCTTCCTCTCAGCTATAGAGATCCTTTTTCCTTAGATTCTGTTCTATAAGAAGTTTTAAATTCAGCACCAGTGCATCCTGGTAGCCAGGTCCTGACCTGAAATGGTTGTCTTTCCCACTAGATAATGATTTGGACCTTTCCATAAAATACCACCACATACTTGCCCCTGTCAGTGCATCCAATACACAGAAACTCTTAGTAAATAGAAATCAAGAAAAAAGTTATTTTTGATTTGGTAGAAAATATTAGATGGAGGCAAAGGTGACTCTGATTTAATTTATTTTAAGTGAAATTGGTTAAAAATCTTTAAAAAATAATTTGCCTTACTGTGTCATTTCTGCATATAATGCTTTTATAAAATATACCTGAAAAGTATAAAAATACATTTTAATGAAAATGAAAATTAAAGGAAAAGCAGTAATATGTGTAATACAAGTGAACTCATGAATTAAACATCATTCAACTTTATTCTTCAGTTTCATAGTTCAATGAATCTGAACTTTCAGAAAGAATTTCAGAGAAATATTTTTGATGGAAATATTCATAATAAAATGAGCTTTTCTTAATAGTCCATCAGGATATAAATGAAAATGGTGACAGTTTTGTAGCTTTCATGAAGACATTTAATTTTTATATTGTTACTAAATTACATTTTATATTGTTACTAAATATTTTTAAGAACTAAAACTGGTGATTCATTGTCCTATTTTGACTCTAAGCCACCTAATCTCTTAAAATTGTCTGATCCCACAGTACATTGAAACAATATCTTTCAAAGTCTAAATAGGAAATGATGCAGGTTTAGAAAATCCTGCTGCTAGGCAAGAAAGCTGTAGTTCTTTACAAAATTTCTCAGAGTACCAGGGCAAAGTCACATAGCATCAATGGGTTGACAGAAATCTTTATCTCATTCTTTTTGGGTAGTTTTAGATTAAGAAGTTCTATCAAAAGGCCCATGCTGTTTTAAATTATAGCTCATAGTAAGAAAAAAAACACACCTTGATTTCTCTTTTGGTTTACCATTTATATAAGAAAATTCAATTGTCTCTTATATACTTGGTTGCAGAGAACACAGTAAATTTCTGAATATTTTGCTAGCCTGGTTCATTAAATTGTTTTCCTCACATTTTGACTTTTTAAGTATTTACATAGGTAGCACTGCATATGAGGAATAAAGGAAATTTCCCCTTAGATTTTATGTATTAGAAAAACTGTTTAATGCACATATTTAATTCAAATAACAATTTAGGTCCATTCAAAACCATTAGATGTTTTGCTCTGACATTTAGTTAAATAAAATAAATGAATATCTTTCAAGTGAAAAGTACCTTTCTTTGCCTTTTAAAAGTATCTAAACAAAATTCACAGAAACTGAATTTTCTAAAATACATAGAAATGGCTTCATTGTTTTATGTCTAATAAGTATCAGAAGTGCCTTGACATTTGTGTTACAACACTAATAACCTTCTTTAAAGTATCAATATGCTTTGGTCTTAAAAGGCCATACATGCTTATCTGCCACTGTACAGAATTATTCAATATATATATATATTATACACACACACACACACACACACACACAGATTGCAAAGTAAATGGTCCATTAACTTTGCATTGTTTCCACTAGTAATGGAGTTCCACATGCACGGGATTGTTAGGCTTTATTTCTGTTAGATGGGAGAGTATTTAAATCTTGGGAGATATTGTGTAGTACAGCAGTTTCAGTCATGGGGACACATCTAAAAATCACAGATGAACAGGAAACTGGTTTCAACTGGCCAATGGTGAGAAAATAAAGTCTCTCAGTGATTTTAATGTGGAGCCAGTTTGGAAACCACCGGTCTTGAATTTAGGATTATTACAACATAATCCTAATACCATAAATACTCAATATAGGATGTTATTTAGGGAAAATTAGCCCTTTTCTTCCTATCAACTACAAACTTTTCATCCTACAAACTTGCTTTTGTATAATGCATGGATCTTAAAGGTACCAAAAATCATAACCTTTTTTATCACTTCAATTTTACTCAAAAGGCCACAACAGTCCTAAAGAGGCCAGTCTTCCTCTTTCCCTTTCTTACATTTAACCCTGCTGCCATCAAATCATTCCAAAGGAAGAAAAACTAGTAAAAAGAAAATTTCACTCTTCTCATTAAAAGATCCAGATTTTAGCCAAAAGAAATGTATAGGCATCCATGGAGACAATGATTACATTTTATTTTACATATCCTACACCAAGGGAAAAATTGCATGAGTAGTTCATTAATCATTCCTGCAGTGAAAATGGGTTAGCAGCATCCAATGGGTTTGGGTTAAAAGTAGTATGTGAAAATATAACAATGATGGGAATTAGTAAAATGGAAATAACTGCCAGTTATTAAAATGCAAATAAGCTAAGTTTTCATAAAATTATATACTATAAATAATGATCGGTAACTAATATCTAAAATTTGTTTATGCATATAGAAGGCATTTAATAAATATTCATGAAATGAATGAATATGAACTTAAATGTCAAACAGTTAACAGACTATCAGTTCAGCAGTCAACAGAAATAGCAAATTGAAGCATCTATTTATTTGGAATATAGGAGCTACATTCTTATTCTAACACCCTTTAGTGGGGAAAACACAAGGAAAATACTGCAATCCCCAGCTCCTCCAAACCAGCTCAGCCAGACTCTGAGGAGTATTGTGACGCTTAAGCAAAATCCAGCAATGTGAATGAAAGCATTTTTGTAAATTGAAAAGTACTATGCAACTTTAAGTTATTATTAATTTGCAAAAATATTAGTACCCTGGTAACAGTGAATTTCAGAGATATTTGTACTATCCTATACTATCAACAGAAGCTCCACCAATGAGGTAAGTTTACCTCTTGGAACTTTCTTAAATTTAAAATTAAATTTTAATGTTCATATTCCTTTTTTGAATTTATTTAAATTTATTTTTAATTTAAATTCAATTAGCCAACATGTAGTACATCATTGGCTTTAGCTGTAGTGTTCAATGATTCATCATTTGCATATAACACCCAGTGCTCATCACATCATGTGCCCTCCTTAATGCCCATCACCCAATTACCCCATCCCCCCATGCACCTCCCCTTCAGCAACCCTCAGTTTTTTTCCCAGAGTTAAGAGTGTCTCATGGTTTGTCTCCCTCTCTGATTTCTTCCCATTTAGTTTTCCCTCCCTTCCTTTATGATCCTCTATGCTATTTCTTATATTCCACATATGAGTGAAATTATATGAAAATTGTCTTTCTCTGATTGACTTATTTCACTTAGCATAATCCCCTCCAGTTCCATCCACATCTATGTAAATGATAGGTATTCATCCTTTCTTATGGCTGAATAATATTCCATTGTATATATAAACCATATCTTCTTTATCCATTCTTCTGTTGAAGGACATATCAGCTCCTTCCATAGTTTGGCTATTGTGGACATTGCTGCTATGAACATTGGGGTGCAGGTGCCCCTTCGGATCACTACATTTGTATCTTTGGGGTAAATACCCAAGAGTACAATTACTAAGTCCAAGAGTAGCTCTATTTTTACCTTCTTGAGGAACCTCCATACTGTTTTCCAGAGTGGCTGTACCATTTTGCATTCCCACCAACAGTATAAGAGGGTTCCCCTTTCTCCACATCCTTGTCAACATTTGTTGTTTCCTATCTTGTTAATTTTAGCCATTCTAACTGGTGTAACAAATGGCCAACAGACACATGAAAAAATTCTCAATATCACTTGTCATCAGGGAAATACAAATCAAAACTACAATGAGAGACCACTTTACACCAGTCAGGATGGCTAATGTTCATTTTTCTTATATGTAATTCACATATTCCATTATTTTTAACTTTGAAATGTATTTTTAAATTATGAGACAATAACGTATTATATTGAATTGATCTTATTATACAAATAATAATCACATTTAAATCATGAATGGAATTCCAAGATTTGTGAGAAACAACTAGTAACAACTGAGCATATAATCTGCCATTTTTATCAAATTTATGATGATAATCTAAAACCTATTAAATGATAAACATTATTATGTTACATGACGCTTAGTCATTTTTCATAAATGACTGCTTTTGTATTATTTTAAATAGTGATACTTTTCTAATTTTTTTCTTGTTGATTTTCAGTTCTCACCTTTTGATTTTTCTATATCTGTAACAATCAGAAAGGCTATTGGTATTTCCTGCCAATATCTTCAGATAACAAATCATCATCACTTATTGTCCACAAATGAATATAATAAAGCAAAAACAAACACATACATGCTTTAGATAAATCTGTGGCCTGTCTGCTGATACATGAATATACAAATAATAAGTAATGATATAAAGCATCAAAAAAGTATATAAGGTCTTATTTTCTACATACAGTATAATTAAACTCGTAAAAATGACAAAAAAAGAAACAGGAAAAATTTTTCAACCACAGGGAATTAACCCATAGTTAAAAACAATTAGAAACTTATTTTGAACATTAATACAAACACAAAATCAAAACTTGGACAAATGCAGCTAAATCTCAGGGAAATGTATAGCCTTAGACACACACTGGGGTGGGGATGATTGAAAAGTAATGATTTAATTTGTATCTCAAGAAGTTAGCAACAGAGGATGGCCTTAAACTCATAAAAAAAAGGGGCAGCTGGGTGGCTCAGTCATTAAGCGTCTGCCTTCAGCTCAGGTCATGATCCCAGGGTCCTGGGATCGAGCCCCACATCGGGCTCCCTGCTCAATGCAGAGCCTGCTTCTCCCTCTCCTTCTGCCCCTTCCCCCTGCTCATGCGCTCAACTCTCTCTCTCTTCCTCTATCTTAAATAAATAAATAAAATCTTAAAAAATAAACTCAGAGAAACAAAGGAAGAAAATCATCAAAACAAGAGCAGAAACCATCCCATGTCTATATGGTTTCACTGGTAACATCTTCTGAGTATCTAAGAAAGAATAACATCAATCTTACACAAAGTCATCCAAAAACTACTAACAGAAGAAACACTCTACAAATACTTTTGAGTCCATCACAGCCTTGATAAAAAATTGACAAGAATGTCACAGGAAAAGAAAATTACAGATTCTTTCATCAACTGCATATAAATATCCTAAACAAAATATAAGCTCATTGATTCTGGTGATATATAAAATAATAAAATGCTTTGACCAAGGGGGATTTGTTATAGAAATGCAAGACTAAGAGTAGTTTAATATTCAAATGTTAATAAACAATATGGATCTTCATATTTACAGGAAAAAATGTGATGAGTTTAAATAGATGAAAAAAAACTAACAAAACCTAACACCTATCTGGGATATATGGCAAATCCTTAACAAATGAGAAATAGAAGCTAACTCACAAAATCATATGAAAAACAAGTACAGAAACCTCATAACAAACATCATACTTAATGGTGAAATACTGAGCACTTTTCCTTAAGATGATAAATGAGAAAAGGGTGTCTCTTCTATTAAACACTGTAGTGGAGGTCCAACGCAGTATAATAAGGGAAGAATATTCTTTTAAAATCACAGAATTGCAATAAAAGAAATAAAACAGTGTGTACAAAGAAAATCCAAAAGCAAATCTATAAATACACCTGTTGGGATATTACAACGTGAATACATCCAATTCTTTGAATGGTCGGAGCTTTCAGAGCAAAAATTACTGGCTTTAAAGGACAACTGAATGGCAAATAAGCCTTGGAAATTAGAAATAGTGAATGAACCCAGAGAGATTTGCAGGTTTATCTCCCTGGAGCCATTTATTTACTTTCCAAGTGTGATTGGATAAAGGATATCCCCCTCCTCATCCTGGAGAGATTCCAAAAACTCTATCTACTTCATAGAGATTCTGTATATTCTTTGAAGATAAATGGCCATGTTCCCTCGAAGGTTCAATCTCTCTTGATCTCTGTCTCCCTCTCCCTCTGTGACTCCTTCTCCCATGTCCCCCTCTCCTTTTTTCTTGAGGAGAGGAGGTGTGGCTATACAAACTGCCCTACATAAGCTCCAAGATTCATAATGCTGGAGTTCCTCTCCCATATAGCAGACCCACCCATACATGCAGAGTTTATCCAATTCTTGCCAGGTCACCTTTGGGGGAAAATGTGGTATAAAAAATTGTCACTAAAATATTCTGTAAATAATTACTTACTTCTGATCCAGAAACCACATATTTATTGCCAGAAATAAAGAAAGAAAAAAGGAAAGGAAGGAAAGGAAAGGAAAGGAAAGGAAAGGAAAGGAAAGGAAAGGAAAGGAAAGGAAAGGAAAGGAAAGGAAAAGGAAACGAAAAGGAAAGGGCAAGGAAGGAGAAAGGGAGAAAGGGACGGGAAGGGAAGGGAAGAGAAAGGGAGAGGGAGAAAGGAAAGGAAAGGAAGAAAGATGGAAGGAAGGGAGAGAGGGAAAGAAAGGGGGGAGGGAGGGAGGAGGGAGGAAGGAAAGAAGGATTTTATTTGAGTAAGTGAATTTAACAAGATTGTTGAATATATCATCAATATCCAAAAAACAATTGCATTCCCATATATCAATAATAAATGAGTGGAAAGTGAAAGCTAAGAAAATATAGCATCAAAATTATTGAATGCTTAGAAATACATTTAACAAAAGATATGCAAGATGTCTATACTGAAGACAATAAAACAATTTTAAGAAAAATACTGTAAGATCCAAATGAATGAAACAGCATGCTCATGTTCAAGACTTAATATAGTAGTTATCCAAACTCTTTCCAAATTAATGTATGGATTCACTGCAATCCTAGTCAAAATTCAAGTTTTGGTCAAATTTGACAGATGGATTCTTAAATTTACATGAAAATTCAGAGAGCCAAACAGTCTAGGCAACCCTGAAGAACTAGAACAAAACCAGAGCAACGTTACTACAACATATTAATATATATTATAGGAAATATAAATAATATATACAATATATTAAATACTTAAATTAAAAATAAATATTGTAAGAATGCAATGTAGAACTGCAAGGGTCTGAAAAATAAATATAAAATGGACCTATAGTATATGGTACAAGTGAACAATGCAGGTTCTGGGAAACAATGCCCAGGCTTTGAATTTAGATTCTGTCATTTACTAATTTTGTGACATTGGGCAAATCATTAACCCCTCCAAGACTTAAATTCATTTCACATAAAATGATGCTAAAATAATAGTTCTTTCTTAGGATGGATTAAATAAACTCAGTCATGTAAAGTGTTTTGAGCAGTGTCTGGAACATATTTAGCACCCAATAAACATTAGATATCAATACTCAAGAGGAAATAAGCTACATGGGAATAAAGGGAGTGGAGGAGGCTAATGTGATTCAAACACTGATCACCGGAGAGAGTGCTATAAGATAATGCAGTGGAGAGGGCTGACAAATGACAATGACTGGTCCTGCTGACCATGATGAATGTTTAGGCATTCAAGATAATTGTAATTGGCAACAGAAACAATGGTATGCATATATTAGATAGTTCTCTGGGGGCACCTGAGTGGCTCAGTTGGTTAAGTGTCAGACCCTTCATTTCGGCTCAGGTCATGATCTCAAGGTCGTGAGATGGAACCCCAAGTCGGACTCCGTGCTCAGCAGGGAGGCTGTTTAGGATTCTCTCTCTCCCTTTCTCTCTGCCCCTCCCCACTGGCACTCTTGCACACTCTCTCTCTCTATAAATGAATAAATAAATCCTAAAAAGAAAAAAAATAGTTATCTTGTTTCTCTGTGGAAACAAAATGTGGTTGTGAACTGGAGAGAAGGATATCAGTTATAGAGTTGTTGTGTAAGGCAATATGAAAGAGACTGGTTTAGTGTTTTTCTGTTGAAATGGTGAGAACTGCCTGATACAGGCTATAGTTTGGAAACAGAGCTAATAGGATTTGCTGATAGACCGGATATGCTTGATGAGAAAAAGATCAAGATAGATCCGAGGTTTTTGGTCTTAACAACACGTGGAATGGTGGTATTGTTCAGCAAGATGGGAAGAAAGATCTCCTCCTCAGCAGGAGATGAGGCAGGAGTGGGAATTTAATGTTTTAGATATACTTAATATGAATTGTGTATTTTGTACACAAGTGGGCATTTTGAACAGATAGTTGGGACACTGAAGTCTATATATAGATAAGGAAAAGATTAGGTATAAAGATTTGTGTGTGTGATGACTAGTATTTAAAATAAGGAGGCGCCTGGGTGGCTCAGTGAGCTAAGCGTCTGCCTTCGGCTCAGGTCCTGATCCTAGGGTGCTGGGATCCAGCCCTGCATCGGGCTCCCTGTTTGGCAGGGAGCCTGCTTCTCCCTATCCCTCAGCCTGGCATTCCCCTGCTTGTGCTCTTTCTCTCTCTCTGTGTCAAATAAATCAAATCTTTAAAAAATAAAATAAAATAATAATGGCAATGATGATTATAAATGTTTAGTTATTTATATCTTCTTCTTGCCAGTCTCTGTGCCAGAAGTTTTTATGTATTATCTCGTTTATCTCTCAGACATGACTCTAAGGGATCAGTTGTATTCAGTATTCCCTTTAAATAAGAAAATTAAACCTAGAGCTAGGGTAATTTGCACATGATCACAAATAAGAAGTAATAGAACTATGATCTGAACAAATGACAGTCTGACTAAAAGCTTTCTTTTCCAATTATGTTACATTTTTTAAGATCAAGTTACTTCCTTAAGTCAGAGAATAAAAATGTAGCTAACAGCATATAATTGTCACTACATTGTCTCTCCTACATTTAACTTATGCCTCATCTTATGAAAATTATAAATCTTTATTTGAATTATTTTATATTAAGAGAACAATAGTTACTCCTCATATATATTTATATTCTAATATTAAACTTGTATTTTATAACTTGTAATGCAGTAACCATGCTCTGTTCTTGAAGAAGAAAGTTGAAATGGAACTATATTTTTTATTAGAGTCTAATGTAAAGAGTGGCAAAGCACCATCATCGGGGGAAAAAATCATTTTTTACACTTACTAAAAGTTTTTTTTTTTTTACATTATAAAACACTTAAGATTTTAGCCAATTGTATATTGAATATGAATTCTCTCTTGTGAATCCATAGCTTCCCATTTTAAACAATCTTCCATCTACTTGGCAGATTCTCTTTTGTGGTCTCTTTGACACACATCTCTCTTTTTTTAAAGATTTATTTATTTTAGAGAGAGAGGGGGAGAGAAATGCACAAGCAGGAGGAGAGGCAGAGAGAGAGACAGAGAGAGGAGGGGCAGAAAGAGAATCTTCAAGCAGACTCCTCATTGAGTGCGGAACCTGATGCAGGGCTCAATTCCAGGGCCCCGAGATCATGACCTGATCCCAAACCAAGAGTCAGCCACTCAACTGACTAAGCCATCCAGGCACCCCAACACACATTCTCACTTCAGCTAAATCTCTCCCGAATCTGATTTTTTTTTCCTCTGCCTAACCAAACTTCTCCACTCTACTTAATAGCTGAATTTATACTTTCCACCAAAAATCCTGACCAACCCTGACAAGCTGCTAAGTGTTTGGGGAGAAATAAACTTCACACAACACAGCTATGAAGCCAAAGACATTTTTCTCTATCTTGCTCCTTTACCTCCATCCTCTTTCCCCTACTTCCTGTTTATGTTTTCCCTTCCCCTAATTGTTCAGTAAAAAAGAGTTTATCCATGTCCTGGAAGTGATAGCATGCTGCCAGGGCAAGGTATGGTGAATAATCAGCACCTGCGCAGGGTTTCCTTTTACGGAAAGATCCCACTGCTCCCAGTGGGATATAAACAGACATGGTGCTGCCAACCTGGAGGAATGATTGTAACCTGGCTACAAGGCTGCAGTTCTAGATCTTAAATCCTTTAGATTAATGCTGCTGTAAGGAGAACTAGCCAGGATACACAGTCCTGTAAACATGATGCTCTTCTTTTGAAACCTGAAGGACCCCTGAGGCTCCCAGATTTGGAAGCCCTCATCTAAGTGGGAGTACTGCTTTTTTTAGGGTATTTTCGTGTATATTTTGATGGGTCTGATATAGCCACTTCTTGGCAGTTCTTATACGTACTAAGCTGAATAAATGAAACACTTCCTATAGTACAAAGTGCTTAAATACAAAATACTGTGCAATTATCTTTCCATTCTGAGATATATTTTTTATTAATTAAAGATTTCATGGAATGTGTGAATATTTCTTTGAGAATAAGGGACACACTTTCAAACAGCAAGATAAACAATATGATGCCAAAAATGGTTTCCATTTATCATATTGCAAAGCAATTGCCTTTTTTTCAGTTTATCTAGGAAAAAGCCCGAGTTTTAGAATTTCATCATGCAATTCACTTGTGTAAGGCTTTTATAGGCAATGCATGGGTTATTAGGTTATTTTTCAGACAGATACTGTGCTATAGTTTGTTAAATGTAGAAAAAGAATATTTAAAAATCACCGCCCGGGCGCCTGGGTGGCTCAGTCGGTTAAACGACTGCCTTCGGCTCAGGTCATGATCCTGGAGTCCCAGGATCGAGTCCCGCATCGGGCTCCCTGCTCAGCAGGGAGTCTGCTTCTCCCTCTGACCTTCTTCCCTCTCATGCTCTCTCTCTCTCTCATTCTCTCTCTCAAATAAATAAATAAAATCTTTAAAAAAATAAAAAATAAATAAAAAATAAAAATCACCGCCCATTTGTGCCCTGGTTTGGAGTATGAAAAAGCAGCGCAGTATTAGGAAAATATTGTAAACTTATAGCTAGACATACCTGAGTTGAAATTTTATCTCTATCATTTACTAACTAGTTCTAGGTGAATCCCTTAACAGCTCAGTTTTCTTAATTCTAAATTATAAGAACACATATATTTAAAAATTTTGGGATAATAATGGTAATTGTTATATACTGAATGCTTGTCCACCTCAAAATTCATATGTTGAAACCTTCCCTACTGTGATGGTATTTGAAGATGGGGTCTTTGGAAATGATTAAGTCATGAAGACAAGGTCCTCAGGAAGGACATTAGAGTCCTTAAAATTAAAGCTCCAAGGAGCTCACTTACCCTTCCAATATGTGAAGAACCAGGAAACAAGCTTTCACCAAACACCAAATCTGTTGGTGCCTTGATCTTAAACTTCCCAGCTTCCAGAACTGTGAAAAATGAATGTTTGTTTTTTTATAAGCCACCCAGGCTGTGGTGGTTTGTTACAACAGCTTAAACAGACTAAGGCAGAAATTGGTACCAAAAGAGAGGTGCTACTCAGACAAATACCTAAAAATGTGGAAACAGCTTTGGAACTGGGTAACAGATAGAGCCTGGGAGAATCTGGAGGTGCATGCTCGAAAATGTCTACACTGTCAAGAATACTATTAGGAGAGATTCTGCTAAGGGGCACCTGGCTGACTCGTTGGTGGGGTGTGCAACTCTTGATTTCGAGGTTGTGGTTTCAAGCTCCACACTGGGTGTAGGGATTACTTAAAAATAAAATCTTAACAAGAAAAAAGATTATAAGAGTAATGCTGGTGAGAGCGTAGATAAAAAAGAAAGAGCTACAGAGAAAGTTTCAATTGTTTTAGAGACTACCTAAGTAATCCTGAATATAATATTGGTAGGAATATGGATGGTAAAGGCCATTCTGATTAAGTCAAGGTGAATATGAGGAATATGTTTTTGGACAATGGAGGAAAAGGTCATCCTTGTTATAAAGTAACAAAGAACTTGGATGAAATCTCATGTTCTAGTGTTTCGTGGAAGGCAGAATTTGAAATCAATGAAACTGGATATTTAGCTGAAGCAATTTCTAAGCAAAGTTTTGAAAGTGTAGCCTGCTTCTCCCTGATTGCTTACAGTAAAATTTGAGAAAAGAAATGACTTAAGGTAGAACTGTTAACCAAAAAGGAAGCAGAATGTAACAATATTGAAAATTCTTATCCTATCCATATTGTAAAATATGAGCGTGTGACCAAACATCCATTTGGTAAAATTAGTCAACCATCTCCATTAAAGCCAGCAAAATTGTTCAAGTCAATTTTTTTTTTGTAATTTAATACCAATTTATTAACATGGTCTTTTTTCTTTTTTTTTTAACTTTTCAAGTTTTTATTTAAATTCTAGTTAGTTAACATACAAGGCAATATTGGTTTCAAGAGAACAATTCAATGGTTTATCACTTACATAAAACACCTAGTGCTCATCATAACAAGTGGCCTCCTTAACTACCCATCACCCATTTGGCCCATCCCCCACCTACCTCCCCTCCAGCAACCCTAAGTTTGATATCTATAGTTAACAGTGTCTTTTATGGTTTGCCTCCCTTTCTTCCCCCCACCATATTCATCTGTTTTATTTCCTAAATTCCACATATAACTGAAATCATATGGTATCTACTTTCTCTGACTGACTGATTTCCCTTAGCATAATACACTCTAGTTCCATCCACATCATTGTAAATGGCACAATTTCATTCTTTTTGGTGGCTGAGCAATATTCCATTGTGTGTGTGTATATGTATGTGTGCATATATATATATACACACACACACCATGTATACACATATATATGCCACATATACACATGTATACATATAACACACACATATATACATGTATATATACCATACACACACACACACACACACATGCACACACACAATGGAATATTGCTCAGCCATCAAAAGGAATGAAATTGTGCCATTTGCAATGATGTGTATGGAACAAGAATGTATTATGCTAAGGGAAATCAGTAAGTCAGAGAAAGGCAAATACCATGTGATTTCAGTCATATGTGGAATTCAAGAGACAAAACAGATGAATATGGGGGGGGAGAAAGGGAGGCAAAACATAAAAGACACTGTTAAGTATAGAGAACAGAGTGTTGATAGAGGGAGGTGAGTGGGAGGATGAGCTAAATGGATGATAGATATTAATGAAAACACGTGTTATGATGAGCACTAGGTGTTTTATATAAGTGATGAACCACTGAATTCTCTTGAAACCAATAATGCACTTTATGTTAACTAAGTAGAATATAAATAAAAATTTGGGAAAAAAATAAATAGAAAGCTGAAGTATCCAATGTTAGGGTTTTATTCTATACCAAAAAGGTATAAGCTAATTTACAGCCCTTCAAACTGCAAAAAATATTAAGCAGTACCTAGAGATACTAAAAATGTAAGCAGATTTTAGCTTTAATCCTCCACATTTCTGATTCTCCCAGCATTCCCAAATGGAAGGCATTCTTGACTTATAGGGTATTTTTGTGGCCTTTCCTTTCTCTTGTTTACAGATCCTTAATTTATTCATCCTATGATACAAATTGGAAAAGCCTCCATAGATATTTTCTTTGCTTTTCAACAGATAAACAATGAAAGGGTCAAAGAGTGATTTTTAAAGCATTATTCATTATATACTTCTGATTATCAGTCTGTATGGAGAGGGAGGTGGGTAGGGTTTTTTTTAAGATTTTATTTATTTATTCAGTTTAGAGAGAGACAAAGCATGGGTGGGGAGGGATAGAGGAGGAGGAGAAGGGAGGAGGAAAGCATCTCAAGCAGACTCCATGCTGATAGTGGAGCCCAAAGTAGGGATCAATCCAGGACCCTGAGATAAAACCAAGAGTCAGATGTTTAACTGACTGAGCCACCTAGGCACCCTGGGAGGTGGATATGTTTAAAGATATTAGTGTAACTTTTTCTTGCACTCCTGCAATTTGCTATTTGAATTTAAAATTAAATAACCTGAATTCTCTTTCATTTTGCATGAACTGCTTCCCAGGATACTCTATTCCCATAAAGATAAGAATTGCAATAAAAGTAAAATGAGGAAATAATATAAATATATAATACATAATAAAAATATAATAATAAATAATAAATATGTAAATCAAGGAAAATACAAAACACAGCAAAAGAAAAAATAAACATCTGTCTATGAAACATCTCATAATGGAGGAAACTTTATTCTCTCAAATTATTATGTTTATTGCTTTACTTCTTTACATCTTCTATGTTTACATACTTCTCAGTTTCAATTAAATTCATTTTCTTATGTTTATTAGTCAACATGAAGTATATTCACTATTGAAATCATCATAATGCCAAACCAAATTTTTTTTTTTAAGATTTTATTCATTTATTTGACAGAGACAAGGCAAGAGAAGGAACATAAGCAGGGGGAGTGGGAGAGGGAGAAGCAGGCTTCCACGGAGCAGAGAGCCTAATGCGGGGCTCGATCCCAGGACCCTGGGATCATGCACTGAGCTGAAGGCAGACGCTTAATGACTGAGCTACCCAGGCGCCTCCCAAACCAAATATTTCTAAAAAATTTCCTTTAGAAGTGACTAGAATAGGAGCAATTTGCTCCATATGTCCAAAATGAGGTTTTGCTCAAACACCAGCCATCTGGGACTGACGTAATTCTCTGCTCAACCACTTTACCTTCAAATATTATTTGAAATAGTTAAGATTTTTTTCTTCCTGTCTCAACTATTCATTACATCATCATAGACAACATACTAAACCATTTATAGATGGTTTATTACATAAAGGCCTTTGCTTGACATTATTTTAGAAACTGAGTATGTGTACTAATCTAATTTCAAGAACTTGGATTTTGAAGGAAGAGCAAGAGAAAAAAAGAGCCAATATCAAATATTTAATCTGACCCTATTTAGCCTTTTGGATAAATTAAGATAATTTACCAAATAAGTTCAACTTACTATTTATCATCATCAATATCACTGTCATCATCATTATCACTGTACTTCCCTTTCTCTATGTAGTTCTTAAGGAATGATAATTTTTTTTTAAAGATTTTATTTATTTATTTGAGAGAGTGAGAATGAGAGATAGAGAGCACTAGAGGGAAGAGGGTCAGAGGGAGAAGCAGACTCCCTGCTGAGCAGGGAGTCCGATGCGGGACTCAATCCTGGGACTCCAGGATCATGACCTGAGCCGAAGGCAGTCGCTTAACCAACCGAGCCACCCAGGCGCCCAGGAATGATAATTTTTAATAAATACTCTTTCACTTAACTTTACAATAACAGGGTAAAAATGATTATCTTACAAAGCAACTAAAGCCCAAGAAAGTTCTTTAAAAAAACAGCTGTGCAAGATATAACTAGGAAGTAAAAATGTTGTTTCAAGGCCATGATTTCTAATTTTAATGCAGAGAATATCTGTCACTCTAGGTGTTAGCTTTTTTTTAGTGTTATTTTTTTTTAAGTAGGCTCCACACCCACCGTGGAGCCCAACAAGGGGCTTGAATTCACAACTGTGAGATGGAGACCTGAGCTGAGATCAAGAGACACCTAACCCTAACCGACTGAGCCACCCCCAGGTATTGGCTTTTTAATACTTGTATTTATTATTATCCTAGAAATGTGCATAAAGCTTCTTGGGGGGAGCAAATTATTATTTTCACACAACAAATAATAACTGTGATTCTTCTGTGCCCCAATTTTTACTACTGCTGTGGTACAATGAAAACTAGATGCCACCATACACATACAGGGTATGTACTGTGAGGGACCAAGAAAAAAAAAATCTGAACTTTAGATAGGAAAGAGACCACAAAAAGTTATATCTGTATATTTACATAGGAAAGTTCCCTTACCCCTTCAGGCAGTCTTTTTTTTTTTTTTTTTTTTTTTTTTTAATATAAGAGGGAGGATCCTGGATCCTCACTCTTTGGAATGCAAATGTACTTCTTCCGGGAAGTTATAATATCAGTGTTTCTAACTTCATAAGCCAGGGAATGGTTCCTGTTCCTAGGTCACATCCCCCTTTGAGATATACATTCATATTTTTGAAGAAGTAAATATCTTTATTTTTCTTATTAGCTAATGAGTTATAAATTAACTTCTATGCCTTAACTTCTAGCATAGGTCTGAAGTTTCACTAAGACTTGCTCAAAAAGTCCTAACTGTTCATAAACATATTTCCTAAGCCACCTCACACTAGGGGTGTTTTTGTATTTTTATGGCAAAAGTATACCATATATTAAAAAGAGTAGCAATTTCACAGGGCTAAGTCTCTTCTTATACCTTGCAAAAGAAAATATCTTTTTTTTTAAATAGAATCAACTGAATTTACTATTTTTAATTGACATTAAATTACTGACTTGTAATTAATATGATTACACATAAATGAAAGATAAGACAAGATTGGGGGGAAAAAAGAAAAGGAAAGATACACATGGGATATGTCAACAAGTTTCCAAACATTCTCTTCTCTCCATGGTATCTTTTTTCTCTTTGAGACCAAAGCTACAGAAGAGGATAATGTCATGCCAAGACGTTGAGACGTTGATAAATAACTTAAGAAAAAGTAGTCCTTGTGATTTGAACAACTGTAAGAATTTAATCAGATTGTCCTTCCTGAAAAATAACCTCTAAGGTTGAAAAGTCGTCTAGCATTATTTCTTGATGATAATAATCTGATCTCTTGCTACTGGGATTAGTTCTTACATTCATTAGACTTCCCATGTGAGCATAAACTCAAATCACATGCTTTCACTTAATGTGACATCAAGTGTTGAGGTAAGCATCTTCTAAGTGTAAAACGTTTAGTCTCTGTGCATAAAAAAAAGCAGCAATAATAAAAGAGTAACTGCTAAAATTTTAAACAATCACAATAGAAATCATTCAAAAGTAATGTTGAAAGCATTTCAAACTGTGTATTTTGTAAAATTTCTGTATCCTCATATGTAATCTGGTGAATACATTTTGTTATAATACTTCATTGTTATTTTTAAAAATAATTTCTGGGTTTCCATAAAAATCTCTTTATTTCAAAGTGAACAGTTCCAGAACATCTCTTGTTCTTATGTCATAAAGAATAATGTTCAAAGGGACATGTTTAAAATAAGTTTTCATAGAATTAATTTAAAAAATACTGCAGAAAAATTTTTTATTTTACTAAAACTGCAACTCTACTAAGAAATTGTTCATTATATTTTTTCTTTAATTCATCCTTTACATAATGATTGATATGTCATTCATCTGCTAGGCAGTTTCACCTCTATGGGGGAGGGGAGCCCTATAGCTTTATAGTGATTCAGGATTTCCTTTATAGAGTATAGTTCTTATCTAAACGGTTAGTATCTCATCTCCAGAATACTACCTATTTCTTTTTTTCTTTCTTAAAGAAAGGCAGACTGCCCCACACAGCACTTTATTTGGATGTGTCTGGAGTCTTGGAAGCTCGACAACCCCATGTTCTCTTACAAATGGATCTTGAAAATTTGTCTGGAGGTTCTAGCAGGGCAGCACAGCTACTCGTATACCCTTGACAGAAGAGTCTTCCTTTATCAGGGAAGGTCGTCCTCTTTGAGGAACATGCAGCTTGGAGGGGGACGCACATGGAGTGGTGGGGGAGGAAGGGGACACCCACCTAGGCAGCCAGATCAACCAAATCAACTCTAGCGATCAATGGGATGACAGATGTGGCAGCTAGATTGCCCTCACATCCCAAAATACAACCTATTTTATTTTTTTATTTTTTTAAGATTTTATTTATTTATTTGACAGAGAGAGACACAGTGAGAGAGGAAACACAAGCAGGGGGAGTGGGAGAGGGAGAAGCAGCCTTCTCACGGAGCAGGGAGCCTGATGCTGGGCTCCATCCCAGGACCCTGGGACCACGACCCAAGCCGAAGGCAGACGCTTAACCACTGAGCCACCCAGGCGCCCAATACAACCTATTTTATAATGTCTCATTTAGTAAGTACTCAAAATAGTTTCACTTAATCTAATTCATTTTCTTCTTCTTTTTTTTAAAGATTTATTAATTTATTTGAGAGAGAGAGAGAGAGCAAGCAGTGGGGAGGGACAGAAGGAGAGCAAGAGTCTTAAGGAGACTTGGTGCTTAGCGTGGGGCTCGATCTCATAACCTGACTGAGATCACTACCTGAGCTGAAACCAAGAGTCTGATGCTTATCAACTGAACCACCCAAGTACCCCTAATCTAATTCCTTTTCAAATTAAGTAGGGAAGTCATAATTTATTCATGTTAATTGAAAATGAGGTATTGTCTTATCAGTAGCAAAATGAATTATTCACTGAATTCAAAGACTAGCTCTGCCTCTGATGTCCTGGGGCAAGTAGATTGCCCTAAGTATAGATATATATGTGATGACTCTTTTGACCATGTAGCTTGAAAATTTAGAAGCAGGAGCGCTTAAATGTCTCTTTCATTTAAATTCTAAGATCACACTGTTTATAAAGTATCCCACCTAAATGTACAGCTGTTCCAATTTCTAAAGGGAAAATTATGTAAACTGAAAAAGCATATAACATGGCTGAGAACAGTGAACTATTCCAAAGCTACCAATATTTGCCCTCTGTTTAAAAATATTTTAGGGGTGGGCGCCTGGGTGGCTCAGTTGGTTAAGCGACTGCCTTCGGCTCAGGTCATGATCCTGGAGTCCCGGGATCGAGTCCCACGTCGGGCTCCCTGCTCAGCAGGGAGTCTGCTTCTCCCTCTGACCCTCCCCTGTCTCATGCTCTCTCTCTCTCTATCTTATTCTCTCTCTCAAATAAATAAAATCTTAAAAAAAAATAACTCTTATCTCCCTCTTCTCCCCTTCTCACTGCCTTTAAAATATATATATATATATTTTAGGGGTGCCCGGGTGGCTCAGATGGTTGAGCGTCTGTCTTCGGCTTGGGTCATGAACTCCAGGTCCTGGGACCTGGGATCGAGCCCCTTGTCGGGCTCCCTGCTCAGCAGGGAGTCTGCTTCTCCCTCTCTCTCTACCTCTCCCCCTGCTCTCTCTGTCTCTCTCTCTCTCAAATGAATAAATAAAAATCTTCAAAAAAATTTTTTTAATATTTTAGTAAGTCCATATTTGGTCAGTGGAGATTTGCAATGAAACAGGGTGGATTAATTTCTTTCCTTTCACACGTGCTAATTGCTAAACCTGTGCCAAACCTGTGAGAAGTTGATTGAAGTGTCTATATTTTTAATGGGAGAAATCAGAAGGCCAAGAGGTATCAGGAAAAGATACTCATGCTGGCAGTTGCTAGGAATCTAATTAGGAGTCAAAGTCACACAGAAGAGCAAGGTTTGGCCCCAGGACACAAAATGGCAAGGAGGAAAAATTTGATGTCATAGTAGGTAAGACTGGGGAATCCTCTGAACTAACTGATAAATAGAAACAGGTTATATAACAATTCAGCTTAAAATATTGGGAGGAAATATTTTAAATGTAAGAGAAGGAATATTTTAATGTGAGATATAATTATAAAAGGATGATGCAAGAAAACACATTTTCATAGCAGAACTCACAAACTGGTTGCTTGCCATGTGAATTTTGTTTTGCACATAAGCATGTTCAGCTTGACCCTCACAGTGTTAAGAAAAGAAAAAAGAAAGAAAAGGAAAGGAAAGAAGATAGTTGCCAGCCTTTAAAAGCTTGAGATTCCACATGGAAAGAAAAAAAAAATTACACTATTCAATGGATCTCTATTTCACTCAGAAACAAACTACATTCCTTACAACTCCATATAGGAATTTACAAGAATTGCCCACAACATAACCTTACCTCTCTAACCTCACTGCCCATTTCTTTCACTTTGCTGTAGTTACTTCAGTTTCCTTGCCCTGCTTTCTTCTTTTTTTTTTTCAACACATCATCTTTTATTTTTTTTTTAATTTTTATTTTTTTAAAGATTTTATTTATTTATTTGACAGAGAGACACAGCGAGAGCAGGAACACAAGCAGGGGGAGTGGGAGAGGGAGAACCAGGCTTCCCGTGGAGCAGGGAGCCCGATGTGGGGCTCGATCCTGGGATCATGACCTGAGCCGAAGGCAGACGCTTAACGACTCAGCCACCCAGGTGCCCCAACACATCATCTTTTACACTAATATCTTCTTCTACCTACCCCAAATTCAGGCACTCTTTCTTCATCCCCTTCAAATCATAATCACACTGACTACTCTATTTAAAATTGCAATCCTACCTATTCTCAATCTCCTTTACTGTGCCTTATCCTTTCCCCATAGCAGTTATCATATTTTAAAATATTATATAATTCACTCATTTAGTATGCACATTGTTTGTACTTTCCCCAGTAGACTGTGAGCTCTATGAGGGCATGGGTTTTTGTCTGCTTTACTACTTTATCCCTAAGTGCCTAAGACAATTATGCCATCACTCTCACCCCCAGTTAGATCGCTGTATATTCCTAAAGTTTTGGAAGATCCTATTAACACCAGACCTATATTACCTCATAACAACAACTGTCTGGATCCCAGGAGCACATGTGTCTTTTATATGAAGGGTTCGTTCTCATTTTTACTAAAGTCTCCAATACTTCCTTTTGTCCCCCTGACAATGAAGCTTGGAGTCATCATTTATCACCAACCTTGCATTAATCTCTTTTTTTTTTCCTTTTTCAAACACTGAAGAGGAATTTGAAGTATATTTTGTATCAACATATGAAAATATTAACAAGGAAAAATAGAAGACAAATTAGGGAAGTGAAAAGTATTTCTCTTTATTTAGCTTTAATATGCTCTTGTATCACCATTATGAAACATTGGGTAGTTCACTTATTACATTATTTGCTGACCTTGTGGGAATTTGAATTCGAGTTCTCTGAACATAAGATATATGAATGGAGTATTATAAATTTCATTTGGCATGGTAGATTGAACCAAATACTAATTTTTAAAAACCTTAAATTTTATATTAAAAAGTTTACAATTAATGTTGGCTGAGCCCCCAGTTAGAAAGTTGACACAAGTTGGTTTTAATAATTTCTATTCCAATTTCTTTTTTATCAAAGCTTCTATTTTTAGCATTTATTTTTAATGAAAGACATTCTTTTTAAACTGCAGGGGAGGGAAAATTTGTTCCATACTTTGACATTTTCAGAGATGAAAAAATTCCATTTCTTCATGTGTAAGTCAAGTCCAAAGTACAATTCTGAGACCAATCCTGCCCCAGAAATCCCTTCTACTTCCTTGTTTTGCCAACAGATGTTCTGGCATTTCCTTAACCAAATGTTGGATTTCAAAACTGTTTGATCATGACTGAAATTAAAATGAAAGAAAAACTAGAAATTATATATACCAAACAAGTGATAATTGTTTTGTATCTATAAAACATTCAGAAAGAATAGCACCACTATATTTATAAACAACGTATCTGCTACTGAATTTTAGACTTAACGTATTTTCTTTAAGATATAACTAACCTAACATTAACTTGAATTGTTTTGATTTAATAAATCACCATGGAATGGCGAAGAGGGCCAGAATATACAGGTAGAAATTAGAAAATATTTGGAATTGGGTTGCAGTCATAAGTGCTGCCTTCAAATTAAACAATGAAGTCAACCTTGTGGGAATATGTTTTTAGTCAAGAGATAGGGGATTCAAAACCCAACAATTTAAGGTGAAAGTCTTACATCCAGTGATGTATTTAGATACCCCTAGGATATGGAGAATGTTAGAATCCTCTTATAGATCCATAGTACAAAATATTACACTGGTTAGTATTATTAAATCATTGAATTTTAGAAGAGGGAGCATCCTTTGTAGTATTTACTTAAGTAACTTCACATTCAAAAATTTAGCTAAGTAGATAAGTGAAACACCAAGGGACTTGTATCAGTATGACTGAATTTCTAGAAAAACTGATAGGGATACAAGAGAGAAAAGAGATACTTTGCACTCATAGGAAATAAAGAAAATTAACTTTTAATATTTCCTTTGTCATATTTTCCCCTTCTGTATCTCCCATTTGTTTCCTAACCACTTCATTAGAAAGATAGGATTATTTTTATAAGCTAATTCATCAAAAATACCAACTAATATTTGACAAGGGAGCCAAGAATACTTAATGCATAAAAGACAGTTTCTTCAATAAATGGTATTGGGAAAACTGGGTAGCCACATGAAAAGAATGAAACTGGACCCCTATCTCATACCACTTACAAAAATTAACTCAAAATAGATTAAAGACTTAAGTGTAAGAGCTGAAACTGTAAAACTAGAATAAAACACAGGGAAAAAGCTCTTTGACATTGGACTTGGTAATGATTATTTTCAATGTGACACCAACAGCACAAGCAACAAAATAAAAAATAAAGAAATGGGACCACATCAAACCGAAAGTTTCTGTGAAGCAAAAGAAAAAATCAACAAAATTAAAAGGCAACCTATATAGTGAGAGAAGATATTTGCAAACGATATATTTGATAAGGAGTTAATATCCAAAATATGTAAGGAACTCATACAACTCAATAGCAAAAACCCACGAATAATTGGATTAAAAATAAGCAGAAAACCTAGAAAGCAGAGATACAAATGATTATCAGATACATAAAAAATGCTCAACATCAGTGATCATCAAACTGCAAATACAAACCAAAGTGACATACCACTTCATACTTGTTAGAATGGCTATTATTAAGACAAAAGATATCAAAAGTTGGCAAGGATAAGGAGAAAAGGGAGCCCCTGTGCACTGTTAGTGGGAATAGAAATTTGTTTAGTCACTATGAAAAACAGTATGGAAATTCATAAAAAATGTATAGAGCTACCATATAATCCAGCAATTCCCCTGGGTATATAGCTGAAGGCAACAGAATCGCTCTCAAAATATCTGCACCCCATCTTCACTGCAGTATTTTCACAACAGCTAAGACATGGAAACAACCTAAATGCCCAACAACAAATCAATGGAGAAAAAAAACTGCAGTTTATATAAACAATGAAATATAATTCAGTCATTAAAAATTAGAAAATTCTGAGGCGCCTGGGTGGCTCAATCAGTTAAGCAACCGACTCCTGATTTAGGCTCAGGTCGTGATCTCAGGGTTGTGGGATTGAGCCGCATTTTGGGCTTTGCACTCAGAGTGGAGTCTGCCTGTCCCTCCTTCTGCAGCTTCCCCCGCTTGTGTGCTCTTCCTCTCAAATAAATAAATAAATAAATAAATAAATAAATAAATAAATAAAATCTTTTTAAAAGGGGGGAGGGGATTAGAGGGAGAGATGAACCATGAGAGACTACGGATTCTGAGAAACAAACTGAGGGTTCTAGAGGGGAGGGGGTGGGGGGATCGGTTAGCCGGGTGATGGGTATTAAGGAGGGCACGTACTGCATGGAGCACTGGGTGTTAGTGAAAACAATGGATCGTGGATCACCACATCAAAAACTAATGATGTATTGTATGGTGACTAACATAACATAATAAAATTAAAAAAAAAAATCAATAGCTTGGTTACTTGGTTTTACAAAGGTGATGCATTCTATACCTAAAATACTAGCTTTAATAGGGCTCGAACATGCCTCGAAGATTATTTCTTTAGAATCTAATTTTCTTTTACACACACTACAATTCACAAAACTTTCCCCCGTATCCATTCCCAGGACCTAGGTCAGGATACTATTTTTGGTAAAGATATTTGAAAGACAGAGCGAAAAGTAGGTACCATGATATTAAAGTAACAATATATGGTTAAAGGGTACAAACTTTCAGCTATATGATGAATAAGGTTTAAGAATCTAATGTATAATATGATTAAAGTGGATAACATTGTATTCTATAATGATATTTATAAAGAGTGTAGAACTTAAATATTCTAACAAAGAAGAAAAATATGTGAGGTGATGAGAGTTAGTTAACTAGATGGGGGAGCAATATATATATATATATATATATATATATATATATATAAGTGGATAAAAGGAAAAAAAAATTAAAAAGGTAGAAAATCCTGCCATATGTGGGAACACAGACAGACCTTGAGGGCATTATGCTAAGTGAAATAAATCAGATAAAGACAAATACTGTATAATCTCATATGTGGAATAAAAGATGAACTCATAGAAACAGACAGCCGAATGACGGTTGCTATGGTCTAGGGATGGGAGAAATGGAGAGGTATTGGTCAATGGGTACAAACTTCAAGTTGTAAGATGAATTAGTTCAGAGTATCTAATGTACAGCATGGTGACTAAGTAAATAATACTGTATTACATACTTGAAAATTGTTAGGAGAGTACATCTTAGATGTTCTCACCCCCTCCCCCCCAAAAAAGGTAATTATGTGAGATGATAGATGCATTAACTTACTTTATTGTGGTAATCACTTTAAAGTATTTCTGTGTATCAAATCACTACATTGTATACCTTCAACTTACAGAATGTTATATGTCATTTATATCTCAATAGAGTTGGGAAAAAATATACCATGATACTGCGTCACCATTATGAGTGGGAACTAGGAAATGTGTAAGGTACAAAAAAAAAAAAAAGTTATTTCCAGATTTCTAGCCAAATAATTTGAGTAGACAAAATCACCCAATTACTTATAAATTACATTCGTTACAAGGAAGCAAATGCAAGCCCATTTAAAACTCTCTAGGAGCTATTTATCTGTGGTTAAGATATTAAAATCTATTAATGACCAGCTTGTCCAGTCCCTTCATTTCACAAACAGGAAAACATGTACAGGGAAGCAAACAGAATTTTCTAAGACACAGCTGGAGCCAGGTTCAATGTTATCAATATGATACATAGCTATAGTCTATTTAGGATAAATGTTATACTGTTTCCAGAGTACATAATGTTTGATTTTTAAAACCAATGTTTTGAAAATTTCTTTCTTATTGAAGCAAACATAAAACAAAAAGATTAACTCAAGTTTATTTTAGACCTACTGGGTTATTTGACTAAAGCAAACAAATAGCAAGGTGATTGTTTGAATTTCACAACCTTGTTATTTTCTCCCAAGACCAAATTTTCCTCATGTTTAATAAGGAAGTTCTGTCACTGTATGCATCTATCCCCAGGATGGAAACACTCACTTCCAGCGTTTCCTGGTTAATGATCAAAACAAAAGGGGTGGGAGATTATATAAATCTATTTTGAAAATTCAGGATTCCACCTGTTCATTCTGGAGCATGATGCTTCCTTCCCTTCCTTAACCACAAACTCTGCCCAAAGGAAGGCCCAAAGCATCCAAATTTAAATCTTGATTTAGCCATCTAGATTATTTTGTTTGACTGAAAGAGTCCTGGATCACAACGCTTGCCAAATCGTTCTATAATGGGGCAAAGTAAGATCATATTAGAACTGTAATTTTTTTTTAAATTTCCCTATCCTTGAACTGACTACAGCAGATGAAAGGTCTTCATGTGAGTAGGGAATTGCTGAAGAAAAGGGTGAGGTGAGCGCCTGGGTGGCTCAGTTGGTTAAGCGACTGCCTTCGGCTCAGGTCATGATCCTGGAGTCCTGGGATCGAGTCCTGCATTGGGCTCCCTGCTCAGCAGTGGGCTCCCGTAGATCTCTCAAGATCAAGCTTCCTCTGGGGAGTGTGGCTGTAGCTGCAGTTCCTAGAGCCTGATTCAGCCTTTCTCTGAGCCTTCGCCGAGGCTCAGTGTGCGTTCTAGGCCCTCTGCTCTCAGGACCAGCACTAAAAAATCAATTTGAAGTGAACGCTTTGAAATGAACTATCCTTCCAGAAATCACATCGGAGGCCCTGTCAACTTGTGCCCTCAACTGATAGAGGTCACGCTGGAGAGACCTTAAAGTGGTCCTCAGGTAACCGGAAAGATCTTTCCAAAATGAGGCTATCTTTGGCTACTTAGGCAATCTTCCTGGAAAGAAAAATGAACACATTATTCATGTGCATCTTATGGGGAGTTATTCCTATAATGGAAGTCACCCAATTAAAAATGTTTGATGGAATTTGTCCCTGACTCTAGATGAAATTTTCGGCGAAAAGAGCACCAGAAGGCATTCAGGTCAGCTTCAACCTCTTGTACAGGATTGTTATGAATGATGGACTTGCCCTAAACTTAACCTTTTAAGCCATGATGGAGTCCACGCTATTGCTAAAACAACCTTCTCAATGTGGATTAGCACTTTGGGAAAGGTGGAAATTTAATGAGAAAGTCACGTGGCTTTTTAAGGTAGACTTTGGTGCTTTATGGGATTTGTTCAGTTTATTTTGTTTAGGACATTAAGGGAATGGTGAGGCCTCATCCTGCAACTTGGAGACCTGTGGACAGTAGCCTTAATTAAAAGTTGTTTGACACAATTGACAGATATGGTCACAGTGTCTGTAGGACAGTTTAATCAGAATCATTGATCAAGTGGCATGCTCATGAGACAATACTATGTGTGTCTCTGTTTCATGTTTAGTTATTTCTTGTAAGCAAGACACTAATTTGCCTTCTTAATTTTTTTACCAGTCCATCTTTTTTATTTTATTTATTTATTTTTTTAAAAGATTTTATTTTATTTGAGAGAGAGAGCATGAGAGGGGGGAGGGTCAGAGGGAGAAGCAGACTCCCTGCTGAGCAGGGAGCCCCATGGGGAACTCAATCCGGGGACTCCAGGATCATGACCCGAGCCGAAGGCAGCTCAAACCAGCTGAGCCATCCAGGCGCCCTCCAGTCCATCTTTTTAAAGATGTTTGCATAGTGCACAACCTTGGAAGATACGGTGTCTCCCTTCAGAGGAAAAGACAAGTGCGCTTACCTTCCAGTATGATGAAGATGACAACCTCCTTCAGAGAAGAGGGTAAGCATGCTTAATATCCACTAAGACAGCAAGTTTTCCTAAGCTCAATATTCCTTTCCTGTAACACAGCCCATTTTATTTGCTGGCATCCCTCTATGCCTATCTCCATTGACCCTGCAGGAGTTGGGGGCAAGATGAACTTATGTAAATATGTTAATGCTCATGTTGCTTTCTGTGTCATGAGTAATAAAGTCCTTGGTCTCAGACCAGGAGTCTCACGTCTTCAGCCAGCGTCCATGAAAATGTGGTAGACTAACACATTAGTTTGCAAGTAGGGTAAAATCTGAGACTTTTCACAACTCTTGGCACCCTGGGGTCATTTATAGGCTACCTATTTATCTTGAAAAGTAACATGATTAAATTGCCCCTTTACTGAATATTCAAATACATTTCATGCTGAGAGTCTCTTACAACCCGTGTGTGTATAAATATATAAAGATCGGTAGGATTATCAGACTATGAGTTATAAAGTTTGAAAGAATGTTCAGTTGAGAGAATGCTTTCAAAATCCGAGGCCCATCAATTAGCAGTAACAAAAAAGTATGTTTCACCCTTAAATGGTGACAAGATATTTAGCTACCTCATTAAGACCAAATGTTAATAATAATCTCTAATCTTTCCCCAGGCAACTTCATTTAATATTAGAAGCTTTCTCTAGTTAAAACAACTTGGTGAAATTCCCAAGAAAGGGATAAACTTGGTATTTATACATTTCTATTAAAATGAAGGTCAGGTTTTCAGCCAGTCAAAGACTCATTAGGAGCAGGCTGCTAGCCCCTGGAAACCTTCACTGCCTCAGATCCATTATGGAGATGATTAGTAGCAGGAACTCTATGTAGTAAGTCTCATTACCCCCATCTGCACTACCTCCTCCTCCTTCACCTACCCACAATCCGCATGTTTTGTTTCATAGAAATTGTCATTTTTCTTGGTTGTCTGCCAATTTGCTACTGTAATGAAAATGTTCCGAATTAAATGCCATTACCAGGACAGGATGTCCATATAGTGATGATAGACTCTGTCTAGTAGTTGTACATCAGAGCTCATAACAAAGGTTTGTATTTCTAGGATTTCAGTGATTAAATCATCTTAGATATAGCAAAGGTGAAAGATAATTTTAGCCCTTTAGATGTCCTGGAAGGGAAAAGAGTGGGGGTGGGGAGGGAAGTGTTTTGTTGACAAGCTTTCATTTGCCCTAATATTTCCTGGAAGAACATGAAACACCAACATACACAATAGTCCTCCTGTATTTTTAGGATTAAAGATGAAAGATGACTTTCGTATATGTTTCTGTAGTGTCCTGTCCATCATCTAATCCAAAGAAAACACTTTATTGTACTGTAATAATTTATTTACTTATTCTTTGCTCTACTTGACAGTAATTGTCTTGGAAGCAGACAATATGTCTTTTTGCATTTTTATATCAATTTCAAGAGTTTGGCTTATAACATTGGAAACCTGAGAAACGGTTTTTAGATGAATGAAGTTTTGATTTTAGAGAGCTATAACTTGTTTTGTTCTGTGATTCCATTGACATTGTACAGCTTCTGTCCATGAGGCTAGATCAGATAGAGAGGGATACTATAGGACGAAATGAAGGAAGACTCTCCGTAGCCACATTGAACTGGAAGCACTGTAACCCAGAAGATTTGCTATGGATCCACAAAGCCATAATCAAACAGAAAGACTGAGAACAACAACAAGAAAAGACAAAATCAACCAACCAACTAATAAAAATAACAAAAAATCCATAGGCTTTTCTGCTCCATCCACAAGTTTGAAACCAAGAGCTATAGGAATCAAAATTTAAACTGAAGGACTGAAGCAATGTATTCAATCATATTTGAGATAGGAGGGAATGAAAATGATACAAAGTAGTTAATACTCGTTGAGCACTCAAGATTTGAATGTCCATAAATGCAGAAACATCCTTGCCTTTTAGGGAAGTCTTCAGGAGAGACTCTCTTAGAATATACATAATTAGCCTGGCTGTGCCTACCACTGAGCTAAGCCAAAGAATAGTAATCATGGCTTCTCCCAGCACATTCAGTGGATGAGATCTATCTTTCCTTTATACTTTACAAAGAAAATGAGGTTTGAGGGGAACTTTGAGAATATAAAACGACTCCAAGTAAAGAAAATAATCAGTTAAAAGAAAGAGTTGTTTTTAGTAATTAAACATAGTTCATTTAAAACAGACATTAAGTTATAAACAACACTAGGAACAAAAAAATTCTTCTGGAATTTCAGCTATACACATTAAACCTTTTCACTCTTAATACCAGCATCTCATTTTCTTTCTTATTTTCCATCTTTTTGTTTCTGTATAATTCAGTGCACCTTTTGACCTAATTTTCAGTTTACTAGTTCTCCCTTCTGTCTGCTGTTACATACATCCATTGGGATTTTTATTTCAATCAAAGTATTTCTCAATTCTAGAATGTGCATTTAGTTGTGTAGCATAGATTCCAGTTGACTGAAGAAAATCTCAAACTAGTCATTTATTTCCTTGAAGATAGTCAACAGTCATTTTAAAATCAATGAATCTAGGTAATATTTGGGGACCTAAGATCAGACTGTCTCTCTCCAATGCAGATGTATGTTTGCTTTCTGGCAGGCATCTTAGAACTCTTGCAAAACAGAATCAGTCTAATGAACAAATTAAATTACAAATTTAAAAGATTTAACCCTCAGCCTCAGTTTCTGAAAAGCTGATTCATTTCTGGTTCACTGTCACCTTCAGAGTATAACTTTTCATGGGTTAAAATTGTCATCTTATGGATATGCCTGTGGGGTGGGGTGGGGAGAGGAAACAGCAAGAGCGTCCTAGAGGAGTGGAAGTTATTAGGCCTTTCTTTGGCAATTCCTCCTAACCTTTGTTAATATTGAAAACTGTACTCAGCATCTCTGTTTTTCAGTTACCTCTTTGAAAATTTGCTGATGTGTATAGTGTAAAAATGCCACGCAAATCAGAACTCATCCCTCTGGGTTTCTGTCTTTTTCTGGATCCTGTCTAGTATTTCTTCATTGGCCTGTAACGCTTTCCAGAGTTGTCAGTGGGATTTTTAATTATTGGACTGTTCTTTAAGTTTTCCCCAGAATTACATAATTTGTTATAAACAGAAGTCCTGAATTACATTTTAGGAGCTAAATCGTTAGAGAACAAATTGAAGAATTGTAAAGCTGATTTACAATTATAATGGCATTATCTTTGGGATATCGTAAATGTTTAGATAAAACTGGACCAAAAACTGTATGAAAGTGTACTAATTTTCTCTTGTGTCATAAATTTTTTAAACATCAAAAGATTTCACGGAGCCCATAGGAAAGGTAGCTTGGAGCAAGATGAATGGATAAGGCTCCCTTGATTCAATAAGAATAGCCTTTCTTTTACATGTTCATACACATAAAAGTTCCTTTGAAGAAAGCGTTCTTCTGCTTAAAAATATGAAAATCAGTGATGTTTGCAGAGGTGTTAAAAATTTCTAAGCTGCATAATGATAGGAAGATGTTTGTCTATTTCATCAGTGTTATTTTAATATCTACCGTAGTACCTGGGATGTTACAGGTCCTCAAACAGTATTTACTGAGTAAATAAATTACTCACGAAATTTGAAACACATATTGTGGTATCCACAAAAATAATTGTTGAAATAATTTATGATATTTAATTATTTAATGTTTAATTTTTTACTTAAATTATAAAACTCATTTTATAGATTTTATTGATATATAACTTATCAAAAAATTCAGCTCCTTAAAATGTACAATTCAAAGATTTTTAGTGTATCACCATATGGTTTTTATGTTTTTCTAAACTTTAATTTCAGTATAGTTAACATAGGGTGTTATATTAGCTTCAAGTGTACAATATAGTGATTGAACACTTCCATCCAACACCCAGTGTTCATCAGGACAAGTGAACTCCTTAATCCCCATTGCCTATTTAACCCATACCCTCACCCAACTCCCCTCTGTTAACCATCAGAGTGCTCTCTATAGTTAGGTCTTGTTTTTTTATGGCTTTTAGCCATCACCATATGGTTTTATGGTTTTTAAGCATCACCATAATCTAATTTTAGAACATTTTATCATGCCAAAAACAGACCTTGTACCTCTTCACAGTCACTCCTTGTTCCCTCTCATCTGTACCCACTTAACTTCCTCAACCCTAGCCAACCACGAACCTCTTTTTTGGTACCTAGATTTGCTTATTTGTGTGTTTGATACAAATAGAATCATATAATATGTGGTCTTGTGATTGGCTTCTTTCATATTGCAGGATGTATTACTTCATTCCTTTTTTTATTGCTAAATATTTTCCTGTTAGGTGGCTATGCTACATTTTGCTTATTTATCAGTTGATGGACATTTGAGAAATCACATTAAAACTACAATTAGATACTTCTTCAGACCCTTCAGAATAGCTATTTAAAAAAAAAAACAAGTTTTGGTGAAGATGTGGAGAAATGAGAACTCTCATATGTTGCTAGTGGGGATATGAAATGGTGTAAGCACTTTGGGAAACAGCTTGGCAGTTTCTCAAAATATTAAGTGTAGAGTTAACATATTATTTAACAAATTTAATCCTAGGTATCTACTCAATAGAAATAAAAATGTCAATGCAAACTATGTGCGCAAATGTTCACTACAGCATTATTTATAAGAGGCAAAAGAATTGAAACAAATTATTTTGGTCTTTTAATCTGCATAATTGATTTTTTCATACTTTTTTCAGATCTGTATTTTTTTAGCTGGTATGGTTACTATGATTTTTTTTTCAAAGTTTTCTACCCTAAAGTGATATTTGACTGCTAATTAACCTAATGTGGCATGTGGCAGTGTTGGCTTTTTTTTTTTTTTAACTTCCCAATCTAAATCAGCTAGTACACATCACCTTCATTCATTTTTTGGCCAATGACAAGTTTTTGCTGAGTATCTACTATGCATTAAGAACTGTAGCAGTTACATAAGATTTAAAATAAATCTAAGAATCCATTAGGTCATCTACGAGAATGATAGGTATATGGGAATCACTTAATGAAATTTATTGAATTCATAAATGAATACATAAGCAGTGCATGTATCAAAGAGCTAAAAGATTTACAAAGGCAACTATAAGTATTGCACAAAGGAATACACAGGGTGCAATATAGCAACAGACATTTTAATCATCCTCTCTTTTCTAAGACTCATGGTATCAGTGAATAGGCTATTTCATAGTTTGAGATTCTTTTCCAGTTTCACTATGATTCATAACTAACTTTTTTCTTATTTTTCATGTTTTACTTCTTAGCTTACTGTCTTACATAAATGCTCATATGGTAAAATCAAATTTGAAGGGTGATAATCAAGTATTTAATCATAACAGAAGTATTTGTGCCTATTACTGATGCTATTTTTATTAAATTGACCACATTTCTTTTTTAGAACACTATCAATGGGTTATTTTCCCTGTTATTTATCCTTTTTGATCTTCTTTTTATTTCAATGTAAACAATAGGACTGAATTTTTTCCACATATATGACATATATTTTACAATATGATATTTCAAAACTGCTGTTGGCTGAGAGCTTAATTCAAAATGCAGTTCATTTACAAGGGCCACATTGGTGGGATGAACTGCGTATTTTAACTTAGATTTTTAAAAATCATAATTAAAGAAAAGGCATATATTCACAAATTAAGGTCTCATTTAAATATTTAACCTATAATGTATTGCATAGAAGATAATCTGCTTATTAAAAATAATTTTGCTGACATTGTAAAATTTTGAATTATAAACCTAATAACAATAATTAATAGTGTTGCCATTGTTCCAAGCATTGTACTATATACTATTATACATTAGTGGATCATATCATTTCATCCTAACAACCCTATGTGGTGTTACTAGTTTTATTCTACCAATGAAGAAATCAAGGCTTAAAGGAATTATATAATTTTTCAAGGTCCAACAATTAGTGAGCGGCAGAGCCGAAGGCTGATGGTTTGAGTTGCATAATTATGTTGGAATAGATTTGATTTTTTTGTTGAAGTAGTTACAGTATAGATGCTTTTCCTATGCATGTATTTCCTTGATTATGCTATTATCAACATCAAATAAATTAATTTTATTTGAGTGCCTGAAGGCAGGGCCTACAACTTTTCACTTGTTTTTAGTCTCAAATTCCAGCACAATGTGGACATATTTTTTTGCTCATAACTATTTGATGAATACCTTTTGATACAAAACTTTTAATATCTTTTTAATATGGGAATTTGCAACCAATCTTGAATATCTCCTTTGAAAAAGGGCCCATAATTACTTAGAAAATAAGGAAAGACCATGAGGGCTTGTTTCCCATTATTTGTTCTTATAAATTCACATATTGTTTAATGGATTCTTGATAATTAATTTTACTTGAGACAAAAGGGTAAAATGAGGAAGTGGCTTATGAGAAAACTGTTCTTATCACTGTAATCCACTGCTTCCCAGATATCACATTTTATTACCTCAGATCTTCTAAAGGCTAGATTTATTTTCCAGATTCATAAAAAATTAAGTTGCTTTGGATAGGATCCTTCAGTGCAGGTACTAAAGGTTTTAATTAGCATGGAAATTACTTTAGAAATTAAATTGTAACAATGAAACAAAGGTCTTTAAAATTAACTGGAAGCAAGTGTTTATTGCTTTTAGAGACCTTTACATCACAGCAAATGCATAGTAACTAATTGACTATCTTAAAACTGTAATTACTGTTTTCTGCTGAAATCATCTTCATTAAAATAATCTTCAAAGGGAGGAAAAATAACCATGGTATCCAGTATTTTCCTTTCTAGTATATTTTTATACTACAAGATAATAGAAGCAATCAAACTTTACTCTTCTCCTTTTTCTTTCTTCATCTGATCTCTAGAGTAAATTTGGTATTTAACATTTCCTTGCATGTCTTTATGCTATTTCTACATCAGATTTTTTTTTTTTCAAGAAATTGTAATGGGGCACCTGGGTGGCTCAATGGGTTAGGCATCTGACTCTTGATTTTGATCAGGTCATGATCTCAGGATTGAGCCCCTTGTCCAGCTCTGTGCTCAGTGGGGAGTCTGCTGGAGATTCTTGCTGTTCCTCTGCCCTCCCCCCAGCTCGTGCTCTGTCTCTCTCTAAAACAGATAAATAAATCTTTAAAAAAAATGTGTTCAGAATACTTATCATTTCCAAGTGTAATTTTCCATTCAACATCATGTTTTTGGAATTTATCTATTCTGACAAGCTTTGTATATCACTTAAATTCTGTATATGATTTACTGTAAAATGTATATTTTATTAATCCATTTTCCCATTGTACTAAATTATTTACAACTTTTGTTTCAACAAACAGTGTTCTTATGATCACATTTATATATGTTGGTTTGGGCAGGTGAGTGAGAATTTCTCTAGGGTCTTTATTTAAGTAGGTATAGTGGTTCATCTTTGTTCAGTATTATCAACCTCCAGGTTCCTACCCAAATAATTTGTACAAATTTTGAATTCCACTAGTATCATCTAAGCATATCTCAAATACTTAGATTTATTTTATATTTCTAAGATTGCTAAAGATTTGAAGTATGTGAAATGATTTCTCAAGGTTTTGATTTGCATTTTCTTAATTTAATGAAGCTAAGCATCTTTTCATATAAAACTGTCTCTTGGGTGAATCATTTGTTCATTTCCTTTATTCATTAATATCTGTGTTTGCTTTTTTTCTTTTTTCTTTTTTTTTTTGCTTGTATTAATATGTGACAAAATAGTTTGTTCCATTCCAAGGCTTATAATTTTACTTTCCTTATGGTGACACTTTTGTAAAGAAATTTTAAAATTATTGTGTTTAAATTAATCCATTCTCAGCTCAATAAATTGTGTTTTTCTCTATATTTTTATTGGGGACATAAGGTAGTCTTCTATATTTCTTGTCAGTTTCAAATAATTGATCGTTATATTTAAGCCTATTTCCATTTGTATAGGGCATATATCTAATTTTTTTTTCTGTAAAAAGACTTGATTATACCACTATCATATTTAAATAATCCAGTCTTTCTCCACGGATTTGAAAGCACTCCCTTTGGTACATTATTGGTTCATGGTTTGTAATAGATTTTATTGGAAAATATTTGGGACAGTCATGTTGTTTTAGTCTTCCCACAGAACTCTTCTGCCTCAATTTTATAAGAGGAAAAAAATCTTTAATATTTTCTTAAATTTTCTTAAATATTCTTAAAAGTTCTCCCTCAAAGTCATTTTCTTTTCTTATTTTACTCACCAGGACATCTTTAATAATGTGCAAAACAGCAGTGATAGAAGCCATGTATACCTTTTAATTATTTTGATGTGAAACCTTATAAAGTGTCATCATTAAGTATTATAACTAATCTACTTTAAAAAGAACTTATTGTAGTAAGAACATTTCACATAAGACCTACCCCATTAGTAGTTTTTTAAGTACATTATAGCTGACAATAGCTACAGTGTTGTTCAGCAGATCTCTAGGGTTTATTTGTCTTGCTTAAACTGAAACTATGTCCGTTGGTAATCCCCCATTTCCCCCTTGACCTCATTTGGTGCAAACCACCATTCCACTCTTTTTTTTTTTTTTGACTATTTGAATAACTTTATATCAGTGAAATTATGCAGTTTTTTTTTTTCTTTTGACTCGTTTATTTTAATGTCCTCAATGATGTCATGTATTCCAGAATTTCTTTTTGGGGGGCTGAATAATGTTCTATTATGTGTATAAATGTATGTGTGTGTGTGTGTATATATATATGTGTGTGTGTGTGTGTGTGTGAGAGTGTGTGTGTGTGTGTATGTACCACATTTTCTTTATCCATTCATTTGTTGATGAGCATTTAGGTTGTTTCCACATCTTGGCTATTGTGAATAGTGCATCAATGAACATAGGTGTGCAAATATATCTTTGAGATCTAGATTTCAACTCTTTTGGACAAATAATCAGAAATGGGATTGCTGGAGTATATGATAGTTCAATTTTTAATTTTTTAAGGACTCCCCATACTGTTTTTCATAGTGGCTGCACCATTTTACATTCCCACCAATAGCATTTGAGGGTTCCAGTTTCTCCACATTCTAACCAATACTTGGGGTCGGTTGTTGTTGTCGTTGTTGTTATTGTTAGCCATCCTGATAAATTTAAGGTGATATCTCATTGTGGTTTTGATTTGCAAACCTAATTAGTGAAATTAATGAAATTGAGCATTTTTTGGTATATCTTTTGGCTATTTGTATGTCTTCTTTGGAAAAATATCTATTTTTTAGCTCTTTTTTTAAATCAGCTTATTCAATTTTTTCTGCTACATGAGTTGTAAGAGTTCCTTATATTTTGGAGATTAACCTCTTACTAGATGTTTCTGATAATCTGGCAGGTTAAGCAATTCTCTCTCATTCTTAGTATCCTGAGAGATTTTTTTCCACCTAGAATTTAAGCCCCAAGGTAGCAGGGATATTTTCTTTTATTTTACCATATCTAGTGCCTAAAATTGTGACTTCCTGAACTAAAGTTGACCTATACTATATAGATGTTGATTTATTAATTAAATATCCTTTAAATTGCATTTAGTGTTTTTCCCATCTATTAAAATAATCATATTTTTTTCTTTCATCTGTTAAAGTGGTCTTTTAAGGAATTTCCTTTTTCAATTATTGAATCATCTTCAATATGAATTACTAAAATATATTGTGTATGTGTTAGTATTTTATTTAGTTTTTTTTTGCATTGCATTTGATTAGATCGGTTTGTTTCATTTCCTTATAGTGTCCATATTGGGTTTTGGTTATAAAAATTTATTGTAGCCCAAAAGAAAAAGTTGAATAGGTTTTCATCTTTCCCATTTAAAAAAGAATTTGTATAAGATTAGAATTATTTCTTCTCTAGGTTTAGCAGGGACTATTATTAATGGTCTCCTAATATGCAGTCTCTCCCTTTTCCTCAGCAATATAATTTTACCTGGGTATATGACCACTCAGGGTAAAGACAGCATTTCCTAATCTCTCCTGCAGCTTGGTCTGGCCATGTACCTGAAGTCTGGCTGTGGGATATAAGCAGAAGTAGCCTTTTCTGGCATATTTCCTTTAACATTGACCAAAGACTTTACTCCCTTTCCCTTTCTTTCATTATACTTCTTTGAATGTGGTTGTGATGGCTACAACTGCGTCTTAATATGTGAAGAAGATTGCCATATCCTTATAGATGGATTAGTAGGAGGCTTTAGAGCATTATGGGTCCTTAATGACTGAATATTGCCATAGCAAGCCTGAACTGCTTACAGTTGGAATTTTATGTCAGCCTTTATCTTGCTTAAGGTTCTGGACTTAGGGAGTTGGTTCCATGCCACCAAGTATAATAACCCAACTAACCTGGAAATGAGGGACAAACCTCTTGACAAAACCTGAAACAGATATGCACATACATACATGCACATAAAAAACTGGTGTTGTCTCTTTAGTTACATGTTAGGTATTAAACACTCAGTGTGGAAGGCTAGAAAGTCAATGATTCATATTAAGCTAAAGTAAAAGATTTGGTAAATTTGACTCATGCTATGGGAAGCAAATTTGAAGCCAACAAGTTTTTTAAAATGGGAAATAATAAAAGAAAATATTCAGAATATTGTTATATGTGGTTTGTTTCTCTGTAGTTTTAGCAAAGCTCCCCAAAAGAGACAGATTTACGTGAGAAATAACTAGTGTGCAAAGCAAGCAACCATGAAAGGGAATACATCTCTTCTTACAATGACAATGTCTGCCTGAGTTCTGAAAACTAAGATAATTGAGAACACTATAATTTACAGTCTTAAAGTGTTTGAAAATCCAACAGTGTATGATTCTCTCAATTGTTATAAGAAAATCTTTGTAGCAGCAGCATTAACAGGATATTAAAAATATGTAGTGCCATACAAAAGGTTAAGAGATGGCTGGTAGATTCAGGAGTAAGAATATAGGCTTCCAGGAAAGCCAATAGTTCCATTTAGACTCTAAGTAGACTCCATTAAATTGAGTAAGATAGGCAGAGTTTAGATGCTTAAAACCAATGTCTAGTTGATGTCATTCCCCATGATTAATAGGCAAGAAGCAAATAAACTCAAAACCAGTTTGCTGTTGAGAAGTCTATACTACTAAAGAAAGTACACATCCATTCTGCAAAACCCTTTGTGCCTCCTAAAAACTTCTGGGCCCTCAAATTATACTAGCTTATGTAGGATTCACAGACTTTATGATCCCCAAAAGGCCTTGTGTATATAACCAAAGAGGATGATCCACAGAGCTATTAGATGGACTAATGTTGAAAATCAGTCTAGCCATTTTGCTCCCAATTATGCCTTGACACAAAGTCAACTAGCCCTCTGCTACAGAATAAGGAACTATAATAATTAAGAGGTGTTTGTAACAGAGAAGTGCCAAGATGTGAAACTCAAAGCACCATCTTGACCAGAAATCATCCTCAATTCTGCTGTTGTTAACCAGAGGCTTCTCCATTTTCCTGTACTCTATCATCTGGAAAAAAAGAAAAAAAAGTCTTTCTATAATTCAGCATTTAACTGAGGCTTATATTTGTAGCAAGGATGAGCCATAGCTTAGGCATTTTAATCAAAACATGCTCTAAACTATATGAAAAGTTTTAAGACATTTGTGGCTTAGAGGATGTTCAGGAAGAATAAGATCATTCATTCATTCATATATAAATGGTAGTTGAATTTTAAATGGCAAAATATGGATATTATTTATCCATCAGTATATACAAATACGATCATCATTAACATGTTAGAGAAAGGTGACTTAAAAGGAATATTGTTGAAAAACAAATTATACCTTGAAGAAGATAATACAAGAAAAGCAGAGGGTTGAATAAAAATACATATAAATATTAAAGTAGCCCGAAAGATTTATGTCATTGTAGAGTTTTATAAGAAACTGTTGCAAGAAGGAGATGTTGTTTATTTATATGTTCAGCATGACACATAGCACAGAACACATGCTAGACAGAGTTAAAACTTTGAACAAAAATGCAGTTATGAGTTTTTAAAGATCCAGTCGTGGTATATTTCCTTCATAATGAAAATATATCTTAGTTACATATGAAGTTAAGAGGTTTTTTTTAAAATGTCTCCAAGTATAAGAGTAGTAAAAAGGCATGCAAGTCTGGAAGGCTGTTGAGTTCTTAATGAGTTATGGGAGAAAATAATCATCATAATTTAAGCCTTCGTGAAAATAGGACCTTGTTAACTTTTTCCATGTCTACATTTACTCATTTATTCTGACAAGAAATATATCTCTTGATCAGAAGAGACTTACTTACTCACAGATCATCTTTGCATTACTGGTTTCCCTTGACGCAATTCTCCGCTGGGTGATAGGATGTAGGCCAGATGTACTTGAACTGATAGTGAAGCCTGCACCACAGAAGAAGATGAAATTATAAGACTTGGAGGTTAAATGAACAGCTGTCAGATCTGCTATTCTTTTACCATAGAGAAACAAAGACTTTATTCTCTAAGGTAAACACATCTCTAGGGAGGGATGGGGAGGTTCTTTATCCTAGAATATAAACAAATGACTCTGAGAGAGATTTGTTGCGTGTGGGTCTCTTATGTTAGTATATAAGCAAATGTCATGTCTGACATTCAGTAATAAAGCCTGGACCTTGCAGAAATTTGAAAAATATTATGGCCAACAGAACTCGTTCATTTACAGTTTCATGAAGCCTGATAAATTCTGTTTAAATACAAATGAACATTTAACTGTGAAAAGAGAAATGAAATTCATTTGAACCAGGAATAAATGAAGATAGGATTAATAATGTTAGAGATAGAGACATTATTGAAACATAAGTACGAGACTCTTAACTATAGGAAACAAAATGAGGGTTGCTGGAGGGGAAGTGGGTTGGGGCGATGGGGAGGACCTTAAGGAGGGCACATGATGTAATGAGCACCGGGTGTTATATGCAACTGATGATTAACTGCACTCTACATCTGAAACTAAAGATATGCTATATGTTAACTAATTGAGTTTAAATAAAATAAGATAAAAAAAGAAACCTAAATACAGTAGAAGAAGAGAAAACTCTTTAGCATGTTCACATGTAAAGTACTCTCTAGGATGTCTTAGTTAAGGTCAAATAGTGAGTGAGAAAGAATTCCTCTTACTTAGGAATTGAGGGACAGTTGTATTACTTTGTTACATTGGAAAACAAAGTCCGCTGATAATGAGTAGAGGAATTGTTGAGTATTGTTTTGTTATTCCTGAAACTAACTGAGTCTAGTTAAAACTGAAAAAGATGTTTATTTGCAGTTATCTAACAGAGCAAGTCAGACTATTATTTCTATGTGTTTGAATTAATTTTATTGTCAGGTAGATTGAATTCAGTTTAATTAAATTAGCAAAGTAAAAAGAATATATCCATCCTCTGAGAAGTATATGCTAATCTATTTCCTTACACTATAAACATCTTGAGTGATAAGATAATCTACTTATATGATCAGTACAAGTTCACTGAAGGAAACAGAAATCACTCTACGTATTTAGAGTAAGAAGAGATTTTGTAGATAATTGGATACTAACAAAATTTTTCAAATATCTGTAAGAGCAGCCAAAACTGAGTCTCTAGGATGCGTCCTGGAAAATGAGAACAACAGACTCTTAAGAATTTACTACCTGTGAGAGTGTGACACAGGTCAGGAGGTCAAGAACATGTACCTTTAGCTGCAATTTCAAAGCTAGAATCAAAAATCTTTTCTTCTGTTGCTATTGTAATTGCCTCTAAGTATCCAATAGAAAAACTTCTCCATCAATTTGCTTACAGAAGAAAAGAAGCTGAAAAAGTGCAGAAGATAGTTTGTTTCATTTTTTATTCCAAATCTCATGAGAGTTCATCTAAGAGGTACACATTGATTTTCATCTAGAATGCTAGTTATAGACAGTCTAGCATTCAGTTTTTAATAGCTTTTGTCCTATGTGAAGACACTTTAGAAAATTATTGAATAAGAGATCTGCAAAATGTAATTACCCACTAGAATGTAAATGCCATAAGGACAGAAATGCCTCTGTTGCTCATTCCGTATCTTCATCCTTAAGAACAGTAATTTATAGTAGACAATAAGTATTTGTTGAATTAGTGCTTATTTTCTTGAATAACCAATGTCTAGTAAATTATACGGTACACACTAAATATTTTGTATTGTTACTATTTTTTAAAAACATTTTATTTGTCAGAGAGAGGAAGAGCGAGAGAATGTGAGTGAGCATAAGCAGGGGGAGCAGTAGGGAGAGGGAGAAACAGGCTCCTTGCTTGGCAAGGACTCTATCCCAGGGACCCTGGGATCATGACCGCGGCCGAAAGCAGAGGCTTAACTGACTGAGCCACCCAGGCGTCCCTAGTATTGTTACTTTTTACCAAATTTTTACTTTCTCATAATACATAGCAAATACACACACACACAACACATACATAAAATTTTAAAACTAAATTGAGAATATCATTCTCTTATCAATGTTAATGTATTATTTGATCATTTCATATCCATGATGCCTCAAAACCAGTTTCTCATATCCTTTATGTTCCTAGTCCCTTTATCAAATTCTTTCCCTCCCATTGATACAATGTCCCTCGAACCTTTAATATGACCTTTCCACTGCTAAATTCTCTTTTAAGTGTTCATCCCCCCTTCTAAATTCTTCAGATATCTCATAACCTACTACTCCTTATACCTAGCATTTTAAACACCCCCCCTCGTGATACATTGTTGCTTTATACCACCTCATTATCTCAGCTCTCCAGTAAGGCTCCTATATGCAGCCTATCACTGAATCTTGACATTTCATTAAAGTGATACTGATCAGCTAACCTATGGTCTAGAAACAGGTACCATGTGGTTGTAGCCTCCTATTGTCCTATCATTAGGAGTTGACACTGCATTAAGGGAAGACTTCATAATCCAAAGTCTACTTTTCTGTTAAATATGATTTGCAATATATGGTGTAGTGTGGCTTCTTTCATCTTATATCTTCAGTGTGTTAATTTTAGACTAAAAGTTCTTTGCTATTTTGGAGTGGTTCTTCAGATACCCAAGTGCTCCAGAAAGTTCAAAAGAAGCAACAAAGCCATATTTCCATTTTCTGATCCCAGGAAGCCATCTATAAGCTATTAAATTAAATTTTGAAATGTAAATTCTCTACCAGGAATTTTATTAGGGATTGTGCCTTTGGGAGAATAAGTGTATAATAGAAAAAAGGAAGCAGATCTGGGCAGATGAAGTTGGGCTGCAATATAGTCTAGGTAAAGAACTCACACAATCCCGTGGAGAATTCTGATAACAAAATAATCTTGCTGCATTGTTCTGCTTTACAGAGAGGGGCAAATATATATCCATTTTACAGCCTTAATTTGCTTTGATACAGTTTTCTGTAACCCGATACTGCATCTTTGTTAATTGATGCACCCTGTTGAGTTGCTTTTCTGACTTTTCCTTTTTTGTTTTTCCAGCTTTCATATTTAAGACTATGTAATGGATACTGTTACATGCCACTTAAATCTCTCTTCAGAACTGAAAGACTTAATTCCCCAGTTGCTGAGACTGTCAGCAGGCAGCTCTCAGTTTTAAGTCCTTTTTATAAATTGCTTTTGGGGTGCTTGGATGGCTCAGTGGGTTAAGCAGCTGCCTTCAGCTCAGGTCATCATCCCGTTGTCCTGGGATTGAGCCCCACCCCCCACCCCGGGGGAGTCTGCTTCTCCCTCTCCCTCTGCCCCTCCTCCCACTAGTGCTCTCTCTCTCACTCATTCTATCAAATAAATAAAATCTTAATAAATAAATAAATTGCTTTTAATTAGAAAGGGTTGTCTCACCCACCTTCCCTGGATGTGCTATCTCTAATGACTGTTTAGTGAGAGAATCTGAAGACTTAACTTCTTTGTTCCAATGTAGGACACCTCTGAAGAGCCATCCAGTTTCAGAGCTCCCTGTGGAGTCATCTGAGATCATTGTGAAACTAAATCACAACACTACTTCTCTTTTTTTCCCCAACCTCCCCTTCCCATCTTCGACAGATGTTTATCCCAAAATAAATATCTTCCTAATAAATGTCCTGCATAATAATCTCTGTCTCTGAGTTTGTTTTCCAGGAAATTCAACCTACAAAAGATAAAATGTTTTCAGATTTGAGAAGCTCCTATAATTTGGCATATAGTGCCAAATAGAAGTAGTTAGTAAATAATTATGTGAAATAGGATTATAGCACTAAAAATAGAATTTCAAAACAAAACACTGTGATGAAATACTAAACAAGATCATGTAGACTAAAATCATCATAGAAATTCAGAGAAGGAGAAAATTATTGAAGGCTGTCATATTCAGAGAGATTTTTATGGAAGAGAAATATTGAGCCCAGCCTTGATAAGTGGACAGGATTTTGATAGATGAAAGGAATGAAGAGCATTCCAGGCAAGGTGTACATTGCTGAAATGAACAGTGAGGCTGGTGAATTTCTGTTATTCATTATCCATCAATCTCAGAGTGACTTGGTGGTACTTGGAAAGGTGGCAATCAAATAGCTCTTATTCAGTTGTTTTAAAGTATACTTTTATGATTTTTTCCCTGAAAAGCCCTTAAATTGATTGTGTCTCTTATCACAGTTTCTATGAAATCTTTAGATTTAATGAGCTTATTACTGGTTTAAGTAAGCTGCCACTGGAGAGCTGTCAACCTAAAATAATCTCACATGTTCTCATTTGGAGAACTCTCCCAGGAAATGGATGATCAAGGAAATGATTACCCTTAAAATAAAAATGTTTAGTGAAATTCTAAAGAGAGTGTGTCCATACTCAGACTAGACTATGTCTTGAGCATAGCTAAATATATTCAGATTGACATTAAAACATGGGTAACATGCAGAATCGGTTTTGACATACTCTTTATATATCAAGATCCAGTATCTTAGATAGTCTACCTTTCCAAATGAAAATTAGTGAAGCTCTGTCCTATCTCCAGGTACAGAAAAGGGGATCTAATGGGGCAACTCAATATTTGACATTTTTATTTTTACTTATTCTTCTTCCACTGGTCATTTCAAGATTTATAAAACAATACTCACTATTGTTAGCCTCTATTTTAGGACAACTATAAAAAAACAGAGAAACTTTTAATCAGTAATAGTGGCTCACTATGTTTGACATTCTTGAAAAGGACTTAGAAAAACAAGCTGCTGTGACATAGATAAGACTTTTTTATATTATGCTTTAAGATCCAATTCTTTTTAAAGATTTTATTTATTTGAGAGAGAGAGAGCATGAGAGGGGGGAGGGTCAGAGGGAGCAGACTCCCCGCCGAGCAGGAAGCCTGATGTGGGACTCGATCCTGGGACTCCAGGATCATGACCTGAGCCGAAGGCAGTCGCTTAACCAACTGAACCACCCAGGCGCCCAAGATCCAATTCTTTTACTCAGTGTCTCTCTTGAACAAATAGCTAAAGCACAGCAGCCACAATATGGTTAAGCCATGGTCCAGAATAAGTCATTACCACCTCATCTATTGCTAGTCAAATATATTCAAAGAATAAGACAATCTTATCCAGAGACTACAAGGCAAAGAATGGCAGCCATTTCCACGACATTCCTCTTTGTCAACTCAATTGAAATAGGCTTTTGCCTTTTGTATCTGGTGTGTGAGTGAGTTAGGTTAATATTAGATAGTTTTATTCCATATTATCCAATTTATCTATCTAACTTGGAGACTATTTCAGAAACCTGGTATACCTTTGTCAAAATGCATAAATCTAATCCTCAGCTACTTTATATAGAAATTTTAATTCAACTGAAATCAATGCAATACAATAAACAGTAATAAGTATTCACAGTGTGAATACTATTTGCACAGCATTCTCTAAATACCATGGAGGGCAAAAAAGTAAAAATAAACGGAACTTACATTAATTAGAGAGACATTCTAAAATTCACTTACACAATTCCATAATCTAGGCTTTCTGAAATAGAAAAAAAATAACCACTAAGTATGCATTGGTCTACTTCTATGATAGCACATTGAAAATTGCTTTGAATTCATAATTATTTAAGACAAAAAACATCTTTTTTTTAAGTAACCCTTAATAATGTGGGAGAAATGCATGTGGTAATAGAAACAACACTTAGTACAAACTCCAGTAGGCTATATTATTTACTATTTACATCAACACTGTGAGTTAAGTACTCTTATTTCTATTTCACAGGTGAAAAAACTCTAAGAATACATGTTAAACAACATTCTCAAGATGGTAGAGCTGGTAAGTATCAGAGCTGGGGTTCAAACCTAGTTGCCCCAGCTCCTGATTCCATGCTGTTAACCTCTCCTCTGTGTTGTCCTTTTAATGCCTCTGTATCAACACAACATAAATAAAGCTGCAATATTAAGAAGGAAAGCTATAACTATTTTGTTAAATATGATTCTTTGGTACTTCCCAAAATGCATTTATTTTTTTTATAATTTTTATTGTTATGTTAATCACCATATATTACATCATTAGGTTTTGATGTAGTGTTCCATGATTCATTGTTTGTGCGTAACACCCAGTGCTCCACGCAGAACGTGACCTCTTTAATACCCACCACCAGGCTAACCCATCCCCCCACTCCCCTCCCCTCTAGAACCCTCAGTTTGTTTTTCAGAGTCTATCGTCTCTCATGGTTCGTCTCCCCCTCCGACTTACTCCCCTTCATTCTTCCCCTATCTTCTTCTTTTTTTTTTCTTAAAGTATATTGCATTATTTGTTTAGAAGTACAGATCCGTGATTCATCAGTCTTGCACAATTCACAGTGCTCACCATAGCACATACCCTCCCCAATGTCTATCATCCAGCCACCCAATCCCTCCCACCCCCCAACACTCCAGCATCCCTCAGTTTGTTTCCTGAGATTAAGAATTCCTCATATCAGTGAGGTCATATGATACATGTCTTGCTCTGATTGACTTATTTCACTCAGCATAACACCCTCCAGTTCCATCCACATCGTTGCAAATGGCAAGATCTCATTCCTTTTGATGGCTGCATAATATTCCATTGTGTATATATACCACTTCTTCTTTATCCATTCATCTGTCGATGGACATCTTGGCTCTTTCCACAGTTTGGCCATTGTGGACTTTGCTGCTATAAACATTGGGGTGCACGTACCCCTTCGGATCCCTACATTTGTATCTTTGTGGTAAATACCCAGTAGTGCAATTGCTGGATCGTATGGTAGCTCTATTTTCAACTGTTTGAGGAACCTCCATACGGTTTTCAGGAGTGGTTGCACCAGCTTGCATTCCAACCAAGAGTGTAGGAGGGTTCCCCTTTCTCCACATCCCCGCCAACATCTGTCGTTTCCTGACTTGTTAATTTTAGCCATTCTGACTGGTGTGAGGTGGTATCTCATTGAGGTTTTGATTTCGATTTCCCTGATGCCGAGCAATGTTGAGCACTTTTTCATGTGTCTCTTGGCCATTTGGATGTCTTCTTTGGAAAAAGGTCTGTTCATGTCTTCTGCCCATTTCCTGATTGGATTATTTGTTCTTTGGGTGTTGAGTTTGATATGTTCTTTATAGATTTTGGATACTAGCCCTTTATCTGATCTGTCATTTGCAAATATTTTCTCCCATTCTGTCAGTTGTCTTTTGGTTTTGTGGACTGTTTCTTTTGCTGTGCAAAAAGCTTTTTATCTTGATGAAATCCCAATAGTTCATTTTTGCCCTGGCTTCCCTTGTCTTTGGCGATGTTTCTAGGAAGAAGTTGCTGTGGCTGAGGTCGAAGAGGTTCCTGACTGTGTTCTCCTTTTGGATTTTGATGGACTCCTGCCTCACGTTTAGGTCTTTCAACCATTTGGAGTCTATTTTTGTGTGTGGTGTAAGGAAATGGTCCAGTTTCATTCTTCTGCATCTGGCTGTCCAATTTTCCCAACACCATTTGTTGAAGAGACTGTCTTCTTTCCATTGGACATTCTTTCCTGCTTTGTTGAAGATGAGTTGACCATAGAGTTGAGGGTCCATTTCTGGGCTCTCCATTCTGTTCCATTGATCTATGTGTGTGTTTTTGTGCCAGTACCATACTGTCTTGATGATGACAGCTTTGTAATAGAGCTGGAAGTCTGGAATTGTGATGCCGCCAGCTTTGCTTTTCCTTTTCAATATTCCTCTGGCTATTCGGGGTTTCTTCTGGTTCCATACAAATTTTAGGATTATTTGTTCCATTTCTTTGAAAAAGGTGGATGGTATTTTGATGGGGATTGCAATGAATGTGTAGATTGCTCTAGGTAGCACTGACATCTTCACAATGTTTGTTCTTCCAATCGATGAGCATGGAAGGTTTTTCCATTTCTTTGTGTCTTCTTCAGTTTCTTTCATGAGTATTTTATAGTTTTCTGAGTACAGATCCTTTGCCTCTTTGATTAAATTTATTTCTAGGTATCTTATGGTTTTGGGTGCAATTGTAAATGGGATCGACTCCTTGATTTGTCTCTCTTCTGTCTTGTTCTTGGTGTATAGGAATGCCACTGATTTCTGTGCATTGATTTTATATCCTGCTACTTTACTGAATTCCTGTATGAGTTTTAGCAGTTTTGGGGTGGAGTCTTTTGGGTTTTCCACATACAGTATCATATCATCTGCAAAGAGTGAGAGTTTGACTTCCTCTTTGCCGATTTGGATGCCTTTGATTTCCTTTTGTTGTCTGATTGCTGTGGCTAGGACTTCTAATACTATGTTGAATAGCAGTGGTGAGAGTGGACATCCCTGCCGCGTTCCTGACCTTAGGGGAAAAGCTCTCAGCTGTTCCCCATTGAGAATGATATTTGCTGTAGGTTTTTCATAGATGGCTTTTTTGATATTGAGGTATGTACCCTCTATCCCTCTACTCTGAAGAGTTTTGATCAAGAAAGGATGCTGTACTTTGTCAAAAGCTTTTTCTGCATCTATTGAGAGGATCATATGATTCTTGTTCTTTCTTTTGTTAATGTATCGTATCACGTTGATTGATTTGTGGATGTTGAACCAGCTTTGCAGCCCAGGGATTAATCCCACTTGGTCATGGTGAATAATCCTTTTAATGTACTGTTGGATCCTACTGGCTAGTATTTTGGTGAGAATTTTTGCATCCATGTTCATCAAGGATATTGATCTGTAATTCTTCTTTTTGATGGGGTCTTTGTCTGGTTTGGGGATCAAAGTAATGGTGGCCTTGTAAAATGAGTTTAGAAGTTTTCCTTCCATTTCTATTTTTTGGAACAGTTTCAGGAGAATAGGTATTAATTCTTCTTTAAATGTTTGGTAGAATTCCCCTGGGAAGCCATCTGCCCCTGGGCTTTTGTTTGTTGGGAGATTTTGGATGACTGCTTCAATTTCCTTAGTGCTTATATGTCTGTTCAGGTTTTCTATTTCTTCCTGGTTCAATTTTGGTAGTTGATACATCTCTAGGAATGCATCCATTTCATCCAGGTTATCTAATTTGCTGGCATAGAGTTGCTCATATGTTCTTAGAATTGTTTGTATGTCTTTGGTGTTGGTTGTGATCTCTCCTCTTTCATTCATGATTTTGTTGATTTGGGTCATTTCTCTTTTCTTTTTATAAGTCTGGCCAGGGGTTTATCAATCTTGTTAATTCTTTCAAAGAACCAGCTCCTAGTTTTTTTGATCTGTTCTACTGTTCTTTTGGTTTCTATTTCATTGATTTCTGCTCTGATCTTTATTATTTCTCTTCTCCTGCTGGGTTTAGGCTTTATTTGCTGTTTTTTCTCCAGCTCCTTTAGGTGTAGGGTTAGGTTGTGTATTTGAGACCTTTCTTGTTTCTTGAGAAAGGCTTGTATTACTATATACTTTCCTCTCAGGACTGCCTTTGCTGCATCCCAAAGATTTTGAACAGTTGTGTTTTCATTTTCATTGGTTTCCATGAATTTTTTTAATTCTTCTTTAATTTCCTGGTTGACCCATTCATTCTTTAGTAGGATTCTCTGTAGCCTCCATGTTTTTGAGGTCTTTCCGACTTTCCTCTTGTGATGGAGTTCTAGTTTCAAAGCATTGTGGTCTGAAAATATGCAGGGAATGATCTCAATCTTTTGGTATCGGTTGAGACCTGATTTATGACCTAGGATATGATCAATTCTGAAGAATGTTCCATGGGCACTAGAGAAGAATGTGTATTCCATTGCTTTGGGATGGAATGTTCTGAATATGTCTGTAAAGTCCATTTGGTCCAGTGTTTCATTTAAAGTCTTTATTTCCTTGTTGATCTTTTGCTTAGATGATCTGTCCATTTCAGTCAGAGGGGTGTTAAAGTCCCCCACTATTATTGTATTGTTGTCAATGTGTTTCTTTGCTTTTGTTATTAATTGCCTTATATAATTGGCTGCTCCCACGTTAGGGGCATAGATATTTACAATTGTTAGATCTTCTTTTTGGATAGACCCTTTAAGTAGGATATAGTGTCCTTCCTCATCTCTTATTACAGTCTTTCTTTTAAAATCTAATTTGTCTGATATAAGGATTGCCACCCCAGCTTTCTTTTGGTGTCCATTAGCATGGTAAATGGTTTTCCACCCCCTCACTTTCAATGTGGGGGTGTCTTTGGGTCTAAAATGAGTCTCTTGCAGACAGCATATTGATGGTCTTGTTTTTTAATCCATTCTGATAGCCTGTGTCTTTTGATTGGGGCATTGAGCCCATTTACATTCAGGGTAACTATTGAAAGGTATGAATTTAGTGCCATTGTATTGTCTGTAAGGTGACTGTTACTGTATATTGTCTGTGTTCCTTTCTGATTTATGCTGCTTTTAGGCTCTCTTTTTGCTTAGAAGACCTCTTTAAATATTTCTTGTAGGGCTGGTTTTGTGTTTGCAAATTCCTTTAGTTTTTGTTTGTCCTGGAAGCTTTTTATCTCTCCTTCTATTTTCAATGATAGCCTAGCTGGATATAGTATTCTTGGCTGCATATTTTTCTCATTTAGTGCTCTGAAGATATCATGCCAGTCCTTTCTGGCCTGCCAGGT